>NC_064849.1:35802327-37002327 GCF_024139225.1 Suncus etruscus | reverse complement strand
ACATGGGCATTGAGTGGAAATAAAAACTGATCAGACCTAAATACCAAACCCAAAGTAAACGACAACAGAACCAAGATATCCAATCTACAACAAGTTATATACAAAATGAACTTGGGGCCAGAGAGGTGGCGCAAGCAATGGGGCGTTTGCCTTGCACGTGGTTGACCTAGGATAGACTGCATTTCGATCCCTCGGTATCCCATATGGTCCCCCAAGCCAGGAGCAATTTCTTTTTTTTTTTTGGTTTTTGGGCCACACCCGTTTGACGCTCAGGGGTTACTCCTGGCTATGAGCTCAGAAATCGCCCCTGGCTTGGGGAGACCATATGGGACGCCGGGGGATCGAACCGCGGTCCGTCCTACGCTAGCACTTGTAAGGCAGACACCTTACCTCTAGCGCCACCTTCCCAGCCCCATCCAGGAGCAATTTTTGAAGGCATAGCCAGGAGTAACCCCTGAGCGTCACCAGATGTGGCCCAAAAACAAAACAAAAAACAAACAAACAAAAAGGGACCTTTTACACTAGCAGTCCAGGGGCAAAGTGGGAGGTATGGATGCATGCTGGAAACAGGGGCAGAGGGAGGACAACACTAGTGGTGGGAATGGCCCTAATTCACTGTCACTATGTACCTTAAATATAACTGTGAAAGACTTGTTCCTCACATTGGTTACAATAAAAATTTAATTTAAAAAAGGAGAAAGAAAAGGTGTTTGCATACAATGAGTAGAACAGAGTCTGTTGTATGAAATTCTAAGATATAGTCAATGAAGTTCTGATATCATTATTAAATTTTTTGACATTAAAATGTGGGGGTAAATGAAAAAGTTTTGGAGATTTGTTCTTAACTTTTTTAAGAAAACTTTTTTTCTAAAGCTTTTTCTAAAACATTTTTGTAAGGCTTTTTTGTTTTAGATTTACAGAAATAACTGAAAAAAGGCACAGAGATTTTTCCATATATCCCCTGCTTATCCTCACCTTAGTAATTATTAGAATTCCTCATTATAGCATTAGAGTAGTATATTTATTAAAATTGCATCTTACACTGTTATATCATAAACATTCAAAGTCCATAGTTTGTCCATGACTCATTCTGAATGCTGTATATTCTATGTGTTTGAACAAAGGCATAGTAACACAAACCACTAATATAGTATTATACAGAATATTTTCACTTCCCTAAAAACACTCTAATTCATGAAAACTGCTAAAGTTTTTCCTTTTCAGAATATCACACAACAGGGCCAGAATGATAGCTCAGCGAGGAGGACATTTTGCTTTCCACATGGCCGACCCTGGTTGATCCCCAACATCTCATATGGTCCCTTGAGCCTGGAAGGAGTAATTTCTGAGTGCAGATCCAGAAGTAACTCCTAAGTGCTGCTGGGTGTGACCCAAAATCAAAACAGCAACAACAAACCAACCAACCAACCAGTATGTTACATAACTGTAATCATGCATTATGTAATGTTTTCAAAATAATCTTTAAATATGCATATGTGTATATTTTAAGTATAAATTTAAGCTTCCTCACATCCTTTGATAGCTTAATTTTTACACTGAACAATATTCAATTTCCTGGAAAGCTCTAAATTTGTTTATTAATTTACTTACTGAAAGCTTTTTTGTTTACTTTCAGACTTAATAGTTCTTATTAATAATTTAAAATGTCCAAATGTTGGTTTTGTAGGAATATAAATATTTCAACTCCCTTTAAGTAAATATCAAGAAAATGTTATCACTATATTAATATGACAAGAATATTTTAACTTAAATATATGTATAGATATATCCCCCAAACTGTAATTCCATGAGTAACATTTTGTTTGGTCATTGTTCTGTGTTTTGAACATCTAAAAAATGTATGCAGCGAGATCTTTTTGGTTTCAGTTTATATATTCCTGGATGTTATATAAATGTGACTTTCCTTATGCTTTTCTCTATTCCACCCCTTGGGTACAACCAAGAACATGAAACATGATCAGAATGAACATTCCATTCTCTATTCCACCCCTTGGGTACCCCTAGAACATGAAACAGAATCAGAATGGGACATACGTATACCATCCTCATCACAACACTATTTACAATAGCTAAGATTAAAAAACAACCCAACTACCTAGGACAGATCAGAAGATAAAGAAATTGTGATTCAGCTATGAGGAGAAATCTTGATTTTTTTTTCCTACTGCTCACTCATATATAGAATAAAAGGAATCAAAGCACAGGAGTGACCATGTCAATAAAAGCAAGCCTTAGAGTCTGTCAATGGAGCTGTGTATACAAATTTGGGGGAGTTGAGGGGAATGAGAGTTGAGGTGAGGTGAAAGTAGGCAAAAGAGACCCTGGAACAGGGGTCTAGAGTTCTGACACTTCAGTGGTGAGTATGGTGAATAACATTGCATACATAAAAGTCAATGTTATCATAAATTATTCTTTCTCTAAAATTTTCTTTCGGGCTGGTGAGGTGGCACTAGAGGTAAGGTGTCTGCCTGCAAGCGCTAGCCAAGGAAGGACCCGTGGTTCGATCCCCTGGTGTCCCATATGGTCCCCCCAAGCCAGGGGAACAATTTCTGAGCGTTTAGCCAGGAGTAACCCCTGAGCATTAAACGGGGTAGTGGTCCGAAAAAAAACAAAAAACAAAAAAGAAAATTAAAAATTAAATTTTCTCTAAAATCATTTAAATATAGTAAAATAGAAATAATTGCTCTATTTTTTTGAGATCATAAAGTTATGAGTAGAAAATTGATATAATTCAGCTTCTTGATTTCTAAATGTTGACAGCCATTTGACTGATAAATTTGGCTGCTAAGAGTTTCCTTATATTTAACTGAGTCATAAATGCTTATTATAAAAATGAAATTTGGTGGGCCCGGGCGGGTGGGCACTAAAAGGTAAGGTGCCTTCCTTGCCTGCGCTAGCCTTGGACGGACCGCGGTTCGATCCCCCGGTGTCCCATATGGTCCCCCAAGCCAGGAGCAACTTCTGAGCACATAAGCCAGGAGTAGCCCCTGAGCATTACCTGGTGTGGCCCAAAAAAAAAATGAATTTGTAAGGATTAGTAGACTGTTTCTATGAAAAACAAACGAACCCCTTCCTCTTTTCTCAAAATAGAGCCATGAGAGAGCTGGCTCATTGACATGAACTGCACTTCAGAAGTCAACTGTTCCATGAAAATGATGTCTAATTGAACATTTTTACACTCCTGTTTCCTTATTGACAATTTTCAGTTGCACTTACTGGGATTTCTTTTTATTTATTTATTCTGACATTCATTGTCCTTTCTGGTGAATCATTTTCTTCTCTCTCTATGACTTTGACAATACTTTTGACTAGCTATGTTTAACCTAATGGGCCTTTTGACATCTCTTTCTAAATTTTTCTTTCCAAAAGAAAGATTCTTTACATTTGTTTACATTCTTTACATTTCTTATTATTTAACTCAAATTCATAAACAGAATTAGATAGAAATTGTTCTTTTTGAATTAGGCCACGATAATTAGGTAGATGGTGTTTCTATAGATTTGGCACCACATGACACTTTCTGCCTCAGTATCATCAACAGAATCAGGAACTCAGGGAGAAGTTAGGAGAAATGTGAGTAGACTTTATCTTTCCCACATGATCTCCAAATATATCAACTAGAATTTTTTTTCTCATCTCCATATTTTTGTGGCTTATTGACTCTTTTGGACTTGCATGTTCAAATCAAAGTAAGTTTGGTTAAAGTTTTAATTTTTTGTGGAATTACCAAAAATCAAGCAAAACCTAAACATCTCAAACCTACTCTGTTTTGTTTTATGTCTCCAAAATAGTATAAAATGCTAGACTACCTTATTTTCAGAAACTATTACTTTCTAAGAGAAATGTTATCGTTATTGATGCTCAAAACATTCCAGCATAAATATTTAGCAAGAAAGTGTTAGATATCTTAAAAGCAGGTAATTGAAACAGCAAGTAGAATAAAATATAGAGCAATTCAATAATTATACCTTTGATTAATATAAATACAAAATTTTAAATATATGTAATTTAGCAATAATATATTTTAATGTATTTTTATCATAATGTTGAATAAACAATCAACTCCCAGCAAGGACTACTGTTTATGTGTAACTTGCATGGTTTCTCCTTATCTGTAAACATTTTTTCTTGCTATTCTCCCATATCCCAGATATTTACACATTATGTTCTTTGGTGTATGTAACTTATTAGTCTGAGTAAATATTTGTATGTATGCTATGTACACATGTTTCGAGGGTAGGTCCTAACAAATGGTTAAAAATATTAAATTAATGATTTAGTGAAATTTATTATTTAATATTAGAAGTATTTGGGGTCTTAGATCCAGAAAAATAATAAGTGAGTAGAGGATTTGCCTTTTATGCAGCTGTTTTGAGTTCAATCCCCAGCATTGCAGGGAGCGAGGGAGGGAAGAAGGGAGGAAAGAAGGGAGGACAAAGGGGAGGAAAGGAGGGAAGGAAGGAAGGAGGAAAGGAAGAAGGAAAGAAAGAAGAGAGGTAAGAAAAGAAAGAAGGAAGGAAAAAGGGAGGGAAGGAAGGAGCAAAAGAAGGAGGAAGAAAAGAGGGAAGGAAGAAGTGAGGGAAGCAAGAAGGGAAGAAAGGAAAAAATGAAGGAAGGAAGGAGGAAGAAAAGAAGGAAGGAAGGAAAAGGGAAGGTAGAAAGAAGGGAAGGAAAGGGTAGGGAGGATGGAAGGATGAAAGAGGGAAACAGCAGGAAAGAAAGGAAGGAAGAAAGGAGAAAGGGAGGAAGTAGTGAAGGAAGAAAAGAAGGATGGAAAGAGAAAGGAAGAAGAGAAAAAGGAACAAAGAAAGGAGGCAAGGAAGTAAGGAAGATGGGATGGAAGGAGAAAGGAAGCAGGCAATGAAGGAAGAAGAAAGGAGGGAGGGAAGGAGGAAAGAAAGGAAAGAAGAAAGGGGAATAAAGGAAGGAAGAAAGAGGAAGGAGAGGAAGGAAGGGGAGAGGAAGGAAGGAAGGAAGGAAGGAAGGAAGGAAGGAAGGAAGGAAGGAGGAAAGTTGGAAGAATAGAATAAGGGAAGGAGGGAAGGAAGGAAGGAGAGAAGGTAGGAAGGAATGAAGAAAAGAAGGAAGAAAGGAAGGAAGAAAAGGGGAAGGAGGAAGGTGGTAATGAAGGAAAGAAGGTAGGAATGAGGGAGGGAGGGAAGGAGGGAAGAAAAGAAAGAAGGTAGGAATGAGGGAGGGAGGGAAGGAAGGAGGGAAGGGAGTAAGGAGGGATGAAAGGAGAGAGGGAAGAAAGGAGAGAGGGAAGGAAGGAGAGAGGGAAAGGAGAGAGGGAAGTAAGGAGGGAGGAATGGAAGGAGGAAAGGAAGGATGGATGGAGGGAAGGAAGAAGGAAGGAGGGAAGCTATTCTGTTTAATTGAACTTTATTTAGAAGTTTGATAATTTTGTGTTCAGAAATATCCTGTAAAATTTGACTTATTTATATGGTTAATTTGTGATAATATTGATTTCATTATACCTTGTTGCATTATACTCTGACTTCATGTAAAGTCAAAGTTTCCAATAAACTTTTTAGGGTGTAAGGAGAGACATTACTACATGGGTATAAAGATATAAATTTTATTATTTTTATTATTGAATCTTACACATTGACACTTGACTGTCTTAAAAATAATTTTAAATAAAAGCAATATTAATAAAAGGAAATAATGTTTCATACACTGAAACTCTGAATAAAATTATAAACATTCGAACTATTTTTTCGGCAACACCCAATGATACTCAAGGGCTATTCCTAGCTATTCTCTCAGAAATCGCTCCTGACTTGGTAGACCATGTGGGACACCGTGGGATCAAACCCCATGTCAGTCCTAGGCTAGCTCGAGCAAGGCAGAAGCCTTTAGACTTGCGCTACCGCTCTAGTCCCTGATCAAACTATTTTTATTGAGAGTGAACTATTGATACTTTAGGAAGTTTTTCAGCTGAATGTAGTATTGAAGATTTTCAAGTTAATCTATATGATCAGGAACTACAAACTATTAATATTTAACATTTTTTTTAAACAACTACTTGAACTGATAATAGAAAATGTATTTATGTTCCTCCTAGAGATGTGGATTTTATTTTTTACCTAGTAAAAACTTACTCTGGAATATATATACATATATATATATATATGCTTTTAATTTTGTATAAATTATTCAACTGGAAAAATCTATAAATTTATAGATATATAAATATTTTATAAATTTTATATAAATAAGTTACATATAAGTATATGAAAAGTCAATATAGATAAGCCAATATACTATATAGGTTTAAATTTTTAATCTATAATTTTTTGTTTGTTTCATTTCAGGTCACATTCAATGTGAAATTACTCCTGGTTCTGCATTCAGGAATCACTCCTGGCATTATGCAGGAAACTATATATGATTTACTGATGATTTAAGGGGATCATATATGATGTACTGATCTGATGTACAATGAATTCATCCCCACAATTTTTAAAACATGTTAGGGGGGGCATAGGTAGCAGGAAGCTTCACTGGTGATGAAAACCTAAGTACAAACATGTTTGTAATCATGGTGCTTAAGTAATTATATTTTTAAAGTATAGTGGAATATCACTGAATATTTATTTAATGTATTAAAGTTATGTATCAAATTTGAGTATGTAAAGTAAAATTTTTCTCAAATATAAACTAAGAATATGACCCAAGAATCTACTCCAAAAAATAAAAATAAATCATTTTAGGACAATAGTGATTTACATGAGATTGCAGAAAATGTGAAAGTGTGACAAATTTTGTTTTTAAGCATTAATCTTATCAACCTGGATTAAATAAAATCACAATATAAAAAGTGTTGAAATAGCGATAAATTCATGCTAATAGTTTAAATTAATTTCAAAAGCAGACAAATAAGAGTTACTCAGAACTATCATATTGTCAACATCAAAATTCTATCCCAAACAAAATACAATATAATTCAGTTCTTAGAAATAAAACCCATGATGTAATCTAAAAACATAGATCAAATGCTGTTGAAATGTATATGGAGTAATAACCTCATCCAAGTAGCCAAAACAACCCTAGGAAAAAAATATGAAACAGGTAAGGCACTTCACTACCTTCAACTTTAAACTATAAAGCTGGGAAATAAAGACAGTGTTGAATTGGAATAAAGACAGAATATCAGACCAATGGAACAGAAAAAAAAACAATGACAGAATAAAAACACTTCACAGAATGGGAAAAAATATTTGCCCTCTTTATCTGACAAAAGATTAATATTCAAGACATATAGAATATATGTCTTATAAAACTGAACAAAATATAACATGCAAAAATTGGGATAAGATACAAACATAATCTTTAAAAAACCAGTAGACGTATGGAAAAAAAATGCTTTGTATCACTTATCATCAAGAGAATCAAGACTAAACAATGAGATATCACCTTAAAGCAGTAAGAGTAGTACACATCACAGAGCACAAAAACAATCAGTGTTGGCATAGATGTAGGGAGAAAGGGACCTTCATTCACTGTTGGTGAAAAGATTGACTGGTTCAAACCTTTTGGAAAACAAATGGACATTTTTCAAAAATTATGAACTGAGCTTCTAAATAAAGTAGAAATTTCACTTCTTGGTATCACCCCACATAACCCAAAATATCCATTCATAAAAGAAATTTGCGCTTCTATATTCATTGTAGCATTATTTACAACCTCCAAGATTTAGAAACAATCCATGTGTCCAATAATATATGACTGGATAAAGAAAAAATGGTATGACTATACAATGGAATATTACTTAACTGTAAGAAAAAATGAAATCACACAATTTACTGTTAATGTAAATGAATCTGGATAGTATCTTGCTAAGTAAAATTGGATGAAAAGGGACATATACAGAATACTATTTTTTAATATGTGATAAAAAGAGGCATACTAAGTGAATAACAAATGGCCAAAGGCAACAAAGCCTGAGCACTGATCTACAAAGTGGGGACTGGAGAGTGGGATAGGGTGGAAGGGTTTAGGCATGGGACACTTGGTTAAAGGAGGTACTTTTAAAACATTATACTCATACAACACTACAAGTATTATAGACCACTATGCTTAAAATAATAAAAAATAAGAATAAGTGACAAGTCATTAAATATGTGCTTAGTATTAAATAAAAATATTTTGAGGGCCATAAATTCCCTAATGGCAGGAATTGAAACTCAAATCACTTAGTCACATATTGGACAGCAATGTATAGTGTGATTTATTAATCTTTTCAAAGAACACAAACAAAGGTACTAGCTAAAAAATAAAATTCAGCCAAAGCCTACATTAGGAAACTACATTTTAAACCATCTATGTAAGGGAGCTTTAAACATGGCAAATGAACCCTTAGGGAAAATTACTTATTTTCTAAATAAGACCAGTAATGTCTGGAATAGACAGGTAAGCAAATTGGAAGATGAGAAGTGTGTAACATCATAGGAAGGTATACTGGAAATTAAGATAAATTATTTTACAGAAATTCATCTGCAGCTTGAAATATTTTGTTCATATTCTATTCTGTAGATGCCTGAATTCTGACTTGAATTACATGATTTCTCTTTACATTATGAGTTACTCTCTCTGCATATTTCTCTGTCTCTCTGTCTTTCTCTCCCACATATTTTATAGACTATTAACTTTTTTTATATAAAATCTATATCTAGGGTCCAGAGAGATAGCACAGTGGTAGGGCATTTGCCTGGCATGCAACTGATCCTGGACAGATGATGGTTCAATTCCCAACATTCCATATGGTCCTCCATGCCTGCCAGGAGTGATTTTTGAGCACAGAACTAGGAATAAGCCCTGAGCACTGCCAGGTGTGACCCAAAAACCGACCTCCCCCAAAGGCTGTATCTAGAATGACTTGGCTATATCTAGAATGAAGAAAATTGTGAAGATTAACATAGTTTGGCATAAATTTTAATCCATTTGCTTTTATTATGGTATCCAACTCTGTATTTGCTTTAATTTTTATCATCTTCCAATATTTAAAGTATCTTTATTTTTTTTTCTAGATTACACTATCTACAACCCAGACAGAGAAGTTAATGATTGCTTTCACTGACAGATACCAAATGGATCTTATCTCACAGGCATCTTGATGGGGATACCACCTGTCACCTACATTATAAAATGTCAATATCTAGATTTGACTAATAAGAAGAGATACCTGTCTACCACATGTTTCCTGTAAAGCAGTTATTTAGTTCTTTTTCAAATTCTGGAAGGAAAAGTAGACGTTTTGGGAGACCATTTAATAGATATTCTTTTTTTTTTTTTTTTTTTTGGTTTTTGGGCCACACCCATTTGACGCTCAGGGGATACTCCTGGCTAAGCGCTCAGAAATTGCCCCTGGCTTGGGGGAACCATATGGGACACCGGGGGATCGAACCGCGGTCCGTTCCTTGGCTAGCGCTTACAAGGCAGACACCTTATCTCTAGCGCCACCTTCCCGGCCCCTAATAGACTATCTAGAGGAATAGGCCCCTAATAGACTATCTAGAGGAAGTAAAAGTCGTAACAAGGTTTCCGTAGGTGAACCTGCGGAAGGTTCATTAATAGATATTCTTTCAAGCAATCATTCTAACTAGACCAAACACTCTCCTAAAACATTAACCATTTCCTTCTATCCTCAAAAAAAAAAAATTCATCCTCAGAAAGTAAAACCCTTTATTGAAAGTTGCTGGAGGAAATGTTAGAGATATCAAAATATTTTAAAATTTTGCCTGTAACCAATATGAAAGCCAGTGATTTAGAGTTTAAGCAGGTGTAGTCTGGGATACCAAGAACCAGATTTGGTCATAAGGTTAAAACTTCTTTAACATTGTGTATGATGGTAGTATGTTCTTCTAAATTTACTATTCTAAGATGGTTTTATTTGTCCCCATTTTGTTAAACTAAATTATTAACTATAGGATCCTGTCAGGCAGTAGATTCAATATGAGTTTCACAGTAAAGAGTCTGAAAGTAGTGGGAAATTGAAATAAACTCCATTTAATAATGTTTTACTTTCTAAAAATAAAATTGCTTACAAGATAGATATTTGCTTATACCTGTAACCAAACAGAATAGAGAGCAGATTTCTGACCTGGTAAAACCTTCATATCTCCCTTATTAAAATCCTATAATAGTTTTAAAGTTAGTATAAAAGAAACAATATTTTCCATCCACTTGACTAGTTTTATATGATTTCCATATCACTTCTTTAACTATTTGTTAAATGTTTTATTTAAATCATTGTTATTTATAAAATGGTTCATAGCTTAGATTTAGATGTACAATGTTTCATCACAATCCTACCACCAGTGTCAATCTCCCTCCATCAATATTCCCAGAGTCCATCCCATATCTGACTTATTAATTATAATCTACTCAAAATACAAAGACAATCTAACTGAACTTATTAATCTAAATGAACAATTATTTTTGCAAATAAAAATTAATCAAATATTAAACATAAAAAACATAATTTAATTGCACAAAGTAAGTGCTACAAAACCAAGGCCTAGGTTTGGGGATAAGGAGCAGGAATCAAGGAAAGGTTTTTTATTTATTTAGTTTTTGTCTGGGTACAATTATATTCTAAAGGAGAAAAATTTATTAGATAACATGAGACATTTCAGAGAGGCAGCAAGTAGGGATAATGACATGCATTAATGATAGTGTGGCTTGAAATGAAAGATCAAAGAAATAGAGTGATTTGGTCAAACTGAAACTGCAGACATAAACTAAGTCAGGCAAAGACCCATAGGGATGTTAAGGCTTTGAGTCTTTAAGCACAGGGTAAAACTATAATTTGGTTTCAACAGTGGGCTTGGGATAGAAGGGAGTCATGCCCTAAATATTAACAGGGTAAAGTTAATTTTTTAAAGAACGCTTAATATTTGGGGGGTTGTATTTGGGCCACACCAGGTGATGCTCAGGAGTTAGTCCTGGCTATGTGCTCAGAAATCACTCCTAGCTTGGCAGACCATATGGGATGCCAAGTGATCAAACCATGGTCTGTCCTAGGTTAGCACATGCAAGGCAAATGCCCTACCGCTTGCACAACTGCTCCAACCCCAAGAACACTTAATGATTATTTAATGTATGAACTTTCTTCTTGGTAAGTTGTCCAATTTGATTGTCCCATTTGACTAAATTGAGGTCCTGAAGACAATAAAAGTCTAGTCACTCATGAAAAAAATGTACTTCTTCCCCTAACAAAATAACTACTTGAGGTGAGTTTGTTGTGGACTTTTAAGCAAATAAATCTTATGATACATAATACTTGGAGCTGCATCTATAGACAAGACAGTGTCGAGGGATTCTGGTATTTGAAGCTTAGTCTATCTATTAAGTAATTTATATTCTCTCCAACATCCAATTCCAAGTCTCAAGAACTAATTTTCCCCTAAATTCATTAGTTTTCCTGGCTATGAAGTCATACGAAATATTTTATTTTAACCTGTAGTATAATTCCTCCAGCTATAAGAGCAGATGGTTTTTAATTTATGACTGGAACAATTCTGTGAACATGAAAGAAGAGAATATCTTAAGGTAGTATACAATTCTTCTGACAGTTTGACAGTTATTTTAGTCCAACACTTGAACTCTTGGGTTCCTTTCTATTTTCTCAGCACACTGATGTGTCTTGAAGCAGTTATTTATACATATAAGCAGTTATTCATACATTACGATGCTCATATAATTCAAAATTTTTATTCAGTAGACATTCAGTTGGTCTATACTTTGCACTTGTTTCTAGTGATCCATTACTGAAAATTGCAAAATTGTTTCACTTTTCATAGTAACCAAAATTTTCATTTATTTAAACCCAACTGCAAGTTGTATTGAATTTTAAGTAAGTATGAAGGATGAAGACTCGTGAAGCCTGGTAGTTCAGAGGATAGTATAGCAAGTAAGATGCTTGCCTTGCATGCACCCAACCCAAGTTTAATTCCTGGCATTCCTTTTGATTCCCTGAATACCATCATGACTGATTCCTGAGCACAGACACAAAAGTAAGCCCTGAGACAACTGTTGAGTATACTGAAAAGATTACTAACTAGAAATAAAAACAGGAAAACTTGTTTATAAATTAATAGTAAAACACCATTACCACTACAAAATGGTAATCTCATAGTAGGAGAAGATTATTTTCACCAAATGTTATCATCAAATGGGTTGCTCTAATACTGTGCAAGAAAATATAGACAAATAGGGAATGAATTAGAAATAATTTTAAAATTTCAGAATAGATATAACATTCACTCGATCAAGTTAAGATGCTCTATCACTTTAAACATTAAAGAGATGCAAATTAAAACATAATAAAATTTTTTATGTACCTATAAGTTGATATGTTAAAGACAGACCAGTGTAAAAAAACTGATGCTTGATTAGTGTCAGGAAAAACAAGTCCATATTAGAACTTTTATACATTTGAAGTGAAAATGCAAGTGGGCTGTAAGCATTTAGGAAACTCTGATATTATCTCTTAGTGATAAATATAAGCATGGCCTATGCCCCAGCAACCACTTTTAAAATTATGTCTATCCAAAGAAATAGTATTCAATAATTTTTATTATTTGTAATAAACACAAATATGCAAAATATGCATACTCAAAAATAGCATGGCAATACTCATCACAATATTCAAACATTAAAAAGTCCAATTATTAATCATACTATCATGGATAGAAAATATAGAATGTGTTGTATTCATGTATATAAACAAAGGAATTCTCTACAGCAATGACAACGTATTTAGGGATAAATAAAGTAAATAAATGTCACTGACATAATATAGAGAAAAGCATCTAATCACAACAGAATGCACAGTGTTTGAGTTCATTTATGTACAAATGAATCTTTTTTTCATTTATATATAGTTCATATATAGAGGTGAGTGATACCTTTGCAGAAGAAATAGGTGCATAAACAGAGGAACTTCAGGTTACTGTTACAGCTCTTTTCCTTGACCTGAATGTTGAATACATAGGAATTTTTGCTTCTATGTTTTACATATGTATATGATAGTATAATTATTTATAAGATATATATAGAAAACATGTATGTTTAGCTACTTACACAAATAATCCCAGATTCCCTGTTCCTTAAGGGTCTATCATGAAACCATGTCCTCTAGTACTTATTCAGAAAATAATCCACTCTCCTAATGAGATCTGTAGACACTATCTCATAGTCACAGAAACTCCTGTAGGTTCAGAAATCAAGGTTGAAATGTTACACAGACAGACAATGTTAACTGTGGACAGTGTAGCCAGTACCACTTCAGCTATATATGATTTACTATTTTCCTAGATATACATGTTTTACCAAAAAGCATGGAATTCAAACTTCTTGTCATGGAGCTCCAGCCTTATATTTCTCACTTCTGCCTCCACCTCTTGTGTTGATTTTGATCAATAAAATATATACTTTATTTAATTGTTTTTCTACCTAAAGGGGATTCTGGAAAATATAGGATCCTTGCCTTAAACAAGACTCACATGTAAGAGACCATAGGTGCAAAATGCTTTTCAAAAGGTATTAGATGCTAGGGGCCAGAGATAGCATGGAGGTAAGGCATTTGCCTTGCAAGCAGAAGGATGGTGGTTTGAATCCCGGCATCCCATATGGTCCCCCAAGCCTGCCAGGAGTGATTTCTGAGTGTAGAGCCAGCAGGAACCCCTGAGAGCTGCTGGGTGTGACCCAAAAACCACAAAAAAATATATTAGGTGCTAAAAAAAAATAACAGGCTTGCTTATAATTATTACTGTAATTTTAGTAACTAGCATATGAATAAACCATGGAACCATCAGAGTCAATAATGGTCAATGGATTAAAATTTAGAAAAATATGTTATTTATTAAACAGTACAGATTACCTTTTTAATTATCATTGAAACTGTGGTTTTCAATAAACATATTCTTTTAAAATATTAAAGCTAGGTTAACATGCTACTCTTTATCCTTTAATTTATTTCTTTTGCTATAGTTAAAAGACTGTAGATTAGTTCACTACATGCCCAAGACAAACTAATAATATGTGGAAAAGCTAATTGGAATAGAGCAAGTACATTGAAGAGAGTATACTTTCACTAGTGTAAAAATCAACCTGATATATCTGCTTCTGAATGTGCTACTATGATAATTTGTGCAAAAACATTTCAATGTACAGTATACTCTAGAAAGGAGAGATGCCAGATTGTCGATCTTATTTTTATTATTAAATTCTTGCCAATAAGCATATGCTGCTTTGGTGTTTTGAAAAAGAAATTAATACAGTTAAAAAATAAAAGGAAATATTTAGGACCTCGAAGTTAAATATCAATTGAATTCAAGCCAAATATATAGATAGGAGTGTTTGAAATGATGATAATATATTTGGAAAAGTCTAGTAGGGTGTTTCTAAGGAAATTCAGTAGTGAAGTCCAAAACTGTCATCTCTATCCAAAAAAAGAAGAGGAGAATTAATTTGTGCGTTATGGGAAGATAAAAAGGGAAGTGAACTGAATATTGCATTAATAATAAAAGTAAACATTTTTGTTTAAAACAACAGTAATTCTGCAGCTATTGAATCTCAGCAGACAGAACCAGACAAGAACAGGACTAACTGCCTAGATAAGACCTTGCCAAGAGTGAAAGTATCAGCAAAAGGAAATGTATGCTAGTCTAAAACTCAATTAATTTCATCAAGGGTATCATTGAAAACAAATTATCATGTCTGATAACACAGAACCCTAGCAAACCAAAGGACAAAGATAACATTCCAGTTCAAAGGCTTGTAGTTTACTTTGTTTTTAGTAAGCTACATTTTCTTCTGAAACGAAGAGGAACAATTAAAGGATGTTTCCTGTGCTGTTTCTGGTATTAATTAAAGCTGTCCAGTGGTACTGATATGAGAACAATAGTAATAGAGCCAGCCAGTTTTATGTGAATTACTTGTTGCAAATAAGCTAAAGAATTTGCATTTTAGTAATAACTACATTTCATGTGTTCATATTTGGAGGTATAGCAAAATCTATTTTTTTCTAAGTAACTGCCCTCAGTTTTCCTTTGGTGAAATTCAGAAATGAGCCAAATAAAAGCTAAGTTTCAGCACAACCACTGATAAATATTGCTGTGTAGGTGGTTGATGTCTTTTAGCAGTAGCTGTTGGCTCAGGAACATCTGATTACCATTGTTTGGTCAGTTAAATGTGGTTGTTTTTGCTTTTGCTTTTTGATGGGCTAAAGAAAAATGGTATGTTGAAAAACAATTTAGGAATTAAAGCTGTGGCCCTGTGTTATCACTTCCAACTGTGATTCAGATCTATAACAAGGCTTATGGTAGGCTACTTAACAGTTATGAATATGTGCCTTCATTTCCAAATCTTAAATGGTTGTTCCACACAATCTACAGGCTTTTTAATTTTTTCCTTTTATTTCTTTCTTTCTTAATTGATTGATTAGTTTCTGGCCCACACTCCTGGCTCTGCACTCAAAAATCACCCGTGGCAGTCTGGGGACCATATGGATGCTGAGAATCTAACTGGGTTCCTCCTAGGTCGACTGCACTCAAGGCAAATGCCCTACAGCTGTACTGTCTCTCCTTCCCAAGGCTTTATTTTTTATTACTATTAAAAAAAGGCTATTTAGGGGCATGAGCATTGGCACAAGCGGTAAGGTGTCTTCCTTGCCCATGCTAGCCTAGGACAAACTGCGGTTCGATCCCAGGCATCCCATATGGTCCCCCAAGCCAGGAGTAATTTCTGAGTGCATAGTCAGAAGTAACCCCTGAGCGTCACTGGGTGTGGCCCCCAAAACAAAAACAAACAAACAAAAAAGCTATTTACTGTAAAGAGTCTGATAAAAATATATAGGTAGATTTATAGAAAGATTCATATCTCTTTTTTATCTCTAGTTTTATATCTAAATCTATTTATCTCCATGCCAATAGGCAGGCCATTTGCCTTGCATGCAGATAAACAGTGGTTCGAATCCTGGCATTTCATATGGTCCCCTGAGCCTGTCAGGAGAAATTTCTGAGCATAGAGCCAGGAGTAACCCCTGAGCACTGCTGGGTGTGACCCAAAAACCAAAATAAATAAATAAATAATAAATTGTTGTTAAGAAGTATCTCTCAAAGTGAGCTTTAAAATATTCTTCCATTGTTCTGAGTATGACCTAAAGGATCTAATGGTAATTAGTAAGACTTGGTGTAGCCCTTGATGTCAAAGTTCTGAATTTTGAGTAGCTAAACTCTATTTACTAAACTATACATATTTTTCTAATCATTAAAATACAATAGCAGGGCCAGAGAGATAGTACAGTAGACATTATGCGTACCTTGTACTCAGCCTAATCCTCAACAATATGTATGGTCCCTCAAGCATCAACAGAACTAACTGCAGAGCATAGCCATGTATGGCTCAAGAAACAAAAATAATAATGACAAAATAAAATATAATAACATGGCCAAGAAAATGGCACAAAAGGCTGAAAGTGCATTTTTTATATGTAAGGGGCCTATATTTAATCATAAGTACCCAACTAGGAGTAGCCCCAGATCAATGTCCAGTACAGTCTCCAAACAAAAACATGGACAAAAATTAACAAAGATAATAACAGAATATATTTTATGTATTTTACAAATTGGGCAAAACATTTGGGAGGGAAGTCTTGTATCATTCAATGCAAACCTGAGAAAACATTATTAGAAGTTTTAATAATATTGTAAAAAGGTTTTAGAAATAAAGCAATTGCAAACCTCATAATATTCTAAAAAACTTGACTTATGAACATGTATTTCACAGACATTGACTTGCTTTCATTCAATCACAATTCAAAAGAAGGCCAAATATCTTGAAAGTAAAGGACAGAAATATTTTTATAAAACAAACACACACATATTCATACTCACATTATTTAATGAACATATGGATTTTTGCAAATACTAAAGCTTGCTGCCAATTTTGCAGTTAATATTTTTGAAAGTCAACATATGCTTATCACCATGTGTTTATAAAACATAAGACAAAAGATTGTGCTTTGGCACATTTATTGACCACGTGGGCAATTATATCAGACTCTAAATGTTACCCCAAAACTAGAAGAGTAAATCAATGAAGCCTCCTTACAATTTTATGTGATCTGTCTTAATACCTTCAGACTTCTGACGTAATTGCTTTCAGTGTGAATAGCTCGGCAACATTAAAAAAAAAAAAAAACAAATGAAAATAGTTCTTTAAGTATTTAGTAATTGTAAAAATATTTAGGAAGATAAAAACGTGGGATTTTGTGTGATATTTTCCAATGACAGCTGGAAATATGATTTTTCTTTACTTCAGGAAACTAAAACCTCAGGGATTTTTCAAATGTTTATTTTGGACCAAAACTATGAAAACATTCAGTATTTACCCTAGTGCCATTTGAAGCTTATGTTTTGTGCGTTTGGTTTGTTTGGGCCTAAGATGTGCTTGAGCAAATTTTCACTTGAGTAGTACAGATTTGACTGGGGGCAAACAGTATCTATCAGTCTGTGACAGTGGAGAAAAACTTAAACCTTGAATTAATATCTTTAAAAATGTCTTCTTTCAAGCTTGTGGTCCTTTGGGGAGATCTGAAAGTCAGGAATTTAAGACTTTCCTTAAGTGAAGGCATTGAGGTACATCTGGAAGATAGATTTTTCCCCTTTTCTTACAGTGGTACTGGAATTCTAGCCAAGCTGTCAATTGAGGTACTAGAAAAGCCCTCCAGTTCTTACTCTGTTTGCTCTAACCAGAACTCCTGGCAGACAGACAGGAATAGTCTCTGATGATAAACGGAGAAAGATAGCTCTTAGACAACCAATTCTCAATCAGCTCATCCCTTAAGAGCTCCACCTGTCACTTTCCTCCTGCAGGGAAGGCTGGGGAGAGAACTTCCTTTCACTCACTTGCCTGACACTTGGGCAGAAATATCTGACATCAAATTATTCGTTAAAGGAGTTTGTCTATAATCAATTCAGTTTTCTAATTTTTCACTCTTTATTCAGATAGGAGGAAGCAGATTTAAAAAATAAATTAGACACTTTGCTGATATCAGCAGAATAAAGTCAGTAGTCTAGGAATATTAGTGTCATAACAGGTATTTCTTGAGCCTGACTAGTAGTAAATCCCTGTCTACAAGAGAATCTCTAATCTCTGTCTGCTTAGACATGTACCAAATTCCCCTCTCATTCCCCCTCTGTTGGACAGTGAAAAAGGGGTCTAATAGGGGAACATGGGACACTGGTGGAGGGAAGTGGGTACTCTGTGATGGGTATGGAGTAAAAACAATGTACTGTAAAACAATCATTACCAATTTTGTAAATCTCTGTACATTATAAAAAGGAGGGAAGAGAAAGAACAAGAAAAAATTTTACAAATTATTTTTTCAATAAAATTAAAATAATTTAAACCCAACTACTTTACTATTCTCATATGTATTTCTCATCCCTATTTTATTTTCTTGTCCTTATTTGGTTCCATTGGCAGAAAAATCTGTTACTGCAGATTCCAACAAAGCTTTGAACTTCTGTCTCTTGAAAACAAAGGTAGCACAGCCAGATAACTACATTCTCAGGTGTGACTAAGAAATTGTGAATTTCTTGTAATTTTTATCTCAATCTTACTTTTTTGGAATAAACATTAAAACCTGGGTTAATTGGCATAATTTAATCCCAGTAGCCATGTCTTCAAAGAAAATTTGTATGAAAATTCAATACATAGAATGTAATTCAAGGAGAGCTATATTCTGCATTCTTGGTTAGACACAAGTCTGAGACTTGGATCATGTGAATTTTACCACGTCCATGTGAGGCACATCTTCAAGCATCAAATGAAAGCACTTGATCAAGCACTTGATTGAGAGAGAGAGAGAGAGAGAGAGAGAGAGAGAGAGAGAGAGAGAGATGCAGAATGGTCTCACTCATCTATGAGTTTTAAGAAAAATGAAAGACATTCTTGAAATAATTTTCACAGACAAAAGAGAGGAGGGCTGAACGTTACACCTCACTTCATGAAGCTCACCACAAAGAGTGTTGAGTTTAGTTAGAGAAATAACTACATTGAGAACTATCCTAACAATGAGAATGTATGAGGGAAATAGAAAGCCTGTCTAGAGTACAGGCATGGGTGGGATGGGGAGGAGGGAGATTTGGGACATTAGTGATGGGAATGTTGCACTGGTGATGGGGGGTGTTCTTTACATGACTGAAACCCAACCACAATCATGTTTCTAATCTAGGTGTTTAAATAAAATATTATTAAAAAATGAAAGCACTCTTATAACCTACATACCTTTACATTGGAGTCCATGTACACCTACCAGAACAGTATTACACATAGATCATCTTTATCACTATTGTAATAGACTTTCAGGCTGAGGTACTTTTGCAACCTCTACATAAAAAAGACATAAATTGTATGAGCCAAATAGTTATTAAATAACAGACACTTTTGTAGCACCCGCTCACTTGGGACTGAGAGAGAAAGAAGAGAGAAAGAGAATATACCTTTTATTCCTCCTGGAGTCTGAGGCCTGCCACAGCTGCCCAGAAGTTTCAGAGAGAGGGAGAAATGGATAGATGGATATTCACTTGCCAGAGGTGGCTGGGGGAGGCCCTGGTGCAAGAAAGAAAGAAGAAGGAAAAGATACAACGCAGGCAGCATCTCTTCGATGCTTTATCTCTGCCCATAGCATACCAGCAGGCGCTGCTCTGGTCACTAGCCTGCCCGCCCACAACAGTCCAAGTTTTTCCTTTTACACCAGCCATGACTGGGTGTGTACAAGAAGTGTGTCCAGGGGGCGTGTCCATGTTCAACTGTCATTCAGTGGGGTTGTCCAAGGGACATGTCCAAGTCCAACTGCCATACATCAATATACTTTTCTTAGTTGCTTTCCTAGTTGCAAAGAAGCAATGCTGAGTCATAGAGTCAGGCAACCTGCCCTCAGGGAAAAAATGTCATGCATAATTAACTCTAGTGAAAACAAAGTGGAAGTGACATCAGCATTGTCATGTCTATCCTCCCTGTCCCACTATGTTCTTCTCTAAATTGTCCCTTTCAAACCTACCAAGGTACCAAGGCTCTTGCTGTGTCTAATTTCACCTCACTTCACTGTTTCAACAGTTCAAGGTAGAGTTGATATTGAAGAGAAGATGGAACATATCAGAAATAACCTGGATAAGTTGAGGTTTTTATCCAGTATAATGGTGTGGCATGGTTTATAAAATTTAGATCAACAGAAACAAAATTTTTGAGAGAGCAAACTTACACTCCTGCTCTTATCCTTCCTGTAAGCCCCTTATAGGGACTAGGATCAGAAGGACTAAGGACACTGATATAATAAACAGCATCCTACAAAAATCTACCGTATATGCCGGTGTATAAGACGACCAGGCGTATAAGATGACCCCCTAATTTTACAGTTAAAACATAGGTTTAGGCCTATATATTCGCTGTATCAGACAGAACGTTCTTGTGCTGCATGTGCTGCGTGTGTTCCTGTGCTCATGTACCACAGTGAGCCAATCACAACAAGCAAATGTTCAAAAATTATACTGTAATAGACTTCCTCTCTGACTCTGGCCAATCCAAGCAGGCTTTTATAGTGTAGATTCGGGTCCAGAACATTGTCTAATTTGCATGCATAAAAAGCCTGCTTGGATTGGCTGAGTTAGAGAGGTGGTCCGAGTAGCCTTGCAATGATTGGTGCAGGATCTAGTTGGAAAATTCGTTTTGTGGCAATACTCAAACAATTTTCATTTAGCGGCATATCGAAACATTTTTCGGGATAGGCTCGGTGTATAAGAGGACCCCCGATTTTCGGTTGACTTTTGTTTGTTTCAAAAGTCGTCTTATATGCCGGGAAATACGGTAATAGGACAGTAGAAGTTCAAAGTTCATGTAAATGAAAAATGCCTATAGCAGTGTAGATATTGATGTCTTACTCAATGTATGACCAAGAAAAGGATTGGGGGTATGGAGAGAAATGTGTCTAACAGTAATTCATAACTATTTGATCAAGCTGTGCTAATGAGGAAACAGCTTTATCTATGTTCTCTACAAAGCAGAGTCAAGATCAATGATTAGACATTAAAATAAAGAATTTTTGAGCTCACCATTACAATATATTGCTGGTTGTTAAAATTTTCCTAACATGGAATGAATAGCCCCCAAAAGTATGGCCTGTTACTGAAAATATTCAGGTTGGGTCTAAATAACCATCAATTAGAGTGATAAAATAAAGAGTTCTATGACTTTCAACAAACATCTGTGTGCTTCTTCCCAAAAAAGGGGAATTAAGGAAAATTACATGTAAACAAACTAATAATTATGATTTGGTATAATATTGCAATAAAAAGAACATAAACCAAATTCCAGCTAGAAAAGATAAAAATTAATGATGATATTTGGGTGAAATGAGATTGAAAATACCACTAAAATTGTAGGAAAAAGATGATGCTTGAGCATACTTAAACTCATAAAAGAGTGTCTATTACAGGCATTTCATATAATGTAATTGTTAAATATGTGGCCTTTCTGAGATTTTCAAGGTTCACCAATGTTTTTGCATGGATCAGTAAGTAATTCCTTTTTATGGCTGAATAATAGTTCATTCTATATTTTTCTATATACTAAGCTTCTTTATTAATTAATGTGCCTAAAATTAATCCCACTTTGTAGCTAATAGTAGAACAGGAGGTTCTTCTGATATTTATCACCTATAAGCAGTAAATAGAGGAGCAGAAATGTTTAAAAAAATACTGCTGGCAAAATTAAAAACTGCACATCAATGTTACAGAAAGTAAGTCTAAATACCAGATGTTCTCACTAATCTGATAAATCTAGAATAACATGCATGGGGAATAGTAATTAGAAAAATAGGCAAATTACTGACTCTAGATTACAAACAAAAATGCCAAGAAAAATGAAGAAAGAATGCAAGGATCATGGTCCCCTCTATATTACAGAGGTGAAGTAACTATAATATATCTAAACCACTATATCCTACACTAGCATAAGCATGGAATCCAAACGACAACGATCGAATTTAACTCTGTCAATGAGACAGATTAAAGAATGTACATATATACCTCTCTTTATATGTAAGTATACAGCATTTGTAAATAAATTACATATTATGACAAAACATTATTGTTTTCTCATCTGATTATGAGAAAATCCTTTACCCTGTAGCTGTGGGACCACAGCCATCTCATCATCTTGAAATGATTCTTTATTCCTGTCTTCTCTGCCTTATATGGACACTTAAAAGGGAAGCATTTAGACTAGAGTTCTAAAAGAGCAGCATATGCCTTCCTTGTGGTAGAAGAAATATACCTGATCAAGGCACTTCATGAGACTCCCCTTAGTATGGGTAGCAGAAAGAAAATAGTGTGTATTTGATTTATTTGAATAATAAACTGCTAACCTAAGTTATTTCATGGCTTTAAATTTTGAGGCCTATCTGTCTAATTTTTTTAACTCTCCTGGATGGCTATCTCAAAGTGTAAGTGAAACAGTTTGGAGCTGAAAATAATACACATGAAGGTTAATAAAGCATTATGATATTTCAATGCAGCTTTAAAATATACATAATTTAAAATATATGTGGGAAAACATTATTTTATTATGCATCCAGTAATTAAACTGTGAATTTATGTAAATTCCTTACTCTTTGTCATATCAATGACTATCCTTTAATTCTTCTTTTTTTTGGGGGGGGTACACCCCATGGCATTCAGGGGTTATTCCTGGCTATGGCTCAGAAATCGCTCCTGGCTTGGGGGGTCATATGGGATGCTGAGTTGATCAAACCATGGTTTATCCTAGGCTAGCGCCAGCAAAGCAGACGCCTTACTTACCCTTGTGCCACCGCTCCAGCCCCTAATTATTTATTCAATCTTATTTTTTTGATACCATTGTTATCTACAAAGTCCTTCATAGTTGAATTTCAGTTATACAGTGATTCAGTGCCAATCCTACCACCAGTGTTAACCTCCCTTCACCACTGAACCCAGAGTGTATCCTACATCACCACCCATTGACCCACTGCCTGCAGTGTAATAGGCCCATTTAAGTTTAGATTTGTAAAGTTTAGGTCTCTTGATTCTATTTTCATTGATTTTGGCTTGGATATTTAGTTTTGTCCATATTTTTCCCCACCAATGCACTTGAGACCATTTGTCTCCTAGACCCCAGCCTTTATTTTTCTCTTTTTTCTTTTCTTCTTAGTTTTATAAAAAAATAGCATAAATATGTGGTAAAACAAAGTAATCCATGTCCCAAGGTTTTATACAAAAGGTGGGAGCCCCTATTTAAAAAATAAGATATAGAAAAAAAAGAAAAGGGAGGGTAAACAGGGGAGTGTATGTTGCAGGCCATTTTATTTTTTGTTTGAATAGACACAGAAAAAGATAGGAAAAGAGAAAGGAAAAACCTTTGGCCTGGGCCCGGAGAGATAGCACAGTGGCGTTTGCCTTGCAAGCAGCCGATCCAGGACCAAAGGTGGTTGGTTCGAATCCCGGTGTCCCATATGGTCCCCTGTGCCTGCCAGGAGCTATTTCTGAGCAGACTGCCAGGAGTAACCCCTGACCACCGCCGGGTGTGGCCCAAAAACAAACAAAAACAAAACAAAACAAAAAAAAACAAAACAAACAAACAAAAAAAAACCTTTGGCCTAAAAACAAAAAGACCCTCCCCCTGAAGCATCCTGCCATAAGACAAACTACAGGCTCCAGGCATACTAAGTTGTCTAGCCCTAAAGTCTTTCTTTGTAGTCCTAGTAAAAGTTCTTCTCAATCACATTGTCACAATCAGGTATCTGTAATTAGGTGTCTGATTTTTGCACAAATCTTATGTCTAAGTCAGGATGTCAGAGCATCTTCTGTTTTCATCTCACCATTAGGTGGTAATGCAGGGGATCCTGCCCTGAAAGCAAGTGGTTGCTGTTACCAAGTAATCAGGATGTCAAACAAACCCACTCCAGAGCAAGTCGATGCTAGGGCAGCATTAGAGCCATCCCAGTAGAAGTTTATTCCTGGTGCTGGTGCAGAAAACCATGCTGGTTCCATAGATGGGATATAAGGTTCAGGGGTGAATGGCCAATGTCAGATAGTCTGAAGCCTAAACCAAGTCACTATGACAAATGTTTAAGGTGTAAGTCCCCATTACAGTATAAAATTTATGTGTTCCTATTCCTATTAGATTAGAAATATATTTTCACCATTTAAATGTGCCTAGGCTAAAAGGAACAATGCCACATAATACAACCGGTGCATATGGGGTTAAAAATAACAAACTAGGGACCAGCAAGGTGGCGCTAGAGGTAAGGTGTCTACCTTGCAAGCGCTAGCCAAGGAAGGATCGCGGTTTGATCCCCCGAAGTCTCATATGGTTCCCCCAAGCCTGGGGCAATTATGAGTGCTTAGCCAGGAGTAACCCCTGAGCATCAAACGGGTGTGGCCCGAAAAAAAACAAAGCAAAACAAACTAAACAATCCCTATAACCTAGTTGTAACATGAACTCAGAACCCAAGAGAAACTTATCTACTGGAATTTTCTACTAAACAGATCCCAAAATAGGAATGGGAGAAAACTACCTCTACCTAAGGAAATTGACAATAAGAATTATACCTATTAAGAAATTACATCTAAAGAAATATAAGAAGGTTACATACATATTCCTTTAAGTCTATTGAAATAATCTGGGGCTTGGGATAAAGCCAAAGCATGGCTTCAGCCAGTGATATAGTCTTGTAGAGTCTGAACATCAACTTCCAGCAGTCATGTATTAGGAAATGTCCTTGAGCTGGGTGTTTCTCAAAAACCAAATCTGGTAGCAAGTAACATTCTACTGAAAAGGGAGGTGGGAGAAAAGGGGCTGACAAGAGCAAATCAGCAGCAGTGATGGTAGCAGTTTACTCTCAGGCTGAGGCAAGGCAGGCTAGGAATCTGTCTTTTCACTTTGAGAGCTGGTTGGCAACTGGTTGGGGCAGGGGGAACGTTCTGTTTCCTGAGGAATTAAGAACTGAGGGTAAAAAGAGTTAAATAGGGAGAAATAATAGATGAGAATAATAGAAAGGGAGAAGGGCTAGAAAATAATATGTAAAGTGGTAAGTGGGGGGAGGGGAGGAATGGTTATTTATATATAACCGTGGGAAAGACATTACACGACATAGACAGACATTATGTATATTACAGATGGACATTAGACAGACACTGAGGAAGCCAACACATTATCCACGCACACACATAGTCATTGAGGATCAGACCATGGGTTACAGTTGAAAAGCTGACCCAATGAAATGGGGTGAATGGAACCTTCTTCAAGATAGTAATAGCTATCTATAAAAATTTCACTGCCAATATTGTTCTTAAACATGAAAAACTAAAAGCATTTCCACTAAAGTCTGGCACAGGCAATAATATCCATAGTCTCTATTCTTATTTCTATTGTCCTAGACAAGAGAAGGAAACCAAATATATCCAAATTAGAAAAGAGGAAATCTATCTCTATTTGCAGATGACATGATGATATACATTGAAGACCATAAAGAGTCCACAGAAATCTTAAAAACAATAAACCAATACATAAAATGGTCTGCTACAAATTCAATACTCAAAAGACAGTTGCATTCCTTTATACAAATAATGACTCAGAGAAGAAGGATCAAAGAGTCTATCCCATTTAAAATAGGGTCTAAAACTATCTAAAACTAGGAATCAACCTAACAAGAGAGGTGAGAGACTTATATCAAGAAAACTCCAAAACACTTCAAAAAGAAATTGAAGAAGACCTAAGGCAGGGGTCTCAAATTCAATTTACCTGGGGGCCGCAGGAGGCAAAGTCGGGGTGAGGCAGGACTGCATAAGGGATTTCGCTTACCGATATTCGCAATAAAAAATCGCATTAGTAAGAAAAAATTGCAAAAAATCACATTTAAACATTTGCATACCCTGAACGGAACTGCTCGGAGTATGCGAATGTTTAATGCATTTTTTTTCTTACTAATGCAATTTTTATTGCGATTATTCGGTAAGTGAATAATCGCGAATACTGCGATATTTGAAGGCCGGCTGCGGGCCACAAAATGTTGTATGGAGGGCCGTAAATGGCTCGGGGGCCGCGAGTTTGAGACCCCTGACCTAAGGAAATGGAAGAATATTCCATGCTCATAGATTGGAAGAATCATCAAAATGGCCATCTTACCTAAACTACTATATAGTTTCAAAGCAATCCCTATTCAAATTCAGACAACATTCTTAAGGACTTAGAAAAATCAATTATAAACTTTGTGTGGAACTATAAAGGACCTATGATATCCAAATCAATACAGAAAAACAAGAAACTGGGAGGCATCTCATTATCTAATTTGACGCTCTACTACAAATCCATAGTGATCAAAACAGCATGATATTGGAACAAAGAGAGATTTTTCAGACCAATGGGTCAAAATAGAATATCCAGTGACATTCTCTCAAATATACTGTAAACTAATATTTGACAAAGAAGCCAAGAATTCGAAATGGAATAGTCTCTTCAACAAATGGTATTGGAACAATTAGATAACCAAGTGTAAGAAATTAAAGATTGATCCATACCTCACACCTTACACAAGTGTCAACTCAAAATGGATTAAAGACCTTAACATCAAGAATCACTAGATGATACTACATGGTGTAGATGCCTCTTATAATGCTCATTACCATATCACTTAATTTTCTAGACTTAAAAATTATGATTGTTTTTAAGAATGTTCTATATTCAGTCTAACCCAGGAAACCTTTCTTCAGTAAAGTTTACCCTCACCAATGATGATTTGCCTAAAAAATGGAAAACCATTGACTTGCCAGTGTTTTCATCATGAATGGGTGTTGGTTTTTTGTCAAATGTCTTCTCTGCATTGATTGATATGAGCGTGTGTTTTTATACTACCTTTTAATGATGTGTTGTATGATGTTAATAGATTTGTGTATATTGAACCATTTTTGTATCTCTAGGATGAAACTTACTTGGCATAATGCATAATTTTTTGATGTATAATTTTTTTGATGTGTTGTTGGTTTCGGTTTGCTAAGATTTTGTTAAGGATTTTTACATCCATGTTCATTAGTGAGATTAGTCTATAGTTTTTTTTCCTTGGTGGTATCTGTGTCAGCTTCATGAATGAGTGTAATATGATATTAGCTTCATAGACAATATTAGGGGAGGTCCTTATCTTTTTGATGTTTTGAAAGAGTCTAAGGATCAATGATAGAAACTTTCTTTAAATGTCTGATAAAATTTATTTGTAAACCAATCTGGTCTTGGACTTTTGTTTTGTTTTTGTTTTTGTTTGCTGGCTACACCCAGTTTTGCTCAGGGGCTACTCCTGGCTATGCGCTCAGAAATTGCTCCTGGCTGGGGGGACCATATGGGATGCCAGGGGATCGAATCGCGGTCTGTCCTAGACTAGCGTGCACAAGGCAGACATCTTACCACTTGCACCACTGCTCCGGCCCCTGGTCCTAGACTTTTATTCTTGGGAAGTTTCTTAATTATTGTTTCAATTTTCTTATTTGTGATTGGCCTGTTTTAGCTTTCCTCTTCCTCCTCAATAAGTATCAGGAAATGATATTTTTCTATAAATCTGTCTATTTCTTTAGGCTCTCAAGCTTAATAGAATCCAGTTGCTCATAATAAGATCTCATGATGTCTTGGATTTCTTGGGGTTCTGTTGTAAACTTTTCCCTTTCACTTCTGATCCAATTTATTTGAGTATTTTTCCATTTTTTTTCCTTGTGAGTCTTGCCAATGGTTTGTTTATCTTGTTTATTCTATCAAAAACCCAGCTCCTGGTCTCATCAATTCTTTGTATTGTTTTCTTTGTTTCTATATTGTTTATTTCTGCTTTGGATTTAATTATTTCTTTTCTTCTGCTTCTATTTGGGTTCCTTTGCTGTTGGTTTTCCAGATATTTGAGGTGTCCCTTTGGGTTTGTGATTTTGTCTTTTTCTTTTTTCCTAATGTAGGCCTGTAATGCTATGAGTTTCCCTCTAATTACTACTTGTGCTGTGTCCCAGAGAATTTGGCAATTTTTTTCTTCATTATCATTGATTTCAAGAAATCTCTTTATTTCTTCTTTTATTTCCTCTTTGGTTCAGCTGTTGTTGAGCAGCATGTTGTTTTGTCTCTAGGTATTAGATTTTTCCATATCTTATTTTTAAACTCAATCTTGATCTCTGTGGCATAATGGTCTAATAAGGTGGTTGGTATATTTCTTATATTTGTGATTTTGTGTAGATTAGACTTATATCTTAAAATGTGGTCTATCCTGAAGAAAGTTCCATGTGCACTTGAGAAGAATCTCTATTTTGCTTTGTGAGGATGGAGGGAGGGCTCTGTATACATCCATTAGTCCTAATTCTTATACTTTTACATTTAGGGCTCTTATGTCTTTGCTAGTATTCCAAATAGTGGATCTGTCCAGTGGCAATAATGGAGTGTTGAAATATCCCACTACTATCATGTTTCCATCCATATGTTTCTCCAGGTTTTTGAGCAAAAGCCTTACATATTTATCTGGGTCTGCATTTGGTGCATAGATACTGATCAGAGTTAGTACTTCTTGGTCTATTGTTTCTCTGATCAATAAGTAGTCTCCATCTTCATCTCTAAGTACTTTCTTGAGGTTAAATGCAGTTTTGTCTGATATAAGTATGACTGTCCCAGGTTTTTGTTTGTATGTTTGTTTTTCAGTGGCTTGTATAAATGTTTTTTATTCTTTTTCTCTGAGGTTGTGTCTATTCTGAACTTTTAAGTGTGTTTCCTATAGACAAAAAATGTCTAAGTTTTGTTTCCTGATCCAACCAGCTATTCTGTGCCTTTTGAGGGGATAGATTAGTTCATTGACATTTAAGAAAAATATTGACAAGAAGGGATATCATGCCATTATATAGTATATGGTTGATGTTGTTTCAATTGGGGATTTGGTTTGTGTTATTGCTCTTTGAGTAGTGCATTAGGGTCGATTTGGTTAGCACAAATATTGCAAGATTTTTTTGTCCAAGAATGTTTTTAATCCTCCCTCCCATGTAAATGAGAGTTTTTCTGGGTAGTGGACTCTAGTTTGAATATTTCTCTCATTTGGTAGTTTGAATATGTCATTCCACTCCTTTCTAGCCTCGATTGTTTCAATTTGAAGATCTAGTTTGATTCTTTTTTTTTTATTCCCTTATATGTGAGGTTTTCCTTTTCCCTTACTGATTTAAAGAGTCCATCTCTCTCTTTGGTTTTTGGTTTTTGTTTCGTTTTGTTTTGCCATTTGGATTACTAAATGTCTTGGTGTTGTTCTGATATTTGGTTTTATATTCTTTTTGGCTCTTGGGTTTGTAGAGAAGCCTCTTTCCTGAAGGTGGTGAAGTTCTCTGCTATTATTTTCCTCACTACATATTCTTCCCCTTTCCCTTTTTCCTCCCCTTCTGGTATTCCTATAATTTGGAGATTATTTCTTTTGTCTATTTTCATTAAGTACTTTACATTTTCTCCCAATATTTTGTCTCTCCTTTCTTTTTTGACTTCTTTATCACTGCTGGCTTATAATTTGTCTACATGTTAGTCTATATAATTCTCCACCTGTGTACTTCTATTATGGTTTGCCAAAATATTTTTTAGTTTCTTTAGTTCCATTTGTATGGATTTCCTCATCTTCTGAAAGAGTCTTCGTTGAGTTGGTTGAATTGTTCATTTATAAATTTCTTAATTTAGCAGGCCCAGGACTCCCTGATTTCCATTACTAAAACACTGTGTTAATTTTAGGTCCTCATCTATATGGCTCAAGAATTTGAGTGGACTTGAAAGTTCTTCAGTATTTCTCTCCATATCCCCAACTCTAGGTTTCTTCCTTAGCTTCCCCATTGACCTTTGCATTTAGTGGTTGGAATGCTGTAATGTCAGGGTGTTTAGGAACGTGATCTGTTGAAATGTTTGTATAAAAAGTGGCTCAAGATATTTATTCTTTATAGCTTATTTCTCTAAATAAGCAAGGTTATCTAAGTTTGATTAAAAAAATGTTGCATACTAGATCAATTGTTTGTTCAGCTAGGTTTTGAGCTGTATAAGAGAAAGAAGTGCTAGTTTCAATCTGCCAGGAATTATATGATATAAATTGAAATGACTTCACAGTTTGGGAAAAGGAGGACTGAAGGGATGGAGGGGGTTCCCTGTTCCCACCCAGACACTGGCCCCAGAGAATCTGCAATGGTGGTAGAACTCAGAAGGAAGCTGAGGGAAGGCCTGAAAGATCAGAAAGAAGAGAGCTCTTTACTTGTATGAGAGTCTACACAGAAATGCTAACTAGAGAAAAGGGGGAAAAGAGTACATTGAATTGTCCAATTCTTCAAATATTAACAGAGCACTGAAAAGGGGGCTATATTATTAGGAAACTAGCTCAAAAAAGCTAGAGGTGTTTATATACAATAGATTATAGATGGTTATATTAAAAGTTATAGGTGATAAATAATTCCTATAGACTTCTATCTCCAGAGTGGTGGGAAGGCTCTCTTGTGATGTGATTAGGAAAGGCTAAAATGTGTTCCATTTATCTATGCCTTCATAATTCCTGGCAATGCTCCATGATAAAGTCTTCAATGAAATTTCCTCTTCTGCAGGATGCTCTTTCAGTTCTTTTCTCAGACCTTCTTCACTCAAGTGAAGATTTTTCTTATTTACTTTATCTGAGACTCTTAAGTTAGGATTTACCTTTTCTCCTTGTTTAACTCCCCACACACAGTTTCATGCTTCTTTGAAAATCTAGGAAGACCTAAGGACATAAGGAAGAAAGTAAACAGAGAGAAAAACTAATTGAAAAGAGCTTTGAAATGTTTCTTCTCCATTTCCTTGATGCATATCAGTCCCAAGTTTTTTCACGGTCCCCCAAATCCCAGTGTTCTTGATTCCATATGTATCTCATCTGTCCAGGAGCTTCTCTCCCTTCTCCTCAGTAGACCAGATATAGGATGTTCATCAAGTTCCCACAGAGGAGACCCTTTCTCATTCATAAATGATTTGTAATCTGGTTTAAAGATCAATATTTTATAAAAAAAAAAAACTCTCCCAACAGCCACCATAGACTGTTCTTACAATTACATAAAAATTCATGATATTATCCATTTTAATAGTTGTTTATGATAGTAGATTTAGAGACATAGCCAGCTTTCCTAAAAGTGGACCTGCAAACAAGACAAAATTTAACTGATTGAGAATGAAACCAGACAGGCAAAGTGTGCACATACTCAGAATAAATAATTCAAGGCATCGTAAATTGTTGAATGGAGTGGCTAAATTCTAAACTTGCAGTAAATCTAAGAATTTAACAAAAATGCTTTTAGAAGAAAATAGCAGTGTCAGAAAATTCAAAAAACAATTTTGGAAAAAAGGAAAAAGAAAGAGAAGAAAAGTGTTTGCTATAGAGATAGACTGGGGTTGAGAGTAAGATGACAGGTGGTGACTCGAAGAAATTGGTGGCAAGAAATGAACACTGGTACAGGGATGAATGTTGGAACATTGGATGACTGAAATTTCTTAGCAGTCACTTTGTAATAATAAAATTAAAGCTCATTAAGTTGTATTTTTTCTGGCAAATGTGACATGTACACATAAAGTGTCAAAAATCTATGTATCCAACATGATGCTCCAGATGAGGTAACACAACACAAGTGTCCTTTTAATGGACTATTAAGTAGCATACTTTTTGTGGAGTGTTTTTTATAGTTTTTCTGTTTAAGTGTCCCTAAACATAGCACTGCAGTACTGATTGTTATCCCTTAATGCAAGAAACTGTAATGTGTCATTCAGAGAAAATAGATGTCATGTATATGTTCATCAAACATGTTATATGTTTTTTTTGGGGGGGGCCACACCCGTTTGACGCTCAGGGGTTACTCCTGGCTATGCGCTCAGGAATCGCCCCTGGCTTGGGGGGACCATATGGGACACCGGGGGATCGAACCGCGGTCCGTCCTACGCTAGCTAGTGCTTGCAAGGCAGACACCTTACCTCTAGCGCCACCTTCCCGGCCCTAACATGTTATATGTTATTGGCTATAAAATTAATGCCAGCAAATCAATAATGTATATTAAATAAATTAATATTTTATATCTCTAGGAATAATGATTCAGTACTGACCATTTGGTATTCTTGTGGACTTTATATCCTCAAATAATGAGAATCAATTATGCATGTTTTAATGTATTATTTTAATTTTCATAAATTTACATAATTTGTAATATAAGGAAATTTTATATAATTTTTGTATTTATAAATTTTACATATAAAGAGGGGCTGGAGCAGTAGCGCAGTTCTAGGGTGTTTGCCTTGGATATGGCTGACCTAGGACTGACTGCAGTTCGAGCCCCCCAGAGTCCCATATTGGTCCCCCAAGCCAGGAGCGATTTCTGAGCACATAGCCAGGAGTAAACCTGAGCATCCCCAGGTGTAATCCCCCCAAAACACAAAAGAAATTACATATATACACATATTTTAAGACATTGGATAGTTGTGGTCAAATGAGTTGAATCAACTGAATGTGAGAGAGCAGTGAGATATTTCAAGGCAAGTAAGTTATTGCTGGCTACTTTCTTACGTAGGGATATTTGCAATTTGTGGGTGGAAAAAAAAAGAAAAATATTTTTGGGTATTGCACAGGATAATTGCAGCAAATTTGAAACTTTGGAATTATAACAATGACTCCATTTACCTCCCCCCTCAGAATTCATTTCATGAATTCAAGTCTGTATGGAAGGCTAGAATGTTCTAGGGTGGGTTTTTTTTGTTTTGTTTTGTTTTTTTTTTTGCTATTTTTTGTTTTGCTTTGTTTTGTTGTTTTAACTGTGGGCTGGGATAGTGAGAGAGTAGGATATCTCCTGAGCAGAGTTGATGACTGGTGAAGGATGATTCCCAGAAATATTCAGCCAACCCAGAAGTGGTTCAGTTGTAGGGCTTGAAGCAATGATTTTGGCCCTCCCAAGACTATATCCTTGGAGGTTTAGTTGATCATGAGGTAGTTGAGGTGCTGAGGATTGAAATAGATCTAGCCTATGACCCCACACACATAATACAGCCTCAAGATTGGAGTTTTTTTTTTTAAAGGGAAGACTTAAGTCACTTTAATTCTAACAATAGTTGGGGGAAAAACTACACATGAAGTAGGCACTTCTTAAACTCAGCTTAAAATATTTGTCACATCATGGACCAGAAGGCTGGACATTATAGCTCAAAGCTGTCCAGATATGACATTCTGTCTTTCTAGGTTGAGGACATAGCACCAGAGACCTGCCCTGGTCTTAATCAAAAACTAGCAAATATTCAATATTGGGTAATTGAAAAGAAGATATAGAGAACTGTTTAATTAAAGCTAAAATCCAAACTCACTTTTTATTGTATTTAGGAATATGAAATACCCTTTAAAAAGAGAACATATGGGGCCATAGTGATAGCATAGCATTAGGGCACTTGCCTTGCATGTGGCCGACCTGGGATAGACCCAGGACGAGCCTGGTTTAGATCTCCAGTATTTCATATGGTCCTCCAAGCCTGCCAGGAGCAATTTTTGAGTACAGAGCCAGAAATAACCCCCAAGTTCCACTGGATGTGGTCCAAACAAACAAATGAATGAATAAAACAAAGCAGAGAAAAAACATAAAACTTAATCTCTATACTTTGTTTATACAACTTTGCATAAAAATTTAAAAAGCAAAACAAAACATGTGAAAAGAATTAAGATAGTATTTAAGATTTAAAAAATTAGCAACAAAAAAAGTTAAATCTGTACCTACTATAAACCCTAGGGAAAAAAGTCAATAGGAGAAGACTTACAGATGACTCAAATGTTGGAGCTTGAAAACAGTATACAAAAGAATATTCAAAAAATATTTAAAAAATCATAGTAAATGTTAAAAACAGAAAAAGATTTATAAAATGACTAAAATATTAAATTTAATAGAGAATTTAACTCTATAAAGTCAAATGAATCTAGAACTGAAATAATTCTGAAATTAAATCATCAGAGGATGTTACTAGTAATTAATAAAAAAAAAAGTAAAGAAAATATTCAAACCCGAAGAAGAAAGACAAACACAGGATGATCTCATTCATCTATATAATGAGTATAAAAATAACTGAACAAGAAAGTGTAAAGCAGTAAATAAGAATGCCTAAGGGCCAGAGCAGTGGCACAAGTGATAAGGCATCTGCCTTGTGCACTATAGCCTAGGACGGACCACAGTTTGAATCCCCAGCGTCCCATATGGTCCCCCAAGCCATGAGCGATTTCTGAATGCATAGCCAGGAGTAACTCCTTAGCATCACCGACTGTGGCCCAAAAACCAAATAAATAAATAAATAAATATAAATATAAATAAAAGAAGGATGCTTAGATCAACTTTGACCCTAAAGTATAAGAAAGAAAAAGACAAAGATGGAAAGAAATTAATGAGAAAGGAAGATGAGAAAGGGAAAGGAAGATGAGAAAGTAATGGGGAACAGTAATGGGGAACAGGGGCCAGGTGAAGAGATTATACCTAAAAAGTGTAAAAGTGCCATAGCTCTACATCCAAAGTACAGACTCAATGGCACTGAAAACATGAGATCTAAACTACAACTACAGAACTTTGAAATGTGTTTGTCAAGGTAACAGAGTGTGGAGGGGCAGGTGGGAGCAGGAGGACACTTGCATTTCAGTGCCAGGTTACATATTAATAAACCTAGGTGTCAAAACAGAGAAAATGAAAACTTATAAATTTATTTAAAAAACTTAAAATTTATAAATAGTACCCTTTATGGTTCAAGGAAATGATGTACTGAATCCTAATAATTCTTGCAATGAACAATCTTACACATATTTATAAAAATTTCCAAGTAAAGTTTTACCAGGACCTGTGGGGAGCCTAGCTGATGAAACCTGGGACATAGGACACCTCAGTAATTCCTAATCTGGTCACCCACGTGACCAAAAGGCCCATGCCTTGAGAACAAAGGAAATAGACAAAAATAAAGTAATTCAGAGCAGCCCAATATATCCAGCCAGAAAGAAAAATATAGAGTTTGCCTTTGTGTTAGCAAACATTATTAAGAACTCTGTTTGAATCTCATGCCTTTTAGTAAAACGTGCTCAGGTCTACCTCTTTGCCCCTCCCTATTACCTGCCCCAGTTTATGCTAATAAATGCTTGTAACTGTGATTGGTGTAAAATTTGTAACACCCCTGACGTGTTTCAGCCCTTAAAAGCTGATCCCCCAACAATAAACTTCCCTTTTTGAACAGCATGCGTTGTCTTGAAGGCTTCTGTTACTAATTTCTCTAGTTCTTCTTTACAGGTCGGTTCTGCTCGAGTGAACCCACTAATAACTAGCAACCTTCATTTCCACACCCCCGCGGGTCGGGGGACTCCCACGAAAGTTGCAAGGACCTTGAGAATGACTGGAGTTGGACGGACTGGTATGCCTGGAACCCAGAGTCGGTCTTATGCCAATAAACTTCTGTGGTGAGGCCTTTTTCTAATCAGGTCAAGGATTTCTTTCCATTTTCCCCATTTTTCTGGACCTATGCAAACAACAGCGATTGCCACTATCACACCTTTACTATACTTTTTTACTCTTATCCTTTAAGGAAAAAAATACAACTTACTGAACTTAAAAGCAAGTAACTGTAGTAGAATGCCTGTCTCGAATACAGGCAGGGGATAGGAAGGGGGGAGGGGTAATGTTACACAGGTGAAGGGGGGGTGTTTTGGTTATGATTGTAGCCCAACTATGATCATGTTACTTAAATAAAATATATATTTTAAAGAAAAGTTTCTTCTTAAGGGGTGACAGAGATAGTACAAGGTTATGATTCATATCCTTAGGACCATATATGGTCCTCACCCCATCCCCAGCCACAGTATAGCCACTGCTCATTCTACCATCCCTAGATGTGGCCCAAAAGCCAAAGGAAAAAAAAGTACTTATCAGACTCTCAAACTGATTTCTGCTAAGAATCTTGCATAAGATAAATGAATAAAATATATTCTTGTTTAAAAAAAAATTTCCAAGTAATGTTGAGTTTTAAATGCTATCTAGGCCACAAATATAAATCTAAAGAGTATTATACAGTAAAGTAGTAATTAGAAAATATTGATAAATGTCAATTATTGATCAATTTTAATTCAAATTTTGTAAAGATAATGCTATATAGTAAATAAGCCACTATTGATAACTACTAATCACTTTTTTTTAGTGATTTTAAGAACAATGGCTTATCAAAGACTAGTACATAGTCTGCCTTCTGCCTTTTTTACTGTATCCTCGGGATATCCATTTACCAGATTCTTGGGACATCATAAAAATTTTCCTACTATATCCTTACAGATCCATATCCTTAGGATATGATAAGAACAGGCGAGGCAGCCTTGCCATGAAGTCATGTTAACAGTTCAATATAAACAAAATACTATATAAAATGAACTTTCCTTTATACAATAACAGTTAAACAATATGCCTTTTGGTGCAAACTAACACAAGTACATTTTCTGTTGCTGAAATTTTAGTTATTCTTTTTATTCCTTCTCAAGTAAACATTAAACTTTATTATATGTCCATCCTGTGCTCACTGTTGGTATCATTTTTATCACATTTTGATTTGGAAGATGCTATAAAATCAAGAAGCTGTTACTCTTCTCTAGCATACTCACCTAGCTAAGGGAAGATAATTTTGTTTCTGTCAGTTAGGCCATTTCACTTCTCTTTTATGAACCTGCCAAATTTCCTCTCTGGGTCGGAGTCACTTCCTCTACCCATGAAATATTTATTGACTTTATAGAGCCCTTATTAACTCTACCAGTCTACATTTCTTTTCTGAATGATAAGCTCAACTCTACCAGTCTACATTTCTTTTCTGAATGAGAACCTCGCTAGTAAAAAGAGACACTTATTGGAGAAAAGTTTAATTTAAATAAGACAATACTCCCATAAAAAATAAAAACAATTTTAGAATCAGATCAGCAAAGGTTAAAATTCACACTTAGCTCATTTAAAATTCTCATTTTAAGTCTTGACATAACTTTATTAAATTTACTTCTACCATGGTACTAATAAGCCTACTTTGAAATGCTCTCATAAAATAAGGATATTATGTATTATGTGAGAATTATGTTAAGGCAAATTAGGCCCTCAAAACAATAGTAAATTTTTATTCTTTGTGTCGTTTGTTTTATATATGGAAAAGACTAGGGGCCCGCAAGGTGGTGCTAGAGGTAAGGTGTCTGCCTTGCAAGTGCTAGCCAAGGAAGGACCGCGGTTCGATCCCCAGGCATCCCATATGGTCCCCCCCAAGCCAGGGGCAATTTCTGATCACTTAGCCAGGAGTCACCCCTGAGCATCAAGTGGGTGTGGTCAAAAAAAAACAAAAAAAAATAACAAAAAACAAAAAACAAAAACCTATATATGGAAAAGACTAGCCTAGTATAAAACAAACAAGCTATTTACTTCTGTGGAACAAGAGGTCACTTAACAAAGTGAATACTTAGTTCTGTACATTAATTATTCAACAAATTCTACTGAGTGAATGAACACAGATATAGTTTCCTGTTTATGCAAGAAAGCTATCTTCTCCCCCAAGCAACTTGTGAAAGCTATTTGTGTTCATTGTGCTCTGATATTATCAGTTATAAATTGCAGTGAGAAACAAACAATAGACTCAGCTGCATATACCAAATAAAACGCTATTAAACAGAATTCCAAAACTTTCATTACTCATGATAAATGATGTTCACACAATGACCTTCATTACTAGAGTATCTCAGAGCATCTTCTGAATCATCAAAGACCAAATAGATTTAATATGATTTTTCTATCAAGCTTATTTGTGGCACTTAAAATCTTTGAAAATAATAATCTAAGCAAATGCCTTGAGGGAAATGTATGTTGTTGATTGTAGCTATCTTTTTAGATAATTCTTTGAAAAGAATAAACATTCATGTGGTTTAACTAAAGAGAATGAGAAGCAATAAGACATATAGCATATGTGGTAATTTCGTTTTCTCACCACTGATTTAATTAATGATATTTTGTTGCTTACCCATCATAGAACCTAGGTTAATTTTGGCTATATGATCTTTTTTTTTTTTTTTTTTTTTGCCACACCTGGCGGTGCTCAGGGGTTACTCCTGGCTATCTGCTCAGAAATAGCCCCTGGCAGGCAAGGGGGGACCATAGACCACATGGGAACCAACTACCATAGGTCCTGGATCGGCTGCTTGCAAGGCAAACACCACTGTGCTATCTCTCCAGCTCCAGGCTATACAATCTTAATGTCATTATTTATATAACAATTACCTTACAAAATGGAATTTTTTTCATGTCTTCTGCACATGTCAAAGCTCTCATTTTAATTACTGCACATGTCTTCTGCCATCCTGTACCCTGAGCTGAATCAATACATTCAAAATTATTCTGCTATCTCAAGAACATCTTTGATGAATTACTGGTTCTCTTGCTACTCTGGAATACACTGTAAGTGCTCTTTGCCTTTTCAGAGCATATGTTTAGAAAGGATAAAAGGTTTTCATCCAACCGATATTTCCATTTCTTTTAGATCCAAGTTTTTCATATTTACTAACCTTAACTTAACTCTGACATGCTTCATCTGAATTTTTATTTTGAACCAGACACATTAAATTTAACCTAGTGTTCTTGGGAAAATCATAAAATCTCTGCTATAACTGTTTTTTTTTATTGAATTAGGACATATATTACAACATCTGTTTCATAGTTACCATAATAAATAATGTTTCACTTTTCAAGACTGAGTTATAAAAATAATTGATTTTGACATTAGCCCATCTATTTAGTATGGTCTATAAAATGTTCAAAAAAACTCCAAATGGTATGATGACCTAACAAAGGAGAAATACTGCTAGCTGGATGAGGACTTTGGATCTATGTCTGGGGGATATTACAGAAACACGGTTTCAAAGACTATAGGATAGTAGTATCAACTGTCTAGTCCAATGTTTGTTTATCCATCTAGCATAAACTTAGGGTAAAATCCTGTATTTGTTTCTATGGTTATAAACTGCCCCACCCTTTTGGACATTTACGTTGAATCAGCCAGCTAGTGGTGCAAAAAGGAGCCTGGGAGTAATTAAACTGAGAGTCAGAACAAAAAAGGTTATTTTGCTGTGGTACCATTTCAAGATCAACCTATATGAAAGTGATGAAAATATACCAACAAATGTAGGAACATATCAGTAATTAATTCCAGCTATTAAAATGATATGGATCAGGTGTTCCTCTATGCCCAATGTCTTCCCCAGCTATGTTTATACCACAGTAGTTCAACAAGTCCAAGTATAGTGGGCCTACTGCAGGGCAGGCCCATTGAACCAGAAACTTATAATGAGCCCTGAGGATCCTGGAAAAGAATTCTCTAAGAAATGTGGGTTTGTCCATTGGATTTAGCTCTAGCAACGTTGTTTCCAAGAGCAGAGGGAGGAGGTGAGAATGATAAGAGCTACTGAGCAGCTGTCACTAATCATCATCTTCTTCATCATCCTCTTCGGGAGCTGGTAGTGTGATTGCTGCCCAGGAAGGTGGAAGCAAACCTCTTTGACATTTTAAGAGGCAGAAGACTCTTGCCCAGCACACAGTGGCTGCCAAACTCGGTCAGAAACAGCAACAATGGCATGTAAAAATGGCATGTAATGGAGGCAGCACCCAAGCCAGACCTCAGACATCCCTATGATAGGCGGAGAGACACAGTGTATTCTGTGACTATCATCAACCACTTCTGTGATAGATGAACTAATAAAACATAATTTCTATATAGTGTTGAAAATTGATTAGGGATCAGTAGTTCTGAGTATATCAGACTCTTTTTTTGGGGGGGGGGGCACACCCAGTGACGCTCAGGGGGTTACTCCTGGCTATGCACTCAGAAATCGCTCCTGGCTTGGGCAACCAGATGGGATGCCGGAGATCTAACCACAGTCTGTCCTAGGTTAGCATATGCAAGGCAAGAGCCCTATAGCTTGCGCCACCTCTCCAGCCCTGCATGTCAGACTCTTGAAGTATTCCAAGACTATGTAGGAAGTTTTCGCCTAGGTTCCATAATCCAAGACTTACTAAATGCCCAGAAGAATTAATCTGTAAAGGAACCATACATATTCATGTAATTGGTATATTTTCAGGCCTTTCCTAAAGTATTTGGTATGAAAAACAAGTCTAGGGGTCAAGCGATAGCGCAGTGGTAGGGTGTTTGCCTTGCACACTCCTGACTCAGGACAGACCTTGGTTCGATCTCCAGCGTCCTAGATGGTCCCCCAAGCCAGGAGCGATTTCTGAGCGCATTGCCAGGAATAACCCCTGAGCGTTACCGGGTGTGACCCAAAAGCAAACAAAAAACAAACAAAAAAAATAACAAAAAAAGGAAAGGAAAAACAAGTCTGAAGACTTCCTTGGAACCCATAGGGTGAACACAATGATAGCTTGCATATCATAGACTGGCAGGACAGAGCTATAAACATATTTAATTAGACTTGGAAAAATATTTTTGAATGTGCTATTTCTCAAGCTAAATCACTGTAGTGAATCATAACCATATTTACTTTATTGGAGAAAAAGAAATTCTTTGACATCTTTTAACCCCATTCTTTTTGACAGACTAGAGTCAAAGGGGTACAAGCAGTGTTGGCGGGGATGTGGAGAGAAAGGAACCCTTATCCACTGCTGGTGGGAATGCCGTCTAGTTCAACCTTTATGGAAAGCGATATGGAGATTCCTCCAAAAACTGGGAATCGAGCTCCCATATGATCCAGCTATACCACTCCTAGGAATATACCCTAGGAACACAAAAATACAATACAAAAATCCCTTCCTTACACCTATATTCATTGCAGCACTATTTACCATAGCAAGACTCTGGAAACAGCCAAGATATTCTTCAACAGATGAATGGCTAAAGAAACTGTGGTACATATACACAATGGAATATTATGCAGCTGTCAGGAGAGATGAAGTCAGGAAATTTTCCTATACATGGATGTATATGGAATCTATTATGCTGAGTGAAATAAGTCAGAGAAAGAGAGAAAAACGCAGAATGGTCTCACTCATCTATGGGTTTTAAGAAAAATGAAAGACATTTTTTCAATAATAATTTTCAGGCACAAAAGAGAAAAAAGCTGGAAGTTACAGCTCACCGCAAACAGGGATGAGTTTAGTTAGAGAAATAACTACGTTTTGAACTATCCTAATAATGAGAATGTACGAGGGAAATAGAAAACCTGTCTAGAGTACAGGCAGGGGTCGGGTGGGGAGGAGGGAGATTTGGGACATTGGTGATGGGAATGTTGCACTGGTGATGGGTGGTGTTCTTTACATGACTGAAACCCAAATACAATCATGTATGTAATAAAGTTGGTTAAATAAAAAAAAGAAAAAAATGAAAGAAAGAAAGAAAGAAAGAAAGAAAGAAAGAAAGAAAGAAAGAAAGAAAGAAAGAAAGAAAGAAAGAAAGATAGAGAGAGAGAGAGAGAAAGAAAGAGAGAAGAAAGAAAGAAAGAAAGAAAGAAAGAAAGAAAGAAAGAAAGAAAGGAAGGAAGGAAGGAAGGAAGGAAGGAAGGAAGGAAGGAAGGAAGGAAGGAAGGAAGGAAGGAAGGACGGAAGGAAGGACGGAAGGAAGGACGGAAGGAAGAAAGAAAGAAAGAAAGAAAGAAAGAAAGAAAGAAAGAAAGAAAGAAAGAAAGAAAGAAAGAAAGAAAGAAAGAAAGAAAGAAGAGAAAAAGAAAGAGAAAAAGAAAGAAAAGGGAGAAATTGAGGGAGATAAAATGCTTGAGTTTGTGATATATAGTCAGAGACAGACAAACATTTGCCTATAATTTTGTTTAAGAATTATTAGGCTATAAAATAAGTAATTTCATAAATCAAAATAAAAATCAAATTTAACATCAACTTACTTTCTGACTATTTTGAAATTTGACTTCATCAGAACCATAGCTACCAAACGCCAACTACAGAATCATAGTGTTTTAGGTTTAGTTTCATTTTCTTTCTTTAATATTTTTGGGGTCACACCAATTAGTGCTCAAAACTTACTCCTGGTTCTGTGCTCAAGGATTACCCTGGCAGGGCTCAGGAAACCATTTGGGACGTAAGGTATAAAACCCAAATTGGACACATACAAGGCAAGCACTCTACCTGCCACATTATTGTTTCGAACCTAGACTATCATGTTTTAATGAATTGATGTTTCCATTTTCTTTATTGGGCCTGCCACCTATAATTACTCAAAGATTTATTGGGGGAAAAAATAAGATCAGACACAAGACAAAGTTTTCCACTCTCGCTATTTCTATTCAATAAAATACTGGAAGTACTTGGCATAGAAATTAGGCAAGACAAAGATAGGAAAAAAGATATCAAGCTCTCATAATTTGCAGATAATATGATACTATATTTAGAAAATCCTAACGACTCTACAAGAAGCTCCTAAAAACAATGGACTTGTATAAGAAAGTGATAGGCTACAAAATTAATACACAAGTTCATGGCTTTTCCTATATGCAAATAATAAAAAAGGGATATATATATATATAGTTTTTTTGGTCACACCCGGCAGCACTCAGGGGTTACTCCTGGCTCCAGGCTCAGTAATTGCTCCTGGCAGGCTCGAGGGACCATATGGGATGCTGGGATTCGAACCAATGACCTCTGCATGAAAGGCAAATGCCTTACCTTTATGCTATCTCTCCGGCCCCAAGGGAGATATATTTTTAAAAATTCCATTCACAATTTAGAAATTAAGTACATTGCAAAAAACTTAACCAAATAAGTGAAAGACCCATACAAAGAAAACAACAAAGCACTACTTCTAGAAATAAAAGAGTTCACAAGGAAATGGAAACATACCCTTGCTCATGAATTGGGAGGACTAATATAATCAAAAAAGCAATACTTCCTAAAAAAAAATTTGTACAGATTCAATGCAGTCCTTGTAAGGATATTCAGTACATTTTTCAAAGAACTAGGTCAAACACTCCTGAAATTCACATGGAAAAATACTCTTTCCCCTAAATAGCTAACATAATCTTTGGGGAAAAGAGGATGGGAGGTATTACTTTCCCCAATTTAAAACTCTGCTACAAGGCAATAATAATTAAAACATCAGGAAACTGGAATAAAGACAGATCAATGGAATAGAGTGGAATATACTGAAACAAACCCTCAAGTATATAATCATATAATCCTCAGTTAAAACAGCAAAATATGTGAAGTGGAACAAGGAAATTCTCTTCAACAAGTAGCATTGGGAAAAATGCTAAGCTATATGCAAATCATAAACTCAGACCTTTATTTAATGTCATGCACAAAAATCAAATCAAAATGAAAAAAAAAATCAACCCTATCAAAAGCATCCAAACCCATCTTCTTCATGGGGAAAAGAGATGAAAAAGGTCTTTCTCAAAGAAAAAAAAACACAAAAGACAGATGTAAAAAAACTTTTCATCACTAATCATCAGTAAGATGAAAAATCAAAGTAATAATGAGATATCATCTTACACCACAGAAATTTGCACACATTAAATAGAACAATAGCAACCAGTGCTAGTGTGGATGCAAGAAGAAAGGAACTCTCATTCAACCTGCTTGAAATGTCAATTATTCCAGCCTCTGGAAAACAAATGAACATTCCTAAACAACTTTGGAATTACACTTTCATTTGGCCAAGCAACTCCACTTCTTGGAATATACCCCAAGGCCCAAAGGTAAAATAAAAAAAATAGATTTGCACCTTTAAGCTCCTTGCAGCACTATTCACAATAGCCAAAATCTGGAAACAGTCCAAGTGATGACTGAATAAAGAAACTATGGTACATCTGCACAGTGGAATACTACTTAGCTATAAGAAAAGATAAAGTCATGCTGCTGTATGGAGGGACATGAACAGTATCAAGCAGAGTCAATTAGAGGGAGAGTAAATGACACAGAATGATCTTTCTCATATGTGGGATATAAAGAAACATAATGGTAGAATAATAACAATGGAAACAAAGAACAAGAGAACTGGTATTCAGTAGGAAACAAGCCTCTTAAAGGGGCTGGAAGATAGAACTGGGGATGAAGTAGGGGTTGGAGGACATGATTCTGGTGAGTAGTAATACTGAAAGGGGTAAAATGTATGTATCAAAAAAAGTACTTTAAACCACAGTGAAAAATATGTATATATAAATAAATACATATATATGCATTATGTATGTATATATAGATACATGTATATAAGTATATATACTTTTATATAAATAGAAAGAATGCCTCTTATAGAAGCAAGCTGATGGGAGGCAAAAGGAGGTAGAGTGGATGTATTGATGAAAGAAAGTGGACACTGGTGAAGGAATTGTGTTGAAACATTGTTTTGTTTTGTTTTGTTTTATTTGGTTTGGTTTTTGGGTCACACCTGGCAGCGCTCAGGGGTTACTCCTGGATCTATGCTCAGAAATCGCTCCTGGCAGGCTTGGGGGACCATATGGGATGCGGGGATTCGAACCACCAACCCTCTGTATGAAAGGCAAATGCCTTACATCCATGCTATCTCTCTGGTCCCATATTGAAACGTGTATATCTGAAACTCAACCATGAATAACTTTATTATTTCATGGTGACTATATACAAAAAAATAAAATAAATTAACTATAAAAACCTATTGGTCTATAGATATTTATAACTACCTTAGTATCAGTAATTATATGTGGTCGTGATGAATGTCAATAAAGATTAATGAATCTTGACATAACCATCAATTTGCTCATGGCAGGTCTGGACTTTTAAACAATCCTTTATCTCCTCACTATCATTCTAAAGAGAATTATAATTCTCAAAATGATTACAAATCCAATATTGTCATCCTATTGAAATACACATGGTATTTCAATGGCATAAAATATTTTTTTAGACTCAAGCTATGTAATGCTCTCCATTTGTTTTGCTTTTACAGCAATATTCAAGTATCTCAAGATCTTTCTACTATTCTATATGATCTCAGTTCACCTAAATGCCTCTACTGATAAAAAACTGCATATATTAGTAGTTTTATTTCATTTTATGAAACAAAGTTTTATTTCATTATATAGCTACAATTTTATTGTTTAATTTAGTGGTTTCGATAGCCTCAAATTAATTTTAGTTTTTTGGCAGGCAGAGATGCCCTTCAAATCATCTTCTGTGTTTTCTGCAGAATAATACAAAGGTAATATTTTAGTAAATTGATGATAATAAAAGAACATCATTGATCCCAGTCTCAAGGCCAACATTTTATCTCTATAAGGATAGCTGAAACAATAAAAATATTATCAAAATAATAAAAAATGTGACATTAAGATATAGTCATCTTGGGGCTGGAGAGATAGCATGGAGGTAAGGCATTTGCCTTTCATGCAGGAGGTCATCAGTTCGAATCCCGGCGTCCCATATGGTCCCCCGTGCCTGCCAGGAGCAATTTCTGAGCCTGGAGCCAGGAATAACCCTTGAGCACTGCCGGGTGTGACCCAAAAACCACACACACAAAAAAAAAGATACAGTCATCTCTTTCTTTTGCTTCTTATTTCTTGGTAAATAGTAACATTCTTGAGTAAAACTAAGATAATTTTAACCTCTGATATATTTGGTCCTATAAGGAATATAAAATATAGAGTCAGCATTCAAACATGGTATTATTTTATAGTGCATATGTTCATCTTGGTATGAACATAAACGATGAGGTTACTATTTTTTTATATTTTATTTAAACACCTTGATTACATACATGATTGTGTTTGGGTTTCAGTCATGTAAAGAACACCACCCATCACCAGTGCAACATTCCCATCACCAATGTCCCAAATCTCCCTCCTCCCCACCCACCCCCCGCCTGTACTCTAGACAGGCTTTCCATTTCCCTCATACATTCTCATTATTAGGACAGTTCAAAATGTAGTTATTTCTCTAACTAAACTCATCACTCTTTGTGGTGAGCTTCCTGAGGTGAGCTGTAACTTCCAGCTCTTTTCCCTTATGTGTCTGAAAATTATTATTGCAAGAATGTCTTTCATTTTTTTTAAAACCCATAGATGAGTGAGACCATTCTGCGTTTTTCTCTCTCTCTCTCTGACTTATTTCACTCAGCATAATAGATTCTGTGTACATCCATGTACAGGAAAATTTCCTGACTTCATCTCTCCTGAAAGCTGCATAATATTCCATTGTGTATATGTACCACAGTTTCTTTAGCCATTAGTCTATTGAAGGGCATCTTGGTTGTTTCCAGAGTCTTGCTATGATAAATAGTGCTGCAATGAATATAGGTGTAAGGAAGGAGTTTTTGTATTGTATTTTTGTGTTCCGAGGGTATATTCCTAGGAGTGGTATAGCTGGATCATATGGGAGCTCGATTTCCAGTTTTTGGAGGAATCTCCATATCGCTTTCCATAAAGGTTGAACTAGACGGCATTCCCACCAGCAGTGGATAAGAGTTCCTTTCTCTCCACATCCCCGCCAACACTGTTTGTTCTCATTCTTTGTGATGTGTGCCATTCTCTGTGGTGTGAGGTGGTATCTCATCGTTGTTTTGATTTGCATCTCCCTGATGATTAGTGATGTGGAGCATTTTTTCATGTGTCTTTTGACCATTTGTATTTCTTCTTTGTCAAAGTGTCTGTCCATTTTCTCTCCCCATTTTTGATGGGATTAGATGTTTTTTTCTTGTAAAGTTCTGTCAGTGCCTTGTATATTTTGGAGATTAGCCCCTTATCTGATGGGTATTGGGTGAATAGTTTCTCCCAATCAGTGGGTGGCTCTTGTATCCTGGGCGCTACGTACTTTGAGGTGCAGAAGTTTCTCAGCTTAATATATTCCCATCTGTTAATCTCTGCTTTCACTTGCTTGGAGAGTGCAGTTTCCTCCTTGAAGATGCCTGTAGTCTCAATGTCCTGGAGTGTTTTGCCTATGTGTTGTTCTATATATCTTATGGTTTTAGGTCTGATATCAAGGTCTTTAATCCATTTGGATTTTACCTTCTTTACCTTTACATGATGTTAGCTGGGGGTCTAAGTTCAATTTTTTGCAAGTGGCTAGCCAGTTGTGCCAACACCACTTGTTGAAGAGGCTTTCTTTGCTCCATTTAGGATTTCTTGCTTGTTTATCAAACATTAGGTGATTGTATGTCTGGGGAACATTTTCTGAGTATTCAAGCCTATTCCACTGATCTGAGGGCCTGTCTTTATTCCAATACCTTGCTGTTTTGATAACTATTGCTTTGTAGTAAAGTTTAAAGTTGGGGAAAGTAATTCCTCCCATATTCTTTTTCCCAATGATTGCTTTAGCTATTCTAGGGTGTTTATTGTTCCAAAAGAATTTCAAAAGTGCCTGATCCACTTCTTTGAAGAATGTCATGGGTATCTTTAGAGGGATCACATTAAATCTGTATAATGCCTTGGGGAGTATTGCCATTTTGGTGATGTTAATCCTGCCAATCCATGAGCAGGGTATGTATTTCTATTTCTGTGTGTCCTCTCTTATTTCTTGTAGCAGAGTTTTATAGTTTTCTTTGTATAGGTCCTTCACATTTTTAGTCAAGTTGATTCCAAGACATTTGAGTTTGTGTGGCACTATTGTGAATGGGGTTGTTTTCTTAATGTCCATTTCTTCCTTATTACTATTGGTGTATAGAAAGGTCAAAAGCAGTACTGAGAGGAAAATTTATAGCTTTGCAAGCACACATCAGGAAGGAAGAAGAGGCTTACCTGAGTAGCTTAATGACACAGCTGATAGAACTAGAAAGTGCTCAACAAAAGGAACCAAAAATAGGGAGACAGAAGGAAATAACAAAGCTGAGAGCAGAAATAAATGAAGTGGAAACTCAAAAAACAATCCGAAAGATCAACAAAAGCAGAAGTTGGTTCTTTGAAAGAATAAACAATTATGATAGACCACTGGCAAAACTAACAAAGAAAGAAAGAGAGAGAGAAACTTGATAACTCGTATCAGGAATGAAAAAGGAGACATCACTACTGATATGGCAGAGATTCAAAGGTTAATCAGAAACTACTTTGAGAAACTCTACACCACTAAAAATGAGAACCTGGAAGTAATGGATAAATTCTTGGACTCTTATAATCTTCCATGGTTGAAGGAAGAGGATGTAGCATATCTAAACACCCCCATCACTATTGATGAAATTAAAATGGTAATCAAATGTCTGCCCAAAAACAAAAGCCCAGGCCCAGATGGATTCACTAATTAATTCTTCCAAACTTTCCAAGAGGAACTACTACCAATACTGGCAAGACTCTTTCATGAAATTGAACAAACAGAAACACTTCCACATAGCTTTTATGAAGCCAACATCACCTTGATACCTAAACCAGACAGAGATTCTATGAAAAAAGAAAAGTACAGACCAATATCGCTGATGAATGCAGATGCAAAGATCCTCAACAAAATCCTGGCAAATAGGATTCAATGCCTCATTAAGAAGATCATCCACTACGATCAAGTAGGTTTCATCCCAGGAATGCAAGGATGGTTTAACGTCCATAAATATATCAACATATTACACAACATCAACAACAAGAAAAATAAAAACCACATGATCATATCAATAGATGCAGAGAAAGCATTTGATAAGGTCCAACACCCATTTTTGATCAAAACTCTCAGCAAGATGGGAATGGAAGGAACCTTTCTCAATATAGCTAAGGCCATCTACCACAAGCCAGTGGCAAATATTATCCTTAATGGAGAAAAACTAAAGGCCTTCCCTCTAAATTCTGTCACAAGACAAGGCTGTTCTCTCTCACCACTCCTATTCAATATAGCACTGGAAGTACTCGCTATAGCAATTAGGCAAGAAAAAAATATCAAGGGAATCCAGATAGGAAAGGAAGAAGTCAAGCCCTCACTGTTTGCAGATGACATGATACTCTACTTAGAAAACCCTAAAGTCTCTATAGAAAAGTTTCCAGAAACAATAGACTCATATAGCAACGTGGCAGGCTACAAAATTAACACACAAAAATCCATGACCTTGCTATACACATGAGGTTACTATTAATGTTTCTATTACATGAATGATAGTTTACTCACTCCCCAAAGTGAATTATGGCATTGATTGTGTCAAAGATGGGGCTCAAAGCTAGTAAATTGCAATGACCTAGTAAAATGTACGTGATTCTAAAAGTTATCTAGTAATGAAGGTATTGCTTAGTAGTGGAGTGCATGCCCTGAGTTCCATCCTTGGCAACACACACACACACATACACACACACACACACACACACACACACATTTAAATTGAATTACATTTAGAAAAGCTTGGTTCTTATCCAACTCACAAAATTATAACTTTATTGCACAGAAACTGACAGATAAATATAAAATAAGAAAGTTAATTATACTGCACCAGTAGCCCCGATGCTTCCTGGTCTGGAGTTGTCCCAAAATCTGTGCCCTTTACTACCATGTTTATAATATATAGCACAGCACCAGCTACTAAAAGTGCCCATTTTTTTTAGCTCAAGAGTGCGCAAGTATTCCTTCCACATTTTTACTCAAGAGAAGTGATTTTCTAAATCTGTGGATGCTGGAAATGACCCAAACATAGCTCACTAAACTAATTTCTCTCAGAATTTTTAAATGCATGTGCATTTAAGCATAAACACAATCCATATGTTTCTGATTCATTTACACTGAACTCATCAAAGGACTGTGTTGTAAGAATGGTTTGATGTCCAAGAATACTTGAGGGTTTTTTAATAATGGAATTTTATCCTTTCTTTCACCATTTTTCTTAGGAAGCCAAATTGTTGAGAGTAAACAACTTTGACCTCCAAAGATCAGGGGTTTACTCTTATATTCAAAATTTAAAAGGATGGGGATGAGCAGCATGGCAGTAATAGCATCCTTAGCCTTGAGCGCATCTTGGTACTAATTCCCCAAAGGACTCAATGGTTTGAGACTGAGAAGGGAATCCCTTTCAGGAGACTATTGTTCATTCATTTCCAGAAAATCCTCTCAAATTCTTGGGAGCTACTTAGTGTCTCTCTTTTGCCAATTTATAGTGAAATCTTTACAATATTGCTTCTAAAACTGCCCTTTATATTTGGAGGGGAACCAAAGATTTTCTTTTCCTAGGAAACCAGTATTTGTCCACCTGAATGCAGTACTGTGTTCTACTTTTATATGCAATAGAGACAAGACAAGAATCTCTGACTACAGCTGAGAACTAATTAAAGCTGCTCTTTTACAAACATTATGTAGTTCATTCCATTCTTCCTTGATTAAGAACAAAAAACCCGAGTCATTTATTGTCATGAGTCACTTGAGGTATAATGAAAGGAATTCGGCAATGCTGCTGAGACAAAACAAAACTGACATTATGAAAGCTATGTCTAAACACTAATTTAAACTGTCAACCTACTCCCAAGGAAGACTCCTGACAGAATTAAAGCTTGAAAGACCTCATAAATCACAAAAGAGATTAGCACCAGCATGAATAAGTTAAAATACATTTCTGTCTTCAGTGTTAGAGTGGTTCAAAGCAGTCCTCTAGGATTTGACGGGAAAATTAGTTGTAATAACCAGGAAGAGAAAAATTCACAGATATAGCTTCTTGGGGATTTCAGAGTGTAAGCTTCACCCACCACAGTTATTTCAGGTACTTGAGTGAGTGAAACGTAATATAGACACTTTCAAAGTCCAGCATGCAGCCTAATAGTTACTTGGAAAATGTTAGAATTCAAAAGCATTATTTACAAATACCAAAATTTTCAACCCCAAACCACTAAAAATAGCAAACATGTCAACCAAAATGTATTACTTAGCAGCTTCAATTAGCACAACTATATCTACTTCCTATAATCTATTTATGTCTCTAAATACATGCATTCATTTCCAGCAACTTCTATCACTATGCTTTTCAGGTGGAGTTTCAAAACTTGGCTACCAACACCATAACGTTTTTCAAAAACTTTATTAGTTGGGTCTAGGAAAATAGTACAGTGAATAGGACATATGACTTGCATGAGGCATATATGTGTTTATTAACTGACACCCCGTATGGTCCTCCAAGCTCCTTCAGGAGTGATTCCTTTGTACAGACTCAGAAGTAAACCCTAAGCACAGACAGATGTTGCCCCCCACACAAACAAACCAAAAAAAAAAGAAGAAGAAGAAAGAAAGAAAGAAAGAAAGAAAGAAAGAAAGAAAGAAAGAAAGAAAGAAAGAAAGAAAGAAAGAAAGAAAAGAAAGAAAGAAAGAAAGAAAGAAAGAAAGAAAGAAAGAAAGAAAGAAAGAAAGAAAGAAAGAAAGAAAGAAAAGAAAGAAAGAAAGAAAGAAAGAAAGAAAGAAAGAAAGAAAGAAAGAAAGAAAGAAAGAAAGAAAGAGAAAGAAAGAAAGAAAGAAAGAAAGAAAGAGAAAGAAAGAAAGATAGAAAAAAGAAAGAAATGAAAGAAAGAAATGAAAGAAAGAAAGAAAGAAAGAAAGAAAGAAAGAAAGAAAGAAAGAAAGAAAGAAAGAAAGAAAGAAAGAAAGAAAGAAAGAAAGAAAGAAAGAAAGAAAGAAAGAAAGAAAGAAAGAAAGAAAGAAAGAAAAGAAAAAAAACTGTTGGTCTTTCCATCCATGCTTTTATTTAAATGTTGCCTCTTCAGAGTTTCTGAGTTAAGAATTAAGTGACCCCTTACTCTAGAGTGAACAACTTTAAGACTACCTACTGCTTAAAGTGAGGGAGGGGACTCTATTGGAGTTCCTGCTTCCAAGTCGCTATACCCAGACAGCCTACACCACACTAAGAGTTAAGCTACTAGGAATTGCATAAATATCCCTGGTAGAAGAAGCAGATAAATATGAACAGTAGAGTTAAACCATGGGACACTGACTTACCTGTCCATTTCCCTGTCTCACTAATCATTCTCCTTTGCTTTTTAGCAAAGACTTCATAAAAATAAGACTCAGTTTCCTTAGTCACTGGTGCACTCTAGCTGATTTATTCAACTTGGATCTTATCAAATTTTTGCAAGTCCAGGAATGATTTTGTGAAGCACAAGTTGACCTGGTCTCTTCGTTCCCCAAATCAGAAACTTGCATGTAGTGACTTTATTCCATTCTTTGATATATTTTTTTTTTGCTTAAATCAAAGTGATGCAGAAATCCACATGGAGAGTAAAATATAATTATTCCAGTCTTCAGACAGAATCTTCCCTGAGTTAGAATACAGCTGCTACATTCTCCTTTCCTCTAAGGCATTTCTCTTTACTCCCTCTGCTAGCCCATTAATGGCAGTTGTCAGAAATAGTCAGAAGTGTGTTTAAGTGTCTAATAGAGAACACTTACAGAACTTTAAAGAAGTATCTTGAGGTGGAACCAGTTGATTAAACCACACACATCCAGCTGTGGGACACTCAGTCCCAAGTTCCAAGACATAAAACTTAGACCCCACTTTGGACACAGATCTCATGGACCCTTTAAAGATGTGAATTGTTCCAGAAGCTTTTTGTCCAGGGTCACATCTATGTCAGTCTTCTGCCCAATGGGAATCTTAGTTTAACTTTTTAGTGGTGCATGGAGGTTGAATTACAGTCATGTAACTCTGAATTCAGTTCTTTAATGCCAAAACTATTGCACTTTATTCCTTTTTGGAAGAGAGGCAGGAAGCATGCAATGTAATTGAGATCTCTCCTTGGGCTCCTCTTCCAGATTCCAAAATAGAACTCAGATCAGAAACTGCAGAAGTGGTCTCAATAAAACTGCTATAAAGGGCATCCCATGTCTTTGAGGGTAGACTTGATAGCATGCCCATAAATCCCTACAGAACCACAGACACATCCCCAAGTACTCTTTGGTGATGAAAAGATGAAACTCACTGACTCCAACCCTCTCTCTGAGTAAGAAGCCCACTGTTATGTCTTATGTCTTCTGAACAAGTTCCAATTGGCAAGTTGTAATTGCCACAAAACTTCCACATGAGAATAATAAGAGATTCCTTGTCTGAAGGCAAGAAGAGAAACACAGCAGTACAATCTACTTGAGTATGTCACTCACAGGGAAAAAAAAAAGAAAAACTAAAACTGTCATGTTTTGCTTCTGAATGCCATTTTGGTCTTTTGCAAATTAGCGGCTCTTGAGGTAGAAAGTGTGTGAAAACCCCACGAAATGATTTGAAGTTATTTCCAGGATTTTAATTACTCGTGAGCTCATAGATGTGTTCAGACTCCTGTGGTTCCTTTTAAACTTCAGACCATAGAAATGTATACCAGGTATGAGACTGAAACCCTGGCATCAGACAAGGGCCAGCCTGCCAGCAGTTGGAGTACAGATGAATGATTTGATTTGGTTCCACTATTTAAAGCTCTGGGTTCAGGGAGCACCTTGTGTAGCCAAAAAGTATGCTTTCTGTTTATAGGTCAAATGACTAGCCACTTAGAGAATTATAAAGCTCATATTTGGAGTTGGCTAACTTTTGCTGACATTCTTCCTGTGTTTGTAAACATTGCCGACTTTGACCCCGATCTCTCACAAATCCATGACCAACACCAAACAGCCAGAGAGGGACTGTAGAACATACTGTGATTCTGTAATGAAAAACAGGATGCTTTGCTAAAAGAGCAGATCTGGAGAGAATTCTTGACATAATCCTTCTTATGTCTTTTATGGTAATCATTTCCATCTTCAGAACATATTTAAAAGTGCTCCCTTGGACATTGTTTCTATAAGATAGGACATAGGCACAAGCAGTGTGTGAGCAGAGCATAATATTTCCTGCAAATTAAAAAAACTATAAATATACAAAGAAAACACCTTTTTGTTAACCAGAGAAATACTTCTGTAAGAGGAAAAGGAATAAATTAGCAGCCACTCTTCACAGAGCTCAGAAATCCACTCCAGTGATACCTTACTCATCTATGAAAGGATTTAATGAATGTTTATTGAGTGCCTACTATGTGTCCTAAGTTCAAATGTGGGAACAATATTAATGATTTACAAATTATAAGTTAAATTTATTCTTAATATCACCCTTTTAATAGTCATGTCAGACAAAGGCATTGTCACCTCATTAAGAAATCCAATTCAAAGAGATAGTACAATGGATGGGAAGCTTGCATGGTCCCAACTCAAACTTAATGCCTTGCACAGCATACATAGCATTTAAATTCCTTCCAAGATCTGCCAGGAGTGAATCTTGAGCAGAGTCATGAGAAAGCCTGGAGCATCACCAAAATATGTATATCTACATATATTTTGCCTTTTTTAGTTGTTTTGGGGCCAAACCAGGTGATGCTCAGGGGTTATTCCTGGCTCTGCATTCAGGAATTACCCCTAGTGTTGCTTAAGGGAACCATGTGGGATGTCAGAAATAGAATCTGGGTGAAATGCATACAAGACAAGCACCCTACCCATGTACTATACTATATCTCAGGCCCTATATTTGCCCCTTTGGGGGGAAGCAGTGTTTGGGCCACATCCAATATCTAGGGCTTATTCTTGGCTCTTCACTGAGGGATCACTCCTGGAAAGCTTAGGGAAGCATACATGTCAAGGCTGAACTTAAGTTGACTTTATGCAAAGCAAGCACGCTGCCCACTGTACTATTTCTTCAACCTCTATTTGCCATTTTTTCAAAAGAAACTACCCCAGTAGTGTTCAGAGGACCCTAGAGTCATTCTTGTGGATATCCAACTCAGCAGTGTGGGTCTCATAGTTTAATTCACAGGCCTAAGCTCAGTATTGCTGGATGCCTGCAAACCTGTATCCTATGGTGCTTGAAGTCATTTCGTATCAGCACATGAGCTCTGTTCATGGATATTATGACCTAGTTAATTTTTAGACTATTTCAATTTCATTTAATTATAATAGATGTGACAGTAATAAGGAAAGTAAATTAAATGGAATCAATTGATTAATTGTACAATCATAATAATATAAACATTATTTCATATTAGTTATGTATTAATATTTTTAATTCTAAAATTTTTATTTTTTTATATTTTATTTAAACACCTTGATTACATACATGATTGTGTTTGGGTTTCAGTCATGTAAAGAACACCACCCATCACCAGTGCAATATTCCCATCACCAATGTCCTAAATCTCCCTCCTCTCCACCCGACCCCCGCCTTAAAATTTTTATTTAAGCACCATAATTACAAGCATGATTGTAGTTGGATTTCAGTCAGAAACAGAACACTCCCCTTCACCAATGCAACATTCCCGCCACCTATGCCCCCCGGATCTCCCTCCTCCCCCATCCTTGCCTGTATTCAAGACAGGCATTCTCGATGATTAACTTTGTCATGCTAGTTATTAGTGTAGTTATTTCCCTAACAACATTTACCACTCTTTGTGGTGAGCTTCTTATTGCGGGCTGGTCTTTTTGGCCTTCACTCTATTGTCTCTGGAATTATTACAATAATGTCTTTACTTTTTTTAAGTATTAATTCATAATATATATAATGTATAATATATAATAATATATAATTAATGGTGTTGCATTGTCAATATTATTTAGTATTTTAAAATAATAATATGTAATGTATATGCATTTAAATAAATATAATATAAGCATATAAATATATGTAAATATATATGTATTTATATATTATATAAGTATAATTATATAATTATGTGGTTATAAATTAATTATGTATAATTTTTGAATATAAATTGCATTAAATTAAATTAAAAAGAAAACAAAAATAAATTTATATTTACTAAAAATATTGCTATGTAGTTTTTCTTTGATTAAACTAATTTTAAATAGGTACTTAGGTTTGAGAGACAGTGCGGGGTTTAAAGTAAATGTCTTGCAATACATAGACCCTAATTCAGTCTCCTGTAACAAATGTGGTCCCCTCATAGCACCAGGAGGGATCCTTGATCATAGAGTCAAGAGTAAGCACTGATCACTGTCAGATATGCTCCTTCTCCATGCTCCAGAAAATCAGTCTATTGTATTACTAGGAAAACAAAAATATAAAGTGCCACAAGACTAAGGTTCTAACTTATATTCCTTGTGTCAATGGACTTTAAGGAGAATGGTGCCTTTGGGGCATTTATATAAAGTACCTCCAGAAAAACAAAGATACATGAATCTGATCTGGGGTGAGGATATAATTGTGGACAAATTTTACTCACCTAGTCCTTATTATCTGTACCTCTGGTATGAGAGAATTTAAATTCTCAAAGATCTTATAATTCATAAGGTGAATAACTATTCAAATTTTTGCTGAGTTAAGATAGCAGTAGGTAAATCCAAAACAATAGAAAGGGAAAGAAATGGAAGGCCTTGAACCTGAAAAAGAATATAACGATAGCATCATAATAAATGCCCATATCTACAGAACCCCCAAATTTATGCAACATACAGTATTTAGATGGCATATAACTTCAATATCTTATTAAAATTAATAATCCTGTATGGTAAATAAGACACTAATGAGTATCAAGGTTTGCCTAAGATGTAATGATCCCACACTTACAGCCAAACTTCTGATTTTAATACTTCTCTTTTAATACATTTTAAGGTATATTTGAAAATCTTACATAGTAACATTGATATCAGTTCAGGAGAATCTTATGTTATTATTACTATTATTAATGCAGCTAGGGTTAATATTTCAGAGAAAGCACAGGTCATGCTAAGGATGATGTTAGGTGGTAAGTGGAAGATTGTGAAGAAGTCCTGAAGGGACTTATAATCTATAAAACAGCTATCTTCTTTTTTGCTATTCTCTTCTCAGCTAGTATATAATTGTAATAACATGTAATAAGACCAATTTTCACCAGTTCATCTGGCACAAAAATCCATGTGAAACTTCATGGGTCAGTCTGAATAAACGATGTGCTAAACTGAGAGATTTAGATTTTTCTAATTTCCAGGTTAAAAAAAAATCATTTACAAAGACTTGTTAAGCCTTTTAAAAGTTGGCTTCCCACCTTGCCTCTTTAAGATAATGCAAGTAACATATGTACATCTTTTCTCGCATAAGGTAATGGCTAAAATCCCTAAGCATTCTTTCCAATAGAAATATTAATCAATATGAAGTATTTTAATCATAAATCAAATAATAATTGTCCAATTATAAAACATAAGGCAAGGAGCTAGGCATGAACCATGTTAATGTATTGTTAAGTATGTCTATGTGACCTGTAATGATCGATTTGTTCTGCTCTTACAATTTGACTATTCAGGATTGGTTCAGAATACATTAAATTATGTCATCACAAACCCTCTGTTCAGTTTTGAACTTTTCCTTAAAATATTTAGAATTTAGAATTAAAATATTTAGAATTTTATTTTAGCTCAAGAAAGAAATGTGTATGTATATATTATCAAAGTCAATTGTTTCTTAAGATGAAATGTGCAATTAAAATCTGAATGAAATCCAAAAACAGTAGCAATATTGAACCAGAAACTAAGTTATTATACTCATAACAAGTATAAAAAAGGTTAAAAATTATCTGAGAAAAAAATACAATCTAAACAACATTTAAGAACAGCGTGGGGCAATGAGTATAGGGGAGGGGACAGAATTACAAACTATGATGACAAAGACTACTAATAGACAAGGATTTTTGTCTCACAGAGTTTACCGCCCACTGGAGAACAAAAGATATACATGTGAAATGACCAAAAGGCATCTTTTCAATGTGAAAGTAAAATGTGGAGGGGGAAAGAGGCAAAGAAAGGATCATCAATGGTTTTTGTTTTCTCTGTCCTCTAAGAATGCAATTCAACCTTACAAATTCAGAACCAGTGGTTGGAGATTCCGAGGAATGAAAATGAAAGTGCTCAAAATCTATGTTAGACATAAATTTTTCTTATGGAACTCTTAGTTGTTTAAATAGCAAGCACTATTACTCTTATTATAGAAAGCACTATAAATAGATATTGTTTTCATTGTATTAACATTTTAGATTAAATAGACTATAACATTATTTAAATTAAGTTTTATTAATTTATCACTGCCCTGCACTATAGAATTTCAGGATTACAGCTTCACACATTAGCTTGTGTGGCTATATCACCCTTTCCAACATCAAAGTTTACATGTTTTTACACCATCAGATTCACTTTCTCTATCATTTCATTTCTATCCATCCTTCTCTCTTATAGCTATAGTTTACATTTAGTTTTGCAAACTAGTTTGGTTATTTATATCCCATACATAAGTGAAACATCCAGTATTTGTTTTTTAATTTGACTTACTTTGCTTTTCATAATTAATTTCATAATCAATTCCACCCAATTGCCACAAAAGGTGAAAATTAATTTCTATTAATAGCTGAGAAATTTCAGAATGAATATATAATAGGCCTTATTTTAGTGAGAGAGTTGAATGATACCCAAGGTGTTTAGGGCTTACTTTTTTGCATATGCTAGCTGCATACAAAGCAATCCCCTTACCTGCCTACTATCTTGCCAGCTTTACCTTTCCATTTTTCAAAAAAAAATCTTTTTTATTGAATTACTATGAGATAAAAAATTACAAGGTTGTTTATTATTGTCAGTCATACAATATTCAAGCACCCAAACTTTTACCAGTGTACACTTCCCACCACCAATATTGTGGTAGTTTCTTTCACTATAAAAAAAGATTTTTTATTAAATGTAGCCCTGTTTGTACATTTTTGCTTTTTTTCTTTAAAGTTGTAGTCAAGGCTACGAAGACAGTTCTGTGGTTAATGTTCATGAGTGTTTCCTATGTTTTCTGTGAGACATCTTTTGGTCTTTAATCCATTTTATTTTACATTTGTATTGTGAAAAATAATCATCTATTTTCATTTTATATGATTCTAGACTTTATACTTTATTAAACTTAATTTAGTATGATGAAATCACAAAGGCAAAATAAGGAGGCCATCGAAAAGCACAAAATAAAATAAAAACATAAAAACAGATGTACTTTTAACAATAATGCCTAAGAATCATCTAAAGAAAGATAGCACCCAGAATTTTGGGTCAAAACTATCACATTAGCATTTATAATGTCTAATAAATATATAAAACAGTTAAAGAAAAATTTTAAGTATGCTGATGAACAGAGATAAACATAACTACTGCTAACACAAATATAACAGATCTTAATATTTACAATGGATGAAGTGAAATCCAAATCAAAACACTTTTAATAGATCTAATTAGGTCATTTTGAATCAATAAAGATTACATTCCTCAGTAATAATGTCATTAGTATTAATATGTTAAATAAGAAGAAAAAGATAAAATATACAAGAGTGTCTAATAGATTTTTTGATGGATCAAACAGGAGAAAATAAATAAGAATATAAACAACATGAATTATAAAATTTAAAAGGGTTTTACAATAAATGTTTACCAAACAATGCTTTATTAATAAAAAATACACTTCCTTTTTAAGTGTCCAGATAACATTTATAAAAATTTGACATTACAGCATATAAAAAACGAAAACCTCAATTCCTAGCAGAGGAAATTCTATATTACACTCCTGACCACAGTGAAATAAAACCATAATTACTTATAATACATAAAGAAATAAAAGTGCCAAAACCTTTTTTATAGCTAAAACTCTAAACCAAATCATACTAAAAACCACTAGTGAGGGCAAAATAAAGATATTTTCAGTATATAAAAATACAATTAGGATTTAATGTAGTTAAGAACTTTGTCCAGTAAATGGAGAGTTAACAGTAAGAAAGAAGACAGCTTGAAATCTGAGACCAATAAAAGAACTCCAGAATGACTGTTGGACAACAGGCCTTGAAAGCAATCACTCTAAATTAGAACAGTTGGCTCCAAATAAACAGGAAATTATAAACCCCAAATATTTTGATTCAGCCTTGTTTAAAATTACCAATGAAGCTGTATGTCATGAGGAAAAATGGCATTTAAACTAGAACCATGAGAGTAAAAAGAGTTGTTGACACAACTTTTTGTTTTAAAAATTAAGAAGGTTGAAAATTTTATATAGGGAAAAAGAATCAAAGCCAAGTGGGTAAAATTTCTGTATAATCAAAGTTCTACTTGTATCTTGTCATCAAGAAATTTAGGTTTTTATCTAGTCTGTTTATACCAAGAGGGAAAATTAGTTTCCAATGACTTTCAAATAATCCTCTAGTGAATTGTAACCTGCGATCTTCTGACTCTGTAAGTTTGTTATTGGAAACTGCAGTTGTTGGAATGTTTTGTTCTTAAAAAGAATTGAACTTGTTCATCAATCTTGTCATAATTAGTCTACCAACACTGCCCTTTTGAATCTTGCTATAATTAATCTGACTGTTATGAACTATAGATTCTGCTGAAAATTAGGTATGTTTTGAGATTTACTTACAAGACACTTTGCCAGTAAAATTGATTTTCTAGCAGATTCATTTTTGAAAATACAGAAAAAAACCTTTTGCAGCTCTAAAAGTGTATTGTAAAGAGATAGCACAGCTGTATGGCATTTGCTTTGCAAGCAGCTGATCCAGGAAGGATGGTAGTTGAAATCCCAGCATCCCATATGGTCCCCCAACCCAGTTGTGATTTCTGAGCACGTAGCCAATAGTAACCCCTGAGTGTCACCAGGTGTGGCCCAAAAACAAACAAGCAACTAAAAGCAAATTAAGGTCACATTTTGATTTTTTGTATTTGCAATTTTGTGAGAAGAATATTACTTGGAGTCTTTATAAGGAAATAAAATACTGTCATGCTAATTGGCTCCATGGCAATCAATATTTTTGCAGTCTTATTATAATGTAGAAACAATAGAAAATGTAGGTTTAAATTAAAAATAAGCTTTTTAGAAAATCATTAAATGTAGTTACAGATAATATTGACAACAAAATTAAAGATAAAACTAAGTATAGAAAATAGAAAAGTAAAAATTATTGCTTTAGGGGCTGGAGAGATAGCACAGTGGTAGGGCATTTGCCTTGCATGCAGCCGACCGGGGAAGAACCCGGTTCGATTCCCAGCACCCATATGGTCCCCTAGACTGCCAGAGGCTATTTCTGAGTGCAGAGCCAGAGGTGACCCCTGGGTGCCTGACACTGGATGTGGCTCAACAACCAATCAATTAATCAATCAATAAATAAAGTTTAAAAATGATCACTTTATGTATTTTGATATAGGAGCTGAGAGGTACAAATATAATATTTAAAGATGTAATACAAACATAAAATAACAAAAATCACTAAAATGTGTAATGGATTCTTACTCTAATATTGTATCCCACAACCCAATGACCAGTGAACCTCATGCACACAAGACAAGGCTCACTCTATCTACAGTCACAAAATTTCCCCACATATTTATAATGTGAATGAACAAGGAAAATCTTCAATGACAAAGATCTTGAGGAAGAAATAACTATGAACCCTAAATCAATAAATATATCACTTTTAGAGAATTTTAACATTTATGGGAAGGCTAAAAGAAGATATTCTTAATTTTTTTTGTTTGGTTTGGGGCCACACTTGGTGACGCTCAGGGGTTACTCTTGGCTATGCATTCAGAAATTGATCCTGGCTTGGGGGACCCTATGGGACATGGGGAGATCAATCAAACCACGGTCCATTCTAGGTTAGCGCGTGCAAGGCAGACACCCTACTGCTTGCGCCACCACTCTGGCCCTTCTTAATTTTTTTTTAAATGTAAAAAGGACCGAAGCAATAGAACAGTGGTAGGTAGGGTGTTGGACCTGGGTTTGATTCCCAGCATCCCATATGGTCCCCCAAGCCTGCCAGGAGAAATTTCTGAGCACACAGCCAGGAGTAATCCCTGAGTGGTGCCAGGTGTGCCCTCCACCCCCCCCAAAAAAAAAACAACAGCTAAACAAGAACTTAAAAAGTTAAACAAATAAAAGCAGAAATAAAATCATTTAAAATATAAAAATAGTTGAATAAAACTCTAAGAAAGAAATGATAAATTACAGGGGGAGAGATATGTAGACATTCTATTCAAAATACATAGAAAATAAATCTATAAAAGGAGAACAAGGAATTCACAAAAAAGGAATTTTTGTTGAGCTGGGCAAAAGAGTGAATGATATCCCAAGTGGTGTTCAAGAGGCCCAGAAATCCATCCTAACAATTTCAGCCAAGCCAACTGGTAGGTCTAGGTAAGGTGCCAAGGATGCAATTCTGCTCAATACCCATGGTACTTATTGGATGCCTGGATAACTTGGGTCATCCAGGCAGTACTTGGAGACCTACACAACTGTACCAGTAATGCTAAGGAATTATACAATGCTAGGGAGCAAACCAGAGTCAGGTGATTGAAAGATGTGTACCCAAATCCCTAGATTATGTCTTTGACCCAGAAAATAAGAAATTATAAAATGAATTATATGACTAAATTTGTCAGAGTGAAGGGGCAGCATTGTCATCAAAATAAGATATTTTACCAAGTGTGGAGTAAAATAAAACAAGATCTTCACCATTTATGTATGTTATTGAATGTTTTTATATATCAAAGATAGACAATATTCAGAAAGTTTTCTGAAAGAAGTAAAATAAAAAAAAAGATTGGCTATAGAACAAACACATGAAGGAATATTCTTTCTAATTGGCATGATATCATTTCATAAAAAACTATCAAACTAATTACAATCATCTCTTAACGCTAATTCAGGTGACAGATATATACAAATGCACAAAACTTGTCTATATATATATATATAACTGATTTAAGATTTGGTCTTCAATAAATCTTCAATACTAGACTTACAAAGAATTTAGTTCTCAACCTGATCAAGTAAAAGTATAGTATATATTCATAGGAATAACTAGTTAAGTGATCTTGGTTTACAGTAGTTTCTTAGGAGGCTATACTGACCTTATGCTAAGTGAGACTCTTCCAAATGTATTGTCTCCTTACAACATGATATCTAGATAAACTGCATTTACTTAATGGACTTGGATTTTAAATATTTAGTTTGTGAATTCGATGCCTACAGAAGGTCAACCTATATATATATTCACGAAGATAGAGGAGGCCTTGTCTGAACAAATTTAGAATGTGCAAATTTGTTTGTCAATATACCTGCATATCCTCCAAAATTATTTAGGAGCTTTTATTAAAATTTAAGAGCTTATGAATTAGTTTAAACAGCTTGTTGATGATCATTTGACAGACTGTGTGGGAAATTGAGCTTACTTCAAATTTATGAACTGATGGAGCTATTCCTTATAATGATTAACAATGAGTCACAGAAGAAACCAGGGGTCATTCTCAGGCATATGTGCCTAATGTCAGGTGTGGAGAGAGTGAAAACAGTCAAAGCAGAGGAAAAGGCCTCATGACAGTCTGTTAGCTAATTTTCATTTCTAAAGTAAAGATACAGACTGGAAAATTTTAAGAAGAACTTAGCGCCTAAAACATCTCCAAAATGGGTGCTTTGTGAAAGTCTTGTTTTACAATCCCCAAAAGATTATTAACATAAGAAAGCAATAACTTATAGAAAGCTGTAATAATATCACAATATGTTTACTTAATTTAGAAATGCAGAGTAGAATATAAGTGTAAGGAGCATAGACCAGTAACACACATTGCTCTAACAATTGATGTTTTTACCTGAGAAACACATCATATACACATTCCAAGATCCAGACATGAAACACTTAGAAAATAATTTAAAAAATGAAGCTATTGTAATGCTTACATAGAATATGTAGTGCTTACATAGAAAAAAGACATTAAAATTCTTTGAAAAGTAATTTAGTTATGCATTTAATGGTAATCATGTCTTTAAAAAATAATAACACGAACCATATTTACTTGGTCTTTTCAAGAACAACTTGTCCAACAAAATTGATATCCAGTATATGAATATATTATACTTTAAAGCATTATCTCATTCCAACATCACCAGGATCCTATGAGAAAGATACAAAATTGTTATTTACTGCATTTTACATATAAGAAAATTAAACATAAAATGCAAAAATGTCTATAGCACTAAACATTAGTGTTTAGCCCTAAAACCAGACACAACTAACAGAGTTTATAATCTAAAATAAGAGAATTAGTACTAACTAGAAATTGCCATGAAAATAGCTGTCTAAATGTTTGTGCCTAAACAAATGGTTTAATACAATTGAATGTAAAATAGTTCTTGTTAAAAAAAAATCCCAGAAAATCTAAAAGTGTGATCCAAACTTACTCAGAAGACTAATACTCGTTTAGGAAATGCTCAAAATTGACACCATTTTCCTAGTGACATTTTACTCTTATTCTTTCATGAGTGCAATGGGTACTTTCTATTCTTAATGTGCTTGGAATGTAAATGCCTAACTTTTTCAACTCAAGCAAAAGGACAGACTTCAGAGAAAGACAAGAACTATGTGGTCTGCAACTTCAGGACAAGCTTTTAAGTTCATTAAAGTGGTCCCTGAATGGCTCTGCACACAAAATCTTCAAATTTTCTTGGCAAGTTCCCTATCTTCCGAACCAGTGGTGCTGATTTAAGCAACTTTCGGTATCACCTGGAGGGCTTTGTGAAAACACTAATTTCTGAGAATCACTGTTCTCAGCTCTAGACCAGTAGAACTTGGGCCCCTACAATTGTTTGAAATCACATGGAAAATTCAAATATCCGACATAGTCTATTCTTTCTACTTTGTATAATTAGTCCTCATGCACTGTTCTTCAAAGATTTTTGACCTGGGCACATCCACTTTTGTCAGATAAATACTCAAATAAAACTTTTAGAGCACTAAAGATTCTTAGTAGGACTTCACACATTGGAAATGTTAGTGAATGTTGGAAAGTTGAGCCTTGAAATGATTTATCAGCACTGCAAATTATATAGGTTATGTATACCTTTGCAGCATATTGCAAAAGCTAGGAGTCACCACCAAGATAGTGAGAGTTAAGTGTTCAGATAAAAACTCTATCGTCAACCACTATGGTAATGCCTTTCACAACACACTAAGATGCACATGACATCCAGCAGAATTACACAAGGTAAAGAAATCTTGGAGAGTCTGCTGTCCTCACAGAACATTTGCCAGTATCCTGACAGAATTAGGAAGCCCTCCTGGAACTGCCCTCCAGACATGAGCACACACAAAGGAAGGCTTCATATGAAATCCTATGCAAATAAGAGTCAAGTGAGAAAAGTGGAACATTAAATTTTAGAATTGGCAGGCAACAACGTTTGCAAACCTGCAGGTATTATTTAACTGAGAACTGGAATTCTATAAAGTTGCAATTGTGTTAACTAAAGGCTTCTCCCCCACCTTCCCATCCCACTGTCAAGTGAAGTCTTTACCAGGACAAAAGTTTAAACGCAATTATTTAATCCAGGTTAATAAACACTAAAATAGTATTTCAAGATTCTGCAATGTGTGTGGAGAGATTTGCAAAAATAAGGGAAAAGACAGAATTTGCCTTGGATGAAGGGATGCCTTATGACATGATTCGATGGGTTGTAGTTAATGAACAATTTCCCTGGGGTTCTCCTTAAGTATTCAATACCTAGCATTGATAGGCCTTTCTTCTCGAAACAGCTTCAAGTTTCTATCCTACTTGTAGCATTGACACAAGACATTTTGCTACTTTCTTAACTCAAAATCCTCCTTTGTATTCAAACCTAGAACTTCACAAGGACTCCCAACCCACTCATTTGTGTCTATTTAATTCATTCAAGTAATACACTGTATTATGTTTGGCATGAAAAAAAATATGAATCGGAGGTGGGTGCAATTCCTATGGGGTCTATGGTTGAAAATAGAAAGTTGCCAGAATCAATTATGATTAAATAGAGATGGCAGTGATGATGGCTGTTAGAGGCAAATATAGCATACAATGAGAGTTAAGTGCTTAGGAAAAGACTTTCAGGAAGAGGGTTACTTAACTGAGCTTTGAGGATTGGACAGAATGCAGTCACAGAAATAATAAAGGTCAGCATGTAAATGTGACACTGGACTTTCAGCTTATTTTATTTTTTTTTGACAGTACACAGCTCAACACCTTAGAATCAATCTCTGGTTCATGTGCAATTTTTGCAAACAAATGTGTTTTGGAAGTTCCAATAATATCCTTATATAGAAATATTTTTGGAAGTTTCTTTACCCCTATTGGGCATTCAGCTTCCTATTATGAAATTCACCACTTTAGAGCACAATTTTATGTTTATGCTTTGTCTTGGAGTATGTCCTTTAAAGGGGTCTTTGTAAGATTTGTTTTATTCATATACATTTATATTAATCAATGACACCATTAAAATGCAATTAAAATGGGAATGCCATCTACAAAACTGACTGCACCTAACTCATTTTTGAAAATAACAGAAATATTTTCTCCATAAATTTCATATCCTTTGTCCCAATGATGCATTTCTTGTTGAATAGTTTGAAATTATTCATAAAATAAAAACACTTGAAAGGAAGGACAGAATGTTTTTAATTAATAACAGAAAGTAGACCCTGATGCAACAAAAGAAAGCAGAAAGTTGCTTGGAAAGACGTAAACTAGAAAGGAGGAAAAGGTGAGAGATGGAGCAGGGATAAAACTTTTTACAATATAAAAACGTCTGTGGTCCCTACTGTGGAAAGTACTATGGATTCTTCTTTGGGAGATTGCTCCCTATGGGCACACCCATTATCAAGACTGCAGACCATCTGTCTGGCTGCCTTTGGCATTTCTGTCCTTATGGGATAGAGGGAAGACAGACAGAATGCATGGACTGGAGGAGGCGATGCATGCCGGAGAGGCCTATGAGGATTGGAGGAAACAGACTATGCTGGACCCAAGAGCCAGACACCTGTGTAAACTGCAGGAAGCTGAGAGAAGTCCAGCTGAGCTGATGGAGACACCACATGCATATTGCTGGAGGAGGTAAAGTCACACAGAGACAAAGACAGGAGGTGTGTGCATGCTTATACACACAAGCAGATGCACATGCATGCAGACTCTAGAAAACAAAGACACACTGACATAGAAAAGTATAAAGAAACTTTTGGAGGGAACAATAAATATTAATACATGCAAAATTACCTCCCAATGTCTAACCATGACATTGCATTTTAGAGAAATTTATTTGCATTATCAAAAAGAATAAACAATACCGTTCACAAGTTTATGACTTCCCAACTAAGTTCATTTAATAGTTTGTCAAATATCTAAACAGAAGGTCTAGACAGATGGGAATTCACATTGAAAAACTCACTCAAGTATTTTGTAAAATATCTTTCTACTGCTGCCCCCCACACCCCTATCTCTCCTGCTCTCACGCACATCCACACACTGAATCAGTAGTTTCTGACATGAGGGTTCAATCAAAAGTGACACTGATGCCCACTCCTACTTCAGAGCTCATGAGAGGTTGGGAGTGGCTTGCATTCCATTTAGAGCAGGGGTCTCAAACTCGCGGCCCACGGGCCGTTTGAGACCCTCCGTACAACATTTTGTGGCCCGTGGCCGGCCTTCAAATATCGCAGTATTCGCGATTGTTCGCTTACCAAATAATCGCAATAAAAATCGCATTAGTAAGAAAAAAATCGCATCCCCGAATGTTTAATGCGATTTTTTCTTACTAATGCGATTTTTATTGCGATTATTCGGTAAGCGAAATCCCTTATGCGGCCCTGCCTCATCCCGACTTTGCCTCCTGTGGCCCCCAGATAAATTGAGTTTGAGACCCCTGATTTAGAGATACACAGATCTTGCCTCTGGAAAATTCAAGTATCTACTTCCTCTCTGTTTAAAAAGAGTATCTTCAACATGCATACAAACATATGAGGAAAACAGTGATAAAGATCTTGACATTTGAATTCTTAGAAAAAAGAACATACAATAGAAAGTTAATACCAAGGAGTTTCACAAAAGATCCAGTTTAACATGTTAAGTTCTCACTTACTCGAGCATATTAGTTCTCCTGTTTTTAGTACTATAAGCATAGCACAAAATGGTATTTCCCAGAATATCTTCTATGTCATGATAAGGAAGACAAATAAGATCACTGCTCTCCCCCCAATATCCAAAGGATATAACTATTTTTAAATAAATTTTTGTATTGCATTTTATAGAAAATCATTTGCTACATCAAAAAGTGCTTTTCAAAAATACCTTTCATGGTGTTAGAAGACCAAATTAAGTTCATTTAATAATTTGTCAACTATCTACAGATAAACACTCACAGTTTAAAAAAATCTAATATTTTATAGAATACCCATCCCACACTGAATCTGAAGTCCTCTGACATAAAGGCAAAGACTTTTAGGTAAAGACTCCAAAGGGTCCTTTGGAGAAAAAAAATCCAAGAAGGTTAGAAACTGCTTCCTATTTTCCTAGCATCCCACCATAGATGTCAACCACCACAATCCAATGAATATCAGCATATATCTTTTTAAATCAAATTAATTTGGGAAGTAGGTCATGGTGAACAGCTGGTGATATTCAGGAGATACCTTGCGTCTGTACTTAGGGATTGCTCCTAACCATAATGGGGAGACTAAATGTGGTGCCAATGACTGACCAGGGTCAGTCACAAGCAAGGTAAGTCTTATCCCTTAAACTATCTCTCTAACTCCAAATCTATTTAATTTGATTTTGAAAGTACTTTCCACATTTATTTAACTACATAACCAATTTTCAGTGTACTACCTTGAATTACCATAAGGAATTTGACATTCTCTGAATAAATTATTTATTTAAAAGAAATTTAAATCTAAAACGAATTTAAAACCAAATTCACATTTTAAAGCATAGAATGTTATATAAAATAAATACCAATACATCTTCACTTTATTAAAAGGTAAAGTAAGTTATTTTCAAAATTGTGATCACACATACAGCTACAAAACAGGACTAGTTAAAATAGTAGAATGTTATGTTTAATTTTCTATAAAGTATAATATATTGCATTTAATGCATTCCATATATTTATAAAAATGCAAACAAGGGCATTTATTCAGAAAAAATATAGCTCATAAGATATTAAAAGGGTAGAGAGTGACTTTACTTACTTTTTCCTTACTTTTAAATTTTCCTTACTTTTATATTTTTTGTTTTGTTTTGTTTTGGTTTGGTTTGGGTTTGGGTTTGGGTTTTTGGATTTTGGGTCACACCCGGCAGCGCCCAGGAGTTCCACCTGACTCTACGCTCAGAAATCGCTCCTGGCAGGCTCAGGGGACCATATGGGATGCCGAGATTCGAACCACCGTCCTTCTGCATGCAAGGCAAATGCCCTGCCTCCATACTATCTCTTTGGCCCCACTTTTAAATTTCTAAAGTACCTTAGGTGAAGATCAAAGTAAATTGATTTCTTCTTTTTAAATTTGTTTTCGGTTTTTGGGTCACATCTCGTGACGCTCAGGGGTTACTCCTGGCTATCCGCTCAGAAATTGCTCCTGGCTTGGGGGACCATATAGGACACCGGGAGGTGGAACTGAGGTTCGTCCTAGGTCAGCCGCATGTAAGGCAAACACCCTACCACTGCACTACCACACCGGCCCGTAAATTGATTTCTGAGTTTTAAAATTCTCTCAAAAAGTTGAGCAAAACACATATCATGGACATATGAGAAAAGAAAATATTTTAGCTAGTCTACAGAAAGAACTTTTAAATTAAGGATACTCTACAGGTCCAGAAGACAGTGCAGAATGTAACCCATTTGCTTTGCATGTGTCTGATCCAGGTTCAAATGTTCAGAACAGCATATAGTCCCCCTGGTATCCAATACCTTTTAGGGTCACTCCTAAACACAGACACCCAGGAATTTTCTCTGATCATTGTCAGGTGTGATGCTAAACCCAACCTCCACAAAAGGGCATTCTTAAAAGTTCATTATTGTAGGAGAAATTTAACTTAAATGAACCTCTTCTTAAATGGTGGAAGATACCATGCAGTCCATCCTATGGTAGAGTCTATTCTCCTCTGGAGGCACTCCCTTCACTTCGCAGTTTATCCCTTACACAGAAACAGTATATGAGGAGGATGACTGGAGATAGATCAAATTAGCTGTTGATGAAAATACTGTGTTGACTTATAACTACACAATTCACCAGCTCACACACATAGTTACATAAGTAAGGCTGACCTGATATATGTCTTAAGAGAGCCTGAAGTTGGGGCAAATCACTTTTGAAAAAGAAACACAGGATGTGAGATAAAAGTCTCATGAGGGAGATTGAGAAGATGGAAAGTCAAAATGAAAGGTAAGAATACACAAACTTTCATTTCTAGACCTAATGAGCCACAAGAAAGAAAATCCCATAAGTCAATCTGAGTGGCATATATAATTGATACTGTAAAATGAGCAAATAAAATAATTTTTAATGCTGGGTTTTTGTCATTGAGGATAGCTTTTACACATGGTTTTGAAGCAAATGGTTGCTAGGGAATATGACAGAATGAGGAAACAGACTGTAAATGATATTTGGGGTGTGTGCAAGATAGGGCGGGGTGAGAGTGGTGATCTAATGTAACTAAATGTAACTAAAGACATTTCTTGTCTGTGGTTGATTTGGCATTAATTTTAAGTCTTTATTTTGACATTTCCAAAGCATACCACTCTAACTTGGTTTTAGAATATGAAACCTGAGAGGCATTCTGGTAAAGCCCACAGTCTCCACAGTGCTTGAAAGTGGGGAGAGAAGACTTAGCAAGAAATGGATAATAAAAAGTCGATTTGATGATTTATTAGGCCAACATTTTGTTGATGAATTCTCAATTTTATTGAAGTAGTAGCAAGTGTGGCTTTATTCTGAACTTAAATACATCAATGATATAGTAAAAATGATTGTTACATTTCCTCTCTTTCCAACCTCTCCTCTGTCACATTATTGAAATTGTCAGCATAGAATTGTGGGGTGGGTACTAGAGAAGTTTGCTCCTCTAAGTGTCAAAGCAACCACCACTAACTCAAAAACGGAAGTTGAATGCTGTTTTTGAGGCATTATCCATTCACTACATTTAATTGTGTAATTCTCTTGGTGACTTCATTTAGTTTTAGAAGAATCCTCACTAAGAAGGAAAAATTGTTGGTCCCATATTTATTAAAGTATCATGACATTCATACAATAACATTGACAATACATAATATATACCAAATATGATATGACACTATATTTCCTACCAGACTGCCTACTTCCATCCAAGAGTGTCTGAAAATCCCATCCCCTTCTCCAAATACACCACCAGGTAAATTCAATTTTGATGATCATGTCTCATGGTGAATTGTTCTCTAACTTTGTACTTTTATATACCACATATGAGAGGGATCATTTTGTATCTGTCCCCTGTTCTTCTGACTGACTACTAAACATGTTCCCTCTAGTTCAGCAAGTTTTATTTCATGTATTATTACAGCTGCATAGTATACACTGTGTGAATGTGAGGTTTCTGTTGTTGTTGTTTTTTTGTTTTTGTTTTTGTTTCTGCCCGTACTTGGCCATTTGTATTGCTTCCAAGTTTTGGCTATTGTATTAATGTCTACATGAACATAGGTGTACACAAACTTTTTAATTAAAGTTTTATAAAATTAAAGCTTTTATATGCCAGGAAGTAGTATTGCACAGTCATATGGAAATTCTAACTTAACTCTTTCTTTTTTTTTGATAAATCCAAGGAGGAAAGAGTTTGTTATTAACTTTTAGCTGATTGTGTTACCAAAACTAATGTTATGGGTATATGTGTGTGAATATATCTATTCATACATTTGTTGGATAAATACTATTCATTGTAAGTAATAGATCTTATGATGTATTATACAAATAAAATATTCTTTTAGGGGCCTTATGCCTTGTGCTACCGCTCCTGCCCCTACCCCTAAATAAGGATTCTTTTTATATAAAATATATTGTTGGGGCCAGAGCGATAGCACAGGTAGCGGTAGGACATTTGCCTTGCATGCAGCTGCCCAGAATGGACCTGGATTCAATCCCTAGCATCCCATATGGTTCCCCAAGCCAGGATAAATTTCTTTTTTTTTTTTTTTTGGTTTTGGGCCACATCCGGCGGTGCTCAGGGGTTACTCCTGGCTGCTCAGAAATAGCTCCTGGCAGGCACGGGGGACCATATGGGACACCGGGATTCGAACCAACCACCTTTGGTCCTGGATCGGCTGCTTGCAAGGCAAATGCCGCTATGCTATCTCTCCGGGCCCCAGGATAAATTTCTGAAAGCATAGTAGCTTCTGAGCATGACTGGATATAGCTCAGTGTGTGTATATATATGTATACATACATATATATGTATACTATATATACTATGTATATAAACATATATATATAGATATAGATATAGATATATATATAGTAGAGGAGCCAGAGTTCCTACATGGGTAGGGAGCTTGCTTTGCAATTCCATATGGAACCCCAAACAAACAATGAATAATCTCTGAGCAAAGAAAGGGAATTATCAATGAGCACCCAAATAATGTCGCCCAAATAATAAATTGCTAAAATAATAGCCTTAATATGTTAGTTTTGATTGAGATATAAACAGGATAGATTCAGAAACAATTTGAATCAATATGCCATAATCCCTAATTTCAGAAATTAAAATGCTAATTACAATTCTAGATCACTCATCAGAGAACTCCTCACTCACACTGAATGAAGACATCACTAGATTATTAGCACAACTAAGGGGTCTACAAAAATGAGTTTACTAAGGACAAGAATGAGTAGAGATTAGAATGGAGGAGACCCTGAAACAATGGTGAAGGGTCACATACACTGGTTCAGATTCATGATGGAACATTGCATGCATGAGACCTTATCATTAACAATACCTTCAATCACGGTCCCCAATAAGTACTAAAACAAATGGGATAAAACACAATTAAAGAAGTGCAGTGGATATATATATATGCAAGAAGTACAACTAAAAGTGTGTAACACAAATGTGTGGGCACCATGTCTAAATATTAAAGTCCCCAATTATTGCAACAATTGCAACAACAAAAGGAAGGGAAGAAATTGTATTGTTTAAATTCTAGAAAAGGGGCCAGAATGATAGCACAGTAGGTAGAGCACTTGCCTTATATGCAACTGACCAGGGTCCTATATTTGGCATCTCATATGGTTCTGAGACTCCCAAGAGTAACTTCTGAGTGCTGCTAGGTGTGGCCCAAATACCTACCAAAAAAAAATATTTTTTCAGAAAAATAAGAATTCAAATATTCCTTATTTTGGGAAATATAAATATTTGTTTTATATTTATATATATTTGTTTATATATTTATAACATAACTATTTAATTATTAAACATATATAATATTAAATATATCAATATATTTTATATGTAATTATTATATATAATAAAGTATTTGTAAAATATTCTAGTAATTATCTTTAATAGTTTAACATGGTAGGCTATCAAGATTTGCTTAAGTTATAAGGAATAATTTTGATAAAGATAAATTATTTGGGAATAAAATTTTCATACTGAATTGCTTCTGCACACAGAAAGTTTAGAATTGTGTTTAAGTTTAGTAGTGTTTACTATATGTGAAATTTCTATGTGTTTTTAAGCATCTACTTTAGGACATGAGGATAGTAACGTTTTTTTTTAAGTTAATAGATCTATCAATTAATAATAAATTCAATTTTACTTCTTTTACTTGGCTGCCAAGAGATTTCTGGGTGTTACATAGCAAACTTAGTTATCTTATTAAAAAATATTTACAGAATGAAACAACCAGTTGAGAAAAAGATCATGCAATTATCTCTGACAATGAAACAAACTCTTTGGTATTCAGGGATTTACGAAGAAACCCCCAGCATTAAATGTGATTTCGACCTTTATTTGTATCCATTTTCTGGCTGTAAATAGAGTTCTGGATATTAATTTTGGATAAAAGTGAATGAGCCTAAATATCTGTTTCCCAGATGCATGATACATATAGTATAAATGTTAATAGAATTTCATAATAATAGAATTTCATAGAAATATGTTAGAAACATTTGTCCTTAAAGAAAAAGATATTTTCTGCTACAACGTATGAATCTCTTTGACTGAATTCCATCTTTGGTTTTCTTTTTTAAATAACTTGTGTGGAGCAGCTCAATATTTATAGCTTTATTTACACTATAGCTTTATTTACAATTATAACTTTATTTATAGCTTATGGGGAAATGCAGAACAACATAGGCAGAAACTAACCTTTGTAAGTATGTAAACTCACAGCACCATTGTGTGTTAAAAGAGAACAATTTATTCAGTCCTAATGGCCCAATGGATATATTGACAAGAGATACTACTTGTTTTGAGCCTGTCCTAAAAGCAGTCATGCAATAATTTAAATCTTGAATATTTTAATAGTGACATGATGTGCCTAGATAGCACTCATTATTTTCCTAAAATCCCCATGGACTTTTCAGTGGAATTCAATTCAATTCAGTCACCAAGTTTATGTTTGTAAAATCTTGAGAAAATAATATAAGAGTAGGGATGGAATTAGAACTTTTGAGAAAATAATGATGAAAATTTAAATTAGATGCTAAGAAGAAAAAGAGAGTGAATATATCAAGAATGCATAGCAGAATAAATCTAGGATGCTTCAAGTCCAGCTGAGAAAATATCCATCTTCTAAGAGTTTCATAATAGCCCCCCACAAATATTTTCAAATATAAAAGGAACACTAGATTTTAGTTACAATAGAATCATTATTATATAAATTAATAAAGAGGAGCTCATTGGGTAAAATTAAAAGCTTATATTAACGGTCTCCCAAGTACCCTTTTAGTTCAGAGACTTTATATTTTTTGGAAGCATGCACAAACTAAAGAAACTGAGATTTAAAAAAAAAGAAACTGAGATAGAGTAGAAATAAATTTTATTAATAAGAATTAAAACTTTGCTTCCTACTTTTTTATTTTCTTATTTAATAATTTTGTTCCCACTTATCTGGAAACAAATATAGTAGATCAACTATATCAACTATGTGATAAATGCTCTTTTTATTAAGTAAATTAAAATTTAAAAATAATCAAGAGAACTTGATAAGGGCAGGAGTTGATCCTTGATCTATGCATTCTATTTTATAGTCTAATATGATTGATTGTGTGCAGCAGAGCCAAAGATTATAAAAATTATTTCAGAGGTATGATACTTAAGTCCTGTTGTCTTGAAGCAAGTGTATTGTCTCAACAGTGGGGCTGGAGTTTTCACAAAGATCTTCATAGGAAACTTTATAAAACTCCTGTTTCTCTAAAACACATACTATTGTTTTATGAAACAAACTTTTCTTCGGTAAATCTTCTACTCACAACAGCCACCAAACTTTTTTCTATCTTTCATCAGCACACTCCTCTCTTCATGCTCTCATATTTTAGCTCTCTGATGCAGGCAGAAAGGACAGGTAGAACTTTATTGTGACCCTCCACAGGCATGCTAGTCTCTCTAGTGTCATCAGTGATCCAAAGACCTTACTTTCCCCACAGGGGTCATACATAGAGCTCTTGAGTCATTTATAACATTGGTCACTGTTAACCTAAAGTCTCTTGAGAAGAATTTGTGAGAACAAAATTTATCCACGGAAATATAATAAAACGTTGAAAATTCAGAATTGCTAAAAATTAAATGTAAATACATGAATATAAAAATATACATCATTGGTTATTTAGTAGACTGTTGAATAGAGACTTCTATAATTCTTCAACAATAGTTTTGAATCCTGTTATTCAGTATATGAACTGTCTTAGTGTCCTGAAAATTCTGAAAATACCATATCCTTCTATTCATGAAAGTATCTACCATTCTTATCTTTCTCCCTCAACATATGTGGAGAGAGCTACATTGTCTTGACATTTAAAAACAATAGAGAGGGGGCTATATAATAAATAATTCAATATTTAATGCTAAAGTTCTGTTTGAAACACTCCCCGGATATTTCCTAATACTCTACATAGATTTCTTAGAAGGTAAAAATATGAGATTTTAAGAATAATTTTAAATATAGAATCATTAATGACCCGTAGTCAGCCACATTGGCTTGCGTAGTTCTTCAAACAAGTCAACTACTTATACTTAAGTACTGTGTTTTCCGGCGTGTAAGACGACTTTTGAAACAAAAAAAAAAAAGTCAACCGAAATCGGGGGTCGTCTTATACGCGGAGTATATCCTGAAAAATGTTTCAATATGCGGCTAAACGAAAATTGTCTGAATATTGCCACAAAACGAATTTTCCAACTCGATCCTGCACCAATCACTGCAAGGCTGCTCGGACTGCCTCTCTAACTCAGCCAATCCAAGCAGGCTTTATATGCATGCAAATTAGACAATGTTCTGTACCCAAATCTACACTGTAAAAAAGCCTGCTCAGATTGGCCAGAGGCAGAGAGGAAGACTATTACAGTATGACCTTTGAACCTTTGCTTGTTGTGATTGACTCACTGAGCACATGAGCACAAAAACACATGCAGCACATGCAGCACAGGAATGTTCTGTCTGATACAGCGAATATAGGCCTAAACCTATGTTTTAACTGCAAAATTAGGGGTCGTCTTATATGCCGGCAAATATGGTAACTTACAATATTTAGAAGAATCACAGTATGGTACAATGGATAGATAGTATGTAAGTAAAGCACTTGCTCTATATCCAGCTAATTCAGTTTAATTCATTATATTATACATAGTTTCCTGAGCACTATCATGAGTGATTCCTGAGCAACTGAGGCAGAAGCAAGCGAGTTCAAATCTTGGCACCTCATTCCCTGTCTCCCCCAGCACAGAGGGTAGGAGCCTCAATGTTCTTAGCACTTTGGATACTAGCATTAAGCTCTTAGGCTCACTTGCTGACTATTTCCAGTTGTCCCCTGAGCTCCTGAGCACTGCTTAGGAACACACCTTACCCAGTGCATTGTTAGGTATAGCCTCAAAACAACAACAAAACAAGTTAAATTCACTGTTTATGGTCGTAGAATTACTGATAAAATTTAACACCACTCCTTAAAAAATATCTCACACCACACACACAAATAAACACACACACACCAAATTAATAAATGCAGATAAAAATCTCAAATGATATTTATTCTATATTTTCACTAGTTTTCTTTTTAACTTTCAATCTAAATAAATTTATAGACACATACGCATATATATGATTTTAAATAATATTATTTAAATATTATTTTAAATTATTATTAAATATTATTATTTTAATTAATATTGTAATTATTATTTTAAATAATAATTTTATAGCTCAATGACTATTTCAAATAAGCCTCACTACACCCATGGAGCTCAAGAAGAAATGAGTGGCGATTTCTGTTCTGAGATTAGGGAAAGTGAAGCATAGAGGAGTTAAATGCTTTCCTTACCACAGGTCACAGAGAGAACCTATGCTGGGGAGAGAACTTCATTGCATACAGTTTTATATGTTAACCATCACACACATGCTAAGTCAATGGATGCTGGCACTTTACATAAATATATGATGATGCAGTGCTATATGTAATAAAAATCTGAAGCATGAAATGTGGAAGCAATTCAAGAAAACAGATCTCACATTTTTGCCTTTGTCAGAGTCAGAATCTGACATGCTCTGATTAAAATTCAACATCTGCAGGCATTTAAAATTAAAATATACAGGTATTCATGTTTTCCTCCTTCCACAATGTTTTATTGCTGCTTTTTTCATCTTAAATATTAAAAACATTACATTATTTTATTTCATATGTCGAACTTCATGTCTCAGTATATTACACATTGCCCTTTCACCCCTGAGCTCTGGTTCAAATCCAGTTCTTAGCTGAGGAAATAAAAAACATCTGAAAATATTTAGTAGACTCATCTCAAGGCCTAATGGACTACAGTATATATTAACTTGACAAACACAACAAACAAACAGATTTTCCACAAATTAAAACGTTTATATAAAAGCACTCAGGAATGAACAGTACATAAAGGCTTCTTAGACAAACCTGAAAGCTGGACTTTTATTTCACAGAGAATTTGAAATAAAGATCAAGAGGTATCTGGGCTGCACCTGTCCCATGCCAAACAGGTGAATGTAGGGCCAGATTGTATAAATCTCCCTTCATCATTTGTGGTGGGGAAATGGCCATTTGAAAGGGCTTCGGGGATGGGAGGAATAAGAGAAAACAGCTCTAAAATAAGTTCTCAGCTGTATCACATTACTCTTTTGTTCATGCAAAAATTATTCATCAGGGCACACACTGCACGAAAACACTCTGCTAGGTACTTTGTATTGGTGCCTTCAGCAAGTTGAAAAATTAAAGGTAAGGTTAGCTCAAATACAAAAAAAATTGCTTATTTTCTCAAGACCGAGTTTTATAATCAAGTTTTTATTTCAGGATGAGAGCAATGAGAAAAAGATACTTTTTAATATCTTCCCCTCTACCCAGGGGCATATGACTTTAGATCATGATCATGTGATTTTTCTGCCAAACTTTTTTTTTTTTGCTTGGCAAGTACTAAATGACAGAGTTGCACTGAAGCATTCCAATTTGTAGCATTAACTCCAATAACATAAATGGCAATCCACCTAAGGAATGGGAAAAAAATCATTAAAAATATTCTTCCCTGATGTGGGGTGAAAGAAACTCTCATTCACTGCTGGTGGGAATGCATCTAGTCCAGCCCTTATGGAAAACAATATGGAGATTCCAAAAAAAAAAAAACAAAAAAAACTGGTAATTGAGCTCCCACTTGATCCTGATATACCACTTCTAGGGATACCCTAAGAACTCAAAAATGCAATATAAAAATCCCTTCCTCACACCTATATTCATTGCAGTGCTTATTTACAATAGCCAGACTCTGGAGACAACAAAGATGCCCTTCAACAGACGAATGGCTAAAGAAACGGTAGTACATATAAACAATGGAATATTATGCAGCCGTCAGGAGAGATAAAGTCATGAAATTTTCCCATACACAGATGTACATGGAAACTATTATGCTGAGTAAAATAAGTCAGAGTGAGAGAGCGATAGATAGAATAGTTTCACTCATGTATGGATTTTAAGAAAAATAAAAGACATTGAAATAATTATCCCAGATATAAGGACCAGAGGACTGGCTCAAGTTATGAAGCTCACCACTAAAAGGGGTGAATGCAGTTAGAGAAATAACTATGCTAAGAACTATAATAATAATGTTAGTGAGTGAGGGATATAGAAAGCCTGTCAAGAATACAGGTGGGGGTGGGACAGGAAGACATAGAGGCATTGGTGATGAGAAGGTTGCACTGTTGAAAGGGGCGGGGGGTGTTCTTTATATGACTGAAACCCAACTACAATTATGATTGGATTCACGGTGTTTAAATAAAAATAGTATTACAAAATATAAAAATATATACTCTTCCCTTAATGTAATGTTTGACAACATTAAAGAATGGCTGTTATACTCTCACTGTTTTCAATCTTATCAATACTTCATCCGTTCTTGGGGTTTATTCACTAGCATGTATAATAAAAATTTTCCTAATATCTAGTCTCCAGAAAGGAACAGAAAGTGTGCTGAACAGAAAGTATTGATTGTCAGATGCCCATCTAATTTCAAGGCAGACATCTCAGTAATAACTATGGTATGGCTCATTTTCATGGTTTCACACTGCTTTTAACATAAGAAAACGGCCTTTAAGCCAAGGTTAGTCAGATGATCAAAATAAAAAGTATTGGTATCCACCAAAATTCAGTTCATGAATTCAATATGGTCACGTGAGTATGATAGAACTATTCTGTAACAGAAGTTAGATTTTTTTTTCATAGTGGATATCAGTTGTGGAATAGATTTTCCCATTGTCTATTATTTGTTCCAGCAGTTACACCAAATTTGGAGAACTATTTTTTTTTTATGTTAGACATTGCCAGGTGCGTAGATAGTTGCATTTCAAACTTCCTGTGAATGGTTTCATTGATTGACATATTAAAGAGTAAGGTCAAAGGTGAGCCCCTTCAAAAGGTATAAAATCAATTTAATTGCTTAAAGTTAATGCACATTTATTTATTTAACCAAAAAAAACCAATCAGCAATTATTTGTGCACACCCTATTTATTCTATAGTATTCTCCCTTAATAACAGTACAATATTATAAGAACTTTCCCTACTTTCCAAAAGCATGCTAGCATTCAAAACTTATTTATTACATGGAAACACTTATAATTGCATCTAATATAATATAATTTATTATTTATAATTAAAGTATATATCCATAGCTTCAATGTAGTTATTTGGTCTCTATTATACATTTTATAGTCCAAATTATTAAATCTATAAATCTAATAAAACGCATTATATGACAGTTTTCAAGTTCTTTTTTCTTTTTTTTCCATCTCTGGCATGGCGTAGGCCCAGCCCAGGAGAGCACAACACCATCATACAGATCAAGTTTTCTTTTGTCCTTGAAGTCCATTCTCAGATCAAAATTAACGCATCTGGCATGGGAAGTCAGGTAAATTTCCCCTATAGTTAAAATTTAAATCAAAGAGTTACATACTTTTTATGTTTTGTCTGAAATCAACAGTGCTTTGAGGCTAACTTGTACACCAAGTACTTGGGTTTGTTTTCCCTTAGAAAATAGTCAATTCATTAAATGATAGTGGTGTTCCTGAGTTGAAGCCACCAAGTCTAATAGTTTCCTAGGTTTATTATTATAGGATTCTGTAGAATTTGGAAAGAGTGGGTATGCACATACAGGAAGGATAAGCAAGGAAAATAGAAGGAAAGGTATAGTCTTATTTTTTATTTTTCAAAGCAAGGGGACGAAGCTCTGAAGTCCTAGGTGTTCTTGTATCATCACTTTTTTTTTCCCTTGGAGGGGGTGACCATACCCCCCACCTTACATTTCTCAGAGGTAACTCCTAATTATGTACTCAGAAGTTACTTAGGATGGGATGTCAGGGTTTGAATCAGCTCGACCATATTCAAGGCTAACACCCTACCTGCTATGCCACTTCTCCAGCTCTAGTCACGGATTATTTTTTTAACTATAGTTCATAATGGTAAAAATGCTGTAAAATTTTACAGTACTTTAATTTTTATTTCTGGTACCTTTGCTTCAAAATGGACCTTCAAGGAAATTCAGGTTTGTAACAAGAGTTTTGAAAGTGAGCTTTTTCATCTGATCTTAGTAAAGTTATTAATTAATATTGTAGACTGAGTAAACTATCTGTGCTCTTTCTGTTTTGTATTTTACAATAAAGGGGCTGAACTAGAAGATTGTCTCTGTTTATTCTTCCTACTTAATGAGCCATTGTGACAGAGAGAAATTCTTTCGGGTGGAGAAATGCATATCCAATCAAACCTTGCCAAATGTGCAGAGAGTTCTTTTTCTGCACATATGTACTTTCTACACTGCCCCATCACCACACCCAATCACTCTATATTCTGGTGATGACTGTACAGGTCTGTCTTTTCTACCAGAATGTGTAATGCATAATTTAGGAACCATATGTTTTTCATATTTGCTTACATAATCTTTTTTCAGGAGGTAACACCCTGTCAGAGGCATGATAACCTAGTAACTAATAATATAGTCTCTAGCTATGAGAGAGGTGAAATTTTGGCCCAACCAATTTACAGGTTGTATATCTTCTAAAAACTTACTTATATTTTCTATGCGCTTATTTCCTCACCAGTTCAAAATGATAAACAAAAGTTATTTCCTTATACGAGTATTAAAAGGTATACATTACTTAAAACAATTATTCAAAATATTAACTTTTTCAGGAATCAGCATATACCAGATGTTTAGTAAATGTTTGATTAAAATAATAAGTCTACCAAAAGAGAAGTTTCCCTAGAAATAGATACTTACAAAAATATACACGTAAAATTTGTAGAGAAAACAAAGCTGAATAAGACACAATATGTGCCAGTAGAAAAATAATTCTCTAAAAGGACATCCAAGTTATGTATATGAGTAATTAAAATACTAGATAAAATATGATAGATTCTCTAAGAAGAAACAAAGTGTAGCAGGAATTCAGAAGAGCAACCTCTGTTGGTTTCCAACAGAGAGGAATCAGTAAGGTTTGCATGGCTGAGTTGATATATCTTTCAACAGTACAGAACTGTGTTTATACAACATCTGTTCCATCCTCTCCCTCAGTTTTTCTCCCGTTTGAGATTCATAGATTAAGAAAAATTTATAATACACAGAAATTGAGATCTAGAATTCGAATTTATATCATTTGGGGGTTAATAACTTAAATTCCAAGTTATGTTTTATAACAACAAGGTCAGGAGATGTGTATTCCCAACGGATTGTCTTCTGTTTTGTGCAACCAGAAAATTTTTACTGCCAAGCACTAGAAGCATATGCATGAGTGTAACACCAGGAGAGCAGCCAAGACCCCACTCGGGCTGCTTTTAGTGTTTGTCTAAGTAGTTGTTTTTCCAAGCAAACTGCATGGTGTTCCAAACGGAGATCCATCATACTCATCTTTGTGGTTACAAAGCAGGAATCAAAATGATGGGCTGGTGGGTGCCTGGGCCAAAGGAAAAGATGGTCCAGATCAGAGGCCTCTCCCTCTGTCTGCTCCTTTTCAAGAACAAGAAAATCTTTGGAATGAAGATGTAGTAACTGACCTTGAAGGAACTCATCCCCAGGGTGTGACTCTCGGGGAGGGTTGGACACTTGGGAACCCCAATTCAGCCACTGAGAACTTGCACTCAGACAACATAGAATCCAGATTTAGTTTCTATTTCTTCAAGACTTCATGAATTCTGGAGAGTTAAATCATTTTGGGATGTTGAAGTAATTCTGTGGTATATAATCCAGCTTTCAGATGTCTGCAAATATATGTACTTTTAACTGCAACAAGATTATTGCTATGCATATTTTGAAAGTTAAAGGCATGGATTCTCAAGTTTTTGGCCCCAATACATGCCTGTCTTTAAAAACTAACTTTAGTCACTTCAGTCAGCCTTGTCTTTAAATTAAGATTCTTGATTTTCAAAGTCTCATCACATTAGGCTCATTTCAAAAGGTCAAATTTGTGTCATGCGCATTATATGACACTAGTCTAGATCCAAGGTGAGCAAAGCACATGAGCACTTTTTCTCCTTCACTAACATCCACCTTATTTCACTCCAAACCTCCTCGAGATTAATCATGGGCACTGCTAACCCAAGTTAAATAGACTACTTAAATAAAATACTTAAATGGATAATTCTTCTTCCCCTTTGTTCTCTATGGTTCAGAAAGAGAAGAAGATGATATCCCTATTCCCACTAAGTATCTTCTGGTATTACTTTGTCATAAATCTCTTTCCTTCTCCCTAAAGAGAGAACTGCCTCTTAGTCCTATATCTTCTCTCTAGAATATGTTGTTCCACCTCTTTCTCCTTGAGTTTCAAACATGTTTGAAACTCATGCATGAATGTTTATTAAAATGTACAATTTTATCATTAACAGCTCCATTTTTATAATTTATAATTTTTATAGCTATATGACAGGAACAGCATTTAGAACTTTATTATCTTATTTAATTCACAAAAGAATATAATAAAGTTAAATTCTTCTAGTTTTGCAAATTAACCTCAGTGGTCAGCTAGGAAAAGTAGTCCAATTTCACTATTTAGTTACTATACCCATTCTCTTTGTTTACTAATATCTTGGCTTTGCTTTCCTATTACTATTTTAAAACCATTTCAACATAAATATATATGTATCACAATCAAGTTTAATCTTTCCCTCATAAATATGTCCATTTACCTGAATATTTATAAATCAGTTTGCCCTTCAATAATCTATTTCTCTCTATGAAATATTTGTTTACAGAGTTTACAGAGTTCTTGTTTATATATTGACTCCATTAGATTCCAAAGGTCATATACAAATATCTTTACTAAGCATGGACATTGCCTAAAAAATTTAAGATTTCATGAATATTTATGCTTTATAATTATTTAGGATTTTTAAAGCATAGAACTATCAAAAGAACTCCAAAATATGCCTTGGGATTTTAATTCAAAATGAAAGAAAACATTAACTTGAAAAAGATATAAGTATTTCTATATTCATTGCCACCTTACTTTCAACAGCCAAAATCTGGAAGCAGCCTATGTGTACATCAATAAATAAAAGGACCAGATATCTAGCACAAGGATTAAGGCATTTTCCTTACCAGAAGGATGAGTCCAGGTTGATATATAAACATTGTTATAGAATTTCCAGAAGTAAACAAATAGATAAGTGTATGAATACATATAAGATAAACAAGATAAAAAATGCAAGGTGTTATGAAAATTATGAGTACTATTATAGAATATCTTGTTCTGTGGTTAAAAATAAAGTGGCATCTAAATTTCAAGCTATATTTTTCTCTGTAAATTCTTTTACTTATTATATTCAATAACGTCCTCTTATCCTCAGTCCAACAAATTTATAACCTTGAAATAATCATGTCTCTAGCTTCTGTATTCTTTATATCCATTCTGTTTCCAAATAGTGTCAGACTTTCTACAATCTATTCATTCTTTATCTTTTCATGTTCAATCCCAGAGCCAAATCCTACTAACTCATCCAAATAGCCACCTAATCTGTCTTCCTACTAAATTACTTCAAGATTCATTTATTATACCGTACCTAGGAAAGGTAACACTTTGTAGGAGTATATATAGCCAATGTTTCCATTGTCCCCAGTGTCCCAATTTTTCTTCTGATATGAAAATCAGGTGAATAACATTTATAGAAAAGCTAGGGCGAAAAGGCCTGGCACAAGCTTCTGTTAGTAACAGTAGGACAAGCTACACTATATCTTTCCCCTAGCCAGAGTCACGGTCTTGCCCTCTCCTGCTATCCATCTTTTCTATCAAAACTGCCATCTCTACTGGGCTCTTGGGGGACCATTCACTGTCACCTTTCCCTTTCTCAGTTCTATAAAGTTTAATCTGATACTTCCCCTCAACCAGTTTCTCCATACACAGCCCTTTACCACCAGATTTTATTCCGGTAAATTCTACTCCACCTTTTTTTTTTTTAAATGTCTTCTCTTGAAGCTGATTACACTACATAGTTTCACCCAAAGTTCTCAGATGAGACTGTGTACACCTTTAACCTATGGCACATCTTCCCACCTCCCTATCCAGATCTGCAAACCATGATTTGGTTCTACAATCAGTCTACTCTGTTGAAGTCTATTCTATCCAATTATGCCATCTTTTTCATTAATTTTTTATTTCTGCCAATATCTTTTTTTTTTTTTTTTTTTTTTTTTTTTGGTTTTTGGGCTACACCCGGCATTGCTCAGGGGTTATTCCTGGCTGTCTGCTCAGAAATAGCTCCTTTCTGCCAATATCTTAATAAAGCTTTCAACTTCCTAAGTACTGCTAGCACGTGGTACTGTTTTCTTCTTCATCACATACAAGGCTATTGCTCCAAGTTACTTTTTATCAGCACTACGGATTTATCTTCCATTCTTTTGGCACTTGAAATAATTGACTAAAAACTTTCTTCAATTCAAGTCTGGCTTTGCTATCATGAAACTTTTCTAATTATGTTTTGAACCAACCATTTCTTCTCTTTTATCTATAACTATTCTTTCTTTTCCTATTCATAATTTGATGTGTTCTCTGAGATTTATTTTTATTTTTTACCTCCATGCTCTAAATATCTCTATGCCAATAAGTCTAACCCTTCATTCTATACTTATAACTCTGTAATTCTGACACCTTTTCAAGGTTTGGTGCTTATTTTCATCTTACTGGTGATCAGTTCCATGTGTATGTATTTGAGTTTCTCTAAATTTGATCAAGTCATCCTTCTCCTCCTGACTTCTCTATTTCTTTTACTGGTACAAATTTTTACAAAAAAATAAATCCAAAATCTAAGGCTCGTTATTGTACATTCCTTTTCCCTTCCTGAAAAAGATCTGTTAATAATATCCATTAATATTTTTCATGTTTGCCTTTCAACTAATCTATTTTCTTCGATGATGTCTTTGTAAGTTGAATACTGCTAATCTATTTTACAAGTAAAATTTTAGAAAAACATTTTCTGGGTGTTTAAAATCTGATAAGTGATAGACATAGAATTAAAATTTAGTTCAGTTCAGTCTTAGGACAGAATGTGTTTGGGTTTGTTTTTCTTTTCTCTTATCCAATTGTTTATTTGAAAATAAACAATATTTTTATATGAGTTAAGGAATTAGAAAATATATAAAATTAACATTTCTCACTTTTTGTTTGTTTTGGGGGCCACACCCGTTGACACTCAGGGGTTACTCCTGGCTATGCACTCAGAAATCACTCCTGGCTTGGGGGGGAACTATATGGGATGCTGGGGGGTAGAACTGCGGTCAGTCCTCGGCTAGTGCTTGCAAGGCAGACGACTTGCCTCTAGCACCACAACTCTGGCCCCTATTTCTTACTTTTTGAAATTATTACCTCATCTATAAAACTCAGCTGAGTGCTTTTGAAAAATCAATTAATGCCATTACATAAATAATGATGAGGCTGAAGAATGTCAGCTTCAAAATAAACAGTGTTCTACTATTGTAATTTTTTAAATTATTTTTGAAACTATTATTTAAAAATCAATTCATGCAATTACAGAAACAATACAAGGTGAGGCTGGAAAATGTCAGCCTCAGAATAAACTGTTCTGAGTAAATTATTATTTATTTTTATTATTATCTATTATCTTCATTATTATTTATTTTATTCAGAACAAACTATTTTTAATTTTTTTTTGTTTGTTTTTGGGTCACACCCGGCAGTGCTCAGGGGTTACTCCCGGTTCTATGCTCAGACATTGCTCCTGGCAGGCTCTGGGGACCATATGGGATGCCGGGCTTTGAACCACCGTCCTTCTGCATACAAGGTAAATGCCTTACCTCCATGCTATCTCTCTGGCCCGCTATTTTTAATTATTTTTAAACTATTTTTAAAACTTTTATTTTAAATCAACTCATGCAATTACATACTCATGCGATTACAGAAACAATACAGGGTGAGGCTGAAGAAAGTCAGTTTCAGAATAAACTGTGTTCTTATTCTCATTTGACATACCAGTGGTAGAAACTGGTGGAAACTGCAAGTTGCCTAAATTCTCAGTGCCTTTCTTTCCTTATTATCTGAGTAGTGTTCACCTTTTGCAGTTTGGGGATGAATATGTGAAAGTTCTTAGCATATTTTAAATGTTCAAATAAATAATAAAAACCAAAACATATATTTAGTGTGTGGAATATTAAGTTGTGCTGCATGTTCCAGGATTTATGTTAAATAAGAGATATCAGGGAAGAGCCCTAGATGTGAAAATCCAAACCAAGAAGTGATCGAATGCTTCTCCTGATCAGATCAGAAATACCAGTAATTGACTCCTATGTATGATATTTGGATTTATTTATCGTTTAAATCCACACATACAATTAGAAAATATTCAATAAGTGTTTGTTAAACCTAAGTGTTTGATGACTAATAAAACTGATTTACAGCCAATGTCTGATGACATTCTATGATGTGAGATTAGATAATCTCCAAAGTACTTAAAAATAATCTAAATCAAATGAGGCTAATCATAAAACTATGAAAATACATATAATCTAATTTTATACCATAAATGTCATGTGTGCATGTGCCTTCTACCCCTTTCCCACAAGTTAAAACCCCCAGAGAAAACAATCTTAAACAAGATTCTATTTTCCAATATTCCATGCTGGTTGACTTTTATTATTTTCCCAAGACTTTCATGTCTTTTTTTTTTTATCATTTTACACTTGTCACAGCCTTAATGTTAGCATATATAATTTAAGTGCTCCTGGTAAAGAAGAAATGCATGTTTGTTTATAGCTTTTTGTAAATAGAAATGCAGGACTCCATAACTTTAAAGTTATTTGTTTGTTCCTGTGCTGTTGGTGAATCCAACAAATAATTATTTACAGAAAAATTGAGCGCGTAATAATTCTTCATGTAAAAACTGTTTTCCTACCAAATCTTAGCTATCTTCAATCAACCTCACATTCAATTACAAGAGCCATTCTTCTTACTAGTCATTGTAAATTCACATCCCTTTCTTTTTTGAACCAATACACTTTTCCTGTTCTCTCCATAATACTGAATTTCCTACCAACTAAAAAAAAATCCAATTTATCAGCTCTTTTATTCTCATGATGTTGTTGACTTTATTTTAATAAATTTTAGGCACTAAAACTTTTTCTTAATCATCCACGAGTAGTGCTTATTCTGTGACCTACTCTATAGCAATTTAACCAACCCAATTCCTCAAATAAAAACTTAAAAATTTATCTTCCTTCACCATCTCCTCTAGAATTAAACCAGAAAGAAGATCATGTTTTTCTTTATTCAATCAATATTGTACTCAGATATTCATCCAACAAAATGCAAAAACTTCATTTAGTAATTCATTAAAATTAATTTTAATAAGTAGTAGAAACACTTGATTATAATAACATTGCTTATTACAGGCTACATTTTTACTGCCATAAAATAATCTGGGAGCTGGAGAGATAGAATAGCAGGTAGGGCACTTTTCTTGAGTATGCCTCCTGCATTTGATTCCCAGCACTATATATGGTTCCTTGAGCACTTTCTGGGAGTGATCCTTGAACACAGAGCCTAAGCACAGTTGAGTGTGGTCCCCCAAAATTAAATAACCTGGGGACACTCTGATCTATTTTAAGCAGTAAGCATCAAAACATTGCTTTTTATTTAGTATATCCTAATTCTATTGGGTAGAAGTTATCGTCTGAGGATAATATTTTCTTCTGAAACTTCTAGATAGGAACGTGGGATGTAGATAGCAGAAATAAGAGATGATAGAAGGCAATGTAATGTACTGATACCTAATTGGTTTGCAAAGTCTCCCCAAATATATTTTCCCTTTTTAAAATCTATCTTAAATTGAATATTTTCCAAGTATTTTATATCATGGGGAGGCTTTCTCAATTGTACTAAACAACAAACATTACTTGTTGAAGAATCAAATAGGCTGTAAGAGCCTCAATCAATGGTAGTTTTGAACCTTGAAGTATTTATCTAATATAATCAGCTTACAAAAACAGATTCAGTCATTAATTATTCCTGGATCTATGTCAATTCCATATGGTAGGTATCATGTTAATTACACTTGGAAAACTTACTTAAATGGTTATTTTATTAGGACATAGTGATTTTTAAAAAAAGAATCTTAACACATGAAAATGAATATGTGGCTGTGAGGAAATTTGAAGTGACAGTATTACACATTCATAATCAAAAAAATTTGAAAGAAGTAAAGACAACAGGTTTTAGAAACCCTGTATTAGGCAATTTGAAACCAGTGCTAGTGATGACAACAGCTTTACAGCCTCATAATTGTCTCCAAGGGGCATGTGAAGGTTCAAATAAGAGTTATTTTACCAGATGTGGAATTTCAAATTGGTTTAAAATGTGATTATAGAATAGTTATGACACTAAGTATATATGTGATTAGCTTAATGAGTGAAATATCACAAGTCAACATTTAAGTCATCAGTACTGATCACTCTCGCCATATTTAAAACAGAAAAGACTTATCTGGGAATACTGAGAAAAAGAGGGAGGGGATGGTCTTATGTTGGAGTATTCATGGAGTATAAGAATGCATATAATGTGAGTAGAAACAGGTTTAGATGGACAGATAATTTGGCAAGAGACTAGCTCAAAGAAAAAGAATGGTGATATATTTCTTTGTTTCACAGCAAAGTCACACGTGTGTCCTGTACTAAGAAAAATTGGGACACTCTGGTATGGAGGACAAGAATGAATTCACTTCAGCTCATTTTGTTCTATTCCCAGAACTGCAAGTGCTCACTGAAGATTATTCACTGATGTCTAGGATGTGCCATTAGGCTGTTTACCACAGCATCTTCTAATCTGTTACATAACACAAAAGAATGGAATCTGCAAAAAAACAAAAGGTGAAGAAATATCAGCATAATAAAATCCTGTGTGATACATACTTAGCCCTCCTTTCTGTGCGTTCCTCCAGCTATTTGTTTAAACACTTTTGGATTTTTTTTCATAGCTAAAAGGCATCCTTTTTTTGAGCAATTTCAATGTATAGTCACATTTTGAATTGCTGCCAGCTAAAATTCTTGCATTAAGTTTCATGGTTGTCTGTCCTACCAAAACAAATAAGAACTGGCTCAAGCCCTCATTTGAGTACATTGTTCATGGTGCTGAGCGGTGATTTTCCATATCTGACTGTCTTTGCATTCACCCCAGGAGGAAGGGTGAGCCTGGTTTATTGAGTTCTCATTTCTCACAAAGCAGCAACATCTGGAGGGCTGAGCAGTTTGTTGGCAGGGCCAGCCCTAAGGAATTCGGCCCATGGTTCTGATTGGTTCTTATCAGTAGGTGTCACTAAAGACAGCTTCAGAAACAGAAAAATAAATAGGCCAATTAAGCAATGCCAAGAACAGACTATTTTACAGCCATCTCTGCTCTTTTTTATTGCTATTCCAACAGCAAAAGTCTCAAGATTCTAATTATTCTTTGGCTCCACCCCTTGCCCCAACACACCCCTCGCCACCCCCACCCCCACCCAAAGGGAACATTTTTCCATGTTCCAAGTGCCTTCCTTTAAAGAGTGAGACACTTAATTAATAAATTTATTTTGTGGTCCTGCTGTAGAGGGTGAATAAAGTGGAAACAGATGAAGGAGATTAACTCTTAACACTTTATTGCAAAGAAGCTTCAGCTGACTTTTCATCTGCACACAGGCTAATGAATGCTTCACCAGCTCCTTTCTCTATGCAATATGAGACACTCAGCACTTGTAACTAGCAAGACAATTCATCCAACCCCAGCCAACCTCATGTGTCGCAGAGACTGCTAGCATGGGCACATCAGGGTGAAACCACATTTGCGCGGAAGTCAGCAGGGAAGGGCCAAACTTGTTTCAAGCAGCCTCAATACTCAGGAGTTTCTTTTCTATTTATTTATTTATTTATTTATTTATTTATTTATTTATTTATTTATTTATTTATTGTGAGTGAAGAAAATCTACCTATCAATATATAACCCCAGTGGGGAACTCTAATTTTTGTCTCCAACTTCAAACAATATATAACTAACTCTACTTATATGAGAAAAAAACAAATTGGGGACCATTCCAACGGATAAATTTTGTTTGCAAAGTAGACTACAGACAATACAAAAGCAACAAAACCAGTGATGGGACAATTTCTAGTACAGGAAATCTGGGTTAAATGAAAACTGTTTCTACTGACTCCAAGTATCATTAACTCTTCTCTGAGGATGATTCAGATATGTATTTATATATGCAAATATATTATAAATTGTATATGGAGACTGCCATGCAATAGAATGCTAAACTTGCATGTTTTTTGAATGTTATTTTATCTTTTTTCTTTCTGTACTATTCTAACAACACCAGGGAAGTATATACTTTGATTTAAAGACCAACCAATGCCTTTAAACTTCAAATTACTTACAAGTGTCCTAGTAAAGCATTAAAAATAATAATAATAATAATAATAACAATAACAACAGTTATCACTTATTAAATAATTACTTTGTGCCAGGACTTACTTTAGATATTATTTCATGTAATCCAAAGTCCCATAAGATAGTATTAGATGTCACTATAACCCCTGTTTACATCTGAGAAAACTTAGTACTGAATCCCATTATTGGGTCCAAGTTAGAATATTTCAAGCCAATTGAAATAAGTCTGTCTGACTTTAAACTATTCTCTTAACTGAGTAGCTTATAAGCATCTGTTCTGACATGTAATTATTAGTAATAAATCTAATAAATAAAATAGAGAATATATTTGGGAAAGTAAGAGAAAATGAGTGAAAGTTAAAGTTATACCATGGGATTTATTACTGGGATGTTGGTACTTCATAATGCTGGACAAGAAAAGGTATTGCTTGTTTCCATGGCTGGGAATTATTTATATTCACAGTACTGTCATTCAGTCTCCAAGTTCAACAATGAATGACTAGCAGTCCTAATTTTCACCATAAGTGTTCTTCACTGGCATCTTTGTGCAATTTTAGACTCCCCAGTCCAAATTACATGATGTCACTTTCATTTATTGGATATAATTACTAAATTACACAGGCTATAAATCCACATTCTTGCATTCTCAAGAAATATGAGTCTGTAAATTGAAAATTACACACCAGAACTGAAAACCCACTGGTTCCAAAATGCTCCCACATTCACAGTTCTTCTACATAGAATTCACAGAAACTCCTATGATAAGGTTAAAAGCTAACTCTCTATTATTTCAGATGAAAAGTTGTCACGTCCAAGGAAATACATATAGAGCTAAAATACTGATAAAGGTATTACTAACACATAAAGTTCTTTATTTAAAAACTACCAGGATGCTTAGTTTGCTCAAGGGGTGCTTTGATTTCTGTGTGGGGTGGATTTTTGTGGGTCACATTTAAATGCTTACAGGCTACTTGTGGCACATTACTCAGGGTGTTGCTTTGGTGCTGGCCATGAGTGAAACATTTGAAACTGAGGATCAATTCCAAGTTCCTGTCATTCAAAGGCAGTCTCTTTTGTTGTCTCCTATTCAGTTAATGGGATTTTTATCAAATGTATACAACATGAGTATATATAATAGAAAAAAAATGTCTTTTTTTCAAAGAATATTCCTCATCTATTATTCCAGCTAAAAATTAATGTTGGATTATTGGTCAGAGCAATAGTACAGTAGGTAGGGGGTTTGCCTTGCATGTGGCCAACCCAGGTTCGATTCCCAGAATTCTATATGGTCCCCTTAGCACTGCCAGAAGTAATTTCTGAGTGCAAAGCCAGGAGTAAACACTGAGCACTTCCAGGTGTGACCAAAAAAAACAAAACAAAAGTAATGTGGAATTAATTGTAATAGCTCTATTCTACTAAAACTAGCTTTTGAGCTCAATCTGAGTAACAGTGTGCATGAGAAACCATTATGAAAAGTCTTATAAACCACAGAACTCCAACTAATAAAAACATGTTTAGATTGTATTGATGATAGGTTGGAATCAATTACCCAGAAGGTTATCAGTATTTATATTTCAAGATCAATAGAATATTTTATCCAAGTTCATTTTATCAGAGTCAAAACATTAGGGAGGACTTTGACATAGGATACTTTGTCAGACACATCAAAATAATTTAGAAGATAACTTGGGAGTATGACCATTATTAATGGGCATACCTGAGTTTAATCCCCAACCCTACTGCTTCCCCAAGAATCACTAGTTATAACACTAAACACCCCAGAATATGGGTGTCTGGCCTACAGGCCCAACAAGTACCACTGGGAGAGGGAGCAGTTCATTCCCAGCACTGGAAGGCAAGAACTATACAGCATCTTCATGCTCTTGACTTACACCTTGAGCAGAGCATGGGAGCTTCCAACCCAGCATACTCCCTGCCCCCCAAAAAAACTACAGTTCTTTGCTAGAATCCCTGATCTTTGAATATTCATTTATGAAGCCCAAATATATAAACATTGAAGACTTATACATTTACAAAGAAAAGGGGTTGGAGTGATGGCAAAAAGTAGGGCGTTTGCCTTGCACGCAACTGATCCATGACAGACCGAGGTTCCATTCCCAGGGGTCCCATATGGTTCCCCAAGCCAGATTTCTGAGCGCATAGCCAGGAGTAACTCCTTAGCATCACCTGGTGTGGCCCAAAAATCAAAATAAATAAATATACAAAGAAGATCAAAATGAGTGACATCATATTTGATTTCTTCATAACCTGCACACCATTAAAATGCAAAATAAGTGCTAAATTGGATTTGAAATGTGCCTGAAATAATATGCTGAGTTTATTGCTGAAAAGTAAATAAAGTAGAAATTGAGAAGGGGCCACAGAAATCACAGATAATATGGGAAGTACAAAAAATTATTAAGATATGGTAATGTGGATAAAAAAGCACTATTTATATAAATTTTGAAAGCAAACGGCAAGATTTTGTATAAAAAATGAATAGGAAGAGGGGATATAGATAAGTCTCTCAGATGGATGATACCATGATCAATCTCAACTTTAGGTAAATTTAGCATCAATGAAATTCAGGGAAAAAAAAGAAAAGATTTGATAGTCCAAGAAGTATACTAACAAAAATACTAATAAGAGCATCTGAAAAAATAACAAAAAAAATTGGCTTTAGGAAACCTCACAGAAGGAAATTCAGAGTAAATTACAAGGAAACAAAATATTATAATTAATTACAGGGTGGTAATTCTGTATTAGAGATAAGAAATTCAGAGAGAGAGAGAGAGAGAGAGAGAGAGAGAGAGAGAGCACTGATTTTTCGTTGAAGTCAAAAAGTTTGATTTGAGGGGCCAGAGTGGAGGTGCAGCGGTAGGGCATTTGCCTTGCATGTGGCTGACCTAAGACCATCCCCTGGCATTCCATATGGTCCCCCAAGACAGGAGCAATTTCTGAGCACGTAGCCAGGAGTAACCCCTGAGCATCATCGGTAGTGGTGTGCCCCCCCCCAAAAAAAAGTTTGATTTGAAATATAGTGAGCTTAGTTATCATTTGATTATTGTTTTAACTAAGGAGTGATGCACCCAGCAGTACTCAGAGTTTACTTCTAGGCCCGGAGAGATAGCGCAGCGGCGTTTGCCTTGCAAGCAGCCGATCCAGGACCAAAGGTGGTTGGTTCAAATCCCGGTGTCCCATATGGTCCCCTGTGCCTGCCAGGAGCTGTTTCTGAGCAGACAGCCAGGAGTAACCCCTGAGCATCGCCGGGTGTGGCCCAAAAACCAAAAAAAAAAAAAAAAAAAGAGTTTACTTCTGGCTCAAAGATCATTTTAGAAGGCTCAGGGGATCATATGGGGTGCTGGGGATAGAACTTTGGTTGACCATGTGCTGTATTATCACTTGATAGCAACAGGCACTATAATATCGCGCCAGTCCTCAGTTGCCATTTTAATATGCACATCAATAATTTTTATAGATCTAGAATTTGTCTCTGAAGTTGTAAATTTGGGTTCCTCTTCTAGGAGTACTAAGTATGGAAGTTAGTAAATATCTATTTTGCTTTCTCACTCTCACACATGTTATGTATATGTATGTCATATTCATGTTATGTATATGCATAAATAACAACAATAAGTAGAGTATGAAGAAAATACCTTGTAATAACAATATGAGTATAATTCTGAAGATTGATAAAAGAATAAAAAAGAAAAACTTGCATGTGTTTAGTCATGCAAATAAAAATTAAAACTTCATGTCTATTTCTTAAGAAACATGATCTTCAAGAGACTTTCTTGAGAATTAAATGTGTTAGGTATGTTAAACAGCTAGCACAATATTTATTACAACCTAGTACCATAAGCATGAGTTAATTCTTATAAGCATTCCTAATACTATTTCATTATGTATTGTTGCTTTTTTATACATGAAAGTTCATCATTCCATAAATTTCCTTTGAGATTGACAAACATATTTTAATATCTACAGCAAAAATAAAATTGATTTTAAAGTAATGGTTATCAAAGAAGAACTTTAGTTAGCATACATCAATAGCTATCTGAAAGCCCAAATAACTTCTGAGAAATGGAGAGCTTTAGGCTTCTACTTTCTAAGAGACCTTTCTCTGCTACAGTTCTCTACACATAGTTCTTAAAATTTATTCTGGGCCCTCATTAAAAAAGTAAAAACCAGTCTAAAGTAACAAGTTTTAATAGTTTCTGTCCCCCCCACCCCGGGACATATCCTGAACATACAATTTCTTATTGCCACAAGTTGCAACAAAACTTTTTTCCTCTTGATATTTCTAAATTATATTTAATGATGAAAATAAAATTATAAGATTAGTCAATAATACTCTAAATTTATACAGAAAAATTTAGAACAATAAGGTAAATAGGAGAAAAGTAAGGAATGAGAATGAAGATGACTAGTATATCTTTCTCAATTTTGTGAAATGTTAGCAGTAGCAGACTATGACCATGAAGACAAATTATACACATAATCCACAAAATTTATAATTTACTTCACAAACTTTAAACCTTTTATAAAAATATGAAAATTTTCTTTATAAAATAAGGCTAGGTAAAGAGTTCTTACAATTGACCCCTAGTGGGAAAATATTAACTAATTTTATCCAAAACTAAAAAATGCTGTTTAAATCCTGTTAAAGTGATGAGACCAGATATAAATATAAACTATCTAAAAATCACATCACCAAAAGATTAGTATCTAGAAAATATAAAATACTCTTAACTACAAAATGGGAAAAAATCATTAATGAAAATTGTATAAAAAAACATGCAATGAAAAATAAGCAAATGAAGAATACTTAAATTTATTCATCATTATGGAAACACAAAAAAGCTATCATCAACAAATGAAATATCTATTAATAAAACATCTATCAGAATGGCTAAAATAAGAAATATTCGTTAAATCAAATGCAGACAATTACAATTTATGAGTTATGACTAACAGATATAGCCACTCTAGAAAACAGCTTAACCATTTTTTAACAACCACAAGTCATGGGACTACTACCTGACTTGGCAATTGTGTTTCTTAATATTTTTCATAGATAAATATAAACACATTCATATAAAGACCTACACATGAATATTATAGTCTTAATAACGAAGAACTTTAAACAGCTCAAATGTTCTTTAGCAGGTATATGGTTAGACAAACTATGTTGCATCAATGCTATGGAATACTATTCAATGATAAAAAGAAAACAGTTATTCATTAAATAACGGGAATCAAGATCCAGAGCATTATGCTGAGTGAAAAATGCTAATCACAAAATGCTACATATTTTATTTTTTTTTTTTACGTTTAATATCTTTATTTTGTTTTTTTGTTTTTTTTTTTTTTAATTTTTTTTTTTATTTAAACACCTTGATTACATACATGATTGTGTTTGGGTTTCAGTCATAAAAGGAACACCACCCATCACCAGTGCAACATTCCCATCACCCAAGTCCCAAATCACCCTCCTCCCCACCCAACCCCCGCCTGTACCCTAAACAGGCTCTACATTTCCCTCATACATTCTCAATATTAGGACAGTTCAAAATGTAGTTATTTCTCTAACTAAACTCATCACTCTTTGTGGTGAGCTTCCTGAGGTGAGCTGGAACTTCCAGCTCTTTTCTCTTTTGTGTCTGAAAATTATTATTACAAGGGTGTCTTTCATTTTTCTTAAAACCCATAGATGAGTGAGACCATTCTGCGTTTTTCTCTCTCTCTCTGACTTATTTCACTCAGCATAATAGATTCCATGTACATCCATGTATAGGAAAATTTCATGACTTCATCTCTCCTGACAGCTGCATAATATTCCATTGTGTATATGTACCACAGTTTCTTTAGCCATTCATCTGTTGAAGGGCATCTTGGTTGTTTCCAGAGTCTTGCTATGGTAAATAGAGCTGCAATGAATATAGGTGTAAGGAAGGGGTTTTTGTATTGTATTTTTGTGTTCCTAGGGTATATTCCTAGGAGTGGTATAGCTGGATCGTATGGGAGCTCGATTTCCAGTTTTTGGAGGAATCTCCATATCGCTTTCCATAAAGGTTGAACTAGACAGCATTCCCACCAGCAGTGGATAAGAGTTCCTTTCTCTCCACATCCCCGCCAACACTGTTTATTCTCATTCTTTGTGATGTGTGCCATTCTCTGGGGTGTGAGGTGGTATCTCATCGTTGTTTTGATTTGCATCTCCCTGATGATTAGTGATGTGGAACATTTTTTCATGTGTCTTTTGGCCATGCGTATTTCTTCTTTGTCAAAGTGTCTGTTCATTTCTTCTCCCCATTTTTTGATGGGGTTAGATGTTTTTTTCTTGTAAAGTTCTGTCAGTGCCTTGTATATTTTGGATATTAGCCCCTTATCTGATGGGTATTGGGTGAATAGTTTCTCCCACTCAGTGGGTGGCTCTTGTATCCTGGGCACTATTTCCTTTGAGGTGCAGAAGCTTCTCAGCTTAATATATTCCCATCTGTTAATCTCTGCTTTCACTTGCTTGGAGAGTGCAGTTTCCTCCTTGAAGATGCCTGTAATGTCCTGTAGTGTTTTGCCTATGTGCTGTTCTATATATCTTATGGTTTTGGGGCTGATATCGAGGTCTTTAATCCATTTGGATTTTACCTTTGTACATGATGTTAGCTGGGGGTCTAAGTTTAATTTTTTGCAAGTGGCTATCCAATTGTGCCAACACCACTTGTTGAAGAGGCTTTCCCTGCTCCATTTAGGATTTCCTGCTCCTTTATCAAAAATTAGATGGTTGTATCTCTGGGGAACATTTTCTGAGTATTCAAGCCTATTCCACTGATCTGAGGACCTATCCTTATTCCAATACCATGCTGTTTTGATAACTGTTGCTTTGTAGTACAGTTTAAAGTTGGGAAAAGTAATTCCTCCCATATTCTTTTTCCCAATGATTGCTTTAGCTATTCGAGGGTGTTTATTGTTCCAAATGAATTTCAAAAGTGTCTGATCCACTTCTTTGAAGAATGTCATGGGTATCTTTAGAGGGATGGCATTAAATCTGTATAATGCCTTGGGGAGTATTGACATTTTGATGATGTTAATCCTGCCAATCCATGAGCAGGGTATGTGTTTCCATTTCCGTGTGTCCTCTCTTATTTCTTGGAGCAGAGTTTTATAGTTTTCTTTGTATAGGTCCTTCACATATTTAGTCAAGTTGATTCCAAGATATTTGAGTTTGTGTGGTACTATTGTGAATGGGGTTGTTTTCTTAATGTCCATTTCTTCTTTATTACTGTTGGTGTATAGAAAGGCCATTGATTTTTGTGTGTTAATTTTGTAGCCTGCCACCTTGCTATATGAGTCTATTGTTTCTAGAAGCTTTTTGATAGAGTCTTTAAGGATTTCTAAGTAGAGTATCATGTCATCTGCAAACAGTGAGAGCTTGACTTCTTCCTTTCCTATCTGGATTCCCTTGATATCCTTTTCTTGCCTAATCGCTATAGCAAGTACTTCCAGTGCTATGTTGAATAGGAGTGGTGAGAGAGGACAGCCTTGTCTTGTGCCAGAATTTAGAGGGAAGGCTTTCAGTTTTTCTCCATTGAGGATAATATTTGCCACTGGCTTGTGGTAGATGGCCTTCACTATATTGAGAAAGGTTCCCTCCATTCCCATCTTGCTGAGAGTTTTGATCAAGAATGGGTGTTGGACCTTATCAAATGCTTTCTCTGCATCTATTGATATGATCATGTGGTTTTTATTTTTCTTGTTATTGATGTTGTGTATTATGTTGATAGATTTACGGATGTTAAACCAGCCTTGCATTCCTGGGATGAAACCTACTTGATCGTAGTGGATGATCTTCTTAATGAGGCATTGAATCCTATTTGCCAGGATTTTGTTGAGGATCTTTGCATCTGCATTCATCAGTGATATTGGTCTGTAATTTTCTTTTTTGGTAGCGTCTCTGTCTGGTTTAGGTATCAAGGTGATGTTGGCTTCATAAAAGCTATTTGGAAGTGTTTCTGTTTGTTCAATTTCATGAAAGAGTCTTGCCAAGATTGGCAGTAGTTCCTCTTGGAAAGTTTGATAGAATTCATTAGTGAATCCATCTGGACCTGGGCTTTTGTTTTTCGGCAGACATTTGATTACTGTTTTAATTTCATCAATGGTGATGGGGGTGTTTAGATATGCTACATCCTCTTCCTTCAACCGTGGAAGATTATAAGAGTCCAAGAATTTATCCATTTCTTGCAGGTTCTCATTTTTAGTGGCGTAGAGTTTTTCAAAGTAGTTTCTGATTACCCTTTGAATCTCTGTCATATCAGTAGTGATCTCTCCTTTTTCATTCCTGATACGAGTTATCAAGTTTCTCTCTCTCTCTTTCTTTGTTAGGTTTGCCAGTGGTCTATCAATCTTGTTTATTTTTTCAAAGAACCAACTTCTGCTTTCGTTGATCTTTCGGATTGTTTTTTGAGTTTCCACTTCGTTGATTTCTGCTCTCAGCTTTGTTATTTCCTTCTGTCTTCCTGTTCTTGGGTCCTTTTGTTGAGCATTTTCTAGTTCTATTAGCTGTGTCATTAAGCTACTCAGGTAAGCTCCTTCTTCCTTCCTGATGTGTGCTTGCAAAGCTATAAATTTTCCTCTCAGTACTGCTTTTGCTGTGTCCCATAAGTTCTGAGAGTTTGTGTCTTTATTGTCATTTGTTTCCAGGAACCTTTTTATTTCCTCCTTGATTTCATCTCGGACCCACTGGTTATTGAGCATGAGGCTGTTTAACTTCCAGGTGTTAAAGTGTTTCTTCTGAGTCCCTTTGGAGTTCACAAATAATTTCAGAGCCTTGTGGTCAGCGAAGGTAGTCTGCAAAATTTCTATCCTCTTGATCTTATGGAGGTATGTTTTATGTGCCAGCATGTAGTCTATCCTGGAGAATGTCCCATGTACATTGGAGAAGAATGTGTATCCAGGTTTCTGGGGATGGAGTGTCCTATATATATCCACTAGGCCTCTTTCTTCCATTTCTCTCCTCAGGTCTAGTATATTCTTGTTGGGTTTCAGTCTGGTTGACCTGTCCAGTGTTGACAAAGCCGTGTTTAGGTCCCCCACAATTATTGTGTTGTTGTTGATATTATTTTTCAGATTTGTCAGCAGTTGTATTAAATATTTTGCTGGCCCCTCATTCGGTGCATATATGTTTAGGAGAGTGAATTCTTCCTGCTCTACGTACCCCTTGATTAATATAAAATGTCCGTCTTTGTCCCTTACAACCTTCCTGAGTATAAAGTTTGCATTATCTGATATTAGTATGGCCACTCCAGCTTTTTTATGGGTGTTGTTTGCTTGGATAACTTTTCTCCAGCCTTTTATTTTGAGTCTATGTTTGTTCTGACTATTCAGGTGCGTTTCTTGTAGGCAGCAGAAGGTTGGATTGAGTTTTTTGATCCATTTAGCCACTCTGTGTCTCTTAACTGGTGCATTTAGTCCATTGACGTTGAGAGAAAGAATTGTCCTGGGATTTAACGCCATCTTTATTTCAAAATTTGGTGTGTCTTTTGGGTAGTCTTGTCTTAGATTAGGTCTTTCAGTTTTTCTCTTAAGACTGGTTTTGTGTCTGTGAAGTTTCTGAGCTGTTTTTTGTCTGTGAAACCATGTATTCTTCCATCAAACCGGAAAGTGAGTTTTGCTGGGTATAGTATTCTGGGTGAAGCATTCATTTCATTCAGTCTTGTCACAATATCCCACCACTGCTTTCTGGCATTGAGCGTTTCTGGTGACAGGTCTGCTGTAAATCTCAGGGAAGCTTGCTTGAACATGATTTCCCCTTTTGATCTTGCTGTTTTCAGAATTCTGTCTCTATCTGTGGGATTTGTCATTGTGACTAGGATGTGTCTTGGGGTGGTTTTTCTGGGGTCTCTTTTGGTTGGTACTCTTCGGGCATGCAGGATTTGATCACATATATTCTTTAGCTCTGGAAGTTTCTCTTTAATGATGTTCTTGACCATTGATTCTTCCTGGAAATTTTCTTCCTGGGTCTCTGGGACTCCAATGATTCTTAAGTTGTTTCTGTTGATCTTATCATAGACTTCTATTTTCGTCTGTTCCCATTCTTTGACTAATTTTTCCATTGTCTGCTCATTTGCTTTAAGTTTTTTGTCCAGTCTCTCCTGCTGTATGGAATTGTTATGTATCTCATCTTCCACAGCACCAAGTCTATTCTCAGCTTCTGATACCCTGTCCCAGAGCTTATCCATTTTGTCATTCACTTCGTTTACTGAGTTTTTCAGGCCTGTTAGTTGACATGTTATTTCAGTTTGGAGTTTTGTCATTTCTGCCTTCATATTTTCTTGGTACTTATTAGTGTTCTGTTCAACTCGATCCATGGTTTCTTGGAGTCTGTTGAGCACCTTCCATATTGCTAGTCTAAAGTCCTTATCTGAGAGGTTGATTAGTTGTTCAGTCATTATCTGGTCCTCAGAATTGTCATCTTCATTCTCTATGTCTGATGCTGGCCTGCGCTGTTTCCCCATTGTCACATTTGTATTGTGGGTTTTTCTACGTGTTGTAGTGGTATTCATTGTCTATATGATGTAGGCAGCACACTCCTCTGGCTCCTCCCTTTCTGGATGGGCTGACTTGCCTCTAAGGGAGGGGAGTCCTCCGTGGATGAAGCCTCACACTGGGTCAAATCTTAGGCCCGAGCATGTAACAGAGAAGACAGTCCAGAGAGAAATGTTTGCTTCTGTGATATAGCGCCGTTCTTAGTGTGATTTTTCCTTCTTGTTGCAATGGAGTTCTTTCCTTAGAAAGAGTGCACGGCCGCGTAGCGAAGCGGAGCGGCCGTGCTCCTCTGAGCCTCTTTTTGCCCCACTCGCAAGAGTTTCACGCAAGAGGACAGTAGACAGACATAGACAGGTCACACTCACAGTCTTTCACAGTTGAGCCCCACTGGGCCAGTGTACTTTCGCGGATTTTCCCCGCCTGGTGTCACACACAGGGAGCAGCTCTTGCAAAGCTTAGCCGGTTTTTATGCTCTGAAGTCCCTCCCTGAAAATGGCGTCTGGGCGAGCGAGGTTTCTGGAGGCTCTTTTTGCCCCACTCGCAAGAGTTTCACGCAAGAGGACAGTAGACAGACATAGACAGGTCACACTCCCAGTCTTTCACAGCTGAGCCCCACTGGGCCGGTGTACTTTCGCGGATTTTCCCCGCCTGGTGTCACACACAGGGAGCCAGCTTTTGCAAAGGATAGCCGGTTTTTATGCTCTGAAGTCCCTCCCTGAAAATGGCGTCTGGGCGAGCGAGGTTTCTGGAGGCTCTTTTTGCCCCACTCGCAAGAGTTTCACGCAAGAGGACAGTAGACAGACATAGACAGGTCACACTCACAGTCTTTCACAGCTGAGCCCCACTGGGCCGGTGTACTTTCGCGGATTTTCCCCGCCTGGTGTCACACACAGGGAGCCAGCTTTTGCAAAGGATAGCCGGCTTTTATGCTCTGAAGTCCCTCCCTGAAAATGGCGTCTGGGCGAGCGAGGTTTCTGGAGGCTCTTTTTGCCCCACTCGCAAGAGTTTCACGCAAGAGGACAGTAGACAGACATAGACAGGTCACACTCACAGTCTTTCACAGCTGAGCCCCACTGGGCCGGTGTACTTTCGCGGATTTTCCCCGCCTGGTGTCACACACAGGGAGCCAATGCTACATATTTTAGATATATTTATATTCCTTTATATAACAGTCTCAAAAGAACAAAATTTTATAAATCAACAAATGGTTTCCAGTAATTTAAAAGGGAACTAAAATGGAAAGATGATGAATGATTCCTTCTGTAAGTATAAATGTTCCATATTTTGACTGCTTTAACATCAAAATCCTGGTTCTTACACTATATTGTAGTTTTTCAAAATGCTTTCTTTAAAAAGACAAGGTAAAGTACATAAGAGTTCTCAGTACTAATCTTATATTTGTATGTGAATTAAAAACTTAATTAAATTTTAAATCTCCTATTTTCCCATATTTATATAATAATATATAGGGAACTATATGTTGATGTGACATTTGAGGAAGAAAGGAAGAAAGGAAGGAGGGAGGGAAGGAGGAACGGAAGGAGGGAAGCAGGAAAGGAAAGAGGGAAGGAGGAAAGGAAGGAGGGAAGGAGGAAAAGAAAGAGGGAAGCAGGAAAGGAAGGAGGGAAAGAAGGGAGCAGAAAGGAAGGAATAAGGAAGGAAAGGAGAAAGAAGGAAGGAAGGGAAAAAGAAGGAAGAGAGAAGGAATGAATGGAGAATGAGAAAGAAGGAGGAGGAAAGAAGGAACAAACAAATGGAGGAAAGAAGGAGGAAGGAAGAAATAAAAGAAAAAGGAGAGAAGAAAAGAAGGAATGAAGGGAGGTAGGGAGGGAAGGAGAAAGGAAGGAAGGAAATAAAGGAGGAAAGGAGAGAAGGAAGGAAAGTGGGAGAGATGGAAAGGAGAGAGAAAGAAAAGGAGGGCTGAAGAAAGGAAGAGGACATAAATTGGGACATGAAAGAGAAAGAATAAGAAAAAAGTAAAATGATTGAAAAGATCACCAGGGTAGTGGAAGCTGAAAGAACATCAAGGAGGTTCCCGATTGGGTTCTAAAAGATGGCATATGATATCTTTAATAACAGAGAGGAAGCTTCTTCTATCTCTGTGAAGAATATGAACTTATCTAAGGCAAGCCCCTCAGGAATTCTTCTTGGCATGACGTCCCTAGAGTGTCGGTGTCCAAGAAAAATTGATGCCCCACAGGACATAATTTTGCAAATTTAAATGTTAAAATGAAATCTACCTCTCTGTTCCAGCATTTGTGTATCCTTGCAATATGATATTTATAATGTGAATTGGGCTGATTAAATCCATTTTAGGGTTCAGGGATTTGCCCAACATAAATATTCTAGTTCTCAGGGAATGAGGAGCTTCATGTTTCTTTTGCATATTCAAGCTCATGACGTCAATAGGAAACTGTTAATGATAAGGAAAACTTGGTATTGAGGCATAGAGGTAACAGATTTAGCCAAGCACAAATGAATGTCAACCTGAATACAGAACCTTTTTTAAGAGCTTCCATGTGGGACTGTCCTGCACATATGATATAGATGAAAAAGTCTGATGTGATAAGTTTCTTAAAGTTAGTAAACATAGAAGTGATGGATGCTAGAAAGACAGTAAATCTTATCATGAAATCTTGAAGAAAGTAACATTCCTAGTAGAGGTTTTGAAAGAAAGAATAAATAATGCTGAACCTAACATTAACATATAAGTCAAGCCTAAAGTCATATTCAAACTTTACAAAGTTTAAAACATAATAGAAAAAATTACAATCTTTCTGAAAATTCATTTATATGTCACATGATGACTAGAACCTGGTATCCCCAAGACAAGTGAGTTCATTTCAAAAAGAGACAAAGTGCCTTATCTTCACTCTGGACAACTCCCTTTGGAGTAGTGTTTGAATACTATACAAACCTAGAAAGTCTTTAGCTGAGAATTCTCCAATGCATCTGAACTTATGAGACTGCTTATTTTTTTTTATTAATATCAGGCTGGAATTACAATACCAGGCCAAATAATGATGTAAAACCCAAAAGGAGGAATGCTGCTAATTGCCAAATTTGTTATGGAATTATCACATTTTCTGTTTCAGTGCTAAGCTCTGGGAGACTCCCCAAATGAATGCTGCAATGAAACCATAGATCAGTGTCAGACACAAAGGTTGAAGAAGAAAAAAAATTCAGAAAGCAAGCTATGAACCTGTGTATTAGGCCCTTCAAAATAGAAATATTTCAGGGATTCCATCAATAACCATTAAACATATAAACTCAAGGGTATCATGAAGGTAGAGATGACAAAAATCTGGTTTTTTTCTAAGGATTTCAGCAGTCTTTTATCAAGATTCATATCCACCTTGACCTTCAACCTGTCACTGCTTCCTTTCTGCCTTTCATGTTCTCTCACCTTGATGCAAGTCAAAATACTGTCTTGCTATATTGCTGACATTTTATTTTCACTAAGTGTATCATTTAACTTTGCTCAGCACCATTCTTAACATATGGAAGCAATTAATTCATTTTCTTTGCCATCATTAGAATAGGAATCCTAGATATTCTAAATGTAACTTCATCACAGATTTCCCTTAACTAATTACATAATATCTTACCCATTTTCTTAAAAGTAAAACTTGCTAGTTAAGAAATAAAGGGCAACATTGCTTATAATAAACTCTGCATGTTACACTGTAATTTAAACTGTACTGTTATGTATGGTGAAGGACTGAAAGTTTAGAGTTACTCCCCTTGGCAAACATTTTTTTTAAGTATTGCTTAAATAAGCAGTACAGAAACCAGATGTCATTTGGTAAGAGTATCTGAATGACCAAAAATTTGCTGTCTGGGTATTTTTTCCTTTATAAAAACAAGAAAAATTCTTTGGATTTATATCATATTTAGCAGCTGTGAAACAGTGCAAACATCTGTTTGTACCTACGGGGAGCTGACCCACAGGGTCCTCATCTCTTAATCACCAAGCATCAAGCCAGTCTCACATGCACAGTTTATTGTTTTTGTTGGTTTTTTTTCTGCTGTTGCCTCCCATACTTCAAAGTTTTCATATACTTATGTTCTATTGGCAGAATAGAGGAACTAATCCATTCATTATAAGACCAGATGATTAGAATTTTTTGAGACATGATCATAGCATTCTCTCCATCCAGCCTGTGCCCAGAAACACATTCGCATTCGCCTCTAAATCCATTTCAGAGTGTCTACACTTACTCCAAATAATGCAAGATTTATGAGCCTCAAGCAAGATTATAGTAGCATGTATACCGAATTGCACAGGTCTGCAGTCACCATTTGGAGCCACAATCTTTAAAAAGTCATTTAAAAGTAATTTGTTCTTTTCAAATACTCATACAGACATTATATTAGCTCTTATTTAGAGTTTTTCTATTAGAATTTTGCTACATTTTTAAAAATAGTAATAACAACAACAAAACGCCATACCACACTTGCACACTTAGGGAATATCAATTTCTAAAGACCAACATTTTTACTGCACTTTATAAATAGGAAAAGTACGCTGAATTGGAATCGAAGCTTGCCAGGTCAAATCAGCTGCTTTATTTATATATTCACTTTTTATATAATGTCTGCCAAATAAAGCATTCCTATTGCAAAAAAGGAAGAAATTGGCCTTATTTTTATATAAGAAAAATTATTAAAATAAAGTCTCATTGTAAGCACTTCCTTTACAAAGATAACATATTCTATACTATTGTATTATATGTAAAGATAATCCACTATAACATACTCAATTAACATGCTGGTAATAATTAACTTGGTCAGTTATGACTTTGGTAGATTCTATCTGTGAACTACAATGTGTGCTACACTGTGGTGCCATTTACATTGTACATTGAAACAAAGAAGAGACCATGTTATAGCCGCATACTCACCATGTGGAAATTATACTTTGCTGATTTTTTTTCTTTCAAACATTTCAACTGCTCCCACAGGGTGGGTAGGAGGAGGATGTACCCAACGAATTAAAGCCATAAACATATTCAGGAACTGAAGAAAGACACTAAGGTGAAAACCACATGCATACCTCTTCCCTTTATATCCTGCTGAGTTCAAAGCATTTCTTGTAATTTGATGACACACTAAAGAAAATCTAGACCTTGAATTTGTCTCATCTTTATAAGTAGTATGATCTAATGTACATGTTCTGAATCTGGGATCCATAAAACAGAGATTCCCAGGGTGACAATAGGTGTTACTGGGAAAAGGAGTTTCTGTGGTCAATTAACTTTGGGAAATACTCATCTATGCTCCCTCTTTTGGAAAAACAAAGCAAGACCTATTAGCAAATTAAAGACTGAACAACTGAAATAATGGAATTAATATTATTTGGAAAAATATTAAGAAAAAATTTAAACATAAAAGGATGTGAAAATAACAGGGGCTGGGATATTGTGCAGGAGTTAGGACATAGCTGGGTTCTATTTATCATTCCACATGGCACCAGAGTATCCCAACAAGTGTATTTGCTTGTTGGTTTGTTTTTGTTTTTGTTTAGTTTTGTTTTTAGTCACACCCAGCAATGCTCAGGCGTTATTCCTGGTTCTGCACTCATAAACCACTTCTGGGAAGCTCTGGGGACCATATGCCAGAAATCAAATCTGGGTTGGCCACATGCAACTGTGCCCTCTGTGCTGTACTATCACTCCTGCCCTGGAGGTTCTTGTGCACTATTGCATATATGACAATGGAGGCCCCAAGCACTGCTTGGGTGGTCTTTATAGTCCCAGCTCCACACTAAGTCATAGAATTCTCAGGTTCTAGTACTGAACCATCTGGCACAGTTGATTGAAGATCACTGGAAATCATCTCTGGTTCTCCTGAGCAGCACTTTAAGCATCCCACAGCCCACAAAAATAACAACAAAATAAGCCTAGGTACCCATAGATTCTAGCATCTTATGAAAAAAAAATGTTGCAAATGTTTAAATGAAGGGTCAGTGCCTTTCCCTCAAAACACTTCTTGCATCTCTCAGAAGTAATTTTGTTACTCAGTTACTCATAGAATATTTGTTACTCATAGAATGTTTCTATGCATCTATAAATATCCTTATCACATATCTATATATTCCTAAACAATAAATACTTGTTTACATTTTTAACTTTTATAAAATTATCTAATATTCTAGAATTATTTTGCTGATCTTTTTAGGAGGGCTCAACATATTTATGAAGTTAAACATACATAGTTCTAGTTCATCTAATTTAATTGTTGAATAACATTTAATTATATGAGTATATTCCAACTTATTCATTTGTTGAATATTTAGAACAAATAAATCCTTTCTTTGCAATTATAAACAATATTGACATTGGTGTATGAGTAGACAGAGTAAGCAATGAAATAGAACAGAAAGATCAGAAACAAATTTATTTATTTATTTTAATTTTATTTTATTTATTTATTTATTTATTTTAATTTATTTAAACACCTTAATTACATACATGATTGTGTTTGGGTTTCAGTCATGTAAAGAACACCACCCATCACCAGTGCAACATTCCCATCACCAATGTCCCAAGTCTCCCTTCGCCCCACCCGACCCCCGCCTGTACTCTAGACAGGCTCTCCATTTTCCTCATACGTTCTCATTATTAGGACAGTTCAAAATGTAGTTATTTCCCTAACTAAACTCATCACTCTTTGTGGTGAGCTTCCTGAGGTGAGCTGGAATTTCCAGCTCTTTTCTCTTTTGTGTCTGAAAATTATTATTACAAGGGTGTCTTTCAATTTTCTTAAAACCCATAGATGAGTGAGACCATTCTGCGTTTTTCTCTCTCTCTCTGACCAGAAACAAATTTATATATGTACCTATTCCACATATTTTCAGGGTGATCAATGATCAAATGGTTCAGAGAAAAATATGTGAAATATATGTAAAAAATATGTGAAAAAATATGAGAAAACATTATTTTATGTCTTTACCTCCTCAATCAGTTAAAGGTATATTGTACTATCTATTCTAATTATACTGTAATATAAATATATAAGAAAGATATATTTTAAATATCATAAAGTATAGCTATATATAAAAGGTAAAACATATTTCTAGTTAGAATTTATGAGTGAAATTGAATCTAAATACAAAAAACTTAAAAGTGTAAAAATTGAGGAAAATCTAGTCTTTACTCTAATTTAAAACTTTTTATTTATTTTGATTATTTGGATCACACCTAGTAGTGCTCCAGGTGTACTGCTGCTGGCTCTGTGCTTGGGGATCATTGCTGGCAGGATGTTGGGAATGAAACCCTGGTTGGTCACATTCAAAGCCAACTAACTCCAGCCCCTAACTTAAATTTACTCATCAAAATATACCATTAAAAATTTAAAGACATGCTCAAAGTAAGAAAATATGTTTATTATGCACAAAATAAGTTATGTGTTAGGTTTGAGGCTTTGAAGGAGAAATGCCATCAATTTCATTTAAATTAGAATATTTCAAATTATTTAGCCATGAGGAATGCTTAATTATCTTTCATGGGGGAAAAGTTCAATGGAATACAATTGAGGAAATTTTGAGTTATAGCAAAACAATCAAACTCGGAAGTCTATGTCTCTACCATGGTGTTCTTTAGTCTTCAATAGTATAATGGTAAATAATTTGTCTCTCTAGACTTGGTGTTTCATCTGTAATGTGCAAATTAACCTATCTCTGGTTCACAAGATCAAATAGCATGAAAATCTTGGAATAGGTATTTTAAAGAATCACTTATAAGCTGTACTCATTTGTGTCATTATTTTAAAAATTTTTTAACCTCACCAATGATGCCAGGATATACTATCAGGGATTCACTGAAAAACTAATTCTGGGAAATTTCTGGCGGAAAGACTTTCTGTTCTTTTTGTTTTGGTTTGGGTTTTTGGGGAGCCATACCCAGTGACACTCAGGAGTTACTCCTGGCTATGTGCTCAGAAATCACTCCTGGTTTGAGGTACCATATTGAATGCCTGGGGATCAAACCTTGGTCCGTCCTAGGCTAGCGCAGGCAGGGCAGACGCCCTACCACTTGCACCACTGCTCCAGCTCCAAGACTTTCTATTCTTATATAAATGTCTATGTATAACACTTATTCTACTTCCTAATTTGAAATCTTATTTTTATTTTTTGTTTTGCTTTTTTTGTTTGTTTGTTTTGTTTTTGGGCCACATCCGGCAGTGCTCAGGGGTTACTCCTGGCTATCTGCTCAGAAATAGCTACTGGCAGCCACGGGCGGACCATCTGGGATGCTGGGATTCGAACCAACCACCTTAGATCCTGGGTCAGCTGCTTGCAAGGCAAACGCCGCTGTGCTATCTCTCTGGCTCCAAAATCTTATTTTTAATAAATACTTTATTTAAGCACTATGGTTATAAATTGTTCATAATTGAGTTTCAATCATACAATGTATACTACCCTCCACAGTGCACATTTCCCACCACCAATGTCCATAGATTCTCTCCCACCCTACCTTGTAATTGCTTCTGTGGAAGACTTTTTATTCTCTGCTCTCTATCTTTCTCTTTCACTTATTTTTATCGCATTTATGACACTGTACTTTAAACTATTGCTAATGAAAGGGTACCATGAATATCACCTTATCCACTTTCAGCACCCAGTTCTGATCCAGAGTGATCAGTTCCAACTACCATCGTCATAGTAGACCCTTCTCTACTAACTGCACTAACTGCTTTTTGTGGCAAGCTTCCTACTATGGCCTGGTCCTGTTCTGTTGATCCTCATTTTTATCTTCTCTGGATATTATTACCATACTGTCTTTTTTTCTTATACCCAAAGATGAGGGAGATTATTTTATGTCTATACGTCTCCCTTTGACTTATTTCACTCAGCATTGTAATCTTCATATCCATCCATTTAGAAGCAAATTTTATGACTTCATTTTCTTAACATAGCATTCCCTTGTGTAGATATACCACTATTTCTTCAGCCACTCATCTGTTCTCAGGCACTTGAGTTATTTCCAGATTCTGTATATTGTAAATAGTTCTGCAACAAACAGGAACATAGAGGACTTTATTGCATGGTGTTTTTGTATCCCTAGGGTATATCCCTAGGTGTAGTATTTCTGGGTCCTGTGAAAGCTCAATTTCTAGGGTTTTTTTTTTGAGGAATATATTGTTTTCCATAAAGGCTGGACTAGTCTACATTCCCACCAGCAGTTAATAAGAATCCTTTTTCCCCACATCCACACCAGCACTAGCTGTATTTTTTCTTTGTGCTGTATGCCAGTCTCTCTTGTGAGATGATATCTCATTGTTGTTTTGATTTGCAACTCCCTGATGATTAGTGATAAGCATTTTGTCATGTGCCTTTTAGCCATCTGTATTTCTTCTTGAAGGAGACATCTGCTTATTTATTCTACCTATTTTTACAAAGGGTTAGATTTTTTTCTTGCTAATCTCTACCAGTGCTGTGTGTATCTTATATATTAATCCCTTATCTTATGGGTATTGGTTGAACGGTTTCTGTAGGTAGACTTTGTATACTGGTCACTATTTCCTATGAGGTACAAAAGATTCTCAGTTTAATATAATCCCATTTGTTTATCTCTGCTTCCACTTATTTCCACACCAGTATTTTCTCCTTGAAGAAACCTTAAGCTTTCATGTAAAGGAGTATTCTGCCTACATTTTCCTCTATGTTTCTTATAATTTCAGGTCTGATATCAAAATCAAAATCTTTAATCCATTTTGATTTAACCTTTGTGCATGATGTTAAAGAGAGACATGAATTCACTTTTTTTTTTTGCATGTAGTTTACTGGTTTTCCCAAACCACTTGTTGAAGAGGTTTTCCTTGCTTTAATTGTTATGTATTGCCTCTTTATCAAAGATTTATTGATCATATACCTGAGGATCAATCTCAGAATATTCAAGTCTATTCTATTGATCTGAGGGTCTGTCTTTATTTTAATACCATGCTGTTTTAATGACTACTGGGGAAAGTGATGCCTCTTATCTTCTTCCCAAACTTTGCTTTTGTTATTCTGGGATATTATAGTACCAAATAAATTTCCAGAGTATTTGATCCACTTATTTAAAAAACGTAATGGACATTCCTAAATCTGTACATATTTGTGTTTTTTCTTTTCTACTCAGTTGCTTTCATTCTCCTTGCTATCCTCTGGAGCCAAAGTGTTTGAGACAACTCCCATATAAACCATTGCAGTCATTCTAAATAACACATATAAGTGGTATCATTCTCTATGCACTAAATCTGTACAATGCTTTGGAAAGTATAGCCATTTTAATTATGATAATCCTCCCAATCCAAGAGCAGGGTATATGTCTACATTTTCTTAAATTCTCTTTTATTTCTTGAAAAGTGTTTTATAGTTTTCTTTGTATAGGTATTTCATCTCATTAATTAAATTAACTCCTAGATACTTGATTTTCTTTATATTTTATTTTATTGAAACCATTGTAATTTACAAAGTTCTTCAAGTTGGCTTTCAGACATACAAACAAATCAAGGTCAATTCCACCACCAGTGTTGAACTAAAACCTCTAATGTTCCTCAAATACATCCCATATTCCCTCCCAAACCCCTAGTCAGCCAAGATAACAGGCCCATTTTAAGTTTAGATTGTTAAAGTTTGAGTATCTTGATAACACTGTTGTTGTATTTGGCTTGGATATTTAGTTCTGTCCTGTTTTACCACTACCAATGCACCTGAGACAACTTGGCCCCTGGCACCTATCCTTTCTTATTTGTGTTTCTCCTCTTCTACTTAGTTGCTTTCTTTCTCTTTGTTATACTCTGGGGCCAAAGTGTTTGAGACAACTCCCATTTAAACCATTGCAGTCATTCTAAATACCACATATAAGTAGTGTCATTCTGTATTTATCCTTCTTCTTCTGGCTTACTTCATTTAACATGACATATTTCAGTTCTATCCATGTTGCTACTTGCATAATTGCATCACACCTTACAGCTATGTAGTATTCCATTGTATATATGAAATCTTAATATTGTAGATATTAAAAGTCAGAGGACAAACCACCCTTGAGACTAAGGCAGTGCTAAAAATTTTGTTCTTTAAGTCTTCCTTATATCTATGCATATACCCAAATTGGTATAGTAAATTTTACTAATATTTTCTTCCTCAACTGAGGAAAACTTTTGCAAATGAGAAATTTTCTAGTCCAAATTATTCTTGAAGATAAACACCATTATTTATGAAGATATCATTCTTCAATGGAATTTGCATAGTTTCTCTTCTCTTTCACCATCAAGAAAAATATTAGAAAATGCTTACATAAAAAATCTTTTGTTGCAGGCAACATAAGAATCTTCATGTGTTGAGGCTGGATGATAGCATTTGATAGGGTATTTGCCTTGCACTCTGCTGACCTGGGACAGGCCCAGATTCTATCTTGGCAACCCATATGGTCTTCTGATTGATAAAATCAATTGTACCATTTTATGTACTTTAAAAGAACATTAAATGAAGGATTTAAGTTGAATATTACCATGATAGTGACAATTCTACATAAATAGCATTAAAAACATTAATATTGGAGCCGGAGAGATAGCACAGTGGTAGGGCTTTGGCCTTGCATGTAGACGGATGGTGGTTCGAATCCCGGCATCCCACATGTCCTCTGAGCCTACCAGGGGTGATTTCTGAGCATAGAGCCAGGAGTGAATCTTGAGTGCTGCCGGGTGTGACTCAAAAAACAAGACAAAAAAAAATTTTAAAAATCAATATCAAGTCAGGTGTTATAGAATCACTTACAAAGAAAAGAGAGAAGCACAAGAAAAATCAAGCAGATACAATAGACACCAAAATCAAATCTACCAAGAGCCAGAAAAGAAAGATATCAAAGATTCTATACCATTAAAATAATGTCTAAAACCAACAGTCCCTCAGAATCAATCTAACAAATGAGATGAGAAACCTAGATCATGAAAACTTCAACACACTTAAATTGAAGAAAACTTAAGGAAATGGAAAAACATTCCATGTCCATGGGTTGGAAGAATCAATGTTATCAAATGATAATCTTGCCTAAACTAATACATAAATTCAATAAAATCTCTATCCAAATTCAGACAACATTCTTCAAGAACTTTGAATAATTAATTACACTGTTTGTATGGAACCATAAAAGACCGAGGCTAGCCAAAGCTATATTGAAAAACAAGAAACGGGGAGGCATCTTATTACCTAACTTGAAGCTCTACTACAAATTCATAGTGATCAAAACAGCATAGTATTGGAACAAAAACAGATTTTAAGACTAATGGTTCAGAACAGAATATCCAGTGTCAAAATACAAGTCTATGGTCAATCTTTGACAAAGGAGCCAAGAACTTGAGATGGATAAACAACATTCTTTTCAACAAATGGTATTGGAACAATTAAATAGCCATGTGTAAGAATTTAAAGATCAATCTATATCTCACGCCTTACACAAAAGTCAATTCAAAGTGGATTACAGAGGATTATTAAGAGATTGAGAATTTTGTGGCTGCACAATGGACCAGCAATTCCAAACATTGGCTGATACTGTGGCTTTTGTGAGGTGTATATTATATATATATATATGAGATTAGCCCTGAGTTCATAAATTTCATTGAAAAAAACATATGCAGAACACTCAAGACTTAGGCCTCACAGGAGTCTTCAATGATAAGATCCCAACGACAAGGATAATAGAATCAAACTCACTTCTCTGAGTAAAACCAACCGATGGCTATTAGGCACATAAAAAACAATGCTCATCATCACTTATCATTAGGAAAATGAAAATCAAGACAACAGTGAAATATCATCTTACCAGTGAGGATGGCACATATCAAAAGTATTGGGAACAGTTTGTGTTGATTGAATGTGGTGAGAAAGAAACTCTCATACATTGCTTGTGGGAGTGCTACATGATCCAACTCTTATGAAAAATAGAATGGAGGATTTTCAGTAAACTCAGAATCTAGCTGACATATGATACAGTAATTCCACTTTTGGGTATCTATTCCCACGACAGAAAAACACTGATACAAAAGGATGTATGCACACTGCTATTCACTGCAGCACTCTGTACAATAGCTAAGTGTGGGATTCAACCTTGATTTCCAACAACAGATGAGTGGATCATGAAGATGTGGTACATATATACAATGAAATACTACATAGCTATAAGGAAAAATGCAAGCAAGAAATTTGCTGCAACATGGATGGAACTGGAAGCTCTAATATTAAATGTTGTAACCCAGACAAGGAGGATAAATAGAGAATGGTATCAGGAATATGTGGCATTGAGAATAACTTCATGAGGTAATGCAATTCCTTAAATGGGAGTTGTTGAAAACATTCTAGGCCTCAGAGTATAGCAAGGAGAAAAGAAATAGTAGAGGAAGAGAAACACAAATATGAAAGGATAGGGAACAAGGACCAAGAGGTCTCAGTTGCATCGGTGGTGTTAAAGTAAGACGGAACTAAATATCTAAGCTAGAGTCAACAGCAATGTAGTCATGAGACCTAAACTTTCACAATCAAAAGTTAAAATGAGCCTGTTATGCTGGCAGGCTGAGGGCAGGGGTCGTGGCATGGGATGCACTCTGGGAACATTGGTGGAGGGAGGTAGAATTTCCACTGGTGGTGGAAATTGGCCTTGAAACAATCAATATATGTCTGAAATGCAACTATATATGAAGAACTTTGTAAATAACAATGGTTTTAATAAAAAATAAATATACTTTATCATATTAATCAGAATATAATATGGGATGCTTCAAAGCAAAAACAGTAAGAACGATTTCCTCTTGAATTACAGAGCTATTAACAAGTTAATTCAGAATCTTCAAATGCCATCCAATGACTTCTAAAAATCACATTCCCCATGCACTGAAAAAAAAACAAATTAAAAAAAAAAAAAAAAAACAAAGAAACCAGATTTCAGATTTTAGAGCTGGCATGCAGAAAGTACAAAGAACAATAAAGAGAGATAAGGTGATATGCCAATGAGTCCCTAATCTGTCTCCCCTTTTTGCTTTAAGCTTGTTTTTGCTAATTAACATCAAGGAAAAAAAAGAGACGCCCAAGTATAATAAATCAAATGTTTAAAAGAAAACTAAAAATTCTAAATGTGTACACTCTTGAACATAAAGATATCAAGGACACTATATAGAAAAGGAAGAAGCCAAAAGCTCAGTGTTTTTTCTGGTGATATACTATATTTTAAAATATCTTAATACTTTACCAAAAACCTTCTAGAAGCAATAGATTTGTTTAGTACATTGGCAGCTACAAAACTAATGTGAAAAATTCAGGACATTTTCAAATACATATAATGAAATAGAAGAAAGAGATATTAAAAATATCTCATTCAGAAAATCAAATACCTCAGAGTCAATTTAACTAAAAAGGTGAAAGACCAATACAAAGAAAACTACAGAACACTCCTTCAAGATATGAAAGAGGACACAGGGAAATAAAGGCATATACTCTGCTCATGAATTGGGAGGATTAATAGCATTAAAATGACAATATTCCCAAAGCATTATATAGATTTAAAGCAATCTCTATAAGAATACCCATGATATTTTTCTAATAAGTGGACCAAACACTTTTGAAATTCAATTTTTAACAATAAACTAAATAGCTAAAGTGTTCTTGGTAAAAGGAAGATGAGAACCATCACTTTTTCCAACTTTAAACTGTACTATAAAACGGCCATCATTAAAACAGCATGATATTAGAATAAAGACAGACCCTCAGATCAATAAAATAAATTTGAGTGTTCTGAGACTGATAGCTAGGTATACTGTCAATTAATCTTTAATAAAGAGGTAGGAATTACAAAGTGGAACAAGGAAATCCTCTTCAACAAGTGGTATTGGGAAAACTGGTCAATTACATGCAAAAAAATTAACTCAGACCTCTCTTTAACACCATGCACAAAGGTCAAATCAAAATGGATTAAAGACCTTGTTATCAGACCTACAACTATAAGATACATAAAAAATAGGTAAAATGCTCCATGATATTAAATCTAAAGGCATCATCAAGGAGAAAACACCAATATCTAAGCATGTAGAAACAGAGATAAACAAACTAGACTACATTAAACAGAGAAGCTTCTGAACTCCAAAGGAAATGGTAATTAGGATACAAAAGCTACACACAGAATGGGAGAATCTATTCACCATCTGTAAATCCATCTGATAAGGAATAATATCTAAGATATTCAAGGTACTGACAGAACTCAACAAGAAAGAAACATCTAACTTCATCAAAAAATGGGGAGAAGAAATGAATAGACATTTCCTCAAAGAAGAAAAAGCACATGAAAAAGTGCTTTTACTAATCATCAGGAAGATGCAAATTAAAACAAAAATGAGGTATCATCTTACACCATAGAGACTAGCACACATCACGAAGAACAAGAACATGGATGCAAGGAAAAGGCAAATCTTATTTACTGCTGGTAGAAATGCCATCTAGAACAGTCTTTCTTTGTGAGTAGTCTTTCTGGAAAACAAGATGGATATTTCTCAAAAACCTCAAAATTGAGCTCCTATATGGTCCAGCAAAACCACTTCTAGGGATATACCCTAGAAACCCCAAAACACCGTACAGAAAAGCCACCTGTATTCCTATGTTTGTCACAGTGCTATTGACATAGCCAGAATCTGGAAACAACCTAAGAGCCCAAGAAGAGAAAGTGGCTAAAGAAACTGTGTACATCTACACAATAAAATACTATGCAGCTATCAAGGAAAATGAAGTCATAAAATTTCCTTTTACATGGATAGATATGGAGAATATTATTCTGAGTAAAATAGATCAAATAGAAAATGATAAAAATAATCTCACTCATTTGTGGAATATAAGAAAAATAAAAGATATTATGTTAATAATAGTAAGATACAATAAAGATGAGGGGCAGGGAGGACCAGTCCATAGTAGGAAGCTTGCCATAAAGAGAAATAAGTACAGTTATGATAGAGACAGGTCCACGATGACAATAATAATTGGAACTGAGCACTCTGGACAACAGCTGGATAATGAAAGGGGCTAAATTGATATGCTGATATGCATGCATTAATAAAAGTGCAGACTACAGTGTTAAAAAGAAAAACAAATGGAAGAGAGAGTTAGAGAGAGAAGTAAAACATCTTCCAAGAGGCAGGAGTGGTGGGGATTAGGGAGGGAAATCAGGAACATTGGTGGCGGAAAATGTGCACTGGTGAAGGGTGGTGTACATTCTTTGTTTTTTTCTTTGCCATAGAAAAGCTTTAATGTGTAGCACAAGCATACACTTAAACATTTGGCAGTTAGAGATAGAAATGATAGAGATGATCCAAACATAGATAGATGATACATACATACATCGATGATGCTAGACATGATAGATAAAATCGATGATATACATGATAGATAGAGATGAGGGCTGAAAGGACTGGCTTACCACAAAGGGTGATGAGTGCAGTTAGAGAAATAACTACACTAAAAACTATCATAAAATTGGTAACGAGTGAGAGAAGTACAATATCTGTCTCGAATATAGGCAGGAAGTGGGGGAGGAGGGTGATGGGGCATTGGTGATAGGAACGTTGTATAGGTCAAGGGGACTGTTCTTTTAAGGACTGAGGCCCACTGCAAACATATTTGTAATTTGGAAGAATAAAATTAAAATAATAATAATATATAAATAAATAAACAGCAGTGGGCATGAGATGAGAGAGTGGCATGTGATAATTATTTCAATTTTTGACATCATTTATTTTGTTTGTTTGATTTTGTTTTGGGGCCACACTCGGCAATGCTCAGGGGTTACTCCTGGCTGTCTGCTCAGAAATAGCTCCTGGCAGGCATGGGGGACCATATGGGACACCGGGATTCGAACCAACCACCTTTGGTCCTGGATCGACTGCTTGCAAGGCAAACGCCGCTGTGCTATCTCTCTGGGCCCAACATCATTTTATTCTAAAGTTTTAATTAGTCATTTAATTTATTTTTATTTATTTTATTTTTGAGTGCATTATTTTTTTCTTTAATAATTTCTTTATAAAAGCACTGTGGTTACAGAAATGTTCATAGTTGGGTTTCATAGGATATAGAGTGGTGTACATTCTATGAGTAAAACTCAACCATAAACAATTTGTAACCACAGTGTTAAAAAAAGTGATAAATTAAAATCTATTAAACAATGCTAACAGAATTTCACAGAGACAAAAATATATTTTAGTGTCCCTCTTGCCAGTAAAAAAGGAATATATAGTAATGATACAGAAAAAGAAAACACCATCAAGATGGCATAACTTATATTTATAGATCATAACATCTCTACCAATAGCAGAATATAATTTTTTTTGTTTTTGAACCACACCTGACTATGCTCAGTGGTTATCCTTGACTCTCCAACTCAGGAATCACTCATGGCAGTGCTCATATGGAATGCCAGGTCAGCATGTTCAAAACAAACACCTTACCTACTGTACTATCTCTTTAGCTCCAGAATACACATTCTTCTCAAGTGTACATGGATCATTTACTAAAATAAATTTTAAGCCTGGCCATAAAGCAAATCTCAAAATTGTTAAATAATAAAAGAAAAACAGAAGTATATAATAAGAGGTAAAATAATGAAACTATATGATAAATTCCCTAATTTTAAAATAATTTAAATTATAAATCAATAACAACAATCAGAAAAATTACCCAGATATTTAGATAATAAACAAATATTATCAAATAATGCATCAAATAAATCATAAGGAAAAATTAAACCAAATGAAAATAAAACCAGTTTAGTTTATAAAATGTGTGGTATACAAACAACATTTAGAGGAAACTGCATAACAATGTTTTTGTTGGAGAAAAATACCAAAATTGAAACCAAAAGTGTTACTTTTAAAATGGAAAAATAGGAGCAAATTAAATTGAAGATAAATATTAGAAATGAAAGAGGTGATAGCTGTATAATGATAAAATCTGTAAACTCACAGTTTTCTCTAAAAATTAATAAAATGGTAAAAAAAAAAATCCCTGATAAAGGTACCAAAAAGAGAAATTTTGATGGTGTGCTAAAATATTTAGATGAAATTGTACTTCTAAAATAACATCCTGATAAGTTCTATCAAATAATTGTGGAACTGGTTTCAGAGCAATAGTACAAGAGGAGGGTTCTTGACTTGCATGCAGATAGACCCAGGTTTAACCATTTACCCCATATAAATACTGCCAAGAGTGATCCCTGAGTTCAGAATGAGAAGTACTGAGTAACTGAGCACTGCTGGGTATAACCAGAAAAGTGAATAAAATATATGTGTGGAATAAATACAATTGCTTCTACACACACACACACAAAAAAAAATTCTAGCATAAAGGTAAAGTTAGTGAGGCCACATAATGTGGTAAAATAAAATAATGTAGTAAAAATACATAAAGGGACCTAAGAGATTATCCAATAGGCAGGGATCTTGCCTTGTATATAGTCAAGCTGGGTTCAATCCCCATCAACCCAGACAGAACCCCAAGGCCATGTCAGTAGTGATCTCTGAGTGGGAGTAAGTTCTGAGCACAATGGGTGTGGCCCCCTGAAAAAAAAACAAATTTATGGATAAATGGGAAAAAATCAAAGTAATTTATTAAACCATATGTAATATCAATATCAACACAGTAGCCAAAAATAATTTTAAGGTGTTAAAGATATAAAATACTTCAAGTCTAATACATTGCTAGGAGGATACAGGGTTAAAATCACTTAGAACTCTTACTTAGTTTCTTCTAAAATTCTTCTAACCAAAGACCCATTATATAGTGTATACTAGTTATATGCTCAATATGAATGAAATCATATTCCCACGAAAATGCTTGTACAAAACGATTTCTCTAATACTTGTAATGTCATTCAATAAAACAACCCAAATAGCCATAAATAAAATACTTTAAATTGTTATACAGACATTATTATAATCATTGAGAGAGAAAAATGACTCATATACCTGATAACATAAGTGAATCTCACAAACATGCTAAATGAAAGAAACCAGACACAAAAGATATGTTAAAGTTATGACTTCATTGACATTGTTTTAAATCAGGTAAAGCTTGTCAATGATGATGGAAATCAGAACCATGATTATCTTTACGGATTAAAGAAACTACTAAGAGAGAACTGTCTAGGTTGTCATAGATGTCGCTATTTTGATGGCAAAGTACATATATGTAATAAACACATCTCAACTTCTATAAATATGCTTAATATTTTATTTATTAAATATAAAATGTGCTTCAATTAAACATAGCATTAAGAAATTTTCAAAAAGGCTAGGCACTTACACTAATATCCAGTCCTTAGTTCCTTTGTTTTCCTCTCAAAACATTGCTGATTAAAAAAATACCTGTTTCTAAATTCTCCTATCTTAGCTATTTTAATCCAAAGGAATTTTTCTGATCATGAACAAATACCTGCAAAGAGCATCAACAGTGTCCTGTCTCTAAGCTCAAAATTTTATATTCAAACAGATGATAGAGTGAAAAATCAATTACAAATTCTTCCTTTCCAAATCTCATCAACTACCAGTGGGAATGTTGTCTAATTCAGTCCCTATGGAAATGGTTTGGAGGGTCCTCAGTAAACTTATAATTGAACTTTCCTCAGTAAACTTATAATTTATCCATAAATTTCATGTTTGGGATCTACTCCAGATCTTCAAAACTTTTATTCAAGAGGACATATGCACACCATTATTCACTGCTGCACTTTGTACAATAGCTATGATATAAAAATCAACCTAGGTGTCCAACAACAGATAAACAGATTCTGTCATATTACATATACATATATACCACATATATACATATATGTATATACATATACACACACAATGGAGTACTATGTGGCTACAAGGAGAAATAAAATTATGCAATTTGCTGCAACCTGGTTGAAACTAGAAGATACCATGTTGAGTGAAGTAAGTCAGAAGAAAGACAAACATGGGCTAATATTAATTTCCTGTGATCTATAGAATACCTGAATGAGGAAATGTAATGTATTAGAAGGAAGATGCCTAGATAACACTTGAACCCAGAGCTTAGGAAGGAGAATAAAAGAGGAGAAAGATCAAGGCAGGAATGAAGAAGGTGAGAAAAGGAAGTAATCACATAACAGGAGTCAGGACTTTCTTTATACTGGTAACATGGGAGAATGTGGTATAGCTATAAACCCAAAGCACAGATTCAACAACACTGAAAACATGAGTTCTATGCTGGAACCACCAAACTTCATAATGTGCCTGTCAAGGCACAGGGAAAGGGTGGGGTTAAGGGTGGGTGGGATAAAGAAGTATAGGAACACTGTAATGGGAACTGATGCAGTGGTGGGATTAGTGTTAAAATATTATATCCCTAATACTCAACTATCAATAATATTATTATAAATCACAGTTCTCTGTCATTTTTGAGTTTTATTGTAAATAAAAAAAATCCTTTAAATTCTTCCTTTCCCATGTCGTTAGCATTTAACTTCTTAGTTCCTTTCTCCTGTCATCATTATTGGGCAAATCTATTCAATTTCAACATAGATTACTAGCTCAATGTCTAGACTCGCTTGCTTTCATTTTAACAATCCCACACAGGTGCTTAGACAAGAGGACTCTTTCTTATATAATTATTTGTTACTTACTCAAACACTGAATAAGTGCCCATTCCTTACAGTGGATCTCAGGTCTTGGTATATTGACTCATTGCACACATAAGTGTACAAGAATAATCTCTACAGCCAGGATGGTAAAGAACACTAATTTGTAACACCTGAACATTCCCTGATATAAATACATTCACTATAAAAAATTACAATTTATTAAACTCTTAAAATACAGCAGTTATCTCAAATAGAGGGAGAAACAAGGGAGGGTACCAGGACCAAACAGATATATGATCACTATAGTAAGCTAGACAAAGAGGGGACCACCTACTCTAGCAGCCCGGGAGATAATGGTGGGGGATATTGGTTGCAAGAAGGTAATGGGGATGAGGGGAGGACAAATTTGATGATGGGTATTCCCCTTATTCAATGTTAATATGTACCTAAAATACTACTGTGTAAGATATGTAAGCCAATATGATCAAAATAAAAATTTAAAAAAATACAGCAGTTAAGGTCAGAGGGATAGTGCAGTGAGTAGGGTGCTTGCTTTTGAACACAGCTAACCCCACCTAACTATATGGTAAACCTAGCATCTCATATGGTTCCTTGAGCATGGAAGAAGTGATTCCTAAGTGCAGAGGCAAGAGTAAGCCCTTAATATTGCCAGGTGTATCCCCAAATTAAAAATACTTTAAAAAGAAAATGAACATAGCAGCCAGCTCTCCCTATAGATAGTATGATCTGATTCCCAATATTCCACTATTATTAGAGTCTACCTATTAAAGTCATAAAAACATTATCTGCTTTTATTAAATTTGTCAGGATCCCCCTTATATGTTCACAAGCATTGTGTGGGACATGTACAAAATTTAAAATTTAGCAGTTGAGTAAAGTAATTCTGTAGAAGAGTATACACCTCACATGCCAAAACCCTGCTTCACTCTCTGGCACTACAAAACAAAATATAAATTGCTGTTTGATCCCCACCCATGCACTTTTGGATGTGGGTACCATCTTAATCTGCCACTGCTGCTGCCGTGAACTACCTCGCCCAATAAAACTCCTGACAATATATCAACTACCTTGAAGGGCAGAGCCAGAGGATTAAGGAGCCTAGCTGCTCTGCTTTGCTTAGCAGCCACACACATCTCCTAGTCAATGAATCCCAGAACAACACATAGAAAACACTACACTACAAGTGTGACAATGGGGAAACAGCGCAGGCCACCACCATGCATAGAGAATGAAGATGGCGGCTCTGATACCCAAAAAGTGCCAATTACCTAGTTATCCTCTGAAATAAAGAATTTTAAGAAAAAAATATGGAGGATCCTCATAGAACTCAAAGAAAGCATAAAACGAACTGAACAAACCACAAATGAGAATCAAGAGAATATGAACATAGAAATAAAACAAAACAACTACAAACTGAAATAACAGGACTGGAAAAACTTGGTACACAAAATGAAAAGCTCACTGGAAAGCTTCACCAACAGAATAAGAGCAGCTGAGGACAGAATCAGTGAGCTAGAAGATGAGATGCATAACAACTCCATACAACAGAACAGATTGGAAAATAGCTTAAAGCAAACAATCAGACAATGGAAAAAAATCTTCAAAGAATGTGAACAGACAAAAATAGAAGTCTTGGATAAACTCAACAGAAACAACATAAAAATTATTGGAGTCCAAGAGACCCAGGAAGAAAATCCCCAGAAAGAAAAAACAGTCAGGACATCATTTCATAGAAACTCCCAGAGCTAAAGTCTGCATGCAATCAAATTCTGCATGCCTAAGAGTACCAGATAAGAGAGCTGCAAAGAAAAGCACCCCAAGACACATATTATGTTCATTCAAGCTCTATTTACAATAGCCAGGATCTGGAAACAACCCAGATGCCCAACAACAGATGAGTGGCTGAAGAAACTGTGTTGCATATAGACAAGGAAATATTATGCAACAGTCAGGAAAAATGCAATCATAAAATTGTTCTATACAGGGGTAAGCATGGAAACTATTATGTTGAATGAAATGAGTCAGAGAGATATATAGAATAGTCTCACTCATCTGTGGGATTTAAGAAAAATAAAATACAGTATGGTAATAATACCTAGAGACAATGGATTGAAGTTTGAAAGGACCAGCCCATGATATGCAACTTACCACAAATATTGGTGAATCTGGTTAGAGAAATAACTACAGTAACAACTATCATGGTAGTGAATGAAATAGAATGCCCTTCTTAAAGACAAGCAAAGCGGTGGGGAAGAAGTGAGTTGGGGGACATTGATGAAGGGAAGGTTGCACTGGTAAAGGGTTGTACATTTTTATTACTGAAACCCAAATACAAACACGTTTTTAACAATGGTTTTTAAATAAAGATATTAATAAAAATAAAAATATATAAATTATCAATCCTTTGTTCTCTCTGGCCTGGTATCCAAGAATGATTGTAAAATAGAAATAATTTTAAATAAGTATCCTATTATATCTGAAAAGGCTAATCTAAATAGTCTTTTCCACCTTAGCATTCATATATATTTGAATATATGTATTCATATATACATGTATTCATATATATTCAGTATATATACATATATACACTGAAAAGTGTAAATAAAGCTACATATACTTTATGGCATTTTATTAACACATTAAAAATATTCCCATTAAACTCTCTGAACTATTGGAATAACAATAAAAATTTCTTTATAAGAGAAATAGAAATAATATTCTGTCTGGAATACTATTATGAACTCAGAGATGATGAATTGCAGCAAAATTATGAACAAATTAAGGATAACAAAGGAGACATCACAATAAATATATCAATTTTTGTTAGGGCCTACAATAATATCTATGTCAATAGGTTATATATTTGGTAATGTTTAATAAAACCTCCTCAAAAGTTTTATTCTAAAATTAAGTCCTAAAACAGATACAAAAGATGCTAAATGCAAAATTTTAAGTACTTGTACTAATATATTCACCACTCAAGATAGAGAATAGGGGTACACATTCTCTATGGAAGACCTCAGGCTTAGAAAAATACATTAAGCAGATTTATCACAGCTATGTATTAAAAATGGATGAACAGGATATGTACCACAAACACGGACCCAGATTTGACATATTTAAATGCTTCTCAAACTTTAATATATTTTAATTTATCTGGGAATCTGGTTAAAGGGTAGACATTAATTTACTAGGTGTAGGATTCTGGGATAAAATAAGATTAAAACTATGCATTTCTGGGCTGGAGCGCTAGCCCAGTGGTAGAGCGTTTGCTTTGCACGCGGTTGACCCAAGACAGACATCAGTTCGATCCCCAGCATTCCATATGGTCCCCCAAGCGAGGAGCGATTTCTGAGCACATAGCAAGGTGTAACCCCTGAGAGTCACTGGGTTTGGCCCAAACCTCCCACCCCACCCACCCAAAAAAATTATGCATTTCTAACAAATGCTATTTCTGATGGTTTATAACCCACACTTTCATTTTGAGGAAGCAGGTAAATGGAGACAATAACACAGAGAGAAGAGAAATAAAGAATTTCTAAATGGCACGATCAGTTTTTATCAGCAGAGGTCATTCCTCATAGATTTCCCTGGCTTCTGAGATACCAAATTTTTTCAATACTTTTGCTCGTTCAGAAAGGGAAAAACTGCTTCTTTCGCACAAAAAAGGGAAAAACTGTTCTCTATTGCTGCCCAGAGAACAAAACAATAACTTACCTGATTGAAGAAATTGGACAGTGGTTGCTATCTATGCATGCCTCACTATTCTCTCATCTCACTATCCTCATGTCCATCAGAGCCAGTTTTCCTTTCATTTGACCATCTTCTTTCTGCACCCTTCCCCCATAGAAACGTATCTGAGTGTCAGTTGAGAGTGAGAGATCACAGACAGAAAGGATTACCTAAAAACTAATGAAAACTACAGTTCACTCAGATACCCAGGGGAGTTCTATTCATATTAATGTTGTAAAATCATTATGCCAAAGATCCTTAAACGTGGACTCATTATGATCTCCCAGCCTTTCTTATATGTGAGAAACCTTCGATCTGCATTGTCCAATCCAGAAGCTAGTAGTCACTTGTGACTATTAAAACTTTGGTGTAGGCATTACAAAACACACAATAGATTTAAAAGACTCACTACACAAAAGCAAATTGAAATACTTTATCATTTTTATTACATGTTGAAATAATAATATTTTAGGGTTATTGGTTAAATAAAATGTATGCTTCAAATTAATGCCATCTGTTTCTTTTTTTTCTTTTTTACTGTGGTGATCAGAAATGTTAGTCCTATATTTGTGGCTTGCATCCTATTTTTCCTGGCCAGCACTATTCTCCATCCTGATCCCTGCCTCCTCACTGAACATTGTATGACTCATACACACAGTCCCACACCAATTAGCTTCCTGGCTGCAATTCTATGTTCTTTACCCCTTGATATGAAGAATAACCCTCAACAAGCCTTTCAGTTTTAGCCATCACCAAAAAGTTACACTCTAGTAAAATGTGTGTGTGTGTGTGTGTGTGTGTGTGTGTGTGTGTGTGTGTTTTCTACAAAGCTGCTTTTTGTGGTGGTTTGAAAATGGTCCTTATATGAGAAAAAAGAAATCAGGGCTATGAATCAGGCTTTAATGGCTTTATTGTTCATTGACTTTGCCATGTCACTGTATCTATTTTTCCAACCCCTTTAAAATTGAGAGGACTAGACTAAATCATCCTTAAAATTTGGGGAAATCCTGACACTAGTAGAAGTATTTTACTTTCAGTGATATACATTGACTATCACTTCAATTTAGACTATAGACTCCTTGAAGATAAGAAATATTATTTTATATACTTTTTAGCTGAATTGATATATAATTAACAAATAAAAATTTTAAGAAATTTATAGTGCACAACACAACTTTTATATTGATTCCCTCTATGAGTTAAATAAGATTTTTACCTCAGATATTTTTCTCTCCATCTCTCTCTAATCTCTGTCTCTCTTTTTAACCTTTAAGAGAACATTTAAGTCTTATCCTTTCAGAAAATTTAATTATTTAATACAGTATTATCAACTATATCACCACAGCACCATGTTATACATTAGGCATTATCTTTTAGTTCTATCTCTAACTCCTGGTGCTGTGAACTTATATGCTTTTAACAATTATCATCAACAAGGACTAGGATATGATTGAGGAAACCCTATTTCAACATACGAAAAAAGAGATGGAAGTAGAGAGGGTCTAAAACCTCTTTTATTTAGAGGGAAATTCTGCCTGCATATTGGTATGTGCAGGTTTGTTTTTAAATGTTTGGCCATTTGACTGTAACCTGAGGAATCTTGGTTAAACATTTCTTTATGCAAAATAAAGAATGTCAAATCATTAAATAAGTTGCCTCAGAGGCTAAAGAAATTAGGTTATTCTTTATTTCCTCCTCTCTGAATGTTTAAGGTGAAACTTCAAAATATTTCCAGACATGAAAACTGTCCATCTATGAGAATAGTGGCATCCAAAACCTTTGAATAGCTAATTAACTCAACCAATAAGTCTTATACATTCTCCATCATAAAAAATGAAATAGCAGTTTTTGTTGAACATTTATAAGCACAAAGAATTCTCAGATAATAGAGAAAATGAAATACCTTTATGTAAGCATCTTACAACTTAATTTAAGAAAACTGAACAAATGTGCTTGTTTTTGTTGTGGGTTTTGTTTGTTTGTTTTTGGGCCACACCTTGTGGTCTTCAAGGATTACTCCTGGGTCTGTGCTCAGAAATAGCTCCTGGCAGGTTCAGGGAACCATATGGGATGCCAGGTCCATTCTGGGTCTGTAGTGTGCAAGGCAAATGCCCTACAGCTGTGCTATCACTCCAGCCCTGGCACTGAACAAATTTGAAAAGACTAAACAGATATTTACATAACACAAAAGTTATGAATAAACAGTGTCAAGCTCCTGTTATATAGATAATACATGGCACCAAAAATTCTTGATGTGGAGAGCATCAAGGAAGCCTGGCTGCTCAGAGGCTTAGTGCATTGTTTTAAAAACTTGAAATAAGAAGAAGACAACCATGTGCCCAATAGTAATACAAGTACCAGAACCTTGAGGTAGCAAAGTAGTTCCCAACTTCCACTGGAGAAACAGGGAGGGAGGTAAAAGCATAGTCAAGGAGTTTGTAAAACTGTAGTCTCTGGGCCACCTCTGAAATAATCACCTGGAGCACTAGATAGATAGATAGATAGATAGATAGATAGATAGATAGATAGATAGATAGATAGATAGATAGATAGATAGATAGATAGATGTTGCACTGGTTAAGGGGGTTGTTCTTTTTTTTTATAACTGAAACCCAACTACAAACATGTTTGTACATGTTGCTTAACTAAAGATATTTAAAAATAAATAAATAAATGCAGACTCCTTAAACTTAGTTCATACCTATCACATCAGAACTTTTGAGAGAGAGAGCACAGCAGTAGAGCACATAGTTTGTATGTGGGAGACCCTAGGATTAAATACCCTAGGGATTATCAGTTATCAGCCATTGATTATCAGTTACAGCATGCCAGACTGATAAATATATTTTTCAATTCTATTTTGCAAGCTTTACAGCCAACTGATCTGAATTGGTTTCCCCCACAGATGCTCAGCATTAACTGACCCCATCACCCTTCCTTTGGGTGGCTCCCTCATGAGTCCAGCAATCTGAGACCACAAGTAAGCTATTTTCCAGCCTTTTGCCTGAGTTTGACAATTTGAAAATTTAAATCAACACCAAGCTCTACCTGGAAGAAGTGACAAGACCTCTAGATAACTCACCATTGTCTCATTGCCTTTGATTTTCTTTCAGATGCCAAGTTTCGCTTTTACTTCATCTCCTTTTAAAATTTCTGTTATTTCCTCCTATTTTATCTCTGGATGCCACCAAAGATGTCCTGAAGGAATACAATTTTTTATATAATAGGTAAAACACTAAGCTTGCATGAGGCTGCCTAGATTCACTCTCTGACAAAGCATATGGCCATTTTCCTAACACCATCTCACTTCCCACCCAAAACCCACACTTCTGAATGTGACCCAAAAACAAAACAAAAAGCAAACAAAAAACTATCTGTAAAACATCTAAGTCATTTTCACAATGCCTTCATCAAAATTAAATTTTAGGAACTGGTTAAGGACTATTCTGTAAACTACAAAACTAGAAATGCTGTTTTTTAAATGAGGTATCAGAAACTTTACACTCCTGGATCTGAGTATTGGATGCCCTACCTAGTGGCTAAGGTATCTGAGTCCATCACTGCACCCCAGTTGTTGATTGTTCTCTCTGAAACCAGGACCAAAGTTTATACCTACACTTCAAATGTGTTTAAAACACTTTATGAGGTGTGAATGTGGAAGGGCACTCAGTGTCAAAGAAAAGAGAACTCACATTTTTTTTATTTTTTAATTATAATCGAAAACTATTTTTCGTCAACTAAGTTGAGCATACCATCTGTCAGTTAAAACTGAGGCTTCATCTTGAGATGAATTAGTTTACTTTGGTTTCTGGCTGTTGCTTTAGTTGAGTTGCTGTCCTGAGTAAAACAATGCAAAGGTAAGCCATGAGTAAAGAGAGTTCCTAAGTACTATGGATTCTGTCACTCTAGACACCTTAATAACGGCAAATTCCTCAGTAATACAATTGGAATGTGTTAGGTATTCATTGTTTCTTTTTAATTTCCTCATACTTAACAGACAAAAGTAATATACACTCAAGAAAGAGAATAAAAGAAGGACACAGGTAAAATTGGTCTAAGCAAGATTTAGGCCAACACCATAGGATCAACAAACAGTGTGGTCTAACAAGCAGGACCAAAGGCATAGGAGAAACTTCCCAAGGTCAAACCAAGGTATTACAGAAGCTTTAACATACTGGAAATATTTTATATTTCACAAATATTTCATATTTTATATTTCACAAAAGCTTTGTCACACTGGAAATAGTTCATATTTCAAAATATTCATATATTTCTTATTTCAATATATATTATTATATATTTAATGGTTTTTTAATTTTATTGTTTTTAATTTAATGGTTTTTAATTTTAATGGTTTTTAAAATTGCTTTTAAATATTTCATAATTCATTTTTCTTAAAAAATTTGTTTTCAATGGGAGAAGAGACACAATATACTGTAATTGTGCAAGTCAGAAGTTAACTGATTTTTCACAGCCATCATCTTTATTCAAAATACAGTCTTGGTAATGTGATCTGTTAATAGGACATGTACATAAAAGTATTCAATGAATCACTTCTACTTTAGGTTCTGCCTTTTCTAGTTGCTGTAGGTAGACCAGCACTTGGAGATAACAATGAAGACTTAATATGTAAGGGTGATTCTTGAATAGTCCTGAGTATCTGCCCTGAAATACATCTGATTCAAAGCAGGGCCCTTTGACCTAACACTATGATGTAGTCATCTGAGTTCAAATCACCTTGTCAACATACAAAATTGTCAACATCTTTATGAGAGATTTTTTTTTATTTAAACACCTTGATTACATACATGATTGTGTTTGGGTTTCAGTCATGTAAAGAACACCACCCATCACCAGTGCAACATTCCCATCACCAATGTCCCAAGTCTCCCTCCTCCCCACCCGACCCCCGCCTGTACTCTAAACAGGCTCTCCATTTCCCTCATGAGAGATTTCTTACCAGCATTGAATCCAGTTATATTTGAAGGAAAAGGAATATATTCAGTTAAAATAGATTATTAAAAAAAAAGAAAAATCGTAAATTTCAATGTAATTGCCAAAGCACAAACATCAAAAAACTCATTAAAATAATGTTATTAACAACTTACAAGATGCCAAAGAATTTTTTCTTACATTTTAAACTTTGTAGCTCCTGTTCAACTCTTCTTATCTCAACAATTTTTATATAAGTGATAAGAGAACATAGTAAGATAAATAATACCATCAATTGATCAAGTTTGTCTTGACATTAGTTCAGAAAAGTTTCCAGTTTTTGTTTGTCATTATGATCAATTTATCAAATATACACTTTCTTAAAATTGTCATATTTTGGAAAACTGCATCGTATTGTTTTTCATTCTTATTATATTGTTTTCTCTTATTTTATCATAGTTTATAAGAACATTGAAATCTCTGTATATTTGCAATGCTGCTATATCAATCCCTCCACCAGGAAGGATGTCAAGATCTTTCCACTGTTGTACAAAGGTTCCTTCCCGAACCTCCACCCTTTAGCATCCTAAGTTCTCTGTCCATGGATCATGTTTGCATGATTTGTTTCTATTGAGGAGTAACTAATCCCTACTTTTTTTATACTCTGCATCTGAGCAAAATAATTCAATCTTTTTCTTTTATTTTCTGATTCACTTAACTTAGCATGGCACTGATCAAGTTGCAGGAAACTGTAAAATTTCATCTTTTCTCATATCTGAGTAATATTTCCTAGTGTGTGTATATATATATATACTACTTTTGTTTGTCCACTTCTCTGTTGTTAGGTATTTATCATAGTTTTTTTATTCATGAAATCTGAAATATCTCAATGTGTATTAAGTTTTCTGATCCAGTGATATATACACATTTTGAAGGAACAAAACTTAATAGCTGGTCAATGCATCTATTAAAATGATATAATAATATAATGGCACTGTGTCTCCCTTATTTCGACATAGGATCTGTACAAAAACCAGGATATCTTACTACAGAAACCTGACTGCAAAAACTGTGACCGAGAAGAACCTTTACTGGGACCACAAAGAAAAACTTTGGGGTTAGACAGCTTAGTATGACAGGAGCTTGTAGATGGTCTTATGGCAGGATGCTTCAAGGTAGGGTCTCTGTTTTTAGGCCAAAGTTTTTTCCTTTCTATTTTCCCCATCTTTTAACAAGCCTATGCGAAAACAAAAAAATAAAAACTGCCACACACACAGCATTTTTTCTTTTCTTTTTTTTAATTTCTTATCTTTTAAATAGGGGCTTCTGCCTTTTTCATAGAACCTTAGGACATGAATTATGTTGTTTTACCACATATTTCTGCATTTTTCTATAAAACTAAGAAGAAAAACAATAAAGAAAGGTTGGGGGCAGGGCCAGGCGGAAATAATATAATGATTAAACTAACTATTTTAATGCAAATATTTTCCAGTATATTCATGAAATTTAGTGAAAAACATTAATTCTCAAAGATTAAACTATAATAGAGCAGAATGTGGGTCCTAAAAACATAGTAACTTTGACAAATTTCCTTTCAAGAGATTTCCAACTTATTTCAAAAGGCATTAAATACAGAATCAAGTATATTACTGACAATAAAGAACTTGTTTTTAACTTATCTGATGATTGAAAGAATTTTACACACAATGATTTCTGGTTCTTAGTATTTCTATCCATACTGTTTCTCAAACTCCCACGTACTTTTTCCTTTTTTTTTTTTTTTTTTTTTTTGGTATTTTGGGCCACACCCAGTGACACTCAGGGATTACTTCTGGCTCTGCACTCAGAAATCGCTCCTGGCAGGCTCGGGGGAACTTATGGGATGCTGGGGATCCAACCGAGGTCCGTCCTGGGTCGCCCATGCCAGGCAAACGCCCTACTGTTGTGCCACCACTCTGTTCCCTCCCACATGCTTTTCATTGTAAGAGCTAAGCCATATTTATGTCAGAAAGCCAGACATGTTCTGGCCATATATTTTTGTGTCAACTGTTCATGAGACAATAAGAAAGAAGAGTAGGACTAGTAGTAATTTTTTGACTAAAACAACTATTTTAATATAATTATGAGTGAAAAACTATAAATAAATTTTGACTCAAACCCTGATTCCCACCAAGTCAACTATCCTGTAGCCTATTCATCAAAAGACCTGTCAAAAGCCCAGTTTCACTCAATCTGAGGGAACTGTGGCAAGAAAAAAGTAGAAAAACACAGAAGTCTATGTTGACTAAAATAAAACAGCTTTTTTATACAGGATTTGTAAAAAAAAAAATTTACTATGTGGACCTATAATTAGGGCCCTTGACACCTTTTGAAGATGCCATCCAAGAGAGAGATCTTCAAGTTTATTCTTCAATATTGGGCAATTAATCTGCTTTCATTCCTGCATTTTACTCCATTCTGAACCTCAGTATTGAGTCTAGAATGTTTTCCTCTTTAACTCTTATTTCTACATTTTCTAAATACAAAATATGCTGTAAATGTATATAAATAAAATTTAATTAAAAACATAAAATTGGTACAGTTATTAAAGTCTATTCAAATTTATCAAGTTAGATTCTAAGTAAGGTTAGTCACCAATTCCTTCAATTCTAATCTTATATAGTTTAACTGTAAAATGACTATAACGAACTGCTGTAAACTATCAGTTAGATATCTGAATATAAGTTTTCTATGTCTGTGAATGAGATCCAATGGTGCTGTAAGTAGCAGGTACTATTCCCACAGCCACTCTGCCTCTTACAGAATATACATACACTCGTGGGACACAGGATCATGAAAGCTACTAATCTTGTAGATTTTTAAATTAAAAGAAAGAAGAGATGACTCAGTTAAATGAGGACATCTATTTCTTGATTTAAAATATAGAATAGAATATTAAAAATAGATAATATTAACAATTGATATTTTAGAGAATATCTTAGATACTCTGATACAGATGATGCAAATGAATACTCATAAAATGAGCAATCTCATTCCTTACTTGGAAGAAGGGGTGGCCCTTTCTGAGATTGGTGAGTATGGTAAAAAATTTCTCCATTCAAAAAAGTCACCCATCACCCATCCCTGATTTCATCTCATGCTTAATCCCTACCTCAGGGAGTATAGGTGAGAGAATAGGGTGAGTTCAAAGATGGAATATATCTGATTATCATATTATTCATAATTAAAGAAACTACTCATATAGAACTGACTTTCTGGATTATGTCAAAATATTCCCATATAAGATTCACTTAAATATTGGCTAGATATAAGCATATTAAGAATTCTAGTGTTTTAAATTAAAAATAAATATATCAGGAGATTATATACATTTTATTAAATTCTTAATGAATAAATTTATCCCCAATTGCACAATACTTGTGGGTGGAACAGCAAATCACCTCTCTTATTGTTTCTTAGAAGCTTATTTTATGTATATGTCTCAATAGCTATGTTCAATGGAACTGAATATTAAGAAGTTTAAAATACATTTCTTTCCTTCTGTGATGATGGCAGAGTTGAAAAAAAGCAGGCATATAATAATTATCCTATTCTGAAATGTGTTAGAACAAATTTTTTTCCTAATACACAAAAGGATACTAAAAAAGTTAGGAGAGATATCTCTTGATAAAAGGTTAAAGAAATCCTTAACTGGGGTTGGAGAGATAGTACAAAGATAAAGTGCTTGATTAACATGTAGCTAACCTTGGTTCTAATCCCAGAACCAAGATGGAGGAAAGAAAAATAAAAGAAAAGAAAGAAAGAAAGAAAGAAAGAAAGAAAGAAAGAAAGAAAGAAAGAAAGAAAGAAAGAAAGAAAGAAAGAAAGAAAGAAAGAAAGAGAGAGAGAGAGAGAGAGAGAGAGAGAGAGAGAGAGAAAGAAAGAAAGAAAGAAAGAAAGAAAGAAAGAAAGAAAGAAAGAAAGAAAGAAAGAAAGAAAGAAAGAAAGAAAAAGAAAGAAAGAAAGACAGACAGAAAGAAAGAAAGACAGAAAGAAAGAAAGAAAGAAAGAAAGAAAGAAAGAGAGAAAGAGAGAAAGAGAGAGAAAGAGAGAGAGAAAGAGAGAGAGAAAGAGAGAGAGAAAGAAAGAAAGAAAGAAAGAAAGAAAGAGAAAGAGAAAGAAAGAAAGAAAGAAAGAAAGAAAGAAAGAAAGAAAGAAAAAAGAAAGAAAGAAAGAAAGAAAGAAAGAAAGAAAGAAAGAAAGAAAGAAAGAAAGAAAGAAAGAAAGAAAAGAAAGAAAGAGAAGAAAGAGAGAGAGAAAAGAAAGAAAGAAAGAAAGAAAGAGAAAGAAAGAAAGAAAGAAAGAGAGAGAGAAAGAAAAGAGAAAAAGAGAGAGAAAGAGAGAAAGAAAGAAAGAAAGAAAGAAAGAAAGAAAGAAAGAAAGAAAGAGAGAGAGAGAAAGAGAGAGAGAAAGAGAGAGAGAAAGAGAGAGAGAAAGAAAGAAAGAAAGAAAGAAAGAAAGAAAGAAAGAAAGAAAGAAAGAAAGAAAGAAGGAAAGAAGGAAGGAAGGAAGAAAGAAAGAAAGAAAGAAAGAAAGAAAGAAAGAAAGAAAGAAAGAAAGAAAGAAAGAAAGAAAGAAAGAAAGAAAGAAAGAAGAGACAGAAAAAGAAACAAAGAAACAAAGAAAAAATAAAAAAATAAAGAAGGAAGAAAGAAAAGAGAAAGAAAGAAGAAAAAGAAAGAAGAAAACAAGAAAGAAAGAGAAAAAGAAAGAGTGAGATATAAAGAAAATGAAAAGAAAGAAAGATTAAGGAAGGAAAAAAGAAAGAGGAAGGAAAAAGAAATGAAAGAACAAAGAAACTAAGGAAAGAAGGAGGGAAGGAAGGAAGGGGAAAAGAAAGAAGAGATAGTGAAGGAAGTAAGGAAGGAAGGAAGGGGAGGGAGGAAGGGAAGGTAGGAAAGGAAGAAGGAGAAGGAAGGAAGGAAGGGGAAGGAAGGGAAGGAAGAAGGAAGGAAGGAGATAGAAGGGAGGGAGAGAGAGGAAAGGAGGGAGAGAGAAGGAGGAGGAAGGGAGGAAGAAAGGAGGGAGGGAGGGAGAGAAGGTTGGACAAATGGAGGAAAGGAGGGAAGGAAGAAATAAGAAAAGATGAGGAGAGAAGATAAAAAAGAAAAGGAAAGAGAGGAAAAAAAGAAAGCAAAAAGAAAAAGAAATCCCTGATTATATCAAAGTGGGTGCCTGGCATTCAAATACATATACTTTGATTTCAGGAACACTTTGTTGAGTAGGCACAGCGATCCCTCATAAAAACAATCCAATTTGCCAAGGTTATTAAGTTTGATTCTGTGACCAGGAGAAGAGATAAAAAGTTTGCCCAGAGTTTCAGACCTAAACCCTCTTATATAAAATAGAGACAACGGTGTTTCTATTCTAGCTCCGAGTCATAAGAGAACCCTGGCATACACAGGTAAAATTAGATCCCTTGCCTACCTCTGTAAAAGACCTATGTGTTGATGGTTTGAAAGACTTGTTATCAAAAGAGAAAGGATTCCTGATCAGACCAAAATAAAGACTTTAACCCCATATACATGTCTTTACAGGCCATTTGAACTTGCAAATTACTGTAAAAGTAAGCAGAAAACCAGTACTTTCAGCTTCTTAAAAATATTACAATATTTTAGGCAAGGTAATTACTTGATCTGACATTTTTCAAACCACCCTGACTGCATAGTTGAACATGAGAATAGAGGCAAATAATACAGTTAAAGTTTATTTTAGGCAAGGAATGATGAATGGGGCCAGAAAGATAGCATGGAGATAAGGCATTTGCCTTGCATTTAGGACAGTTGTTCAAATCCTGGCATCCCATATGGTCCCCTGAGCCTGCCAGGAGCGATTTCTGAGTGTAGAGCCAGGAGTAATCCCTGAGCACTGCCGGGTGTGATCCAAACAGCCCCCCCCCCAAAAAAAAATGATGAGAATTTGGAATCAGGTGGTGGCTTGGATGATAAAAAAAAATGTACATAAGGTTAAGAACAATTTAATATATAAAATGGGGGCAGGTAGCTGACTATGAAAGAATAATAAAAGAGAGAGACCAAAATTATTCTTTGGCTTTTAACTTGAGCAACTTGTTTAGTTATACTTAACTTGGCTGCTCATTAATTCCCCAGGGGACCCTTATCCCCAGGTTCTAATTTAATTGGTTAATTAAGTAGAGGACAAAACAAAATGGAATGTTTCTTTTCAATGTCTCTTAAAATTTTTCAAAAGTAAAGTCAGGTAAGCAAATCTCTAAATGAAATGAACAATAGTTCCCAAATACCTGGAGGGGGTGGGCAAAATTCCATGGATCTCCATCCAGTACAGATTATATTTTGCTGATAGATTAAGTTTAGACTTCGACATACTCACATGCAGAAAATAACGACATTGGAGAGAGGTCAAAGTAAGTGTTATACATTGTATGAGAATACACGGCAGGATATACAAGTACCTAGAGATGTTGTGTAGTATGACTCCTGGGAAACCTTCAAATAAAAGATAGAGAAAACTATGAAAAAAATTACTAGTAAATTAAAAGGTAGAAGGGAAAGTGGAATGTTGCCAAAGTCAATGCAAGGGAATGTTTAAAGAAGAGTACCTCAGTAAGTTGAAAACTGTGTTTAATTTTGGCAAAGCCACCAACTCCACCCTGGGTTGATTTCAATCCCTGGGCATATAGAATCTCTACTTGAGCAAGATAGCTATTAGCTGAGGATTATAAAGATCAAACTGTAGGCAACTCCAAACGTAGAATTTCTGAAAATTTGGAAAGTAGTTACAATTTCTATCTAGATCCTAAAAATAATAGATAACATATTCTGTGCTCATGAATTCATAGCTTCTAACACTTACACATATAATATGTTGCCTTTTTGTGGGTTTCAACTTGGCAAGTACAGCAACTCGTTTAGGGTTCAGTAGCATTCTTTCTGTTGCCAAGCCTACAACAGAGCAAAACAAAACAGTGATATTTCAGGACTGCCTCCTCTTTGGATCTCTGCTATAATTTGTATAGATTTTTGTCATTATCACAGTACCTATATTATTCTGTTTTTCTAAATATGTAACTCTTCCACGGATTCCCCTGAGGGCAAATAATTGCCATATATGTCCCTGTATTTCCAGCACGAATCATCAGACCTAGCACTTTATAAGTACTGAATAAATGTTTGCTGAATGAATGGAAAGTTGCATAATTTCTCTGTGAGTTCATGAGCAGCAAATCTGGAAATTCCATCTCTAAGTATTCTTTCATCATAGACTGTAAAATATTGTTTAAATAAAGGATGTGGTTTATCCATATTTAAGTTTTAGGTCAATTTTCTATGAAGTTAGTAAAAATCTTACTCCAGTAGAAATTATTTAATTCCCTGGAGCCTTGAGTTCTCTGCCTATAAAATAAGAATGGCATTTTGATTTTTCTTAGAGCTGCAAGATTGTGAAACTGAAAACTTTTTTGCTCCTCAGAAGTACTCACTGGGTTTAAGAATCAATTGCTAATCATTTCTGTCTTCTCTTTCTGAGTTGCTTGATTTAGATGTATGAAGGACTACAGAAAAGTGATCTGAGTCTGTTTATCACTGCTGCCAACACAGTGGCTAAAGGATGTTTTTAGATTTCCCCATACTTCATGCTTAGAGATGGTTAATTCTGTCATTATTTGCCACAGTCTTGATTTTTCTGGAAGAGTTCAGTCCTTCTAGGTTAGACACTAAGAAAATGAAGGAGGTACCTAGAGAAGCCAGATGCAGAAAACATAGTCAATAGTTCCTAAACATCCTACCATATTTCAATTCATGTGTTCAGTTTGGCTTCTCAGATAAGGATCTTTTTTGTTATAAAAAAAAAATCAAAGACGAGATTACTTTAACCAAAGGAAAGATTCTCAGTGGAATTTAAATAATCAAATATGCTTTAAATTATAAGTTTACTTGAAACTTAATACCCACACTGATTAAGTGCCAAGCTTTTGAAGTGCCCTATAGAATTCCTTGGTTGTCAACCCTTTTCTGACCCTAGCACCCCATTTATGATATTTTTCACCTGTGATACCCTTAGAATATTCTGGAAGCACACAGAAAAGCCACAGGGCCTCCAGTTGAATCCCAAAGACAGTTTCTGTCTTACTGCATTGCATATTACTTAAGTATAATAATCCCTATTTCTGCATGTTGAGTGTGAGGCTCAGAAAGGTCAGTTATTTTTTTTATTTATTTTTATTTTAAATTTGAAGGCCATACCCAGTAGTGTTCAGGGCTTACTCTTGACTCTGTACTCAGGAATCATTCCTGGAAATGCTCAAGAAATCATAGAGAGGGCCAGGGAGTGAATCCAGGTCAGCCTCATGAAAGATAAGTGTACTCACAATAAAATCTCTCTAATCCCTATTATGATTTTATTTTAGAGTCAATGCCACCCTCCACTGTCTGAATATTGTGATCCCACCTCAAACAGCATACATATACACTTTCTTATACTTAAATTATTTTGAGTCAAAACAAAAATAGAAAAATGAAATGAAAGCAAGTGTAATGCTTAGCCATCTGACTTTGGTTCATATATATATATATATATATATAAACATATATGAATATATATATATATAGGTTTTGAGGGAGTCACATGCAGTGGTGCTCAGGGATCACTCCTGGCAGTGATCAGGGAAGCATATTCGGTGGTAGAGAGTGAACCTGGTTTGACTGTGCCAAGCAAGCACCCTATCTGCTAAAACTATATCTCTGGTCCCTCTGGTTAGATTTTAACTGAAGCATAGCTTTTATTTTCCTTCAAAGGTAACATTCATATCTATAATCACTTCTCTTTTAAAGGAATATGTCTTATTTCTGTATCATTTCACATTCTTTTTTATATTTCTCATACCTTTTACACATTATCTCATTAGATGTATCAGTAGTTTGATCTTTTGAGTTTATTAGATATTTGGATATTGAAGAATAAGCCACTCATGAGAGAATAATGTCATCCCCCAGTCCTAGTAACTACAAATAAGTTGGAGTTTTATGTGCTTTTACCATTATTCCCAGTAGGAGTTTTGAGACTATTATATTACTTTAACATAAGAATCTAATAACTTCATACAAACAAGGTAAAAATTAGTAGTGGAGAAAAGATGGTTCATTTTATCCAAGAAATTCTAGGCGAGCCATATAACCAACATAACATAAGTCAAATTAACCCTGTAGATTCAAGATAGTAAGTAGCAGTTTTCCTCCCACAGATTAATCTGGAATAACTGACTGGTAGTACATACCTGAAACTATGCTGGGGAAATAAGACTCTGGCCTGCATCCATAAAGAGTGACAGAATGTTGTCATCTGCTTGTGATGTCTGTCATGAGCCAGAGGAGTGGTGACAGGTTCACACAGAGCCCAGATTCAACAGTCAAGATAGGGCAAGGACCCAAATAATAACTCAAAGCAAAACTAAGTGCTAGTTGAGGAAGGCTTCTCTTTTACTATTATAAGGACTCTGTTTCACAAATTGCCACAGAAAATGTTCAAAGAAGACAGACTTTGAGGATTTTTATAACTAAGTTACAAAGATAAAGTGAAAAATAAAGACCAAGAAGGGCATATCCTTCAGGGAAGGAGCAAACTAACCTTGGTCTATAAGATGGCTGAAGAAACTGTAGTACATATACACAATGGAATATAATGCAGCCATCAGGAGAGATGAAGTCACAAAATTTTCCTATCCATGGATGTACATGGAATCTATTATGCTGAATGAGATAAGTCAGAGAGAGAGAGAGATAGACACAGAAGAGTATCACTCATCTATAGGTTTTAAGAAAAATAAAAGACATTTTTGTAATCGTTCTTAGAGACAATAAAGATGAGAGCTTGAAGGTCCAGCTCACGATATGAAGCTCATCACAAAGAGCAATGAGTGCAGTTAGAGAAATAATGACACTGACAACTATCATAACAATGTGAATGAATGAGGAAATTGAAAGCCTGTCTAGAGTACAGGCGGGGGTATGGTGGTAGGGAGGTGAGAGATTTGGGGCACTGATGATGGGAATGTTGCACTGGTGAAGGTGGGTGTTTTTTATATGACTGAAACCCAACTACAATCATGTTTGTAATAAAAGTGTTTAAATAAAGATATAAAATAAAAAATGTACAATGCTAAAAAAAAGATGTCTCCACATGTGCAGAGACAAAGGAACTAAACCCAGCTAGTAAAGAGAGACAAGAAATATGACTGAACTTTTCCAGCTGCAAACTTACAGGTCAACACAACAGAATAAGAGAATAGGAAGCCTAAAGTAATACCTTCTACTAGAGTAATATAGAAGAATCTTGCTGACAGGGCTGACACTTGCTAAAGGAACTGATCATACTAGCAGAATAAATACCCAAGAGTCATGAAGTGCTGTATGAAAAACTCCTTTGGTGAAAGAAAATAGAACTATTAGCAGGATTAGGATACTATTAGCAGTACTTAGGACTTAGAAACAGGAACTGTTTCTAGGCAGATGTGAGATTGCAGCTCAAAGAAATGGTTGTTATCAAACAGTTCAGTGCTATAGAAAAATGGAGGCAGAAGGATATTCTGCCTAGGAAGATGAAAAAAGGCTTTTCAAAGAGACTTTATAGCTAGTTTCCTGGGCTTCAGACCATGCAGAAGTCACTATGTTCATAGTAAAAAGAATAAGCAGAAAGATGGCTGCATAAAAGATATCAGTAAACTACAATTAGAGCAAAAAAGTGAGATAGACAACAATTGGGTAGAGGGGCCAGATCATAATGATCTGCAAGCTACCTCAAGATTTGAAACAGAGATATGATCAATTGCTTTCACATGTTATCAAGACTGAATTAGAAGGGAAATCTAGAAGTCGGTTTGAAAATTATAGCAGGTGTCGAAGTAAAATAGATTAATATAGGAATATGCAAGACACAGTAGGAATTTAAATCACTGGGATTTAAGAACTAATGAGAGAAGGAGGAAAGGGATTAAGGTGTCTGACTTGAAAGCTACAAGATCACTGATAGACTAAGAAATATAATAGAAAATATGGGTCTTAGTTTCTCTCTCTCTCTGCCTCACCCAGTACCAGGAGCTACAGGTAAATTAGGAGTAGCTGATTGAGAGCATGAGATAAAGAACCAGAGATTAACTTTCAAGTCCATTGCCTTCCCTCCTATTAATAATTGCCACATTTGCAAGTTAACCTCTCTGAGTCTCAATTCTCAATGGGAAAAGTGAAAAAATCAAGTATGCAGCTTATAAGGCTGGTGTGAGAGATGAAATTGGAATATACCTATAAAATATATTGTACAGTTCCTGATGTATAAACACTCAATGGTGCTAGCTAATATAATTATTATGTGTTACCTTTTTTGTTTTTTATAAATTAAGAAGTAAAACAAAAATGTGTTTTTTATTCTCCTGGTAACAAAAATTTACTATTTTTTCACTTGCTTGAGATGAATTTTTGCTAAGGTATTTATGAAATAACACATAAAAATTGACTTTTAAGTTGATCTCCAATCTGAAAATTTGTTATTAGTTTCTTTTTTTTCAAATTTATTTAAATTAAATGTTAGTTAATCAACATAAAATTAGTTATTTATTATTGGTTTTCAGTCACACAATCTTTCAACGTAATTCCCTTCACCAGTGTTGACTTCCATTCACCGATGCCCCCTCAATTGCCTCCCATACACCAGTCTGCTTCTAAAAAATAGATCAAGAGAGAGAGAGAGAGAGAGATTTTTGCACTCTGGTTTACAGTAATATTTCTGAGTTTCAGGCATGACACTTTACTACCTTTTAACATCTTTTCTTCCTTCCAGTGAACACTTTCCTCAACCATAATTGTAACCCCATCCCAGTCCTAATCCTGTCATCCTCCAATGTCCTGCCCAAAGACAATGAAAACAAAAGACATGAGAATAATTCTTCAGTACCATTAGTTTTTTGTACCTATATATATATATATATATATATGGCATCCTAAAAATTTGACCCTTAAGAGCCTTAATAGAAAAGATTAGGCTGTCTACCTTAAACTGTGCAAGATCAGTCCCAATTCAATCAAACTGTGACTTTACACTTCCCTTTATACAACTTTTATAATTACACCCAACAACCACTATCAACATATAAAACCGTCCATTCACTGGTGGCAGGAAATGCTCACCAGTGAAGGTTGTTTTACATTGTATGACTATAACTCAATCATCAACAGCTTTATCTGTGAAGGAAAAGAACTGTATTATGAACAACTTGAAACCAAGGTGTTTAAATTTAAAAATTAAATAAATAAAATTGTCCTGAGGTAGAAAGAGGTATCCATAGTGTCTGACTCAGTAGTTGCATATAGCAGGTATTCTGTAAGTTTTGTTTGAATCCATACCTCTGCTCCCTGCTTCAGCCCTACAATGCTTGACTTCAGAAAGTGTTGCTTGCACCCAAGTATTTCTTCATTCAGCGTAAAGTCATGTGTCCTAAACAGAAATATTTTCAGCATGAGTTGTTCTTTAAAGATATTTAAAAACATATATAGGAAGTGTTAAATCTCCCAATTCTAGACTAGAAACTATAAAATAAATATGGAATAAGAAAGCAGTGTGATATGGTTAAATTCTTTCACATATATCTGGACAAAGCAAAAATGTTTTTTCCCTGTTGTGATTTAGTAGATTGATCAAGTTTCTCCCTGCATGTGAATGTGTTCACTGAGACAACTCAAGACAGTATGAATTAATAAAACTTATGGGGGGGGGTGTTGTTCAAACCTATCAAAAAGAACCTAATTTAAGGAACTGTGATTTAATGAGCCTCTCAAAGCTGCAAGTATATCCCACTGAGACTTAAAGCTGAAAATAGATTCAAAATAGAACAAAAATAAAACAAAGCTAGTTTTGTGTTCCATGAACACAGAAAGGTGCTAGAATTATTTACTGCTTTCTGGACATTGCATTATGACTAAATTGATATTTTCCAGGTTTTTCATTAACTTAAAATGTTCTGAGGTAAACACATCATTTGCCATGATTAAACCTAAGGTGATTCTAAAGCTTCCTTCTGAGTAGCTAAAAATTATGCCAAGAGGTAAAAGTTGTGATGTAGTCTTTTGTTAAAATCACTTTAGAAGAAAATGCACAGATTTTTAACTGGCAGCTGAACAAATTCTAACTACCATAGTAAGCAGAGATTCTACGAGCATAATCACATGGAAAAATAGTCTAGTCCAGAAATTTCTCATTTCCAAAATCAGAATTCATCCCAACTTGTTTTTAAAATATCACACAGATTCCCTAACTCATAAATGAATATGGGGTTAAATTGCCCTCCCTTTTACTTACTGCATGTCCCCTCTACAGAAAGCTCCAGAAGGATGGATGCTTCTATGGTTCTGTAAAAGTTCAGATTACTTATATAAAGCTCTCCAAATTCAATAGAATTTCTAATTTCCTTCCCAACAGAAGGAAATTCTGTATCAAACTTACTATTTTAATAAGACTGTTAAGAGAAAATATTCTAAAAATATTTTCAACAGGTGAATAGAAAGGTCAAATCATTATAACCTTTCTCAATCCTCTCTCCCTTCTGTCCCTCAGCCTTGGAAGCAAGAGACATCTCTGGAATGAGATTTCATTGACTTAATAGGGTCCAGCTCATAGACAACTGAAACTATCATAAATCTGATCCTCAATTGCCACCAACATTAGCTACCCACTTAGTGACAAGGCACTGGTGGGGGGGGGGGGATAAAGAGTACTTCACAGAAGTGCTCAGAACATTTTTTTTAATTTTTATTTTGATCATAGTGGCTTACATATCTTTCACATTAGTATTTTAGGTACATATTGACATTGAATCAGGGGAATACCCACCACTAAATTTGTCCTCCCCACTTCCCCGTCCCCTTTCTGCAACCTATATCCCCCACCATCACCCCCTCCAGCCTGTAGAGTAGGAGGTCCCCTCTTTGTCTAGTTTACTATCAGTGATCATACATCTGTTTGGTCCTTGTGTCTTCCCTTGTTTCTCCCTCTATTTGAGAGGCTAACCTAGATAAATCGAGTTATGTGGTTTTGTTTGAGGGAAAGAAAGGCAATAGAATGGGGTAAAGATTAAGCAAAAAAATTAAAAATAATAAATTAATTTTAATAAAAATATGCTGAAAATGGGCGGAGTCCTTCTAGTAGCTATCAGCCTCAGTTTGAGAGAGGAGATAAAAAAAAGTAATTGAAACACCATAACAATACAGAAAGAAATGTCAAATTAAATATCCAGTGAGCCCTACAGCAATAAAGAGAAGCACCACACAACATCTCGGTTCTGAATTCAAATCATACCGGAATGCAAAAAGAAAGAGAAAGATAAGATACAATAATATAAAATAAAAAAGGAGACATCAACTTCAATATCTATACCAAAATAAAGACATCAAAACAACAATCAATCAATCAATAAATATATATGTGGAAAAATGATTATTTTGTGCTTTTTTTTCCTTTATTCCCCCTGCATAGGCACAGTAATTATTGGGGATATTGTAGAGGGAATTCCTTTGGCCTAGGAGATACAGGGTTTCTCCATCCCTGAAGTATACTGTCATGGGATTAGCTATAGACTCCTTGCAAGATCATTTACTCTCCCCTGGGTGCTTTTGTGGTGTATGGAAGACTTCTGCTTCGTCATGGATGGTAAAATCAGTCTTTTGTATCTAGAGATCATGGTGACTGTGCAGCTCAAGGAATGGAGCTTATGATGAAGGCTTTTTTTTTTTTTTTTGTGGTTCTAGCAGTTCTGCTTCTTCAGTGTTGTTTTAATTCATCTTCTGTAGTTGGTGTTCTTGGTCATTATGTTGCTCCTAGGATGGAGCCTGGGACAGAGTCTTTCATTATGTTTCTGGAAGACCCGTTCACTAGCGGTTGTCTCAGCCAGACCTCTGGAATTGGAGATCTTGTTTGTTGAACAGATTGTAGACCAAAAGCTAGGTTAGAGCTTGTTGTTGTTGTTGTTGTTGTTGTTGTTGTTGGTGGTGGTGGTGGTGGTGGTGGTGGTGGTGGTGGTGGTGGTACAACACAGGGACATCTCCCACCCTGAATGTATATCATGGGGAACCAACCTAGACTCCAGGGAAATAGGTACTGACCACCCAGCCTTGACTCCTGGATCCCAGACATAGAAACGACAGAGTTCTCCACAACAGCTCCAGGAACCAAGTCTCCTCCAGGGCATTCATAATACTGCTCTGACGCCAACGTACACCAATTCTAATTTGATAACCCGACAACGAGGAAATGGGAACAACTAGATCTAAGAGCAAATTATCCTTCCTTACCAGCCAACGATAAGACAAAATAAGAAGACATGTCACCCTTTGATCTGTGCAAAAACCAAGATTGCTATATACAGATATATATATATATGGTTGTTACAACCAGGACTAGATAATATGCTCAGAACAATTTTTAAAAACCCGTTTCTTGTATCTTGGCTCCCTGATTTAGAGCTTGGCTAAATTTTAGGCACTCTCTTCATGACACTTCAGAGACTGAGTAACAACTGAAGTAGATGCCTTTCCCTATTCACTGATCTCATTTCCAAGCCCCACACTTCACATCTACCAAGATAAAGTCAGTCTTTCATAGTGCTGATCCAGAATGAGATGCTGCTCTGGCATGCCAAACCACTATATTGAAAGTGGTGAGCAACACAAACATGATCGATTCATAAGTATAGATACTATACATTATGATTTGCACTAATAAAAACTCATAAATGCTGGTTACAGTGTAAGTGGGGGAAGATATTTCAAGGAAAGTGAATGCCTTTCAAATAATTTTATTTTATACTATATCTCACAAGAAAATCCACCATACAAACGGACTTTTCTAATTATTAAAATTGACCTAATATTATCTTTGCTAGGAATTTTAAACAAATCCCTACCCATAGTTCTATTCTCTGGAGTAATTTTCTACAGAGAGTTATTTTTCTAAGTAAATTGTAATTCCTTGCTCAGAAACAGTGACTGGTCCATTTGATGAACAATACAATAAATTAAGAAGAACTTAGTGAACCAACAAAATATTGAGTACTGCACTCCATATTATGAATAACTATCAATAATAGACTATTTATTCCAAAGGGATTGTTTTTCTTTCTTTCCTAGAGGTTCTTTTGTTCCTGTTTTGTATGCTCTCTTTGAAGAGAAAACCAATTAAAAATTAAGTTTAAATGGGCGGAAGAAAAAGTCATCAAAATAATGTAGTATGTGCTAGTTGTAAACGTAATGGGGGAAATGAGAGTAGGAAGAAGGCAGAAAGTAATACTATTCATTTGGCTTCTAGCAACTCCAGGTGCTTTATATTTATTGTTTCATTTCATTCTTATCACAACTTCATAAGGTAGGTTTTACTCTCAATTTTCCAAAATCAATTGGGTTTTAAGACTTTTTTTTATTTTAGTCATATAATTTTTATTAAGTTTAGCACTTTTTGCCAAGTTCCTTACCTCTTACTTTTCACCATGTATTACTTGAAACCATTAGTATATTTTACTTTGGTTATTATGTTTTTATACTTTTTGTTTGTTTTTTTTTCTTTGCATCTTCTACTTGTGTCATATAGTTTTTATTATATATAATTTTTATTTTGACCATATTGGCTTACATATCTTTTACAGTAGTATTTTAGGTACATATAACATTAAATTAAGGGAACTACCATCACTAAGACTTTTTTTAATTGCACAAAATGATACACTGGACATCATTGTTGAGGCAGAATCTAATTGTAAAATGTAGGCGCCTTTAATATTCATTTCTTGCAAAGAGATCAATGCAAGAATATTATCACGGAATTTGATATTATTTATGGATGCTTAATAATATGCTTCCTTTGCCTGTTTAATATACAGACCAACTAAAAATGTATTTGGGGGTCAGAGCGATAGCACAGCGGTAGGGCACTCGCCTATCCAGGATGCGGTAGACCATGTGCCTTGCACATGGTTGATCCAGGACGAACCTTGGTTCGGTCCTTGGTGTCCCATAAGGTCCCCTGAACCAGGAGCGATTTCTGAGCCTATAGCCAGGAGTAACCCTTTAGCGTCATGGGGTGTGGCCCAGAAAAAAAAAAGAATGTATTTGTGAGGTTTTTTTTTTTTAGCTTTGGAACACTAAAGTAATTGAATCACAACATAATGATTTTGGATAACCAGCAACTTTCTTTTTAATTAATATCTTTATTTAAACATCTTGATTACAAACATGACTGTGGTTGGGTTTCAGTTATGTAAAGAACACTCCCCTTCACCAGTGCAACATTCCCTCCACAAATGTCCCAAATCTCCCTCCTCCTCACCCCATCCCAGCCTGTACTCTAGACAGGCTTTCTACTTTCTACTTCCCTCATTCATTCACATTGTTATGATAGTTCTCAGTGTATTTATCTAACTGCACACATCACTCCTTATGGTGAGCTTCATGTTGTGAGCTAGAACTTCCATCCCTCATTTCTTTTGTCTCTAAAAATTATTGCAAGGATGCCTTTTATTTATCTTAAAACCCATAGATAAGTGAGACTATTCTGCATCTATCTCTCTCCCTCTGACTTATTTCACTCAGCATAATAGATTCCATGTACATCTATGTATAGGAAAATTTCATGACTTCATCTCTTCTGACATCTGCATAATATTCCATTGTGTATATGTACCACAGTTTATTTAGCCATTCATTTGTTGAATGGTATCTTGGTTGTTTCCAGAGTCTGGCTATTGTAAATAGTGCTGCAATGAATATAGGTGTGAGGAAGGAATTTTTGTATTGTATATTTGTATTCCTAGGGTATATCCCTAGGAGTGGATAACCAGCAACTTTTCATATAGTATTTCCAAATCTCCCTGTCACAAACCTCTTACAGAATGATGATTAACTATCAAAGTTTTAAAAGGGTGCCATAGAGATGACTCAAAGAACTGATTGTATACTTTGAATGTGTGAGTATTGAATTCAATACAGCATGATCCACTGAGCACTGCCATTAGTTCAAAGCTGAGAGTAGCCTCAAAAAACTGTCAGATATGATCCACTGGCCCATCCCAACCAGTTTTTTTAAGAGACTATGTGACACAGCAGAGAACTTTGGAATAGAACAGTGATTTGGCTATGTTTCAGGATATTTTTAAGCTGCCAAAATCATTATGTGGTGGAGTTGTAGGGAAAGTAAAAGTAAATTAGAGGGAAGGCAAATTTCCTCCAAATACCCCCACTAGAGAAAGTGGGTCTCTCTAGGAGTAGAATTGCAGCTAAGAGAGTCCTGAGGGACTGACCTGGGCAGTTCACTTTAACTCTGGGATTTTTCTGAACTTTCTTATTCTGGTCACCTTTCAGCAAAAAAGACTTAGTCATGTCATTTTCCACCCATTTTTTTTTCATGGTCTTCAATTCTGCCACATTCTAAAAACAATCTCAGCACCACAATCAAGACCCTCTTACAATTTCCAATGATGGGAGACAGATCCAACTCAGTCTGTACGCAAGACCCTTGAGTTTTAATACAAAAATAGATGACAGAAAAATATGGGTTTTCTCAGCAGGCCTTGCCATATGCAATATTTGCCATATAGCATCACACATTCATTCCTCTTTGAGAGCAAGGTTGCTGCCAATTATTTTAAATCCCATATTATTTCTGAGATGGATGCCTACAATTAACCTCACTTATTGATGTTACATGTGGAAGATATGGAGAGACGCTCATTGGTGCTCTTAATCATATCCCTTGTAACAAGCAAACAGCCAAGAGGTTTGCAAGTATTTTCAACTTCCCCACATTTGTAGAGAACTTGAGTGAATTCTTTGGGTTTCAATTTCTTCTAGCTTTTGAAAACTTAATGTAAAATCAAGGGGGAAGAAATCAACTTACAGCTTATTTTTTTGTATCTGTGTAATACAGTATCTCATTTTGTTTTGATTTTGTGAAATCACATAATAAAGTGAGGTATATAAAATCAAAATGGAACCTCAAACAAGTGTTAAATATGACTCATGGCTTGTGTTCCTCTAAATTCTGGACCTCAGTGATTAAGGCCTGCTACAGAATTGTATCATTAATAGTTATTAGTGTTACCCATAATTGTACACACACATACACACACACACACACACACACACACACACACACACACACACACACACACACACACCCTTAATTGCATTTTCATTGCTCTAAGAGAGACTTTTTTTTTTATCAAAATGACCATTCTTGGTCAGGAATGTAATTTAATGACAGAATACATACATTGCATAAGTGAGAACCAGGACACCATTCATGGCAACAAAAAACAACAGTTATTCTCATCTTTCTAGTTTCTTACTTCTCTCACTCAGTTTTATCTTGCTAATTACTTTTTTTTTTTTTTTTGCCACAGGAAAGCTGTATCAGTTTGATATAGCACAAAGGAAATGATAGTTGGTGGCTGCTGATAATAAAAGCTGTCTCAAAGTGTGCTGGAAAAGGGTGAAGAAACTGATTTGTGGATTAAGTTTCAATCTTAACACATGTTTGCTGCTATGCAGAACTCAAATACAAAGAGAGACTATGGAATTCCAAGATAAAGAAGCTACTCAGATTATAATAATAGCTTTTATCTCATTTACAAATCATTTTCTCCTCATATAATGTATTAACCAGCATGCTTTGGTTGTAACAGAAGCCAACTCAAGCTAAAACAAATAATAATAACAGTAATTGCTTATGTGGATGCCAAGGTACCTCACTGACCTCAGGGCAGGAATGTAACTGGGCCTCAAGAATGAGGAAGTAGAATACTCTAGTCTGGGAACTCTAAAAATTCTTTTGTCTTCATTCTTTTTGACATCAGAGTTGCTATCTTCTTGGTTAGATTGCATAATGGAAAAAAATGTTACCAACTTCATGAATTTGCCCCTTCTCTGTTTAAAAGGACGGCCATATGAAACTAGAATTTCTTTGTCCTAATTTTACCTATTTAAAGAGCCCAATTAGTCAGGGGCCTAGGCACTCTTTATCAATCATCTTGGTAGAAAAATGATTTTGATCAAATCTGGGGTCCTACATTTTACCCAGGCAGTATTAGGAGGTAGTAACCCCAAAAGTTAAGGTTCAGGATAGGCAATCCAATGGACACTAAATACAAAATTACCTGGTCCTCTGCCTCACCAATTGAAGTTGTTGCTTTGTTGTTGTTACTGATGTTCTCACTTTACAGATGAGGAAACTGAATATTCAAGAGTTTATACAGGTAGAAACAGTAAAATCCAAAGGTAAAATTTTCTAATTTCTGCTACCATCCCTTATGTAAGGAATAGTCTTACTTTAAAAGAAATCTCAACCAGCCCACTTGTAAGGGGGCAAGTCCCCCACCCTGCTAAAGCCTTAGCAGCTACACACACAACCTACAACCAACCCAATGCCAATGGTTCAACTTCACCACTTTTGCATTCATCTCTGCAGAGACACTTAATTACCCAAAAGTCCAAGTATACTGGTTTTGTGGCTGACATCTCTGGGGACTGGAGCCAGAGTGAACCTTCCTCCCCTGTCTTCTCTTCTCCCTCTGTATTCTCAAAAGCTTCAGTAGCCACAGCTACAATCCACCACTGTTACAAAATGAGCTAATCTGGCCAACCTCCACAGATCCTCAAAGTCCTGGACCAAGCAGCCACTATGCATACTGCTGATATCTCCGTAGTACTAACATCCAGAACTAGCAGATTCAATATGACAATTTTCACAACTTTTCTTTTAATGAAGTTTTTTTCAATAATTCCATTATCATTTAGTTACAACAATCAATATTAAGTAAATTGTTTGTATCCACTAATGGGCAGGCATAAAGGAAAGTGGGAAACTGGGGACAATGGTGGCAGAAATGTACATTAGTGGTAGGATTGGTGTTGGAACATTGAATGCCAGAAATAATTGTATTATGAGCATCTTTGTAAATCACAGTGTTTAAAATAAATTTATTTTTAAATAAAAATAAAAAAAATCTCAACCAAAAAATTAAACAACAACAACCCTCTGCCTTTGAAAAAGTGTTAGAGGGGCCAAAGAGATGGGAATAATGGGCAAGGCTCTGGCCTTGCATATCATTGATCTGGGCTTAATCATTAGCACCATGGAGGATCTCTCAAACCCTACTTGGAGTGATTCCTGATATCAAAGCCAGGAGTAGCCCTAAGCAACCACTGAGTGTGATCCCCAAACAAACAAAAAATTACTAATTATAAATATAATAAATATGTTAAATAACTATTTTAGCAATATGTAAATATTTCAAATTATTAAAAATGTAAAACTAGATAATTTCCTAAGAAGAACTTAGAAAACAATGTGTATCTACATTTTCAGACATAAAAAGTGGAAGAAGTCAGGGGCCAGAGAGATAGCATGGAGGTAAGGCATTTGCCTTGCATGCAGAAGGATGGTAGTTAGAATCCTGGCAATCCCATATGGTCCCAGAGCCTGTCAGGAACAATTTCTGAGCATAGAGCCAGGGGTAACCCCTGAGTGCTGTCGGGTGTGACCAAAAAAAACAAGCAAACAGAAAGCAAAACAAAACAAAAGTGGAAGAAGTCACACAGAAATTTACATATTAGTACTGAGAATTTGTTTCACTTATCCTACTATTTAAAAAAGAAATATTTATAAAAAAATAAAAGGAGGGGAGGGTGAAAGTAGAACAATAGATAATACTTGATCTCCAGATTTCCAAGCATGTGCAAATCTCTATCTCAAATCTATTATTTTATTTCCCAGATACAACAATTTCTTAGAATTGGCCTATTTCCTAAAGCAGCCCCATTAAAAAGTGTTATTTAATCGCTATTCAATAGAATTAAAGCAGAAAATTTTCACAGACCATCCCCAAGAAATATTCCATTTGTTGCTACATCACAGATCTTAAATCTAGGAATTACTTCACTAAGAAAAATGCATTTTCAGTATCTAGATTCCAGAAATAATATCAAGATCTGTACTAGATAAAGTATCTGGTTATTAGAGCTTATCTGAACTTTTAAAAGCTTGGTCTGTTATCTCATTGCATTTTGTGGGATTTTTGCAATCAAAGTCCTAGAGAAAGAAAGTCAGTGACTCTAGCTCCAGATTCATACTTTTTGCAAACTCATTAGATAGATGAAGGAAGCACTGGAACTTTAGTTTATTTTTCAGTTATCAGTTAATATTTTTACTTTCAGCCATGTGCTAAGCACTATTATAGGCTTAAGGAATACAGAGAAATGAAGTCAGAAAAACACAATAACCTATCAATAGGATCTTAAAATACATTGGCAGAACAAAAAAATTTAGTAAATAAATAACATAAACTATTTAAAGAGTGCTATAAATATTTAAGCAAAGAAAGGGAAGTAGGAAGTGGTAAGGAGTGTTTCTCACAGATTGTAGAGCCAGGAATAAACTCTGAATACTGCCAATTGTGAACCCAAAACAAACTCAAAAAATAGAAGAGACATAGAACTTTATGGTATAACCTATAACTAAATTTGAGTAAGGGTATTCTGACTATAAACAGGACTAGACTGCATTGTGGTCAAGAGTAGATATAGGAGAATGGGTGGAGAGAAGAATGAACACACCTCCTGTTTGTCCAGAATAATTCTAAGCAATACATCTCAAAATAATTATTAATGTCTCCAATGTGTCCCAATTAGTATGCTCAATTATATTACTGCCCTAATTAAGAGATTATGCTGGATAATTTAGTTGAGAAATTAAGATATATAAGACAGGTTAATAGCGATGAAGTTATGATCTAATTCAAAACTTATTTTGAAGATAGAGCCCATAGGAACTTTTTGAATTGATAAAATATGTGTCCCATAATAAGAATAAAGCAATCAGGGGTTTGGGGGCTCAAGCTATTAAAAGAACATAGTTCTTTTAAATAAGCTAGAGTACTTTTGTGAAAGAAGCTAAATGTTCTCATTTGATATGTTAATTTTGAGTTATTGGTAAATATTTTTTAAAGGTGTTGAAATACGTTTCAAGTTCGGAAGAGAGATCTAGACCAGAGACAGATTTTCAAACTCAGTTTTCTACAGATGAAGTTGGAATGCATAGGATTTTTTTTTCTTTTTTTTTATTTAAATATTTTTTTATTCAAACACCTTGATTACATACATGATTGTGTTTGGGTTTCAGTCATAAAAGGAACACCACCCATCACCAGTGCAACATTCCCATCACCCAAGTCCCAAATCTCCCTCCTCCCCACCCAACCCCCGCCTGTACTCTAAACAGGCTCTACATTTCCCTCATACATTCTCAATATTAGGACAGTTCAAAATGTAGTTATTTCTCTAACTAAACTCATCACTCTTTGTGGTGAGCTTCCTGAGGTGAGCTGGAACTTCCAGCTCTTTTCTCTTTTGTGTCTGAAATTTATTATTGCAAGAATGTCTTTCATTTTTCTTAAAACCCATAGATGAGTGATACCATTCTGCGTTTTTCTCTCTCTCTCTGACTTATTTCACTCAGCATAATAGATTCTGTGTACATCCATGTATAGGAAAATTTCATGACTTCATCTCTCCTGACAGCTGCATAATATTCCATTGTGTATATGTACCACGGTTTCTTTAGCCATTCGTCTGTTGAAGGGCATCTTGGTTGTTTCCAGAGTCTTGCTATGGTAAATAGTGCTGCAATGAATATAGGTGTAAGGACGGGATTTTTGTATTGTATTTTTGTGTTCTTAGGGTATATTCCTAGGAGTGGTATAGCTGGATCGTATGGGAGCTCGATTTCCAGTTTTTGGAGGAATCTCCATATTGCTTTCCATAAAGGTTGAACTAGACGACATTCCCACCAGCAGTGGATAAGGGTTCCTTTCTCTCCACATCCCCAACAGCACTGTTTGTTCTCATTCTTTGTGATGTGTGCCATTCTCTGTGGTGTGAGGTGGTATCTCATTGTTGTTTTGATTTGCATCTCCCTGATGATTAGTGATGTGGAGCATTTCTTCATGTGTCTTTTGGCCATTTGTATTTCTTCTTTGTCAAAGTGTCTGTCCATTTCTTCTCCCCATTTTTTGATGGGGTTAGATGTTTTTTTCTTGTAAAGTTCTGTCAGTGCCTTGTATATTTTGGAGATTAGCCCCTTGTCTGATGGGTATTGGGTGAATAGATTCTCCCACTCAGTGGGTGGCTCTTGTATCCTGGGCACTATTTCCTTTGAGGTGCAGAAGCTTCTCAACTTAATATATTCCCATCTGTTAATCTCTGTTTTCACTTGCTTGGAGAGTGCAGTTTCCTCCTTGAAGATTTCTGTAGTCTCAATGTCCTGGAGAGTTTTGCCTATGTGTTGTTCTATATATCTTATGGTTTGGGGTCTGATATCGAGGTCTTTAATCCATTTGGATTTTACCTTCATACATGATGTTAGCTGGGGGTCTAAGTTCAATTTTTTGCAAGTGGCTAGCCAGTTGTGCCAACACCACTTGTTGAAGAGACTTTCCCTGCTCCATTTAGGATTTCCTGCTCCTTTATCAAAAATTAGGTGATTGTATGTCTGGGGAACATTTTCTGAGTACTCAAGCCTATTCCACTGATCTGAGGGTCTGTCCTTATTCCATGTTTTGATAACTATTGCTTTGTAGTAAAGTTTAAAGTTGGGGAAAGTAATTCCTCCCATATTCTTTTTCCCAATGATTATTTTAGCTATTCTAGGGTGTTTATTATTCCAAACAAATTTCAAAAGTGCCTGATCCACTTCTTTGAAGAATGTCATAGGTATCTTTAGAGGGATAGCGTTGAATCTGTATAACGCCTTGGGGAGTATTGCCATTTTGATGATGTTAATCCTGCCGATCCATGAGCAGGGTATGTGTTTCCATTTCCGCGTGTCCTCTCTTATTTCTTGGAGCAGATTTTTATAGTTTTCTTTGTATAGGTCCTTCACATATTTCGTCAAGTTGATTCCAAGATATTTGAGTTTGTGTGGCACTATTGTGAATGGGGTTGTTTTCTTAATGTCCATTTCTTCCTTATTACTATTGGTGTATAGAAAGGCCATTGATTTTTGTGTGTTAATTTTGTAGCCTGCCACCTTGCTATATGAGTCTATTGTTTCTAGAAGCTTTTTGGTAGGGTTTTCTAAGTAGAACATCATGTCATCTGCAAACAGTGAGAGCTTGACTTCTTCCTTTCCTATCTGGATTCCCTTGATATCATTTTCTTGCCTAATCGCTATAGCAAGTACTTCCAGTGCTATGTTGAATAGGAGTGGTGAGAGAGGACAGCCTTGTCTTGTGCCAGAATTTAGTGGGAAGGCTTTTAGTTTTTCTCCATTGAGGATAATATTTGCCACTGGCTTGTGGTAGATGGCCTTAACTATATTGAGAAAGGTTCCTTCCATTCCCATCTTGCTGAGAGTTTTGATCAAGAATGGGTGTTGGACCTTGTCAAATGCTTTCTCTGCATCTATTGATATGATCATGTGGTTTTTATTTTTCTTGTTGTTGATGTTGTGTATTATCTTGATAGACTTACGGATGTTAAACCATCCTTGCATTCCTGGGATGAAACCTACTTGATCGTAGTGGATGATCTTCTTAGTGAGGTATTGAATCCTATTTGCCAGGATTTTGTTGAGGATCTTTGCATCTGCATTCATCAGCGATATTGGTCTGTAATTTTCTTTTTTCGTAGCATCTCTGTCTGGTTTAGGTATTAGGGTGATGTTGGCTTCATAAAAGCTGTTTGGGAGTGTTTCCGTTTGTTCAATTTCATGAAAGAGTCTTGCCAGGATTAGTAGTAGTTCCTCTTGGAAAGTTTGAAAGAATTCATTAGTGAATCCATCTGGGCCTGGGCTTTTGTTTTTGGGCAGACTTTTGATTACCATTTTTAATTCATCAATGGTGATGGGGGTGTTTAGATATGCTACATCCTCTTCCTTCAACCGTGGAAGATTATAAGAGTTCAAAAATTTATCCATTTCTTCCAGGTTCTCATTTTTAGTGGCATAGAGTTTTTCAAAGTAGTTTCTGATTACCCTTCGAATCTCTGTCATATCAGTAGTGATCTCTCCTTTTTCATTCCTAATACGAGTTATCAAGTTTCTCTCTCTCTTTCTTTGTTAGGTTTGCCAGTGGTCTATCAATCTTGTTTATTTTTTCGAAGAACCAACTTCTGCTTTCGTTGATCTTTCGGATTGTTTTTTGGGTTTCCACTTCGTTGATTTCTGCTCTCAGCTTTGTTATTTCCTTCTGTCTTCCTACTTTTGGGTCCTTTTGTTGAGCACTTTCTAGTTCTATTAGCTGTGTCATTAAGCTACTCAGGTAAGCTCCTTCTTCCTTCCTGATGTGTGCTTGCAAAGCTATAAATTTTCCTCTCAGTACTGCTTTTGCTGTGTCCCATAAGTTCTGAGAGTTTGTGTCTTGATTGTCATTTGTTTCCAGGAACCTTTTTATTTCCTCCTTGATTTCATCTCGGACCCACTGGTTATTGAGTATGAGGCTGTTTAACTTCCAGGTGTTAAAGTTTTTCTTCTGAATCCCTTTGGAATTTACAAATAATTTCAGAGCCTTGTGGTCAGCGAAGGTAGTCTGCAAAATTTCTATCCTCTTGATATTATGGAGGTATGTTTTATGTGCCAGCATGTAGTCTATCCTGGAGAATGTCCCATGTACATTGGAGAAGAATGTGTATCCAGTTTTCTGGGGATGGAGTGTCAAATATATCTCCACTAGGCCGCTTTCTTCCATTTCTCTCCTCAGGTCTAGTATATTCTTGTTGGGTTTCAGTCTGGTTGACCTATCCAGTGTTGACAAAGCAGTGTTGAGGTCCCCCACAATTATTGTGTTGTTATTGATATTGTTTTTCAGATTTGTCAACAGTTGTTTTAAATATTTTGCTGGCCCCTCATTTGGTGCATATATGTTTAGGAGAGTTATTTCTTCCTGCTCTACATACCCCTTGATTAATATAAAATGTCCATCTTTGTCCCTTACAACCTTCCTGAGTATAAAGTTTGCATTATCTGATATTAGTATGGCCACTCCAGCTTTTTTATGGGTGTTGTTTGCTTGGATAACTTTTCTCCAGCCTTTTATTTTGAGTCTATGTTTGTTCTGACTATTCAGGTGCATTTCTTGTAGGCAGCAGAAGGTTGGATTGAGTTTTTTGATCCATTTAGCCACTCTGTGTCTCTTTAACTGGTGCATTTAGTCCATTGACGTTGAGAGAAAGAATTGTCCTGGGATTTAATGCCATCTTTATATCGAAATTTGGTGTGTCTTTTGGTTAGTCTTGTTTTAAATTAGGTCTTTCAGTTTTTGTCTTAAGACTGGTTTTGAGTCTGTAAATTTTCTGAGCTGTTTTTCGTCTGTGAAACCATGTATTCTTCCATCAAACCGGAAAGTGAGTTTTGCTGGGTACAGTATTCTAGGGGAAGCATTCATTTCATTCAGTCTTGTCACAATATCCCACCACTGCTTTCTGGCATTGAGTGTTTCTGGTGACAGGTCTGATGTAAATCTCAAGGATGCTTGCTTGAATGTAATTTCCCCTTTTGATCTTGCTGTTTTCAGAATTCTGTCTCTATCTGTGGGATTTGTCATTGTGACTAGGATGTGTCTTGGGGTGGTTTTTCTTGGGTCTCTTTTGGTTGGTACTCTTTGAGCATGCAGGATTTGATCACATATATTTTTAGCCTTGGGAGTTTCTCTTTAATGATGTTCTTGACCATTGATTCTTCCTGGAAATTTTCTTCCTGGGTCTCTGGGACTCCAATGATTCTTAAGTTGTTTCTGTTGATCTTATCATAGACCTCTATTTTCATCTGTTCCCATTCTTTGACTAATTTTTCCATTGTCTGTTCATTTGTTTTAAGTTTTTTTTCCAATCTCTCCTGTTGTATGGAATTGTTATGTATCTCATCTTCCACAGCACCAAGTCTATTCTCAGCTTCTGATACCCTGTCCCAGAGCTTATCCATTTTGTCATTCACTTCATTTACTGATTTTTTCAGGCCTGTTAGTTGACATGTTATTTCAGTTTGGAGTTTTGTGATTTCTGTCTTTATATTTTCTTGATTCTTATTAGTGTTCTGTTCTACTCTATTCATGGTTTCTTTGAGTTCTTTGAGCATATTCCATATTGCTACTCTAAAGTCCTTATCTGAGAGATTGATTAGTTGGTTGGTCGTTAACTGGTCATCAGAATTGTCATCTTCATTCTCTATGTCTGATGCTGGCCTGCGTTGTTTCCCCATTGTCACACTTGTATTGTGGGTTTTTCTACGTGTTGTGGTGGTATTCATTGGTTATATGATGCAGGCAACACACTTCTCTGGCTCTGCCCTTTCTGGATGGGCCGACTTGCCTCCAAGGTAGGGGAGTCCTCCGTGGATGAAGCCTCACACAGCATCAAATCTTAGGCCCGAGCACGCAGCAGAGTAGACAGTCTGGAGAGAAATTCTTGCTTCTGTGATCCAGCACAGTTCTTAGTGTGGTTTTTTTCTTCTTGTGATGGTGTTCTTTTTTTAGAAAGAGCACATGGCAGCGAAGTGGAGCTAAGTGCCTTCTGGAGCCTCTTTTCAGCCCACTCTCATGAGGTTCATGCAACAGGATAGCAGAGAGACACACACAGGCAGCACTCACAGTTTTTCACAGTCGGGCCCCACTGGTCAGGCGTAGTTTTCTTTTTTTTTTTTTTCCGGAAGAATTTTCCTTTCCATTTTAAATGAAATCTCTGTAATTCAAAATTCCATGTTCCTATTAGTTTATATGAAATCTCCAGGGCCAAGAAAATCAAAAAAGAAGCATGGGAGAGGGCACTCAACTTTGTTACAAAGAAATTATAATTTGAAAATGGCTGTAATAACAATAAAAAGAGCACACACAATTTACTAAGGACTTGTTAATATGCTAAGTACTTTACATAATTATCTTTTCTAACTATCATTATCAACCCCATAGTGCAAATATGTTCATCTTCAGTTCCAGATGAGGAAACTAAGATTTAGAAAAGTTAGGTAGCTTCAAATCAGACACCATTAGTGGTTGATTTAGAATCTATATCCAAGTCTGACTGTTCTAAAAAATAATCTTTTTTTTTAATTTATTTAAACACCTTAATTACATACATGATTGTGTTTGGGTTTCAGTCATGTAAAGAACACCAACCATCACCAGTGCAACATTCCCATCACCAATGTCCCAAGTCTCCCTTCGCCCCACCCGACCCCCGCCTGTACTCTAGACAGGCTCTCCATTTTCCTCATACATTCTCATTATTAGGACAGTTCAAAATGTAGTTATTTCCCTAACTAAACTCATCACTCTTTGTGGTGAGCTTCCTGAGGTGAGCTGGAACTTCCAGCTCTTTTCTCTTTTGTGTCTGAAAATTATTATTACAAGGGTGTCTTTCATTTTTCTTAAAACCCATAGATGAGTGAGACCATTCTGCGTTTTTCTCTCTCTCTCTGACTTATTTCACTCAGCATAATAGATTCCATGTACATCCATGTATAGGAAAATTTCATGACTTCATCTCTCCTGACAGCTGCATAATATTCCATTGTGTATATGTACCACAGTTTCTTTAGCCATTCGTCTGTTGAAGGGCATCTTGGTTGTTTCCAGAGTCTTGCTATGGTAAATAGAGCTGCAATGAATATAGGTGTAAGGAAGGGGTTTCTGTATTGTATTTTTGTGTTCCTAGGGTATATTCCTAGGAGTGGTATAGCTGGATCGTATGGGAGCTCGATTTCCAGTTTTTGGAGGAATCTCCATATTGCTTTCCATAAAGGTTGAACTAGACAGCATTCCCACCAGCAGTGGATAAGAGTTCCTTTCTCTCCACATCCCCGCCAACACTGTTTATTCTCATTCTTTGTGATGTGTGCCATTCTCTGGGGTGTGAGGTGGTATCTCATCGTTGTTTTGATTTGCATCTCCCTGATGATTAGTGATGTGGAACATTTTTTCATGTGTCTTTTGGCCATGCGTATTTCTTCTTTGTCAAAGTGTCTGTTCATTTCTTCTCCCCATTTTTTGATGGGGTTAGATTTTTTTTTTGTAAAGTTCTGTCAGTGCCTTGTATATTTTGGAGATTAGCCCCTTATCTGATGGGTATTGGGTGAATAGTTTCTCCCACTCAGTGGGTGGCTCTTGTATCCTGGGCACTATTTCCTTTGAGGTGCAGAAGCTTCTCAGCTTAATATATTCCCATCTGTTAATCTCTGCTTTCACTTGCTTGGAGAGTGCAGTTTCCTCCTTGAAGATGCCTGTAGTCTCAATGTCCTGGAGAGTTTTGCCTATGTGTTGTTCTATATATCTTATGGTTTTGGGGCTGATATCGAGGTCTTTAATCCATTTGGATTTTACCTTTGTACATGATGTTAGCTAGGGGTCTAAGTTTAATTTTTTGCAAGTGGCTATCCAATTGTGCCAACACCACTTGTTGAAGAGGCTTTCCCTGCTCCATTTAGGATTTCCTGCTCCTTTATCAAAAATTAGGTGGTTGTATCTCTGGGGAACATTTTCTGAGTATTCAAGCCTATTCCACTGATCTGAGGACCTATCCTTATTCCAATACCATGCTGTTTTGATAACTGTTGCTTTGTAGTACAGTTTAAAGTTGGGGAAAGTAATTCCTCCCATATTCTTTTTCCCAATGATTGCTTTAGCTATTCGAGGGTGTTTATTGTTCCAAATGAATTTCAAAAGTGTCTGATCCATTTCTTTGAAGAATGTCATGGGTATCTTTAGAGGGATGGCATTAAATCTGTATAATGCCTTGGGGAGTATTGACATTTTGATGATGTTAATCCTGCCAATCCATGAGCAGGGTATGCGTTTCCATTTCCGTGTGTCCTCTCTTATTTCTTGGAGCAGATTTTTATAGTTTTCTTTGTATAGGTCCTTCACATATTTAGTCAAGTTGATTCCAAGATACTTGAGTTTGTGTGGCACTATTGTGAATGGGGTGGTTTTCTTAATGTCCATTTCATCCTTATTACTATTGGTATATAGAAAGGCCATTAATTTTTGTGTGTTAATTTTGTAGCCTGCCACCTTGCTATATGAGTCTATTGTTTCTAGAAGCTTTTTGATAGAGTCTTTAGGGTTTACTAAGTAGAGTATCATGTCATCTGCAAACAGTGAGAGCTTGAATTCTTCCTTTCCTATCTGGATTTCCTTGATATCCTTTTCTTGCCTAATCGCTATAGCAAGTACTTCCAGTGCTATGTTGAATAGGAGTGGTGAGAGAGGACAGCCTTGTCTTGTGCCAGAATTTAGAGGGAAGGCTTTCAGTTTTTCTACATTGAGGATAATATTTGCCACTGGCTTGTGGTAGATGGCCTTCACTATATTGAGAAAGGTTTCCTCCATTCCCATCTTGCTGAGAGTTTTGATCAAGAATGGGTGTTGGACCTTATCAAATGCTTTCTCTGCATCTATTGATATGATCATGTGGTTTTTATTTTTCTTGTTGTTGATGTTGTGTATTATGTTGATAGATTTACGGATGTTAAACCAGCCTTGCATTCCTGGGATGAAACCTACTTGATCGTAGTGGATGATCTTCTTAACGAGGCATTGAATCCTATTTGCCAGGATTTTGTTGAGGATCTTTGCATCTGCATTCATCAGTGATATTGGTCTGTAATTTTCTTTTTTGGTAGCATCTCTGTCTGGTTTAGGTATCAAGGTGATGTTGGCTTCATAAAAGCTATTTGGAAGTGTTTCTGTTTGTTCAATTTCATGAAAGAGTCTTGCCAAGATTGGCAGTAGTTCCTCTTGGAAAGTTTGATAGAATTCATTAGTGAATCCATCTGGACCTGGGCTTTTGTTTTTCGGCAGACATTTGATTACTGTTTTAATTTCATCAATGGTGATGGGGGTGTTTAGATATGCTACATCCTCTTCCTTCAACCGTGGAAGATTATAAGAGTCCAAGAATTTATCCATTTCTTGCAGGTTCTCATTTTTAGTGGCGTAGAGTTTTTCAAAGTAGTTTCTGATTACCCTTTGAATCTCTGTCATATCAGTAGTGATCTCTCCTTTTTCATTCCTGATACGAGTTATCAAGTTTCTCTCTCTCTCTTTCTTTGTTAGGTTTGCCAGTGGTCTATCAATCTTGTTTATTTTTTCAAAGAACCAACTTCTGCTTTCGTTGATCTTTCGGATTGTTTTTTGAGTTTCCACTTCGTTGATTTCTGCTCTCAGCTTTGTTATTTCCTTCTGTCTTCCTATTCTTGGGTCCTTTTGTTGAGCATTTTCTAGTTCTATTAGCTGTGTCATTAAGCTACTCAGGTAAGCTCCTTCTTCCTTCCTGATGTGTGCTTGCAAAGCTATAAATTTTCCTCTCAGTACTGCTTTTGCTGTGTCCCATAAGTTCTGAGAGTTTGTGTCTTGATTGTCATTTGTTTCCAGGAACCTTTTTATTTCCTCCTTGATTTCATCTCGGAACCACTGGTTATTGAGCATGAGGCTGTTTAACTTCCAGGTGTTAAAGTGTTTCTTCTGAGTCCCTTTGGAGTTCACAAATAATTTCAGAGCCTTGTGGTCAGCGAAGGTAGTCTGCAAAATTTCTATCCTCTTGATATTATGGAGGTATGTTTTATGTGCCAGCATGTAGTCTATCCTGGAGAATGTCCCATGTACATTGGAGAAGAATGTGTATCCAGGTTTCTGGGGATGGAGTGTCCTATATATATCCACTAGGGCTCTTTCTTCCATTTCTCTCCTCAGGTCTAGTATATTCTTGTTGGGTTTCAGTCTGGTTGACCTGTCCAGTGTTGACAAAGCCGTGTTAAGGTCCCCCACAATTATTGTGTTGTTGTTGATATTATTTTTCAGATTTGTCAACAGTTGTATTAAATATTTTGCTGGCCCCTCATTTGGTGCATATATGTTTAGGAGAGTGAGTTCTTCCTGCTCTACGTACCCCTTGATTAATATAAAATGTCCGTCTTTGTCCCTTACAACCTTCCTGAGTATAAAGTTTGCATTATCTGATATTAGTATGGCCACTCCAGCTTTTTTATGGGTGTTGTTTGCTTGGATAATTTTTCTCCAGCCTTTTATTTTGAGTCTATGTTTGTTCTGACTATTCAGGTGCGTTTCTTGTAGGCAGCAGAAGGTTGGATTGAGTTTTTTGATCCATTTAGCCACTCTGTGTCTCTTAACTGGTGCATTTAGTCCATTGACGTTGAGAGAAAGAATTGTCCTGGGATTTAACGCCATCTTTATTTCAAAATTTGGTGTGTCTTTTGGGTAGTCTTGTCTTAGATTAGGTCTTTCAGTTTTTCTCTTAAGACTGGTTTTGTGTCTGTGAAGTTTCTGAGCTGTTTTTGTCTGTGAAACCATGTATTCTTCCATCAAACCGGAAAGTGAGTTTTGCTGGGTATAGTATTCTGGGTGAAGCATTCATTTCATTCAGTCTTGTCACAATATCCCACCACTGCTTTCTGGCATTGAGTGTTTCTGGTGACAGGTCTGCTGTAAATCTCAGGGAAGCTTGCTTGAACGTGATTTCCCCTTTTGATCTTGCTGTTTCCAGAATTCTGTCTCTATCTGTGGGATTTGTCATTGTGACTAGGATGTGTCTTGGGGTGGTTTTTCTTGGGTCTCTTTTGGTTGGTACTCTTCGGGCATGCAGGATTTGATCACATATATTCTTTAGCTCTGGAAGTTTCTCTTTAATGATGTTCTTGACCATTGATTCTTCCTGGAAATTTTCTTCCTAGGTCTCTGGGACTCCAATGATTCTTAAGTTGTTTCTGTTGATCTTATCATAGACTTCTATTTTCGTTTGTTCCCATTCTTTGACTAATTTTTCCATTGTCTGCTCATTTGCTTTAAGTTTTTTGTCCAATCTCTCCTGCTGTATGGAATTGTTATGTATCTCATCTTCCACAGCACCAAGTCTATTCTCAGCTTCTGATACCCTGTCCCAGAGCTTATCCATTTTGTCATTCACTTCGTTTACTGACTTTTTCAGTCCTGTTAGTTGACATGTTATTTCAGTTTGGAGTTTTGTGATTTCTGCCTTCATATTTTCTTGGTTCTTATTAGTGTTCTGTTCAACTCGATCCATGGTTTCTTGGAGTCTGTTGAGCATCTTCCATATTGCTAGTCTAAAGTCCTTATCTGAGAGGTTGATTAGTTGGTCAGTCATTATCTGGTCCTCAGAATTGTTATCTTCATTCTCTATGTCTGATGCTGGCCTGCGTTGTTTCCCCATTGTCACACTTGTATTGTGGGTTTTTCTACGTGTTGTGGTGGTATTCATTGTCTATATGATGTAGGCAGCACACTCCTCTGGCTCCTCCCTTTCTGGATGGGCTGACTTGCCTCTAAGGGAGGGGAGTCCTCCGTGGATGAAGCCTCACACTGGGTCAAATCTTAGGCCCGAGCATGCAACAGAGAAGACAGTCCAGAGAGAAATGTTTGCTTCTGTGATATAGCGCCGTTCTTAGTGTGATTTTTCCTTTTTGTTGCAATGGAGTTCTTTCCTTAGAAAGAGTGCACGGCCGCGTAGCGAAGCGGAGCGGCCGTGCTCCTCTGGAGCCTCTTTTTGCCCCACTCGCAAGAGTTTCACGCAAGAGGACAGTAGACAGACATAGACAGGTCACACTCACAGTCTTTCACAGTTGAGCCCCACTGGGCCGGTGTACTTTCGCGGATTTTCCCCGCCTGGTGTCATACACAGGGAGCCGGCTTTTGCAAAGCTTAGCCGGTTTTTATGCTCTGAAGTCCCTCCCTGAAAATGGCGTCTGGGCGAGCGAGGTTTCTGGAGCCTCTCCTTGTCCCACTCGCAAGAGTTTCACGCAAGAGGACAGTAGACAGACATAGACAGGTCACACTCACAGTCTTTCACAGTTGAGCCCCACTGGGCCGGTGTACTTTCGCGGATTTTCCCCGCCTGGTGTCACACACAGGGAGCCGGCTTTTGCAAAGCTTAGCCGGTTTTTATGCTCTGAAGTCCCTCCCTGAAAATGGCGTCTGGGCGAGCGAGGTTTCTGGAGCCTCTCCTTGCCCCACTCGCAAGAGTTTCACGCAAGAGGACAGTAGACAGACATAGACAGGTCACACTCACAGTCTTTCACAGTTGAGCCCCACTGGGCCGGTGTACTTTCGCGGATTTTCCCCGCCTGGTGTCACACACAGGGAGCCCTCAGGCGTAGTTTTCACTCGCTCGCTGGGCAGCTTCAGAATGCTGTATTTTTGGGGTTCACTTCCCAGGACTCTGAGGAGAGTCACTGGCTCGCTGGGTAGCTTCCGAATGTAGTTTCTTTGGGGTTCGCTTCCCAGGGCTCTGAGGAGAGCTTCCAGAGTTCAGGAAAGACAGAGAAGAGTAGGACAGGGCTCCCTTCAGGTGCTCAGTTTCTGGCTCGCTGGGTAGCTTCCAAATGTAGTTTCTTTGGGCTTCACTTCCCAGGGCTCTGAGGAGAGCTTCCAGAGTTCAGGAAAGACAGAGAAGAGTAGGGAATGCATAGGATTTAAGAGTATCTTTGGAATGTAAATTAGTGCAGTTACTATGGAAAAAAAGATGGAGATTCCTTTAAAAATTTTATAATGATGAAGGTGTGATATAAATATACACAATGGAATACTAAACAGTTGCAAGAAATGATAAAATTATGTCACTTGCTTCAATTTGGATGAAAGTAGAGAATGCTTAGTGAAGTGATTAAGGGGAATGGACAAATAGCAGATGATTTCACTTATATGTACTATGTAAAATAACAGAATGAGGGGATACAAGGTATCACAGGGGGATGACTAGATTAGCCCTTTAAAAATCTATGTCTTGTTATATCCCTTTAACCAGACACTGTGTGTTCTTGCTCCAAATAATGGCCTGGTCCCTACATTACCTAGTTTCACACATATGGGCCATGAATAATTAAAGAAAACAAAATACTAAATTCTACCAAAATTAATCTTAGAAGCTTATAAAAATCTATAATGGTTACTAGAAAGAGAGGAATAAATGGGAAAGGAATGGCAAAAAATAGTCATTTTTGGTGGCAGTGCTTTTGGGAAAACAGTAGAAATTTGGTAATAGAAAATGGTGAGAATTTAATACATAGAATATGAAGCTAATTCCTGGAATGCTATAATATTATAAGCTAAGCAAGACATCATGTTAAGCAAAGTAAGTCAGAGGAAAAAGTTCAAATATCAGATATCAAATATCAGTTCAAAATATCAAATATCACTCACCTATGGAATAGAGAAAAACAAAACAAGTGAATAGACAGTATTAAGTGATATCAAACTTAGTGACAGTAAAAGAAAGAGATATCAAAGACTGAATATGAACCATAGGTGACATAAAAACAGTGATGGAGGGTCACAGGCCCTTAGGTGGTGGTGGAGTACTATTGCACTTTATTGCTTTTATAACCATACTATCTAAACTATAATTTAAAAAATGGAAAGGGAAAGGAAGGAAAGAAAGAAGAGAAAGGATGGGAAGAAGGAAAGGGAAAAGAAGAAAGGGTAGAGGAGAGGACAAGAGAAAAGGGGATGGAGGAGGAGAGGAGGGGAAAGGAGGGTAGTGAAGTGAAGGGGGGGAAGGGAAAGGAAAGGAAGGATTAAGTAGAGTCATAATGAGCCCCAGTGAGAGAATAATAAAGTGATCCAGCAAAGGAAATTAAAGAAGCCAATGAGACGAGAGGCAAACCAGGTATTGCTTCTGTAATGAATGTGCTACACCACTCTACTCATGATGTTTTATAACTAATGTCTAGAGAGCCATCAAAAGTAGGTATATTAGAACAGGGCCTTCAGAGAAGCTGGACGATTGGACTAAACGTTTGTCCCCTCATCCCCTTCAGCCAAACACTGTGTTCTTACACCAAATAATGGGCTATCATGTACCGTTTCATTTAAGAGGTGTCAGGTGGGTTTGCACACACACATATGCACAAACACACACAGCACCTAACTCTGCACTACTGATGTCCACTCTATTGCTTATTGTTGACTTCCATTCTATCACAATTCAAACTCCTCAGCTTCTTTTGGCTTTATGTTTGTTTATTTGTTTTTGTTTGTTTGAGGGCCACACCCTGTGGTGATCAGGGGCTATTACTGGTACTGCTCAGAATTACTCCTGGCAGGCTCTGGGGACCATATGGGATGCTGGGGATTGAAATTGGATAATCTTGCAAGGAAAATACCCTATACACTTTACTATCACTCAAGTCCCTCAACTTGTATTTTTTTTGTTGTTGTTGTTTTTTTAAGGTTTGGGATCAAACCCGGCAGTGCTCAGGAACTACTCCTGGCTCTGAGCTCAGAAACTGCTCCTGGAAAGTTCAGGGGACCATATTTGATGCTGGGAATTGAACCTGAGTAGGATGCATGCAAAGCAAAAGCTTTACCCGCTGTGCTATTGCTCTGGCCCTATCAGCTTGTTTTGTTGTTGTTGTTTGTTTCTTAAACCAAAGTAAAGCCTCTCTTTTGGTCAACACATGTGATCTAGGGGAAAATTAAACATACACAAAAACAACTACACTTCCTTCCTCCCAAACCTGGTGTCTTTCCTTTCTTTGCCCACCATATTCATGATCTGGTAGGCATCGCTCCTGATTAACAGGAAGATGTCAGATTCCAAAAAAGCACACTAATGTGGAAAAAAAAAGTGTCAGGTGGGGATAGGGTACTGAAGAGACTTGTACAACAGGTAGTGAACTTGCATTGCATGCAAAAGACTCAGATTCTATTCACAGAACCCCATATGGTTATCTCTGACAAGAGTTTATCACTGAATGCAGAGCAAGGAGTAAGCCCTTTGTACAATTGGGTGTGATTCCAAAAAAAATTAAAATTTCAAGAGAATAAGAAAAGACAGTATCACCACCTCTTAAAAAATTTTAAAAGAAGAAAACCAATACCCTGGATAATATAGACATCTAGTGTCTCCTCTAGCTCTTAAATTTATTTGAGTCTTTTCAAATCTACTGAAGAAGGAATTTCTAATGTCTAAAATTACTTTCAACAGTTTTCTGATAGGACCATAAAGATGGGAACTCTGAATTCTTCCTTTTACCTGAATAGTACTTAGGTCCCATAAAAATACAAAGATAAAAATAACAATTGTTCTAGAGGATGGAGAAGTTGGTAGTGTTTTAAATATGAGTCCAGGAAATGTTTTATAAATAACTAAGGCATTTACTGGCTTGAACTAGAGAATAAGCCTGTACCAAATTGTACTAACCTCAAGAGTATTCCATTTATCTAAAAAAGCCACAGAAGCACATTCCAATAAGATTTCTTGCTTAACTACACTGACTACTTGAAAAGTAACCAAGCTTGTACCCACATTGTTATTATTAATAATAATAATCAATACTTACAGTTTTTCAAGAATTCAATTGTGTTCCTAGCTGTGTGATGCTCTTTATATACATATATTCATTGACTGAACCATCATGCTAATCACATTATAGGTGCTCACAGGCATTCAATTTATTCAATTAATATTTGTTGAAAAGTGTCATACCAGACTAATGATGAGATCGCTTCCCCCAAAGTTACCTAGTTCTATCAGTAGTTGTCTGGGATTCAATTTCAGGCTCTCCACTGACTCTACCAGAATCTTACTCAGCATACTTTGGCTTAGTCACTGGATCTTAGTATTGGATGAAGTGGATGCTATGTAGGGCCCCATCCTGCTTCTGCGTTCTTTCCACAGTTGCCAGGAGTGTAGGCTGCTGACAGTTCACTCCGATGGTTCACTGCTGAGTGTCTCCAAGGTCAGGCCCCTTTTTCAAAAGGACTAGTACCTAAGATGCATGGAGGCAAAAGGCCCATATTTTGTCTAAGTTTAGGATCCCTCTGAAAAAGAATCACCAGCACTCCCAATCAACATCTTATTCTATCTATTTCTCATTTTCTAAATTCCCTCCTGAGACCACTGACCACTAAGCCTCGCACACACCAAGCTCAATACCAAGGCCCAGAAGCCCAAGAAGCTTCAGAGATCCACTTCAGTTACTATTCATTCTGTTTGTTTCATAAGGAATACATGTTACTGAGCCCCAGATATGTATACGATTTCTTATTTTGGGAATTTTCTGATCCTAACTGGTTATCACTTTTTAGAACTTTAAGAAGTTCTTTGATATAGTATAGATCTGAATCTCGCTTTAGTGATATGTGTGTTGCATGCATATCTGTTATTCTTCTCTGTGTCTGGATTTTTTTTTAATTTTTTAATTTGTAGAATGAAGACAACTTTATTTGGGGCCTGTCAAACGTATTGATCTTTTATGGATATTTTATGCTTGTACACTAATCAAATGTCATTTTGTTAAAACAAAAATGAAAAAAAAATTTGACAGATGATGAACAAAAAGACAGCAGTTAATGGAAATAATAAGTGATAACTTACTATATGTTTTCTGCATGGCAATTTATTTTCAACTGAAAATCAGATAACTACAAAATAAAACAACTAGGAAATCAAGCTTCACGTAAATAATCTTGGCAAAATTTTAGTAGTCAAATGGTCACAAGTAAGAATGAACACTTGGAGAAGCCGGAGCCCTCATCCCCTTCCAATAACAATCAAAATTCACCTACATAATCCTAAAATTCCACTTTCAAGCATAAATCCTAGAGAAGCTCTCACCTTTCATTCTGAGAATTCAGGCAAACCAATATACTTACTATTTGTATATATTTTTGAATATTTAATATGTTTACTATTATATTAAAGAAGTAGAAACAACATAATGTCCATAAAAGAAAAATGGATAAATTTCATAATATTCACACAGTATAATAATATCACCTTTAATGAAAATAAGCATGGATAAGATTGAAAATAACATGTGATGCTAAATTATAATTTTATATATAGTTTATAAACTTGAACAGTAATAAAATATGCTTTTTGAAAGAGAGGAGTGAGAGAGAAGAAAAAAGAAAAAAAAAGGAAGGAAGGAAGGAATTCTATAGGACTGGCTACCCAAATTCTAGAGGGGTGAGACATGACTTGTGTATGGGTACTCCTTAGCTGCCAAATATATTACCTATGGATTAAAGTACAAGCAAAGAAGAAACCTTAAGGCTGGAGTTGGAAAACAGAAGCCTGGTCGTTGACATGTAGTACTGCTTTAATGACAGTTTACACCAAAATCATGAACTGTTCATGAGCAAACATTTTATAACATTGTCAGCCTTTCCATTCCTACTAGAGTCACAAGAGCATGAGTAGAGTACTTGGGAGAATAGGAAAAGAGAAATTCCAGGACACTCGTAATTCATTAACTCTCTATACTTCGATCAGCAAAAGAAAATGAATATCTGTTGATCATTCACTCAATAACAGTCTGGAATTGCCCAGCAGAGTGGTCTCCTCTCGGACTAATGCCAGACCCAGGAATACTTTCCCCTAGTCACTGAATCTTCATGGTAATCCCTGACTAATTCTTCTGGGCTTGGACATGAACGTGCTACCGACAGAACACAATTTCCCCAAACTGAGGTGTCAGTGCTATCTAGGATCACTAATATGAGTGACTAAAGCAACCCAGAGGATTTTTCTAATTAAATTCTAAGGTGAATAACAATAATAAAAACAATATAATTTGTTATTGGTTTAATAGCTGTCTAGACTTTTACACCTCAAAGGAAAATAAAAATTGTTCTATGTCATCACATGTTTTCCTAGCAGAATAAAATTAGTGACCTGAAAAAATAAGTACAAAAATTAAAATCTACTAAATTTATTTCCAAGAGTTTAAGTGAATATGTGACTCAAGATACTAAAAATTACTTCTTTTCTGTGCCGATGAAAATGGAATATTTTCTCCTATCACCCCTAATATTTGCACTGCAGTAGTGAGATACAGTATCTTACATTTTTGAAGCTATGAGAAATGTGTTGGCAAAGACTTCTTGATACAGACTATTCCACAACATAAATCAGAGCTGATTAAACACACAAGAAACAGAGATGGCAATACAAGTAATTTTACAATTTGCTATACACGGTAGTAAGAAAAACAGGAAGTAGGTGTTTATTAGACGTTCCAAATATACCAGCCAAAATGCAACTCCCCATGGAGTCTGAGTTATTCAAAATATATCAAAGAACAGAATTCCTAAGATTATAAAAGGGTAATTAATCACAAGCAGTGTTCACAGACCAGTGATTTGGAAACTACCTTCTTATTGAAGATCTGGATCAAGAACAAACTTCAAAGCAAAATTAATTGATCTCAGATTCACTGCATCTGGTCAATAAACTACCCCCCCAAAATGTTACTTTAAGTGCATTAGACAGTCTTTTTTATTTAGCAATTCTGTAGAAGGTGTATTAAATAGTCATTTTCATCTAACTTTGTTAGAATATCATTGACTCCCCACATAAGTTGTTTGTACCAAGAACACCTTCTCTTTATGGTATTTTGTAAATTGCAATTTCCAGGTACGTTGTTTAATTTAGGCCTGTTTCTTAGGGACAGAGGCTCACCATGATTCCAGATTCAAAAAATGAGAGGATTTACTTATTGGATATCTAACATGATCTCTGTGGTTTTCAAAATCCTATCTTTGACTAAGTAAATTCTTTAAACTTTTCTGAATTAGGACAAAAGTCCTAAAGGTTTAGTGGCTATGGTTCACAATGTACTTTAAAATACATGAAACATAACACTTTAATTTTTGCAGATGCCGTATAGGAAATGTAAATGTAGAAGCCAATCTGATTTGAGGAATTAGATGATTAAGAGGCTTAGGAATTTCTAACAATAATGATTACTTTAAGAGTAATAAGGACACATCCGTGCAATGTTTCTGTGACTCAGTATCTCGCCTATAAAATGAAATTAGATGTTTGGCTCAACTACTTCAAAACTCATGTGGGTGAATGTAATAGTTTAAATATTTGTAAAGTACCATTAGATTTCCTGACAGAAGTCACTTTGAAGTTGTAAAATATTCGTGAATTGTTAGATCCTTTCCTCAGCTGTGTAAATGGAAGTAGGGAAATTTAATGTCTGTGATTTATGTATATATTATATATTTATATTACATATATTTAATTGGAATCATCTATATACATATTTTATCAAGCTAAGAAAGAGTTCAAAAAGAGTTGCTTGAATACAGCTCTACAAGTGAGAAATTAACAATAGGCTAATTATAAACAAATTAGCTCTGTGCTCCACTCAGGATGAGACCATTTAAGCTGCTTCCCTGATTTTCAATTTTAAACACAGAAATCTGGTTACCAGCTTAATGTCAATTGGGCTTCCTTGCAAAGTGAGCATGACAGAGAACAAGAGATAAATGAGAGAGGACAGCAAAGAGGGAGAAATGGGAGAAGAAAAAAAGGAATGCACTAGAATAAATCACCCTCTTCTGCTCAAGTGACAAGTAAGCAGTATGTCAGCATAAGGTTGTGTTCACATCTAAGCTTCTGTAGTAAACAGGAGACTAGATAGTTACCCATAAAGCCAAATTTTGAGCAATGAAATATGGCAGCAGCAAAAATTGTCACTCCTCACAAAAGCCAGAATATGGAAATAAATTATCCAAGTGCCCAAGAACAGATGACTAGATAAAGAAACAATGGTACACATACACAATGGAATACTACTTAATTATAAGAAAAGACAAAAATATGCAAATTGCTACTATGTCATGAATGGAACTGGAGGGTATTATACTAAGTGCAGTCAGCCAGAAAGAAAGGGTCAAATACAGAATGAGGTCTCTCATATGTGGAGCATAAAGAAGCATAGCAAGGAAATAGCAAATAGTCCAAGGCAGCAGAACCTGAGAGCTAGGCTAAGGAACTGAGCTTAGCATGGGTGGGCGGTGGGAGTGGCTGAGGTAAAAGGACACTGAGGGTGGGTAGAGAGGTTTAGGAGAGAAAAGCAGATGGATACTTGTTTATGAGTGAAGGACAGTCCCACAGAAGCTGCCCTGTGAACACACCACAGACTTTTCCCTTGCAAAAGTAAATAAATAAATTTGTGTTGTGAGCCTCTGATATTTGCAAGGTGTAAGAAAGGAGGGTTACTTGCAGGTATTCTACTAAAGCCAAGATAGACTAATAAACAAAAACAAAATAGTCAAACCAGTTCTCTTTGCTCTAGCACTGGGTTCTGAGGCATCTGGATAAATTGGAAGAAAGCCTTTCTCATTCCCTCCCTTGTTTTTCTGGCAAGCCAAGCTTCCTGCTGACCAGCTCACCCAGTGGTGGCAGCCAGGGCTATAGCCTCCTTCTGGAACTTCTGAAATTAAAAAGGTCACAGATGTTCTCTAAAGATCATACCCGAGAAATCTAATTTATATTGAAGGAGGTAGAAACATCCATTTTCTCTTAATCCCAAAGTGATACCAGACCTTAGTTCTTTAATCTTTACCACCAGTTAAAGTAAGTATACTTGGGTTCAATATTATTGCTTCTTGTGACCATTCTCAGAGCATAGCCTAAGTTGAAATTCCATTGATCACCAAGTAGGAAGACTAGCACAAAAATATTTTTAATTCATTCCATTAAGTCAGATAAACTATGTGAAAGTCATAACTCTGAGGGTTGAAAATCTAACAGGTTTTCAGGGTAGAGTGATAGTACAGTGGGAAGGGGATTTGCTTGGCACAATGCCAAACCAGGTTCGATCCCAGCCATCCATTAGTATGATCCACCAACCCTTGCCAAAATCACTCCTCAGTGTAGAGTGAGGAGTAAGCCTTGAGCATTGCTGTCTGTGCTAATCCTCAAAAAAAAAAACATATTTCCAGATATCTGTTCTGAGAAGGCAGTAGAAGAGTTTTAAAAAAAGTCACTGGTGGTATGAAGAGAGGATCCTTAGTGCTTTGATCAAGAACCTCACAGTCACTAGCATGTTCTCTCCATGAGATAAGCACAAAGATAAGTGTATGAGTATGACCTAGAACAATCTTTCAAAACTGTTTCTTCCTCTACTTTTGTTCTCCAATTGTGGTCCCTTTCAATTCCATCTGCATTTGAGTTTTCAACTAGCAGATTGGTGCTACGTCTGGCCTGTGGGAATGTTTGAGTTTCAATTTTTGATGGTAATATTTTTGAAAAGATATTTTTAAAATGAAATTGCACACAGCAGTATAGATTTGTGACTCTTCATTTTTTAAAAATTTCTTAAGAGTCCAGAGCGATAGCACAGCAGGTAGAGTGTTTACTTTGCATGCAGCCGATCTGGGTTTGACTACCAGCATTCCATTTGGCATCCCATATGCTGCCAGGAATGACCCCTGAGGTCAGAGCCAGCTGTAGCCCTGAGTACAGTCAGGTGTGACCCAAAACCAAAAAATATTTTAATAAAAAATATTTAATTGATCAAAGCTTTAGCCAGGATTGACCCATGGCAACACTAAACCCTTGTTCAAGTAGCTCCAAACTTAAACATCACCCACTACAACAATGGCTCTGCTTATTTGTGTTTCCTACCTTTCCTATAAGACATTTTACTAACTTCTCAATATCTGTTACCCCTACCTCAACTACTTCCCAGCTCACCTGGATGTGAGGTATCTATGGTTGCAATAAGGGGGTTGCCTCAGGGGTACAAGGGAATTCAGCAAAAGATTCAGGAAGAAACCTCAGCGATCAGAGAGAGGTGGGTGCAAGAGGCTATTTAGCTTAGAAGCCACACATAGTAGCTAGGACCTTTAATAAAGATTCATGTCTCCTGACTTCTACTGACTGACTGTGGATCATTTCCTGGCCACTAGCCTGAACCCAGAGATCTGCTGGGATGCAGGCCCTGACCTGGCTGAGGAAGGCCTCACCACCCATTCACCATCATCCACTGCCATCCAGGACTATTATTAATTTAATTAATTCTACAAATATCTCTACTGATTTATGCAATATATTGCTTTACATCACCCTCTCTCTCTCTTTCTTGAGCATTACTTACAGATGCATTTGTTCCATGATTGTCAGCACATGTGTCACCTTCTCTTCTCACATGTTGCCTCTTCCCTCTCCTCTCCTAGTTACAGTACAGAAGAGGTTCTCAACCACTGGCACTGGATGACAAGAATAGAAGAGCTCCATATCACAAGTAGAGAGATCTTATCAAGGAAAGAAATTCTTTTTTTTTTTTTTTTTTTTGGTTTTTGGGCCACACCCTGTGACGCTCAGGGGTTACTCCTGGCTATGCGCTCAGAAGTTGCTCCTGGCTTCTTGGGGGACCATATGGGACGCCGGGGGATCGAACCGCGGTCCATCCTAGGCTAGCGCAGGCAAGGCAGCACCTTACCTCCAGCGCCACCGCCCGGCCCCAAGGAAAGAAATTCTTAACATATGCCCCAAACTTGTGAGATGAATGGAAGTCCCCTTCTGTGTGTTTTCTGGTTGCCAAAACAGCCAGTTACCTCTCAATTGTTTGAGGTTGTAGATAATTCCTTGTATAATAGCAAAGATCTATAGAGTTTCCCATTTTTACTGTCCTTTAAAAATATCCTATATGATAGTATGTCATTGGTGGCCCAAAGGATTGATGACAAAAGTTAATCTTTATGTTACAATATTAATAGGATTGATACTGCCCCTGGATTTCCTCCTGGTTTGTTTTTATTTTATTCATGATGCTTTATATTATTTATCTTCTCTTCTCAGTCTCCTCCTCATTGTTTCTATTAAGAAATCTTCAGAAGGGACCAGCACGGTGGCGCTAGAGGTAAGGGCCTGTCTTGCCTGCTCTAACCTAGGATGGACCGCGGTTCGATCCCCCGGCATCCCATATGGTCCCCCAAGCCAGGAGCGACTTCTGAGCACGTAGCCAGGAGTAACACCTGAGCGTCACTGGGTGTGGCCCAAAAAAACAAAAACAAAAACAAAAAACAAACAAACAAAAAAAACCTCCAGAAATAACAAATATTTTAGAGTGAGAAAGTACTTATTTGTTCATTGATTACTGTTTTAAAGTCAAACAAACTTGAAAGAAAGAAAGAAAGAAAGAAAGAAAGAAAGAAAGAAAGAAAGAAAGAAAGAAAGAAAGAAAGAAAGAAAGAAAGAAAGAAAGAAAGAAAGAAAGAAAGAAAGAAAGAAAGAAAGAAAGAAAGAAAGAAAGAAAGAAAGAAAGAAAGAAAGAAAGAAAGAAAGAAAGAAAGAAAGAAAGAAAGAAAAGAAAGAATTTGGGCCCTTACTGGCCCATAGTCAATGTTAAATGAATACTTACTATTTGGAGAAGTGACAATTTCTTACTAGCATTTTATTGTGAGAAGAGTCCACTTCTGTTCAACATTTAGAAATAGACTTTTCTTACTATAAATTCTGAAATATAAGCACTTGAATATTTTACCATATTTTCACAAGGTTCAGTCTCTATTCATACCACTACAAGACATCAATATAAATTCACCTAGAATCTGTTGCCATTTGAACATCAGCACTTGCCTATGAGACAAAAATTATTTTGTACAACAGAAGACAAGAAATGAGCTCTCTCTTCCCACAACAACCTCAAGTCCAAAATCCTTTTTCTCTCGACTTAAAGTCAAAAATTAATTTCCAGGAGATTGAGCTTATATATGAGTATAACATAGTTCTTTGGAGGAAATCAAACAATGTCCCTTTTACCTCAAATGATGTTTTTATTAAGTATGCCTCCAAGGAAATCTTAGACTGCTTTGCCTCTATTTCAATAGTTTACATGAAGTTGGGTTAGAGAGAGAGGTGAACTAACTTGACCTCAGGCATCATGGAACAGATATTGCTTTGGTTCAATTGTTGTCTGAAAGGATTGGGGGCTGGGTGTGACATAATAATAAGTGACCAAAACAATGGACATTTAGTTTATATAGAGTTTTTCTTCCTGTAATTCCAAAGCAAGCTTCAGGCTTAATACAAATGACATGGAAAAAAGAAACAAGCCAAAGACTTCGGCAACTACAGCTTGCAATATAATTCATTTATCCAGTAGACAAGCACCCACTGCCCTTGGGAGGTGAAAGTATACAGGTCCTTCAGAACCATTGCCTTCTCACACATAACTCTGTATTTATTCTGGTTGTATTCACTTTCCTTTGTTGGTTTTCCCCCCAGACAAATATTGTGAATTTCATACACATGAAACAGTCATCTACATTCTTCAGCAGAGCATTTCCGGTTTCCTTTTGGAGTTTGTCAGTGATGTCTGGGTTCTGATTCAAGAAAATCATACTGTTGTTGGTTCTGTTCTTTTTTTTTCCTTTTTTTTTCTTTTATAAAAATCTGTTTGCACAAAAATTAGTCAATCATACTTATTGAGGATAAGAGGGTCCCACAGGGAGAGGCTAAATATTTACAAAGCCCTTTCTGTCAACAGGCATTGAACCAAGAGAGTCATGCTCCATAACACTTTAATCCCATCTGAGTGGGACCTTCTGGAACCACCCTCTGCCCAGTGAGATGACCTCACTTCCCTAGGATGTCTGTTCCTTTTCTTTTCCCAGCATCCTTTCTATATGAATACCTTCCAGCCAAGTCAATTAAAAACCCTCATTTCCCATCTTTGAATGAGTCCTGAGAACCATCCAATACTAATGTTAAACACAGTAGAGCAGCAAATGTTTCAAGGAGGAAACAAGGAAGTAAGGGTTATCCATTAAGAGTGGATTCAAAAGTGGGAGGTTTCTTTGAGATGAGGTTCATTTACACAAGCCAAAAAACTCTGTTAAATGCATCTGGGAAGAAAATAAGATGTGAAAGGCAGGGAACAGTCAAAGAGGGTTTTAGTGAGTATTTTACTTCTTCTGTTAGTGAAAAGGGTATAAGGTTGTAAAACCATCTAGTTTAGTAACTTAAAGAATTTACCTTGTTGAAACGATCCTTCAATAGAGTCTGCAGAGACTAAGAGTTTATGCCTGTAATCCACGGGGAACAAAAGTTTGAATCACATCATTTGTTTAGTATTTCTTTATTCACCTCAAGGGATGATATGCACACACCTCTTACACCCACCCTGTCCAGACCACGTTTCTTTAGAAACCAACAGCCAAATATCAGTCTCATCTCAGATCTTAGAGTGTATTTAAGCAGTCAGATATTATAATCATTTGGAAGAAAGTAACCACTTTTCATAGTTTCCCCCAAGGTTTTAACCAATTATATATGAAAAATAAGTATAAAAAATACTCTTTCCAGTAGCTCGGGAGGTCCAATTATTTTTCTTTCTAAAGACAACTAAAGATATTTAACCTATTTGGCTCAAATATCAGCACAAATGATCACAAAAAAATCACTTCCTTAAATACCGAAAATTCTTTTTCAATCCCAAGCCTTCTGTATGACATAACCTATATAAAAGGCAGACAAGTCAAAGGCATTCCAGAGGAAAAGTTAGCCCTGCACTTTTAATTATCTTCCGGTATTTCCTTTTTCCCCTAAAAGGCTAAAATAAACTCACGAGTGTTTAAGTTTTCTAGTCTTTCCCCCAAATTATGCTACAGCTTTTTTAAGCTGGGTAACACAATTTCTCAATTTCTGTTCTCAGTTAACTAATGTTCTCTTCTATGTCATCCAAATTCAACAAGGAATAAATAGTGTTGCTCCGAACAAAACCTTTCACAATGGATCGAATTTCATCTAAAAGCATGTAATTCTGCATAGCCAAAAGCAGTTTCTAATCTTTATATATAAGAATTTAGAAGGCAAGGAATTCAAAGCCATCGGATTAAGTAAAAAATGTGAATGAAAAAAGAACTACAAACCCCACTCAGCTGACACAAGAAAAGCTCTGTAACATTTTCTAAGTTAATCATTGCTGTGGGCGGGAGAACGTGTGGAATATGCCCACTAAGTCTGGTAGGTCATTATTTACTGAAATGCTACCCTCAATGGTTATTTCTTTTTAACTACTAATAACCTAGAAAGCCTGGCCTCATTCAGCAAGAGTCAGCACAGAGGCATCTGATTAGTGTCAAAAATGACTGCCTCTCTTTAGTAAAGGAATTTCCTAAAGGAAACATAATTCACAATGACAAATGTCGGCATTTTTAGAATTACAAACATTACCAACAACTTGAATTCAGGTTATGAACCCACCGGACAAAGTTCATTGCTTGTTTAGTAGCTGGTTGGTGAGTCCCAGTTTACAAAATATATAAGCATTTAAAAACTGTATAAAAAGGCATCTAACAAAAGGCCCTGAGACTCAACTTAAAAGGCTGATACAGCAGTCCTGAGCTTACAACTGCTTCCTTACTACACCCTGCAATTAAAGGTACCTACAGATGCAATTCTAAATAGGCTCTTTGGACTAAAATTTCTCAACTTGACTAAAAACAAGAGGGCAAATGCCTGTTGGAGAAATACCTGATATTGGAAAATAATTTTTTTTGCCAAAATTACATAGTTTAAAAGCTTGTGAAATCAAGTGCTTGTATATTTTTATTTTGAGCAACAGAAAAGTGTTTATCTCAAGATGATAAACTTGCCATTGACAGAGTCATCTGATTAGCTGTTTAGCATTTTCTGCTTAAACAAAGACCAAAAATGAGAAAATTACCTTTAGAGCCACAACTGATGTGTGTTTATAATTAACTTATTAATAGATCCTTCTGAAGGGAGAAACCCTTTGAAGTCCTTGTGCCTCTTTAGAGTTATCTGCGTCTAAGCACTTTCTTTAGACACCCTAAATTTCAGGGAAACCTGTGCATGTATAAGATTAGAAACTATTAAAATAGATATTGAAGATAACTCAATGTTGAGTTAAATTGCTAGGAAAAATAGTTGTTAAAGATTTTTAAAAAAGATTAGAAACTCTCTGATGATATTAATACATTTTCCTATATGTAAATATTAATCGCTGAAAATATTATGTCTTATTTTCTTTAAAGATTTTTAAGTTGAGAAATGAAATATTTGCAAATAAAACACTTCCATCTTTCAGTATAATATGCATTTGGTATTCTTATTCTAATTTAGGTTTAAAAAGATACCTAGGAATGATATATTTTTGTTCAAGTAAATTAATAAGTTTTGTCCATATACAACATCAAAACTAATTTTAACAGCATTTTTTAGCCACACAAGAATTTGGAATATAGAAGGTAACTTTAAATTTTTATGTCTGCATCAATACAAAAGGAAAAATTTTCATTTTTAAAACTCAGAAAACTATTGTAAATAAAATGAGAAACAGATAGATACTGTACATCAAACTTGTTCTCACAGGTGTGCTTTCTTAATGTTAAAATACCCGTGTGAATTTTTAGTTTCCCATAATGTAATGGGAGACAATAAATTCTGAAGTTACCCCATTTGCCTTCAGCCCTAACCACAGAAGAAGTAACCTCTTGTCTATTTAGATTTTCTGAGTATACCCATGTCCTTCTGTGTGTCATACCAAAGCAAAGGTTTGTGTTGCGAGCCAGAGCTTATTGCAAGATCAAAGCTCTGGGCCACTCACAATAAAATAAGAGGGAAAAGCCCAAAGAATCAAAGAAACAAAGGAAACGTTTAGGAGATAAGGATCAGTCTCAGATATGACATTTCATCCAGATTAGATCCTGTGCAGAAGTTCAATTCAAAGTTCATAAGACAAAAATACAAAGCCATAAGCTTTAAGACTTGACTAATTCTCTTTATCTCCAAGTCATTGATTTTCTTTCCATTTTTTAAAATTGAAGAATATCCTTTGCTAGATAATTTAACTCATCTTTAAAAAATCCTATGTGTATATTAAGCTGTATGTAGATATGCAAAGTTATCATTTCACTGAAGTAGCCAGGCTAATCCTTAAAAATGGTATGATATAACTCTCCTATACAAGGCAAGAAACAAGAATTTAACTAGAATACCATACTCTGATTATTTGCTCTATAAGATAAATGCTTATGAGAGTCTTTATAAAATGTTTTAAGATAAAAATAAAATTTCCAGAGCCTGGAGAGATAGCACAACGGTGTTTGCCTTGCAAGCAGCCGATCCAGGACCTAAGGTGGTTGGTTCAAATCCAGTGTCCCATATGGTCCCCGGTGCCTGCCAGGGGCTATTTCTGAGCAGATAGCCAGGAGTAACCACTGAGCACCGCCAAGTGTGGACCAAAAGCCAAAAAAATAAAATAAAATAAAATAAAATTTCCATAAAGTTTTTAATTTTTATGGAAAAAATTAAGATGCTCTGGAAAAACTTCATTATATAATTTATTGAGACAACTTGTGTCACATGAGATCAGTGAGTTACTTGACACAATTCTAAAGCCTGTGTCAGTTGTTTTAGAAAGTTAAGGTCCTATTAGAATATATGTTGATTATCTTATATTATACATTAAAATATTCTGAGCTGAATATAAACACTCAAAATAAACGCACTCCAAAAACTTTGGAAATATTTTTTCTAAAGCTATTTTATTTTCCTCCAAGACTATAACTTGATGAAACAGGCTAGAATTGGGTGGGGGAGGAGGGGGTTATTGGTGGTGGGAATGTTGCACTGGTGAAGGGGGGTATTTTGTTTATGACTGAAAGCCAACTACAATCATGCTTGTAATCATGGTGCTTAAATAAATATTTTATATATTTATAAAAAAAAGAAATTGATGGAAGAATGTTGACACTAGTGGTGGATTTGGAGTTGGAAAACTGTAAACCTGGCACTATAACAGTATTATAAATAATTGTACCTAAATAAAATAATAGTAATAATGAAGTGGAAACTTAAATATATAAATTAAAATTAACTTATTATTGACTTAAAAATAGTGATAATGATAAAATAATGTTCAGATTGTTCAAAATAATGTTCAGATACACTCAGATTGTTTTAAATGCATTTAAGTAATATTAAGTTTTATAGCTAAATTTATCATTTATAAACTTTGGACTTACAAAAAATAACATAATCATTCAAATACTTCATTTTCAAGTGTAATTTACATTGCCTCAGTCTAGATATGTAATTTGTTTTAAATTCTGGTATTAGTATAAATTTATCCAATCGTGCCTTTTAAAAATAAGCAAAGAATTTGCCTGAGAAGATCACTCCTGGTATTGCTCAGAGGAGCATATTTGATGCCAGGGATCAAACAAGGGTCCACTGCAAGCAAAGCAAATATCTCTGGCCCCTAATCTTTATTTTATTAATTCCTCCTAGTGGCTCTTATAATTTGTCAGTTACACAGTGAAATTTATGTAAAAATCTATCTCTGACAACCAACACAACTATGACAGGCAATCGATGACTATTGAGTATCTTTAACTGCCACGCACTCTATTGAGGTTTTCACTTTACTAGTTTTTGACATAAAACATAAGGATGTGCATGGTTAACAGCTGAGGTAAGCAAGACACAAGTGGTCTTATGTGTGGTAGATATTGATAGAACCTCTCTGCTTCTAAAACTTCATGAGCATAAAGGATGTTGGAGTTTTTCTTAAAATGTTCTTGTTTCCTCAGACTAAAGATTATTTTCAAAGCTAAAAAACACAGTGATGGTGGATACTGGCATTAAAGATAAGGCACTATGTCCAAGTTATGTCCAAAACATTTAGTGTAACTATTTGCAAGGCTATTTTACATGTAATGAGAAGGTTAACCAAACTCTCAGGAAGCCCATAACTGTAGTAAGATAACCCCTTACAAATGCTCACCAAGTAAAACATGTACATAGAGAAAGTTGCCAAAAGGGGAAAAAAAAATTACAAAAACCAAACAGAGTTCAAACACTTCATCTGATTAAAAGTTTTCTTAACTAACTGGAATGTTTCCTTCGATTTTCTCTTTGGATTCTAGAACTATATTATGAAATTGCTTTTCAATTCCCCATACGGTGATTATTTAATCATGCCTTTACCAGCTGTGAACATAGTTTCTCTCCTGATAACAGTTTATTTTTAAAGGAAATTGTCTGAAGAAAATATTTTGATATTATGCAGCAAAATAAGAGTTCATTGGAAGAAATTAAAGGGGGAAAAATCCAAAACAAAGATCACAAAGAAAATGACTTCAAGTCAGTCTATGGGGACAAAGGAGGATAATGGCTACAAAAAGATAAAACAAAAGCTGGGCATGTGGGAGGAAACGATTGGCGTGTTCTACATCAACAACACTAACTTGCAGCTCCTTTTTTCCATGTTCCATTGGGTGTTTTGATATCCCTTTGACACAGCCAAATACCCAGACTCTGGGTCCTCTTGTCTATGATTAGTTCTCTTTAGACCCTAAACACTGTCTTGTTGAGGCATATTGTACAAGTAAACATCAAACCTTACAGGGCTTTTAAGGCATATGTCTTGCATCATGGTTCAAATCCCCAGCACTGTATGTGGTCCTTGAGCACCACTCCTGAACATAGAGCAAAGAGTGGCCTCTGAGCACTGCGGGTGGGGACCCAAAACCTGTCATTTAGGCACAGAAATAAGAAAGGAACACCAACCTTGACGGGTCACAGGCAAACATCAAGTGTAGAAAAACTCCTCAGACAGCAAAAAAAAGGAAAAGTCTAAATTTCAAAATATACATATTATTCTCTACTTCTGTTCCATGATTCTATAAAATCAGTATAACCATGAAAGTGGGGGGAGTAAGGTGAAAAGAGCATGAAACAAGGATAGGAGAGACCCCAATGTTGGGGAATATAGAAAAGAAATATTTGCCATCCAAGAAAGCAAGGCATCAACCTGGATGCTGTTAACACTTTGGAGGAAATAATTATTGCAGGAACTGTTCTGTTCTATATATGTTATAGGAAATTTATGTGAATTCTTTGCCTCTATACTATGGAAATTATTAGCATACTGACCCCACCACCCATATTCTCAGTTATAAAGCAAAACAACCCCTAGATGCCAAAGCACCCCAGATAAAAACACTGCTCAAAGATAAGTCAGTGGAAGGAGAAATTGGAAGGTTTCTCCAATAACCACCCAATTCCCTACAAGGCATTTTTGTTCAAAGTCAACATGTGTTAAGCACCTAGTGTGTTCAGGTTCTGTACTGAATGCTATAGAACCTGGGTATCACTGCCTTTAGAGAAGTTGCTATAAAGAGATTTAAAGGTAATTTTTAGCATGCATTTTTCTAAACAGTGGAGAATAATGCAATAGGAATGGGGTGAGTGGAAACTATGTGCCGCTGAACCCAACAGATAGAGCCTATACTACCACAAGATCTTGATTGGTCCCTACTTTTTCAGGCAGCTTTTTTTTCACTACTAGACCTTTGGGGTTTGTTTACTATGCAACTACTTATTTGGTAGTACCAAAGCATATAGTCTGAACATCACACCAGGACATCAACAAACACAAGTGGAAAGGGGAGAGAATGACAGCACTGGATCACAGAAGATAAGCATTCACCTGGTGGACAAAAAGGTGAAGAAGAGAGGAGAGGAGAAGAGAGGAGAAGGGAGGGGAGGGGAGGAGAAGGGAGGGGAGGGGAGGGGAGGAGAAGGGATGGGTGGGAAGAGGAAGGGAGGAGAGGGGAGGGGTAGGAAGGGGAGGGGAGGAGAGGGGAAGGGTGGGAAGGAGAGAGGAGGAGAGGAGAGGGGATGGAAGGAGAGGAGAGGGGAGGAGAGGAGAGGGGAGGAGAGGGAAGGGGAGGGGTGGAGAGGAGAGGGGAGGAGAGGAGAGGGGAGGAGAGGAGAGGGGAGGGGTGGGGAGGAAAGGAGAGGAGAGAGGAGGGGAAGAGAGGGGATGAGAGGAGAGGAGAGAAAGGAGGGGAGGGAAGGGAAGGGGAGGGGTGAGGAGGGGAATAGAGGAGAGGAGAGGAGAGGAGAAGGGAGGGAGGGGAGGAGAGGACAGGAGAAGGGAGGGGAGGGAAGGAGAAAGGAGGGGTGGGGAGGGGAGGAGAGGAGAGGAGAAGAGAGTAGAGGAGCGGGGAGGGGTGGGGAGGGGAGGGGAGGAGAGGAAAGAAGAGGAGAGGAGAGGGGAGGAGAGGAGAGGGGAGGAGAGGAAAGGGGAAGAGAGGAGAGGGGAGGGGAAGGGAGGAGAGGGGAGGGGAAGGGAGGGGAGGAGAGGAGAAGAGAGGAGAGGGAAGGGGAGGGGAGGGGTGGGGAGGGGATGAGAGGAGACAGTCTAGGCATTGGCACAAAGATAACAATTATCAGAGGAGGTTGAGACAACTAATGTGCCAAGAAAACACTAGTGATAGTGAGTGCAGCACAGGACTGGCAAGGTATACTGGATGGACAAAGGCTTGCATGAGCTATGGAAATGGGTAAACAGTTTTAAGGAAAGGAGTAAAAAGATTATTGTGAAAGAAGTTTGACATATAGTTTAAAGCAGAAAAAAAATGTCCTGAATAGAATGTAAATGAAAGATCAGGGGGCAAAGGGGAGATCTGGGACGCATAGTGGAACAGGGGTGGAGGAAGGACAACACTGGTGATGGGAATGGCCCTAATTCATTGTCACTATGTAGCTTAAATATAACTGTGAAAGATTTGTAATTCACATTGGTCAGAATAAAAATGATATTTTAAAATAAAAAGAAAGATCAATATGAAACTCTGAACTAAATAAAAGGGGGGAAAGTAGTAGAAAGTTAAATATATTGGAACAAATTTTAGTTTGATGTAGGAAGATATTTGATGTAGGAGACATTCCAGGAAGAGAACAAATCTTGTTAATGCACAATTCCTGATATATGTCCTCACTATCCTTCTTCCTAAATCTATGACTTTGCATCTACAAAATTGTCACTCACACCTAGCGAGAAAAATATGGCAGTCTGCCAAATTACAAAAATAGTCACTGAAAGTAGCAATGTGCTTATAAAACATATCTCTGAAGAAGTTTTGAAAATGAAAACCCTTTGCAACACATCCTAAATTTATACTAATTAACATAAGCACATGGAAGACACAGGAGCAATTCCAACTTGATTGGCCATAAGAATTTTGTGTCTTCCTTAGGTTAAATTCTCATTTCTGAGAGTAAGTCTTCAAGATCAAGAGAAAGTTTTGTCTTTGGATAGACAAATTTATTTAAAAGACAGAACTTTTCTTCGAGAAAGCCTTCTTTCATACTCTTGAATTAATATTTTCTCTTTGGTTTGTAAATATCAATAGTTTGAGACAGAAAAAAGCATATAGGAAACTTAGAAAACCATTTCCACTCCTCAGTGAGATTAAACATTAGCAGGTGCAAGGAGAGACTTTTTAAAACAGTTTCATATGACTTCATTGAGGAGTTAAAGTTAGGGCTAGTTTATATTCCCCTTGCATAGATGAATTTACTTTCCTTTTCCTATTTATTTTAGTAGCATTATCTCCTCTGTTCTCTCTTTTCCATTCCATTACCAGCCTAACCTCGAGAATACTCATCTCTTCCATTTTAAGTGTTACCAGTACACTATACAAATTTCCAAGGTGGCTTTGCTTCCTGCTTGAAATGCTATTGTCCCCACTGCATACTGTAATCTATAAGTAGTAGTACATAGTCCCTATGAACATTCAATCTAACCTTGCCTATGGCAGTCACTAATAAATTATGGTGCTGCTTCTGATTCTTTTCCATAGCAGCAATCTTGTCAAAGAGTTTATATTTGTAGAAGCAAACACTTGAAGACATAAAAGTTAATGTGTAGAAACTCATTTAAATAAGCCCCCCCCCAAAGAAAACAGAAGAGAATTCTTACATAGGCATATTCAGCACACCACTGAATCCAGTGCAAAGAAGCACACTCTATTTCTTCAACAAGGAGAAATATTGTTTTGATGAGCCTGATGGAAGAGTGAGGTAGATCCACCTTGGCCAGAAGTAGTTTGGCCACTGATCAAAAGGCATAATCCAGCACATAAAATGTCACCACTGGAGGCCATTTCCTTTCATGGAGTCTTTATTTTTAGTAGTCCCTCTTAATTTTATAAAATAATATTTCTTTTGTTTCCCCCCTTTTTTTCCCTTTGCTGTTGTGGCAAGGACTTAGGGGATGGTAGTTCACTCACTCTGAGTTGTGCTCAATGAAGAGACACACTTGATCTGGATAAACCATAGGCCGCACAAGTTTGCTCCACTAAGATCATGTTTGGTGCCTAGTGGAACTGTGGCTCTTTGTCTATAAGAAAGGGGCTCTACTGCAAACAAATAGCCCTGCCCCAGGGATATTTCTTTTGTTCAGGGAAATGTACTCATGGTTCACCATAAGGCCTCATGCTCCAAATTTCTTTTTGGTAGTTGTGAATAAATCAATTTTTCTGTCAAGAAAAAACTGGTTATTTATTTGCAGATCATCAATTAGATGAACGTCAATAATGTTGATGCCAGAATTAAGTCAGTGTAATATAATCAGAAGGCATTTATTTGAGAAGCAGAACCATGATTTAGGTCTATGAAAAAGGGACAGTTCTAAGATAGATTCCAATAGCAGGGCATTGAAGAGTTTAGTGAATCAGTCAGGGAACTGGTCTAAGTTTAGGTTGTTTTGTAAAACTTCTGGGCTGGTTCTTAAGCCTAGTCTTTATAATGGACAGCTTCAAAACAAGAGCTACAATGTGAAAGATCAATTATGACAATGGCAATAACTCAGGGGTTTTTTTGTTTTTGTTTTTGTTTTTTTACAATTGTCAATAGCTGTCATTTACTCTAAAGTATCAACATGAAAGGCAAGATAGTCTGTTTAGCTGAGAAAAACAGGCCCTACACACCATTTAGGTATGTGTGTCCCATCTTTTCCTTAGATGGTGTTCTATGTTCACAGTTTCTTAAGCGGTAGGGAGTGAGGATCTCTTAGTCAGGGTTTTAAAAATTAGGAGAACTTTCATAAAACTACAAACTCCTTAACAAACCAACTCTAAAATACTAGCTAATACTAAATACTAGCTAAATACTAAAATACTAAAAAACTGATGTGTTGTTGTTTTTTTTTTGTCTCCCAATTCACAATACAGACCAGGCAAAGGGCCTGGGTTGAGGTGTATATGAGGTGCATTTACTGTACCTCCTCTTTTTATACAGTCAGTGTAAAGAACACAGCCTGTGGTAAAAATTGGGAGGCCTTATCTTTTCTTTTCTTTTTTATTTATTTATATATATACATACATATATATATAAATTCTTCAACATTCCCATGACCAATATCCCAATGATGTATTTTTGAAAAGTCTTAACAGTAGTGTAAATCCCCATACCTCAATAAAAATAGTAAAATAAAATATCAACCCTTATCTATATCAACTTTAACTTTTTTTATTATTCTCTTTTATATTTTCCCTCTCCACCTTCTCATGCTTTTCTCAGTGATGGTAGTGATCATAGATCTAAAGAGAAAATTCAATCACTGTAAGGCAGGAGAAACTTCCCAAACTAAGATGGGGTTGGTTTTAGAAAAAACTAGGTGTCCTTGTGCCCTTTTTTAAATTAAATATCAAGCAGAGCATATCTTCTCAGTCCAAGTAACTCAATGTCCTTGAAGTCATCTTTTTATTATTCCCTATATTATATCACAGGATCTCTACACTCATAGTCCAAGTCCGAACTGAGGCAGAAGAGGAAGGAGGGTCACTAACTCAAATATTCCTACCCAGCACTTAGCTACTAATCTCTTATAGACTCAGCTTTATACAAGCTGTGTAATGTAGGGTGAAAAAAAAGAAGAAATTAGAACATCCTGATAAGAAAGTAACAGACAGAACTGGAGGCTGGGACAATGGAGGCAGGAGAGGAGAAAAGAACCTGATGAAGCAGAAAAGGTAAAGAACATGAAGAACTTTTCATGGATTTTCTTTTTGAATTCCCACCACAAACCTAAGAGACAGGTATAGCAATTCTTATCATCAGGGCTAGGGAATTAGTATATGTGATAGAATACATATAAAAGTCCCTGAGTTCAGAGCAATAGTTCGATAGCAGGGCGAGTTCTTGTTTTGCACACTATCCACCTGGATTAGATCACCAGAACCATGATGTTTTCCCAAGTCCCATTCAGAGTGATTCCTGAGTGGAGAGATAAGAGTCAGCCCTGAATACTACAGGGTATGACCCAAAACAAATGACCAAAATTAACTTTTAGAAAAGGCCCTAAGTTAGGATCCCTGGCATCACACAACCCTACCCATGCCACTCACACCACTGGGGTCCTAGCATCATTCGCTAACTATGTGCTCTAAGCACTATAAAACAGGACTGCAACTTGGATGGGGGGAATCCCCAGTGGTGCTCAGAAGGTCTAGGCTCCACCAGCAATGTTCTCAGTCAACTCATTCTGCAATTCAATGCAAGGGTCTAAGGATGTGATGCTTCTAAAGACTTGTGGCTGCCTGGGCTAACTGGACCATCCTGGCATTGCTGAGGACCTCCAGGACAGCACTCAGAAGGTCTCAGGGACAATTAGTATCAAAAACCAAAAATGGATCCAGCACAGGATAAGCAAGTACCCTAACCACTGTAATATTTCCCAGTGCCAGAACCCCTTCTTTTCTTAATTTTTATTTTTATTTTTTATTTTTATTTTTTTTTGGTTTTTGGGTCACACCCAGCAGTGCGCTGGCTCTATGCTCAGATACTGCTCCTGGGAGGCTCAGGGGACCATATAGGATGCAGGGATTCAAACCATCGTCCTTCTGCACACAAGGCAAACGCCTTACCTCCATGCTATCTCTCCGGCCCCTTCTTTTCTTAATTTTTAAAAAGCTTCAACAATAGCACAGCTGGTAGGGCACTTCCCTTGCCATGGCCAACCCAGGTTCAATCTTCAGCATTCATTATGGTACCCAAGGGTCCCCTAGGTGTAATTCCAGAGCACAGAACCAGGAGTAAGTCCTGGCTCCAAAACATAAAATAATGATGATGATTTTTAGATGTGTGATTGTTGGTTTTTTTTTTTATCAGCAGGGAAACTGAGGTTTAAAACTTCAGTGAACTTGGGGCCAGAGAGATAGCATGGAGGTAAGGCGTTTGCCTTTCATGCAGAAGGTCATCGGTTCAAATCCCAGCATCCCATATGGTCCCCCGTGCCTGCCAGGAGCAATTTCTGAGCATGAAGCCAGGAGTAACCTCTGATCACTGCCGGGTGTGACCCAAAAAGCCACAAAAAAATAAAATAAATAAAATAAACTTCAGTGAAGTTGCTTAAGATCTCATAGCTCAAAGGTTATACATGACACAAAGATCTACATACATCCAAGGAGCCTGACTCCAGATCTACCCATCTCACGAGGAGCAAAAGAAGATAACATTCTAAAGAAGATCAAATAGGGGCCGGAGAGATAGCATGGAGGTGAGGTGTTTGCCTTTCATGCAGGAGGTCATCGGTTCGAATCCCGGCGTCCCATATGGTCCCCTGTGCCTGCCAGGAGCGATTTCTGAGCCTGGAGCCAGGAATAACCCCTGAGCACTGCCGGGTGTGACCCAAAAACCACAAAAACAAAAAAAAAAAAAAAAAAAAAAAAAAAAAAAAAAAGAAGATCAAATAAACATTCTAAAGAATTCTGAGCCTCCTTTAGAAGAGAGAACACCATAAAGAAATCCTCTAGTCAGCCCATATGATTTTCAGACTTTCATATGACTAAAGCTGAGACTGATAAAGGTTAGTAAAGATTTGACTTCATCAGAATAAGAGGAGAGTCCCTTTCCTTGAACCCCAAGTCCTTTTTTAGTCATATCTGGAGGTGCTCATAGGTTACTCCTGGCTCTGCTCTCAGAAATTACTCCTGGCAGGTTCAGTGGACCATATGGGATGCCATAGCTCAAACCCTGGTCTACCACATGCAAGATAAACACCCTACCCACTGTGCTCTCAATCTGGCCCTCAAACCCCAAGTCTTGTATTTATAAACAGACTTCTTGAGGGAAAAAAGATGGATGGCAAGGACAAGAGGGATGGTCTGGGAATGGGGCCTAAAGTTGCTGCCCTCAAAAAACTCATCTCAGTGTCCTGGTGCCAGGAATTTCTCCTCCTCTGGCCTCCTGGGTGGGGGGTCAGGGGAGGTTCTGGGGTGCATATGCAGGGGTTCCTTCAGTGACAGTGGTTCAAACAGAGCTGCCGGCCTCACTGGCGTGGATTGCTTGTGTTGGAACAAGCATCCCAAGACTAGCATTCCATCCACTCAGTCATAGCTCTCCACATTCCTGGACGAGCCCATCATTCACAGGAACGTGGACGGCTTTGTTAGGTCTTATCTCCTAATCGGCAGTTGGAGGTTTTCCTTCCTTTTGCAGGTGCTCTCATTTCCTTCATTACTTGTTTATTAGAAAATCTTGTGGCCTTCCAAAGTCATTCTTATGCTAAGGAAGGTCGAGTGTGATAACATATTTGTGTTGGCCAAGAGTGAGGACATAGCAAATACCGAAAGTCACATAATCGTAAGTAGAGCTGAAAGTGGTGCTTCGCAAGTAAACAAAAGCTCTCTGCACCCCACCCCACCCCCAGAACACCACCAACCACGGAGGTCAGGCAAGTTCCAAAAGAACTAAGAGTGGAGAAGGATTGGTGCTACAACACGGGTAACTTGAAGGTTGTGGAAGCTGTCAACTCTTTTTAAGGTTTAACTCTAGGACTCAAAGGAAGAGTCCATAATCTTTCTCAAGTTAAAAAAAGCAGCCTGTGAAAATGAAGGCTGGATGGAGCTCTGGACAGTGAGAAAATGTTCTCCATTCACTGATACGATAGAAGCCAGTGGTGAAAGCACAGCAAGACAGAATCTGGTGGTACAGAAAAACCTGCCTTATCTGAGTCTCCAGAAACAAAGGGTTCTGTGAACAGAAGCAGACTGAGGGAGAAATCAAGCCATCCTTCTGAAAAGCATGCTAAAGGTGACTTTGAATTTCTTGCATTCCCTCTCTACAATGAGAACAATCATTCACATTTCTAAATAACTTTTAATATCTAAACATTGATAGAATCCATGGATTTCATGGTGAATTTTTTATCACTGCCTTGCCACAAAACATGAACATTTTTTAAATGGCTGGTCAATATGAAAATATTCCATGTTCTTGACATTATAACCCAGTATATCATCCTATCTCGTACATTAAGGCCCAGTCCTTATAAGTAGTAAGTTTTAATCTTCTTAGCTGCCAACTTGCAGTAGTAAAATAAAGGTAAAGGATTACACCAAGTATATACTACAGATAAACAAAAGCATGTAAAGAAAATTAATGAAGGAAGGATAAAGAAGAGGGGAAATTAGAAGCAGGAAAATAGTCAGTGTACAAAGGTCTGGGCATCTGCTAAGGGTGAACCACAATTCTATTTCAAAGCTTTCTAGGCTGCAGCAAGAACAAGAAAATATGAACCACAGGACCCTGCTGAGAGTGTTCAGGATCCAAGAACAAACCAACTGATCAAAGAAGGAAGTCCTTTGCACATGTTAAGACAAAGAAACTCCTCCCAGGGAACCTCAGAAAAGTAGAGTTTAATGTTTGTGCTCATTCATTCATTCATTCCTCAAATTTGATAAAGACTCTCTACCTCTCTAAGGGCCAGATACTTTGAGATGCAAAAGATGCAAGAAGTGAAAAAATTAAGATCCTGCCTAGTTAAGCTTTGGTTTCTAGAGAAGTGAAGTACTTTTTTTTTTTCTCAGTGAAGAATTTTATTTAGGAAATATGAGATAAGATATATATATAGTAGACGAGAGAGAGAAGCCTTCACATAAAAAAAAGAAGGAAAAGAAAGAAAGAAAGAGAAGAAAGTAAGAAAGAAAGAAAGAAAGAAAGAAAGAAAGAAAGAGAAGAAAGAAAGAAAGAGAAGAGAAAGAAGAAAGAAAGAAAGAAAGAAAGAAAAAGAAAGGAAAGAAAGGATTTGCACAACCAGAGCTTAAGTACAAAATGGATTGATGATTGTTTGCACAATTGTTGCAGAAATCAAAATAGAAAATCAGCCATGGCAGAGGATTCTAAGGAAAGAAAAAGCAGGAGTGTAAGTTAAAACCAGGAGAATATATGTATAGAGGAGGGGATCTTGAACCAATGGCTCCAAAAGGCTCTATTTACAAACTTTCATTTCTATTACCAAAAAGGGTTGGTGGCATTAAATGAAAAACTGGAGAAAAGAGAAGATTAACACAATGAAACTATTCTGTGTTCAGATCTAGCATCTTCCTTTTTGAGAAAATGTTCCTAACCATGTTGTTGAGACATTCATGTTTATTTATTTTAGTTGTAAACACAATTGGAGAAGACCAAGACAAAAATCACAGAGGACCAAAAGTCTTGAACAAAAATGCCAAATAACTCCAGGTTCCTTTCTAAGGGCATCTGCTTCTTCCTACCATTACACATTGAACTCACTCAGACATTTTAAATCAGTGGGAGTGGGGGGAGAAAAAAACTTTTCCTCCTATCGGAGACCCCAGGAGACCTACCCCTCAAATGTGTAGCAGAACCTTTGCAGAAACTTCTCAGAGTCACAACTTTGAGCTGTGTTTTGATGATGGACAGGGACTAATATGAAGGAAGTCAACTCAAGAATACTGAATAGAGATGCTGAAGGGAATCAGAAATGTAGTGTCCCTGAGCTACACAGGGGGAAGAAATCCTTTATGGTAACATCTGTCCTGGAATTTCAAAAGACTAATGGAGTTCAGAGGTTACCCTGTTTATAGCTAATCATAAGTAATAATGTCAGCCACATGGCAAAATCTTTTTCTTTCTGTTGTGATTCCCCACCCCAGGTGCTCTTAATAAGCTTCTGGGGACATTGTTGATAAAAAATTTGTAGGAGAAAAACTAGAAGAAATCTCCAGAGTGCATGGAAAAAAAGCTTGTCCTATTTATTTTCTTTTTACAGGAGTTATGGCTATGGACTCAAAAGTGAATCAGACCTGAGATTGAATCCCCATTCTTTCACTTTTCTATGTTAATTTGGGTGCGAGTTTCTTAACATTCCTCTAAATTCTCATAGAACGCATATTACAATTTGTGTTAGGTGGGTGGTTGTGTGAAAGAAAAGATTTACTATGAGCATCTTTAGACAGGGCTAGGGTACCCAATATGGTGAACCCATCTGCAGTGAAGTCTCACTTTCTGGGGCTAAGGGACACTGAGTTCAGTGCCTTCTGGATCCAAACATCCCCTATGACACCTCAGACCCTAATCCCCCATGCTTGCCTAGAAGCTGCTACCTTTGCAGAACAAGCAGATGAGTTAATGTTTTCTCTCAAAAGGATTCTGATCTTTGTATGCCCTGTGTAAACCTTTACCAGTGAAGACTTTTAGCTAGAAGGTGGTGACCTACTAGCTAAAAATACACTTTCTTTTTTCATACAGTGTTCATATTGGTTTTTGATGGGCCCAGAGAGACAGCTCAAAGGGCTGGTACACATGTTCTGTATGTAAGAGGCCACAGTCCTATTATTAGCACCACATGGTCCCTGGCACCCCCAGCAGCCACCCCTGGGATACTGTGCGGGGGGGTGTAACTCCTGAGCACAATTGTGTGTGGTATCTCCACAGAAGGAAACAACAATGTTTGGAAATGCACTGTTGTGATGACTTTGCAGAGGTTAAGCTCTTTCATATGGGTGATGGGTTGTCCCTGTAAGTCTTAGTAATACTTCGAAGAAGAAAATGCTCCATACAATGTACAGTGAGATTTCAGGACTACCCAAATTCACACTGTTGACTAACAGCAGAGAAGAAATAGAATGCAGGTGAGCCTCCAGGTGAGCTTTGCTGCAATAGCCCTGAGGGGTTCAGATCTGGAGACTACTGGAACCTTCATCTGCAGAGCTGCTTACAAGGATTCTCCTAAATCTTGGGTCCCAGTGAACCTGCTGTTCAGATACTGGCAGTCCCACCAATAAAGCAGACCCTTTCTCTCCAGCAAAGCATCTCAGCAGAAATCCAGCTCACTGTCCTCTTCACCCTAAGCCCCATCCACATGGAATGCTTGGAAGATCCAATAAACAGATTTAACTGACTTACATATTTTCCTTGCCAAACATTATAAAATGAAGTAATGGGTAACCTGCATTAATTCTCCTGGAAGCTCAGACTTTCCTTTCTCCCCCTGAGGAATGGAAAATTATTTGAAGGAGAGGAGATGGGAAACCAACTTTTCGTCTCTCTTTCAAAACTTCTCAAAACACATTACTATGCTACTGGAAGGCATTCAATTCAACTAAGTCATTAAGTTAAATCATCTGCACACATTTTCTCAGTCAGATGCATCCGCATGGTGGACTGATTTCATACAACAGTTGCCTGTAAACATCTCCAGGGAAAACCAGATGTTGGTGACACATCAGTACCTAGTTAGTCCTCCCAATAGTGTGGGACAACATCTTTCCAGGAATCCTGTAACCCAGAGTCAAGCTGTATCCTGAAGCCAGCTGGTGGGCAGCACGTCCTCTCCAGCAGAAAGGTTCTTTGCTTGGGGCTCTCTTGAACTCAAAGCCAAGGCAGGCCAGGCCACCCAGAGTTCCCAAGTCAGATCTCTGGAGAGCCCAGGCCAGAAATTCAACAGAGACCACAAGGCCCCTACGGGGATGGGAGAATAAAACCTCTGGACCCACTGGTTGTTCCAATACATCTCTCAGGGAGGTGGGCCAGGAGAGGAGGGCCCACTGGGAACAAAGGCCTATTAACGCAGGGCCTGAAGGCACAAGCCTGGGGAGCCTTCAAAACAAAAGAAGAAAAGGGAAGAAGATGTGGCTAAAGTGACCGTGGCCCAGCAGAACTCAATAATGAAGTTACTTATTACAGTTCTTAAGTTGTTTTTTTTTTTAACTATAGTAAAGACTTTATGTATTTTGTGTGTTATATAGCTCACAATAAACATAAAATACAAAAGGCAGGGTGAACTGTAAGGGATTAGCCTAATTAGTGAAAAAAACATTAAACAGCTGACCCTGTAAATTTTCGCTTTAAAATCTAAAACTTAAAAAACATGTTACAAATGTCTTCCAGTGTCTGGCTGACTAGAACAATAGGCCACCAATAGAGCATTCCTTTACCACTGTTTGCAGTTGACTAGGGTAAGAGTAGGAGAATTCTCTATAAAGACAGGAAGGCCTCAGTATCTGGGAGCAACATGCTAAGCTTTAAAGGTATGTTAAGAACTTAGATGCTCTGGAAAACAAAATAGATCCAGAAAATTTGATGTCAAGACTTTTTCGAGGAGGTCATTTGCACCTGTATAGGAGAGGCAAGCCTGCTTTAAAGTTTGATTCTCCCTTATGAAGTATGAAAAAAAGAGAACAACAAAGTTAACGAATCTATAGGTTTTGTGCTGTGGGTAAAGAGATAGCAAGCGAGACCAGAGAGATGGCACAGTGCTAGGGCATTTCCTTTGCAAGCAGCCACCCTAGGACCGATGGTGGTTAGAATCCTGCCATTCCATATGGTCCCCCATGCCTGCCAGGAGCAATTTCTAAGCGCATATCCAGTAGTAACCCCTGAGCACCATGGGGTGTGACCCAAAAAACAAACAAACAAACAAAAAAAGAGAAGAGATAGCAAAAAGAGAAGAGATAGAGCCCTCAGCTCTGCCCAAAAGGCACTTGTAATTACCCTAAAGCAAGCTTGAGAAAAAGATGATTAACTCCTTAGAGATGTTAGTTCTCAACCTAACCCAAGCTCACTTACAACTTGTTTGTGAGGCCCCCAAAAGCCAATGAGTGTTTGTTTTGCCTTCCTCTCTCTGAGGATAAACAGTAAGAACAACTTCCTCTTGGTGAAACAGTATACCCCACCCCACCTATCTTTCACTTCCACTAGAGATTCCAATTAATGGGAGAAGTCCCCACGTAAGTTAAAATTAAGTTGCAACACAGACAAATAAAGGAGAATAGGAAATAAAATAAAACAAAAATAAATAAATAAAATAAAACAAAACAAACAAAAGAAAACCCTGGGCTGGAGAGATAGAACAGTGGGTAAGTAGGTTGTGTGCCTAGCACATGGTCTATCTGGTTTTTATTTCAGTACCACATATGGTCCTCTCCAAGCCCTGCAAGGAGTAATCCCTGAAGCCCTAAGTATTGCCAATTGAGACATCAGAAAACTAACACAAATCCTTATGAATCAAAGAGCAATCCAAGGACACTAGCATCTTTAAAACTTAAACTTATGATTGTTTTCATCAAAGTAACAGCCCAGGAGAGTAAATTTGCTTGGCAGTACATATCCTGGTTTCAGACTCTTGTAACCTACCTAAAGGCTGATAGTTCCATGAATTGGACAGTACAGAAAAATAAAGGGTACATAAATCCAAAGTTTAAGGGAGAAACTTGCTGGGGAAAGTTCTGATCTTAACTCAAGGTCAGTTCTCTACCAACTAAAATAATAATGACAAATGCTTATCTTTATATGCAGTGTCAAGAATCTATAATGTGATTTAATCTAAAAGAAATAGAAGGAAGAAGATGAAGATAAAGAAAGAGGGTCTGAAAAACAATTCATGAGTAAAGTGCTTGCTTTGTATATGACTTACCTAGTTCAATTTCTGGCACTCCATATGGTCCCCTGAGCACTTTCAGGGGTGATCCCTGAATGTAAGCTAGGAATAAGCACAGCTGAGTGAAAGAAGAAAGAAAGAAAGAAAGAAAGAAAGAAAGAAAGAAAGAAAGAAAGAAAAGAAAGAAAAGAAAGAAAGAAAGAAAGAAAGAAAAGAAAAAGAAGAAAGAAGAAGAAAGAAAGAAAGAAAGAAAGAAAGAGGAAGAGAAGAGAAGAAGAAGGAAGAGAAGGAAGGAAGGAAGGAAGAAGGAAGAAAGAAAGAAAGAAAAGAAAGAAAGAAAGAAAGAAAGAAAGAGAAAAGAAAGAAAGAAAGAAAGAAGAGAAGAAAGAAGAAAGAAGAAGAAAAAAGAAAGAAAGAAAAAAAAAAAAAAAAAAAGAAAAAAAAAAAAAAAAAAAAAAAAAAGAAGAAAAGAAAGAAAGAAAAAGAAAAAGAAAGAAAAAAGAAAGAAGAAGAAGGAAGGAAGGAGGAAGGAAGGAAGGAAGGAAGGAAAGGAAGGAAGAAAGGAAGGAAGGAAAGAGAAAGAAAGAAAGAAAGAAAGAAGAAAGAAAGAAAGAAAGAAAAAGAAAAGAAAAAAGAAAGAAAGAAAGAAAAGAAAGAAAGAAAGAAAAAGAAGAGAAAGAAGAAAGAAAGAAAGAAGAGAGAAAAAGAAAGACAAGAAAGAAGAAAGAGAGAGAAAGAGAGAGAGAAAGAAAGAAAGAAAGAAAGAAAGAAAGAAAGAAAGAAAGAAAGAAAGAAAGAGAAGAAAAAGAAAGAAAGAAAGAAAGAAAGAAAGAAAGAAAGAAAGAAAGAAAGAAAGAAAGAAAGAAAGAAAGAAAGAAAGAAAGAAAGAGGGAGGGAGGGAGGGAGGGAGGGAGGGAGGAAGAAAGAAAAAGAGGGAGAAGGAAGAAAAAGGAAGGGAAGGAGGAGGGGAGGGAAGGAGAGAGGGGAGGGAGGGGGAAGGGAAGGAGAGAGGGAAGAAGGGAAGGGTGGAGGAGATAAAAGAAAAAAGAATAGAAAAAGAATGTTCTGGAAGTTTAACTTGTGCTACACACCCTATTGAGCTACATTTAGCTATTATGAAAGCAGAGAATAAACTTTCTATCCTTAACGTCCTCTTACAGTTAAAGATACTGATGATTAAAAAATGGAGGTAACTTGAATATAGCAACCAAAATGTGAATCAGTTTTCTTTCCCTTTAAATTGAACTTGCACCCACTTTGCTGTTATTCACCCATTATTTCTTGACTCATCCTTTTACTATCCATTGCTATGACACAAACTGTCCTAGCAGGAAAAGGTGTGCAGTTTTCCCCCACAACTGTAGTTATCTGCATGGATGTTTGTGCCTTCCCTAGTTTGCCATCTCTCTTCTGAAACACCAATCACTCATCCCTGGCACCAACTACACAATGCTCTTCCTCTCTTGATACTCTCTTGATACTAGAGCGAGGACCTTATCCTAGGCTTGTTCTCAAGTCTTCTGCCATCCTCTGTCTACACTTTGGTTCTCTTGCAAGGCCTTGGCTGAAACCAAAATGAATGAGGCAAAGACTCGAGCAAGAAGTAGCTTCTAGGAATATGTCTGAAAAGACTTCAAACCTGCCTGCTCAGTGAGACAAAAGAGAAGTCAAGAGACCTGCCTGACCAGAGAAGCCTTAGCTAAAAATCTCTGAGTATGCACAACCACTACCCCGCCTAGCCCTGCTCAGTGATAGCAGAATAAAGAAGTTTATCTACAAATGGAGAGAGATAAAATTGGAATAGAGAACAGAAAGAAAGGAAGTTAAAAAGGAAAGCAGGAAAAGAAAAAAGGAAGGAGGGAGAGAAGAGGAAAGAAGGAAAGAGCCAGGAAGGGTTGGGGGGGGGGGCATTGAGAATGAATGTGGAGGGAAAGAAGAGGGAGAAAGCATTCTCCCAGTTCCTCTGGCCATAAATCTTCCAGCCTGGGGAAGTTGCATTGTTTTTAACTAAGTTTGAGATCCAATCCAAGTAAGAGCAAGGAGTTCCAGAGGCCTCAGACAAATCTGAGATCAAAGCACTAGGAAATTAGCAAGGAGACAGAGTATTAGAACCATCACAGGCCTGTGATCTTCATGGGTACTGATTTCCTGGTCTGCTCCTTTTGAAGGCTCGGGGGCCCCTGGGTCCTGACATAACTTGATTCATAATCCCACCCACTTCCACTGTTGTCAGCTTGGGTGGTGCAGGAGATCCCAAAGGAAGCTGTGGTAGAAGCTGCCTCTCGTGAGGACAAGGATGTCACAACAGTTTTCCAAGCTTCAGGCCAGTGCCCCTCCCCAGCCACCAGATGTTGTCACTGGTCTGCAAGAGTCCAGTGAGGTTTACACTGAGTCTCAGGCTTCCCATGTATCTTAAGGGGCAGAAAAGAACAAAATAGGGGTTCCTGCAGAGGGGCTAGTGGAAAGAAAAGCAGAACAGGTTGGTGTTCACTTGGGTGCAGGGATTTCAAGTGGTTCATAGAAAAAATAAAAATAATTCACCCAAAACACTCTGAACTCACCTAAGGAATTATAGTTTCCTTAGAACAGATTTTCTTCAGTATTTCCCCCTGGTTCTTTTTTTTTTTTTTTTAAGAATTGACAACACTAAAGTCAATCTTATTTTTATTTAATAAAGTTCATCTTAGTCTTATTTGGCACATTCCCACCTACTTGGTTGCAGAAAATGAGACAAATAAAGACTCTCCAAGATTTAGAATTTGCCTGGGCAGTCCTGAGAGAGTTCACTGGCCACCTATTTACAGTACAATATTTCTCCTGACTCCCTAAAGGCAAGCCATTGTTGAAATTGATAGAAACATTAAGGACAATTAATAAGCACACCAAATTTCAATAGGTACATACAGAGAGGAATCAGGGGTATTTCACAGTGCAAAACAGAAGGTACTCTTAAAGTATAAAGTTGGGACAATTTCTAATCTATTCTTGTCTAAGTTGTCCTCTACATTTAAAAATTCTTAAACTGTTTTTATATTGTCTTTTTCTGGATGCATTTTTGCTGACCCAATTATGTAAGAGACCTAGCTTGTTTTTGCCCTGGGGACTATCCCAACCTTCCCACAGAACCCCAACGTTGAATCTGACATCTGATGTCAGTTCTAATCCTCCCTCATCAGGGCCAGTTCTTATCCTCACCAGGAATGGCTCTGAATTCTTACTTTAGTTCAGGTTCATGGTCTAGTATGCTCCTTTTGTTTCAGCGGGGACAAAGCACCAGGGCCTCAGCTCCCAGGGCTCTACATTTATCCCCCTAGCTCTTCCATGGATTTCGCTTCTCCAATTACCCCTCAAATTCTTGTGTACTTCAGGAGGGGCCTAATAACAGACATCTGAAGCAAATTTAAAATTTATAAATTCTGGCCCCAGCCAGAGGATATAAAGGGGTTAATATGTATTCTATGCCACTGACCTTGTTTTTCAGAACCACCAGGGGTCACTCCTGAGTACAGAGCTAGGAATAGCCCCCAGATCATCACTGAGTAGGTCCTAACTCCTCTTCCCATCCCAATTTATGGATGCAATTCAGATATATAAAAGAACTCTGCTTTCTTTCTTGCTATGAAGCCACATAATGTAGACCACAAAGTCTATTTCTAAAACCTCTTGATCTTGCTGATTTAAATCTTTAGAGGCCTCCGGAAACTGGGAGACTGTCTCCCCTTCACTATTCTATCCTCAGTGAAGAAGGCTGCTCCCAGTGGCTCAACTTCAGTGTCCTGGACCCTGCAGACAGGACAATCTTGTCTCTGCTCTATGAATCCCTTAGAGTCTGAATCTGGAGCAAGTAGTTTGCCCACTTCATGGTAACCAATGTTGATTGCCTCTGTCTCTCCTTATTGTTGAAGAATCTCCCTTTTTGGTCAAACTTCAAGATAGCCAACATCCCTAACTCCTCAGCTAATGATACACATCCTACCTCTCAGTCTACCAGATTTTTTTATTGTTGGCTCTTTGGCCACAACCAGCAGTACTCGGAGTGTCAAGGTATGCTGAGGATAAAAATCATGATTGGCCCTTTGCCAATCATGAATGAGACATACATCCTTGTACTTTCTCTCTAGACCCCCACCTTAGGATGTTTTTAACACCTCAAAAGCAATAGGCTTAAAATCTTTTTATTTTATTTATTTTTTATAATATCTTTAAGCACCATAATTACAAACATGTTTGTACTTGGGTTTCAGTTATTAAAAAAAAAGAAAAAAAAAACCTCTTCACCAATTCCCACCACCAATCTCCCTCCTCTTCCCATTTTTGATGGGGTTATATTTTTTTACTTGTTAAGTTCTGTCAGTACTTTGTATATATTAGATATTAGTCCCTTATCTGATGGGTTTTGGGTGAATAGTTTCTCCCATTCTGTGACTGGCCTTTGTATCCAAGTCACTATTTCCTTTGAGGTGCAGCAGTTTCTCAGCTTAATATAGTCCCATTTGTTTATCTCTGCTTTGAATTGTTTAGACAGTAATGTTTCCTCCTTGAAGATGCCTTTAGTTTCAATGTCATGAAGTATTTTACCTATGAGTTTTCTAAATACCTTATGGTTCCAGGTTTGATATCAAAAAAGTTTTAAAACAAATGATTAGACAATGAATTAAAATGTCATAAAATGTAAACAGATTAAAATAGAAGTCTTTGATAAATTTAACAGAAACAACTTAAGAATCATTGGAGTCCCGGAGACCCAGGAATACCATGAAAACCTTTTAAAATCCTCCTGTGGTCCTCTTTAGTCTGATGTAGAAACTGAAGCCATATAGCTTAGGTATAAACTAGAAAGCTGATCATGTAACTTAATAGCGCATAATTACTACTAGTTGCTCTAGCCAATTTTATGATGATACACAGTTATAAATCTAATAGGTCTCCAGTGCCCTGCTCACTGTGTATGGGCATTGACAACAGTATGGGCATTGGCAAGAAACTACCATAGATACAGCATCACAGACCTCTTCATAGCCCACTGCATCTAAATCTACAGTGGAATAATTTTTCTAGCAGATTAATTCACATGTTGACATTTGAAGAACAGACTTTTGTCCACTGATTGGTCCTCACACTACTTTCATTTGACAGATGTGAAAATGCTATCCCAATTAATGGAGAACTGTACCTCTAAGCAGCATCAAATTTCACAACCAAGAAACCAAGGAATTATCATATTCTGCCACCCACCCACAATTTCTCTTTTCCTTAGAGTAGTATCTCCTAGACAGTCCATGTATTTCACATTTATTCAGAAGTGCTAATCAAATCCTGGAACCATGTATTGCTCCATCTTTCTCTACTTTTATCAAAAATAGTGCTGTGTGCAAAGGTCCTCTTGAAGGTCCTATTGAAACCAATTGAGTCCCACAACAGCATCTGGGAAGGAAGAGTTTTGCAAAGCCTATTTCAAATGTATTTCTTTATCTCTAATGTGTATAAAAGTTTGAGATTTCACCACATGCAAAGCTGTGAGCTGCATAAATCGGGGGAAACAAATAAGAATAGAATGCCTTGGGACATACCCCAGGTTTGACTTCTTTTTTTTTTCCAGGTTTGACTTCTAATTGGGGAAATAAACACTTTCAATATATAAATTGGGATAGCTTTAAGGAGATTATATCAACTTTTATTTCCTTCACTACTTTACTCTAGCACATGAATCCAAAAAGAACCATTAGTTCAGTCCATTAGTCACATGGATTGAGTACTCAAGGCACTGAGAATTCATTTTGAGGTTAAAACTAGCAGAATCTACAAGTCAGAATGATAGGGCATTTGACTTCCACGTGGCAGATTAGGGTTCAATCCCTGGTATCCCATATGATCCCCCAAGCACTGCAAAGAATAATTCCTAAATGCAGAGCCAAGAAAATACCCCTGAGCATCACCAGGTGAGGTCAAAACAATTTAAAAAATCTTTAATAATAAAAATTAAAAAATAAATTTTTAGAAAAATCTAAATTTATGATAGGAGAAAGATTTTAGAAAAATAACTAAAATTAAATATTCACCACTTATGTTGTTGCATTTTAAATGGATGAAAAATATTTGCAACTAAACCTAAGGGTTTTGTGATTGCTCATTTTGTTCTTAGGGTTGAAATGGATAATAATACTAGGTTATAGAGAACTTAGTATTCTGGAAAACTGAGTATAGAAAGTGTGAGAACAACGGAAGTGGTGTTGAACTCACATAATACAGATGAACTCTATGTTTAAAGTATTCTGTCCATGGCTTATATACCATATTTAGAAAAGTTACACATAACACTGAATCTTATTCTTACACATGTCACAAGTATTCTGATAAAATATTTCAAGATATTTTTAAAATATTAAATATACTGGGGTCAGAAAGTTAGCTCAATGGGCTAAATAAAGGGATTTTTGTACTGCCATTTCATAGTCCCATAGTATTCCAGAGCAGACACCATATAACATATTAAATATTGAGTCTGGAAAAGATATCACAATGGGTAGGTCATTTGTTTGCCTTGCATGTGGCTGACCCAGATTTGATCTTTGGCATCCCAGTTGGTTCCCAAGCCTGCCAGGAACGATTTCTGAATACAGAAACAGTAGTAATCCCTGAGCACCACTGGGTGTGACCCCAAAACAACAAAATATTAAATATTAGTAAAAGAATATTATTTTTAAAATAATATATCATTCTAGCTATATGAGATCTAAATGCTGAGACTTTACTATATTTCAATATAACAAACTAGTACAAATGTAATATTTTGATTACAAAGAAATATATAAAGCAAAGCATTTCAATTGAAAGTTATTTAATAACTTTAGTTTACAAAGAAATGGGAGCCAGAGACTGTATAGCTAATATAGTCAGTAAGCCTAATGGCTTTTTGAGCATGGATAGTAGATCTTAAATGTTCTCAACATAAAAAATAAACGGTAACTATGTCAAGGGGTGGTAGTGATTTCTAGTACTATGGTAACAATCATTTTGTAATTCATAAATGTGACACATCAACATGTTCTACACCGTAAACTTATACAATGTTATGTGTTAATTATATCTTAATAAAGTTGTGGGGAGAATGTAAAAATCATGGCAGATTTCCAAACACCATTTCCCATGAAAGTTACAGTTTTTGATTCTTTTATTAAATGAATTTATTACCGAGAAAGGAAGGAAGGAAGGAAGAAAGGAAGGAAGGAAGGAAGGAAGGAAGGAAGGAAGGAAGGAAGGAAGGAAGGAAGGAAGGAAGGAAGGAAGGAAGGAAGGAAGGGAGGGAGGGAGGGAGGGAGGGAGGGAGGGTGGGAGGGAGGGAGGAAGGAATCGCTCCTGATAGGCTGGGGGGACTATATGGAATGCCAGGAATCGAACCAGGGTCAGTAATATGTTGGTTGTATACAAGGTAAACATCCTACCACTGTGCTATCTCTCTGGCCCCTAAAGCTATTTTTTTAATAAGGAATGTACATTCATACATAAGAAAGTTGAAGCATATATTTTAAAATAAAATCACACAAAATAATTTGACAATTGGATTAGAACCTAAAATCAACAATGACTGTGATAGGCATATTTCTTGTCCACCATAAGCCACAGAAAGTAAATAGGATAGTTGTGAGTGACATTTTCTTAAAGTTAATAATATTCCAATCAGATAGAAAATAAAGAATAATTTCCTTTCATGTTTTCTGTTCTCAGGTATACAGAGTTGCTCAAAGGAATTCAAGTGTGTGCTTAGTGCTCAAAAAGTGAAATATGATGTGAAACCACAAGCCTAGACTCTGATAAATCCTGTAATCTTTTGAAAAGAAGGAGTCTCTCACTGATTGGTCCATTTGAAAAAGAAAGCTTCATATTTCATTTAAATCTAAGTGTAGCCATTGAAACAAGCTTTTTAAAGGGAAGGGAGGAGCTGGAGCAATAACACTGCTCTTAAGGCATTTGCCTTAAGTGGCCTACCCAGGTTCAATCCGCAGAATCCCAAATGGGTTCTGAACCTGCCAGAAATGATTTCTGTGTGCAGAGCCAGGAGTAACCCTTGAGCATAGTCGGGTGTGTGGCCCAAAACTCAAATATGAAAAAGGGGAGACAAAATTATGAATATAAAATAATTATAGGTGCCCAAGACATAGTACAGGATTACTTGCTTTGCATATTGTTAACCTTTGTTAGCTCCTAACATTGTTTTGTATGGTGTCCAATAATTGCCAAAGTTGATCCCTAAGCACAGAGCCAAGAGAAACCCTGAGCATCACAAGGTGTCACTAAAAACAAAGTAAAAATAAGTAAAGAAAATAAAATACCAATAAGTAAAGATATAATCATCCAAAATGAGCAAAGAAATTGTACAAATTTTAAGTCTTACAAATATTTTCCCCAAATTTTTAAGTCTTACAAATACCAGAATCTTCCCCAAATCCAGTAATAATATTTACTCTCTATTAGTTGGCATGTAACTATTATTTCACATATTTTATTTGTTTTTGTGAGACAATAAAATAAAATAGATACTGATCTCTGCTTCTGCTTTTTTGGCAAGGCTCCTGAAACTCTGATCATTTGCCAAGTGCTGAGGGCATAACCAGAATCTTTCATTCTAATACCCAATTTTTGACCCTATCTCCTTCACAGTTTGGTCATGGGAAAGATCAAAATGTAATTAGAAAATGAAGATTTTTCAACCCTGTTCTCCATTCTCTTAAATAGGGAGAAAGAGGAACAGAGTGATAGCACAGCTGATAACAATATTTGCCTGTGTGCAACCAACCTGAGTTTGATCCCAGCATCTCACATGGTCCCCTGAGCCTGCTGCCAGTAATTTCTGAATATAGAGCCAGGAGTAACCTTTGAGTGCTGCACTGGGTATGGCCCAAAAACCAAAAACAAAAAAGAGAGAAAGTCTAAAATTGGAGTTAATGATCCCTCATAGCTACATGACAGAGCATTTATGGTGCAGGATTTGAAGAGCTTCACAGTTGGCAAAACATCTACACCAGAAATGTGATGTACCTCAACCACACAGGGACAGGTTCTCCCACATTGAAGGCATGTCTTCATTCAATATGTCTTCTCATTTGGCTGACCTTCTATATCCCTTTATCATCATATCTCTTAATAAACTGATAACTCTGAGTACTTCCCCTAGCTCTATGAGCTACTCTCGCACATTAATCAAACCCGAGGAGGGAATCATAGAAACCTCTGATTGGGGCCAGAGAGATAACACAGCGGTAGGGTGTTTGCCTTGCATATTGCAGACCCCAGATGGAAGGTAGTTCGAATCCCTGCAGTCCCCCATGATATCTGCCGGGAGCGATGTCTGAGTGCAGAGCCAGGGGTAAACCCTGAGTGCCGCCGGGTGCGGGCCCTTCCCCCCCCCAAAAAAAAAAGAAAAAGAAAAAGAAAGAAAGAAAGAAAGAAAGAAAGAAAGAAAGAAAGAAAGAAAGAAAGAAAGAAAGAAAGAAAAGAAGAAAGAAAGAAAGAAAGAAAGAAAGAAAGAAAGAAAGAAAGAAAGAAAGAAAGAAAGAAAGAAAGAAAGAAAGAAAGAAAGAAAGAAAGAAAGAAAGAAAGAAAGAAAGAAAGAAAGAAAGAAAGAAAGGGAAAAAAACCTCTGATTGGTAGCCAGACTAAACAAAATTGTGAGTTACCTGGAGAACTATAACTTGTGATGATATTTGAAATTGAGTAGAAGAGTCTTGTGAGCTTGATCCCTCAACATGCATAGTTTGGTACTCAGACCTAAATAGTGTCAACTTTGAGTTGCATTATAGAACAAACAACTAGAAAACTACTTGGTAAGAGGGGGAAATAATACTTTGGTGACTGTAAGTCTTAGAAGTAAAGTATTTTCCGTGTGTAGGAAAGGAGATACAGCGGAGGATAAGAGGGACATACCTAACAGTATAAAAGTAACAGTATAAAACTTGGCTGAAAGCAGATGTAAACTTTGAACATAACTATGTGTGACTCCCAAACTCCTGTCCAAAAAAAATAGAAATGTGTGTGTATGTGTATCCTCTGGTTTTAATCATTCACCAGAACAAACTGCAATTTAAAGTACTGCAACAAAATCTAGCAACAAATTACATAAAATACTCATCACTGAAAGGAAATATTTCACCCCAAAGAGTTTGCCTTTTGGTAAGCTTTTGTTTTTATAATTTTTTGATTTTTAGGTCTCACACAGCAGTGCTCAGCATTTCTTATTGTCTCTGTGTTCAGGGATCATTCTTGGCAGTGCTCAGGGGACCATATGTAGTTTCCAGGATTGAACCAGGATTGACAGGATGCAAGGCAAGTGCCTTAACACATATACTATCTGGCTCTGAAACTAATTCTGATGTCAAGAAAATAAACTCATTAGAAAGCCTTCCTGGAATCACGAGGATGACAAAAAAAAAAAAAAATCCAACCCAGACAACATCTTACAAATGAAAAGATTTAGAGAACTCGTCTTCAAAGGCTCTCTCCTAAAAAATCCTCTGCAGGACAGCTCAGTGGTCACTATGGACATTACACTAACCTCATCCAGACCAACCAGACACAGAGCATTCTAACTACCACTATTTTTCAGTGGTACTCTCTTCAGATTTAAATCCCTGACTTGAAGCTTCTGTTGTTCAAGTATGGATGATGTGACCTTGCCCAAATTGATGGGATTCAGCTTCAATTACAAGAAGTAGGGCTAAAGGATATATAGGAGATAAAAAGATGATATAGCAGGTAAAGCATTAGTCTTGCACATGGTTGCCCAGGTTTGGTCCGCCAAACCATATATGGTCCCTTGGGTATCGAAATGGGTCCAAGAAATTCATACAATAGTAGCAGATTATTCAAGAGCACAAAGTGGGTTCATATAATGAAAAAAGGCAAACAACAAATGCCCACTGTTTTACTCCTGTTCACAAATTGGGAACTAAATTAAATGTAGTGAGAAACAGTTGATAATTGATGTGATAAAACAAAAAGTCTCATCAAAGAGCTACAACTATGATAAAATTTTCTTTTTCTGTCTTTTCTTGGTTTGGGGGTCACACCTAGGGATTATTCCTAGCTCTGTGCTCAGCTATCATTCATGGCATTGCTCAATTATATTTAAACCCTAGGATTATGCCTATTTGACTGCATGTAAAATAAAGGCCTCACATATTGTACTATCTTTCTGACCTCTCATTTTTCATTTTAAAAATATGTAGATACTTGGGGCCAGAGAGATAGCATGAAGATAAGGCATTTGCCTTTCATGCAGGAGGTCATCGGTTTGAATCCCGGCGTCCCATATGGTCCCCCGTGCCTGCCAGGAGCAATTTCTGAGCCTGGAGCCAGGAATAACCCCTGAGCACTGCCGGGTGTGACCCAAAAACCACACACAAAAAAAAATATGTAGACACTTGAAGAAAGAAAACTAAACAATTTCTGGTTTGTTTTAATTACTGAATGCTTGCAATATTGTTTTATTTAGCAAATATATTTTAATGCTGGGATGTTCTCAACCAATAACAATGAGTCACAAATGAATGTCTGCTTCATCTGTATCACTGATGGGTAAAAATAAGAGCTGAGAGTTCAAAGAAAAGAATTGATAGGGAGAAGCATCATTTAATCTGTTCAATTAAAAGTCAATGTCGGGCCCAGAGAGATAGCACAGCGGCGTTTGCCTTGCAAGCAGCCGATCCAGGACCAAAGGTGGTTGGTTCGAATCCCGGTGTCCCATATGGTCCCCTGTGCCTGCCAGGAGCTATTTCTGAGCAGACAGCCAGGAGTAACCCCTGAGCACCGTCGGGTGTGACCCAAAAAAAAAAAGTCAATGTCATTGACAAAATAATATTTTCTTCAACAAAAGCAATTATTTGAGGGAGTATAGGATTAAGGCACATGCTTTGCAAATGGTCAACACAGCTTTGATCACTGGCACAGTATATAATCTCTTAACACTTCCAGAAGTGATCCCTAAGCATGGAAGTGAAGAGTAAGCCCTAAATACAACTGAATCTGGCCCCAAAACAAACAACAACAAATAATTCTGAGAAGCATTTTTTATATTTCTTTGATATTAAAAGATAAAGATACTAGTAATTCAGGTAAGTCTACAAGTCACCAATTAAAACAACTAAACAACTACTCATTGATAATATATATTTATAAAATTTCCCTACAAAAGTAAAAATAGAAGAGTTCAGGAAACTAGTACCTGACCCAAATTTGAGCCCAGTAAACCACAAATTTTCCTTGAGTACCAACAAGGTAGACCTGGATGATCCCCCTAGCATTTTAGGACCTGAGCAGTGCCTTATACTTGGACTAAACATTGAACCACCAGCCTTGTTAGTCAGGTATCTTCCTGAAGTAAAACCATGCTCCATGAGCACCACTTCAGAACTTGCCTATTCCTACAAAAGAAGTAGCTATGTTATTAATACTTTGGATACTTCTCTGACTTCCACTTCATAAAGCATGAAAATTTATTAAAATTTGTTTTCACACATGCCCCCACATTTTGACTATAGCATTTACAGAAATCATTTTCATTATCTGTGAGGTAACCATGATATCCAGTAATGCATGATCCTTAAGTATCACTCTTTATACACTGAGAATATCTCATGACACTCTTTTCCTTCCAACTTGCCTTCACTGTCTCTTTTTCAACTTGTCTTTATTCATATAAAAAAGATGCATAGGAGAGGCAGACTTCATTTTCCCAGAACTACATACCTCCCAATAAAATGTTCTTTATTTTCTACCCCCAAACAACCTATGGATTGGCTCCATAGTGATCTTTCCAATAAGTCTGTACTCCCTTCTCCTTTAGTCTCATTTCTTTCCCATCACTCTTTTTAGAATTCAATCTCCTGAGGACTTTGGTGTAATATAAAGGTAGTTCTGGAAATCCACAAGTAGTTGGGAGTAGGGAAACATGATGGAAACAGTCTAAAAAAGAGGGGCAAAGTGGGAACAACTCCCAGTACTTTTCACTACAGAGAGGTCAAAATGTGGACTACAAATCAAATTTGTCCTTGGCTGGATCCACAATTATAAGATACCTGAGCCCAGAGGCTTTAGAGCATCTGTCTGCTATTTGAGCCCAGAACAAGCTGTCTGGATATTGAGACTGGTCCTCCAATTAGCAACAATTGAGCTCAAGATGAGAGCTGTGCTATCCTTTTTCCTCTCCTCAATTTTGTTATTCTAGCAGCTGTCATCACCATTCACATCCACTCACAGACTATACAGAGTAAAGGAACTCCATTCAAGTTTTGAATCCAGATTAATTCTGCAGCCTAGCTAATGTGAATTTATGGAAACCAATGGTAAATATAAATGCTCACTGTACTCTCACTCACCATGGGATGTTAGTAGATATTTACATTTAGAAGTTTAACAAATCCTGGCGTTAATCCAATATTCTCCAACATTTTCTAAACAGCCTACATTTTCTAAAGCCTATGGTTAGCATGTATAAAGAGAGAACCAAAGAGGGGAAGATGTTAGGAAGTGGTTATAAATATAAACCACCTTTTAAGATCTATGCAGGAATTTTGTTAGTAAATTCAGAGAGTTGTGTGTATTCTAGGGCTAAATCTTTGCCTATATGCTTAGAAACTAACAGAAGCATCAAGGAAATGATCTGTTTTGTTGACCTCCATTTTCAACTTACCTTCCCTAACTTTGGAGGTAAGAAGAGAAATCAGCAAACCAAGACTTAAATACAATTATAATTACAACATTTTTTTGAATTGGTCACCAACAGAATACAGAAAGGTCAGAGAGATAGTACAGTGGCTAAGACACTTACCTTGTAAACAACCAACCCAAGTTTGAACCCCAGCACCAAATGTGTCCTGTAAATACTCCCTCAGCACAGAGTCAAGAATAAGTCTTAGAAAATCTCCAGATGATTTCTTACACCAACCTCGTCCTCACAGCAATACTCTGAGATAGATACCATTAAAATCCCTCCTTGAGAGAAATAAAAAAACAAAGCACAGAGAAGCAAGTTACCTTAGGTGTCACAAAGAAATAACACAGGAATTCAAATCCAAGTCACCTGTCTCCATAATCTTCACTCCTAATCTCTATACACATAGTTTTCCTGTATGTATACAGAAGTTACTACAAACTTAATCTAAATAACTATCTTTTATACCTTCACTCTGACAATTCATCAGCAATATTGTCACAGACATTTGATTCTGAGTGCAGTCACTACAAACACTTTAGCCACCAGGGTTTGGGTGATGGCTTACCCCTTTCCCATTCATCCCTAGAACTCTTATCTCAACAGCCTGAGTCCAAATGGGCAAGAAGAAATAAAAGAACAAGAAAAGAAATAGCAGAGTGAGAAACTTACAGTTTTGTAGAGACGCCAAGTCCTACAGCAATGACCCACACACCCAAGGAGACATGGAGCAATCAGTGAGAGGGAGGAGAGAATATTAGAAACAATTAAGTAAACCAAGTAATGTGGCCGGAGAGATAGCATGGAGGTATGGCACTTACCTTGCATGCAGAAGGATGGTGGTTCAAATCCTGGCATTTCATATGGTCCCCAGAGCCTGCCAGGAGCAATTTCTGAGCATAGAGCCAGGAGTAACCCCTGAGCACTGCCGGGTGTCACCCAAAGATTAAAAAAAAAGAAAGAAAGAAAGAAAGAAAATCAAGTAGTGTTTCTGGAGCAACAGTACTGTAGATAAGGTGCTTGTCTTGCATGTGGCAGACCTAGGTTCAATCCCTGACAATCCATATGGTCCCCTGTGCACTGCCCTGAATATTCCTGAGTGCAGAATCTTGTTTAGCCTCTCCCCTCACCAGCATCATTATGTGTGCCCCAAAGACTGAAAAGAAAGAAACAAAACCAAGAGAAAAATTTTCTATAAATCTGAACAAATAAGTCTAGTACATATACAAAAACAGCAACACTGGAAGAACTGAAAGAGATTGAACTCTAAGCAATAGAAGGAACCACATAGAAACTCTTTTTTTTTTTTTTTTTTTTGGTTTTTGGGCCACACCCGGTAACGCTCAGGGGTTACTCCTGGCTATGTGCTCAGAAGTTGCTCCTGGCTTGGGGGACCATATGGGACACCGGGGGATCGAACCACGGTCCGTCCAAGGCTAGCGCAGGCAAGGCAGGCACCTTATCTTTAGCGCCACCGCCCGGCCCAACACATAGAAACTCTTAACATGAGAAAGAACCATAAGGAAACAAGAATTGAAGACAAATACAGAAATACTACTTACCCCCTTCCCAACTAAGCCATATGCCTCTGTGTTAGAAATTAAACTCCTGGGATTTGCTAGTTGCCTATCTGCTTTTATTCAAATATTCCTGGCAAATTTTAAGCCCTACCCCCTACCAATTTCCCCTAGCCCTGTATACCCCCTTGGCAGGCACATTACAAATTCAGTGGCTGCAGCTTAAATCTCATGTTTTCAGTGTTGAGTTGTGCTTTGGACATAGTTATACCACACTTCCACATCCTTTTGATGTATATTTTTATATAAGTACATTATTAACTCTTTTTATTTATGCATAGTAAAGTTACTTGTTCATTGATAGCACTTTTATAATTTTTAAAATACGCAGACTCATGTAACTACTTCACAATTAAGATTAAGAAAATTTCATTATCATAAAATTATCTACGATTGTTCCTGTTAATCATTGACCTTTTATTTGTTTCTATGATGTTTTCTTCTAGATGTTATGTGCCAATAAATGAAATCATACAGTATGTAATTTTTTTCATTCTATCTTTTTTTATCTATGTATGTATTTGTTGCTCTTCATCATTTTATTATAGAAATTCTAATGGTGAGGAAGGATAACTTGCTCTTAGATCTGATTGTTCCCATTTCCTCGTTGTCAGGTTATCAATTTAGAACTGGTATATGTTGGTGTCAGAGCAGCATTATGAATGCCCTGGAGGGGATTTGGTTCCTGGAGCTGTTGTGGAGAACTCTGTCATTTCTATGTCTGGGATCCAGGAGTCAAGGCTGGATGGTCAGTGCCTACTTCCCTGGAGTCTAGGTTGGTTCCACATGACATACATTCAGGGTGGGAGATGTCCCTGTGTTGTAAAAATATATATATAGAAATTCTTATCCCTAGTAGATAAAAGCTTGTTTTTACACATAAAGTTACCCCTATTTTTAATATGCCTTTGCAGGAAGAAGTGGTGCTACATTATATTGCTGGTGGATTTGGGGGTGGAGAGAGAAGAAAACAGACCCATGACAAAAACTAAATATATATATATATATGCTCAGACATATCTAAAGAAAAAAGAGTTTCTTAAAAAAAGATTAAATAAAAGACATAGTCAAAGAAATAAAGTGAGGCCAGAAGGAATAGCATGGAGGCAAGGCATCTGTCCTTCCTGCAGAAGGACGGTGGCTCACATCCCGGCATCCCACATGGTCCCCCATGCCCACCAGGGACAACCTCCGAGCACAGAGCCAGGAACACCCTCCGAGCACCACCAGCTGTGACCCAAAAGAAGCAAAAAACAAATCAAATCAAAAAACAAAAACTAGAAAAAAACGAATAAATAAAAAAAGAAAGAAAAAGGGAGAAAGTAATACAGGAGATTACATTTGGGGAGAAACAGTATAAGAGGTAGTGTTATGTAGGTCTATACTTATGATGATAATATAGGCTTCCCCATTGTCTTTTGAGATTTCCTCATGAGGTGTGGGCTCCAAGCAGGGAGGTCTTGGGTAGAGTTCTTGCAATGGGAGTCCTTTTGGAGCTAATCCAGTATTAAACCACAGTCCACAATAGGGAGAGGTGATTAGGAGATCACACTGCATGAGTCAGTCGAGGTGTTGATTGTATTTTCTTGCCGGGGAAAGAGGTGTGAGTTTGAGTGGGTGTCTCTTCACTTGGGTACTGAGTACTGGTTCGTTGGTGTAGGAGTTGGTCTTGATACCTAATGGGTTAAGAACTGAGGGTGAAGAGTTATAACATGGTGGGGATATCAGGGATTGGATTAAGGGGTGAAGGGATAGACAGGTTTCTGAGGGGGCAGAGGGGATAGCACATGGAAGGGGTTATATAGGGTATAGGTATGGGTTGTTTGTGGTTTAGGTTTGTCTCTTAAGGAGGATTCCTATCTCTGTGTGCTCCTGCCCCATTTATAAACATATAGAAGTTAGCTTAGGTATATATTAATGTAGAGAGGTGGGGAGGGCAAGAGATACATTGTGTACAGAAAAATAGGTAGGTATAGTACTTGTAAAGAAAGGAAACTAATAGATAAACTTTTGGATATGTGTAGGTTTCGTGTCTCCAGTACTAACCATTGTGTTAGTAAGGTCTATCAATATAGGTGTTTACCCTTTGCAGTATTGTCCACAGCACCCTATATATCAGCTTTTTTTCCTTTCCTATAGAGGAGGTAACTGTGTGGTTTTTATTTGACATGGTTTGAATTGATGGTAATGAGGAGAAGGTAGAAGAAGAGGGAGACAAGAAGAGAGAAGAGGGAAAACAAAACAGAACAAAACAAACCAACAATTAAACAACAACAAAAATATGAAGTAATGAGAAGAGAGGGTAAAAGGGCAAGGGCATGTTAGTTTGCTTGAACGTGTTCGATGCTTAGGTCCTGTAGTAAAAATCTGTAGGTCACGGTTGTTGCTTCGATGGTCCAGCTGGTCATGCACTTCGGGTCCTAAAATAAGGCATTATCTAGAGCTAAAGGGTATGTAAAAAAGTTTTATCCAGACATTTTCATGATGCCAGCTAAGTATGGTGCCTCATGTGACTCAGCACCGAGGAACCACCATAGGATGTTCACACTTTGTATCCAGGAACCCCTATGGGCAGAAAAACTAAGAGGTTATTTTAAATGTGGTAAGGTTAAGGCATTCAGCCATAATGTTTTGAAATCTTTCCATTGGAGTCAATAATTTCCCATCATAATCTTTACCTGTAATCCTGTATAAGATCCCTAGTAAATTATTATGGGCCTTTGTAGTAAAATGATAATCACATACCTGTTCTCTCTATGCTGCTATTTCTGCTGTTGCTGGTTTCTTTATGATATAATGTGTAGTTGGGTTTTGTGTTGTTTCTCTTCCCTTTGTTTTGGGGCTCTACTTCACAGTATATGGTGATTATTACTGTGTTGAGGTTTCTATCCTGTTACAGCCTGTTATGTAATCGTGGGGTTTTGGTTATTTATCTGGTGCCTATTCTAGGTACTACAGAATAGTGCTATTATTCTGTGTTTATCTTTTGTCTTCTGGCTTGCTTCGTTTAACATAATATGTTCTAGGTTCATCCACGTTGCTGCAAAGTCTGTGATTGTATCATTTCTGACTGCCATGTAGTATTCCATTGTGTATAGATACTACATCTTAATGATCCACTCATCTGTTGTTGGACATCGAGGTTGGTTCCAACACTTGGCTATTATACTGAGTGCTGCAATAAATAGTGGGTGCACACATACCTTGGGATGAAAGTCCTTTCGACTTGGGGGTAGATACCTAGGAGAGCAATTTCTGAATCAAATGGTAGCTCAATTCTAAGTTCCTTGAGCACTCTCCAGACTGTTCTCCATAGGTTTTGGACTAGGGGGCATTCCCACCAGCAGTGGATGAGAGTGCCTTTCATACCACAACCCCGCCAACAGAGATTGTTCCTATTATTTTTGATGTGAGCCATCCTCCTAGTGTAAGGTGGTACCTCATTATTGTCATGATTTGAATTTCCCTAATGATGAGTGAAGGTGAACATGTTTTCATGTGTTTGTTAGCCATCCTTCGGTCTTCCTCAGAGAAGTTTCTATTCATTTCATATTCCCATTTTTATGGCTTTATTTGGTTTTGGGGGGCTCAGCTTTCTGAGTTCTTTGTATATTCTAGATATCAGCCCTTTATCTGACATGTTGAGTGCAAAGATTTTTTCCCATTCAGTTAACTGTCTTTTTGTGTTAAGTAAGGTTTTGTTCACCATGCAGAAGCTTTTTAGTTTGATGTAGTCCCATTTGTTTATGTTTGATGCTAAAGTTCTTGCCATTGGTGCTCCATCCTCGAAGACCTTTTTGATATATAGGTCTTCAAGTGTTCTGCCTAATTTATTCTCAATAGACTTTATAGATTCGGGTCTGATTTCAAGGTCTTTGATCTATTTTGAATTGACTTTTGTATAAGGAGTGAGGTATGGGTCAATTTTCAATTTCTTACATGTGGTTTTCCAGTTGTACCAACACCATTTGTTGAAGAGACTTACTTTGTTCCATTTTAAGTTCCTGGCTCTTTTGTCAAATATTAGTTGGCTGTATATCTGGGGGTTTATGTCTGAGAATTCTGTTCTGACCCATTGTTCTGAGGTCCTGTCTTTGCTCCAGTACCATGCTGGATCACTATGATCACTATGGCTTTATAGTATAGTTTCAGGTTAGGCAAAGAGATGCCACCCAGCTTCTTATTTTTCAATATGTGTTTGGCTATCCTGGGTCTTTTGTGGTTCCAGATGAATGTTGTGATTGATTTCTCTAATTCTTTAAAGAATGATGTCTGAATTTGGATAGGGATTGCATTAAGTCTATATAGTAGTTTGGGTAGGATAGTCATTTTGACTATGTTGATTTTACCTACCCATGAACATGGATGTTCTTCCATTTCCTTAGATCCTCTTCAATTTCTTTCTGAATGTTTTAAAGTTTCCCCTTGTATAGGTCCTTCACTTCCCTTGTAAGGTTGATTTCTAGGTACCTAATATTTTTTGATACTATTTTAAATGGAATTGTATTTTAATCTCTCTCTCTTCAACTTCGTTATTTGTATAGAGAAATGCTACTGTCTTTTGTGTATTACTTTGTAGACAGCCACTTTGCTGTATTGGTTAATTGTTTCTAGGAGTTTTACTGTGGACTCTTTAGGTTTTTCTATGTATATCATCATATCATCTGCAAAAAGAGATAGTTTGAGTTCATCTTTCCCAATTTGGATTCCTTTGATTCCATTCTCTTGCCGGATTGCTATTGCTAGGACTTCTAAGATTATATTGAATAAGAGTGGAGAGAGTGGACAGCCTTGCTTAGTTCCTGACCTTAATGAAAATGCTTCTAGTTTTTCACCATTAAGGATAATGTTGGCTGTGGGCTTTTCACAGATAGCTGTAACTATCTTGAAGAAGGTTCCTTCTAACCCTATTTTACTGAGTGTCTTCAACATGAAAATGTGTTGGATTTTGTCAAATGCCTTCTCTGCATCAATTGATATGATCATGTCGTTTTTTTTCTTTCTCGTAGTTGATGTGATGTATGATGTTGATTGATTTGCATATGTTGAACCAACCTTGCATTCCTGGGATAAAACCCACTTGGTCATGGTGTATGATCTTTTTGATGAAGTGCTAGATTCAGTTTGCTAAGATTTTGTTGAGTATCTTTGCATCTATGTTCATTAGTGAGATTGGTCTGTAGTTTTCTTTCTTGGTGGTGTCTTTGCCATCTTTGGGAATGAGTGTGATATTAGCCTCATAAAAGGAGTTGGGTAGGATTCCTGGTTTTTTGATGATTTGGAAGAGCCTGTGGAAAAGTGGTAGTAAGTCTTCTTGGAATGTTTGATAGAATTCACCTGTAAATCCATCTGAGCCTGGACTTTTATTCGTAGGGAGTTTCTTAATTACATCTTCAATATCCTCTGAAGTGATTGGTCTGTTTAGGCTTTTTAGGCCTTCCTTTTCCAGTCCCGGAAGATGGCATTTTTCCAAGAGTGTGTCGTCTTCTACTGGGTTCTCCAGCCTAACTGAGTATAGTTGTTCATAATATGATCTCATGATATGTTGTATTTCTTGGGGTTCTGTTGTAATCTCTCCCCTTTCATCTGTGATCCTACTGACTTGAGTGTTTTCCTTTTTTTTTTTTTTTGGTGAGTTTTGCCAGTGGTTTGTCTATCTTGTTTATTTTTTCAAAAAACCAACTCCTGGTCTCACTGATTTTTTGTATTGTTTTCATAGTTTCTATGTTGTTTATTTCTGCTCTGGTTTTTATTATTTTTTGCCTTCTGGTTGTGGTTGGATTTCTTTGCTGCTGTTTTTCCAATTCCTTGAGATGATCCTTTAAACAGTTGATTTTGTCATTTTCCTCTTTCTTTATATAGGCCTGTATTGCTATGAGTTTCCCCCTAAATACTGCTTTTGCTGTGTCCCACAAATTTTGACAAGTTGTCTCTTTGTTACCGTTAGTCTCAAGGAATCTTTTTATTTCCTCCTTGAGTTGCTCTTCGACCCAGCTATTATTGAGCAGCATGTTGTTTAATCTCCAGGTATTAGTTTTTCTCCATTGCTTCTTCTTGCAGTCAATTTTGACCTCTGTTGCATAGTGATCTGATAGGGTGCTTCTAATGATCCTTACACTTGTGGTCTTATATAGGTTAGATTTGTATCCTAAGGCAAGGTCTAGAAGGTTCCATGAAGACTTGAGAAGAATGTGTTTTCTGTTTTCTGGGGGTGGAGGGCCCTATATAAGTCTATTAACCTTAGATCTTCTAATGTTTCATTTAGGACTCTTATTTCTTTGCTATTTTTCTGTTTGGTGGATCTGTCCAGTGGTGACAGTGGAGTATTGAGATCTCCTACTATTATCACATTTCCCTTCATGTGTTTCTCCAGGTTGGTGAGCAACTGCCTCACATATTTTGCTGACTCTACATTAGGTGCATAAATATTGATCAGGGTTAGTACCTCTTGATCTAGTGTTCCCCTGATTAGTATGTAATGACCCTCTTTGTCTCTGATCACTTTCTTGAGGTTGAATGAAATTTGGTCTGATATAAAAATGGCTGTCCCTGCTCTTTTTTGTTTTCCACTTGCCTGAAAGATTGATTTCCATCCTTTTATTCTAAGCCTATGCCTGTCCTGTACTTGTAGGTGTGTTTCTTGCAGGCAGCAAAAGTCCGGTTTATGTTTTCTAATCCATTTCTCTACTATGTGTCTTTTAATGGGAGAGTTTAGTCCTTAACATTTAGGGAAATTATCAACTGAGAGGGCTGTTGTGCAGTTGTGTTGTGTAGGGTGGTTGTTGTTACAATCAGGGGTTTGAATTGTGTAGTTCTTCTCTGAGTAGGTCATTTAGAATCGGTTTTGTTTGCACAAATAATGCAAGATTGTTTTTGTTTGAGAATGTTTTTAGGCTACCATCCCATATAAATGATAGTTTTGTTGGGTATTGTACCCTAGGCTGGAAATTTCTTTCATTCAGTCATTTAAATATTTCACTTCACTGTCTTCTTGCTTGAATTGTTTCAAATGGGAGATCTGGCTTGATTCTTATGTCCCTTCCTTTGTACTTGAGGATGTTTTTCCCTTATTGCTTTAAGGAGTTCATCTTTCTCTTTGTGTTTTTTGATTTTGGTTTTGGTTTTTGGTTTTTTGGTTTTTGGTTTTTTTTTTTTTTTTTTTTTTTTTTTTGCAATTTGGATTACTCTATGTCTTGGTGTTGGTTTATTAGGGTCTATTTTATTGGGGACACTTTTAACTTCCTAGATTTGCACGGAGTCCTACAAAAGGCATCTTTAAGGAGAAAACACCACTGTCCAAATAAGCAGAATAAACAAATGACTCTACATTAAACTGAAAAGCTTCTGTACTTCAAAGGAAATAGTGAGTGATCATCCACCGAATGGGAAAAACTATTCACTCTCAGATAAGGGGCTAATAACTAAGATATACAAGGTGCTGAAAGAACTTTACAAGAAAAAAAATACAAGTAACCTCATCAGAAAAATGGGGAAAAGAAATGAACACACTTCTTCAAAGAGGAAGTACAGATGGCCAAAAGACACATGATAAAAGGTTCCACATTACTAATCATCAAGAAGTTACAAATTCGGAGAGATAGCACAGCGGCATTTGCCTTGGCAAGCAGCCGATCCAGGACCAAAGGTGGTTGGTTCGAATCCCGGTGTCCCATATGGTCCCCCGTGCCTGCCAGGAGCTATTTCTGAGAAGACAGCCAGGATTAACCCCTGAGCAATGCCGGGTGTGGCCCAAAAACAAAAACAAAAAAAAAAGTTACAAATTAAAACAAAAATGAGGCATCATCTCATGCCACAGAGACTGCCACATAGCACGAAGAACAAGGAAGACCAGTGCTGGTGTAGTTGCAGGGAGAATGTAGACTTGCCTAGTCTTTCTGAAAAACAATATATAAATATTACTCAAAGAACATTGAGTTCTCATATGATCCATCAACACCATTCCTTGGATAAACCCTACGAACACAAAAACTCAATACAAAAATGTCCTTTGCACTTTTATGTTCATTGCATCTCTATTTACAATAACCAGAATCTGGGAATAACCAAATGCCTGACAACAAATGAGTGGCTAAAGAAACTATGGTACATCTACACAATGGAATACTACGCAGCTGTTAGGAAAATTGAAGTCATGAAATTTGCCTATATATCTCAATGTCTGTGACCTCCAAGACAGATGTTCTAACACTGAGTCATAACTCCAGGGCTCTAGGGCCATGCTTTGTTTTGGGGGGGTACACATCTGAAAGTGCTCATGTTACTCCTGGCTCTTGACTCAGGGATCACTCCTGGCAGGCTCAAGGGACCATTTGAGATGCCAAGGATTTAACTAGATTTGGCTGTGTGCAAGACAAGCACTCCAGCTTCCTCATCTTCTTTTTTAATGTGTATTTTTCCTCAAAATTCTAGTTCTACTGATTTTCTATAGAGTTTAAATCAACTCTTTTTCATCATTTTTTATAGCTTTAACTAAATGGATCCTACATATATCTTGATATATTTATATCTAAATATCTTATTTTCTAGTGTTATTTGAAGTATCAGTTATTTTAAATGATTTAATTAGACATTTCCTATTGTTTATTAATACTTCTATAGAAAACTATAATTATTTTCTATATGCTTATACTTTTATTTTAATTTTATTAAAACCATTGTGATTTATAAGGTCCTTCTCATAGTTGGGTTTCAGATATACAATGAATCAGGGCCAATCTCATCATCTGTGTTGATGTGTTGACCTCCCACCACTAATGTTCCCCAGGTGATTTCCATATTACCACCCTTTGCCCCCAACCTGCCAGTATAACAGGTCATTTTAAGTTTAGATTGTTAAAGTTTGGGTCTCTTGATTCCATACTTGTTACCTCTGTCTTGTATATTTAGTTCTGTCCTTTTTGGGGGCCACACCCAGCAACACTCAGGAGTTACTCCTGGCTCTGTACTAAGGAATCGCTCCTGGCAGGCTCAGGGGACCCTATGGGATGCCAGGGATTGAACCTGCGTCTGTCTCAGGTTGGCTACTTGCAAGGCAAACACCCTATGGCTGTGCTATTATTCCGACCCCTAGAGCTGTCCTTTTTTTTTTTTTTAACACTACCAATATACCTGAGACCACTTGGTTCCTGGCCCCCATCCTTTCACAGTATTGTGTTTCTCCTCTTGTACTCAGTTTCTTTTTTCTCCTGGCTATACTCTGGAGCCAATGATGTTCAAGAATACTATAATTTAAACCACTGTGTTTTTTCATTCTAAATGCCACATATCATTGTTATCATTCTGTATTTTTATTCCTTCTTCTGGCTTACTTAATTTAATATATTATCTTCTAGTTCCACTCATGTAGTTACAAATTACATGATTGCAACATTCCTTACAGCAATGCAGTATTCCATTGTATATATGTACCACATCTTCACGATCCACTCATCTGTTGTTGGGCATCTAGGTTAATTCCAAGTCTTAGCTATCATACTGCAATGAACTGCAATGAATAGAGGTGTACATATTCTTTTGGATAAAATGTTTTTCTTTCCTGAGGATAGATATGCAAAAAAATGCTGGATTGTATGGCAGCTCAATTTTGAGTTTACTGAGAACCCTCCATACTGTTTTTTATAATATGTTGTTCATTTAAATCTTGCTAAAATCATTTCTGAATTTTGGGGGAATCTATTTCTGCAAATTCCTTTGCATAATCATGCCATCTGCCAAAGAGATATTTTCAATTCTATTTAAAAACAAAACCAAAAATTCTCTAGAGGCCCAGGCAATATTACAGCAGGTTAGGTATTTGACTTGCACATGACCAACCAGGTTGGATCCTCCATACATACCCCTTATGGTCCTTTAGAAGTTGACTGAGCACAGAGTCAGGAATAAGCCTTAAAAACTTCCAGGTGTGGCCCACCAAAACAAACAAAAAAACTTCAGTGAATATGCCTTTGCACATTTTTTATCACTTAAAAGAGAATAAGGTAATAATACCCAGAGACAATAGAAGTGCAGTATGGAATTAAACATTGTATGCTCAAAACTATTATATTTAAGTTGCAATGTCTAAATAAATATTAGGAGGGAGTGGGAGATTACTTTTTTTTTTTTTTTGGTTTTTCGGGCCACACCTGTTTGATGCTCAGGGGTTACTCCTGGCTTAGTGCTCAGAAATTGCCCCTGGCTTGGGGGTACCATATGGGATGCTGGGGGATCGAACTGCGGTCCTTCCTTGGGTAGCGCTTGAAAGGCAGACACCTTACCTCTAGTGCCACCTCACCAGCCCCAGGGAGATTACTTTTATGTTCTTTTTACTCCCATGTTTTGACAAATATTAAGAACTAAAATACTGCTTTTTCCAATTATTAATAAGTAGAAAGACTGATAGTAGAAGGAAAGGTAAAGAGGGTAAAATGGAAGGAGAAGAAAACCATGGCAGGGAGAGAATATAAGTAAACTAAAGAAAACCTTAACATAGGCTCATTTTCAGATTATATTTGCACAGAGATTATTCTTCTTTCAACAGTCACACATTTAAAGGGTGGTTTTGTTTTTTTTTTAAAGGATGCAAGCCAAATTTCTGTGGGCTATTCAAACCATGAATTAAAATGATTAAGCCGGTAACTACTAACAACTATAACAATCAAAATATCATGGGAACAAGTGATTCTCCTACTAAAAATAAGAGCTCAAGGGTATAAAATTATTTCCCATTAAATAATGAACATTCTTCCTCTAAAATATTAGTCTCATGTTCCTGAAAATTGAGTTCTTTGCTGAGCTTTATTTAAAGCGTTTTTCACCAATTCCTGTTCCCAGAACCAAAAATTCTTCTCTAATAACCTAAAGTCTTAATAAAGTTGGGAACCATACAAAAACTTGATTTTTCACTTTTGCTTAACTTGATTTTTCATTTTTCCCCACTCCCAATATGTAGCAAATAAGTCAGTCAGATTATCAACCTGTGTTTACTACAGGCTTTATAACAAACGTAAAGACCAAGAAGGTTCTGAGTCCCAGGTTAAGTTACTTGACTATTTTTAATTCCCTTCCAATTAGCCAGAGAAAATTGTTGGCACAATTTTATTTGGCACCATATATATCACATTACATGTACAAATCTACACATTAAGTTTAGCCACAATTAAATAACTACAAGTAAAAACAACATTGAGACTTATTTTTTAATTCAACAGGTGAAATCAATGAACATGTTGGAATACCTAAAGAAGTCATGGACCAAATGTAAGCAGAATGTGTGGGAACAAAGGTTCTGAAATCTGGGGTTAGATAGGTAATGCATGGGATTAAGTTGCTTTCCTTGTACATGGCCAACCAAATTGATACATGACACCACATATAGTTCTCCAATCATTTTCATGAATGAACCCTGAGCACAGAGCTAGGAGTAAGTCTTGAACACACTAGGTGTGGACCAAACCCTAATTTCCCTCCCAATGAAGAGTTCTGAAATAATTTTTAGAATTCATTTTCAAATGAAATTTAAAACATATATACTAGTCACCACACTTTTAGCCATCTAACATAGACACTAGGAATAAATACTTGAATACAATTTGTGAAGATCCCTTGTTTTAAAATATATATGTGTGTACATTTAGAGGGGGAAAGCATTACATTAATTCATAGATGAACAAATAAGCTATAAAAATCTATGCAGTTGAATATTTACTAGCAATATTAAAAGAGGGGCCAGATGCGGGTGGGGCAGAGCGGTAGTACTAGATGTAAGGCATCTGCCTTGCAAGTGCTAGCCTAGGGGACTATGGTTTGATCCCCAGGCGTCCCATATGGTTCCCCCAAGCCAGGAGCCATTTCTGAGCCCATAGCCAGGAGTAACCGCTGAGCATCAATGGGTGTGGCCCAAAAACAAAAACAAAAAATAGGGGCCAACACAGCCAACCCAGGACAAATGGTGATATGATTCCCAACATCCCATATAGTCCCCTGAGCCTGCTCTGATCACAGTTCCAGGAGTCACCCCTGAGCTCAGCTGGGTCTGACCCAAAAACCAAAAATCAAACAGAAAAAAATTAAAAGAATGAGTTTATTCTATATATGCTGCTTTACAGCTGCTTTGAGCTTTCCAAACAAGTATTTGTTCAGATTAAAATTCACAATGTAAAAGTGGTTCAGTTCTGGGGCCTGAGCTATAGCACAGCAAGTAAAGCATTTGTCTTGCATGCAGCTGACCCTGGTTTGATCCCTGGCCTCCCATATGGTCTCCTGAGCCTGGCAGGAGTGATTCCTGAATATTGAGCCAGAACTAACCCCTGAGCACCACAGGGTATGGCCAAAAATAAAAAGTGATTCAGTTCTTTATAACTTAACTTACCCAAGACAACTACCTCATAGTTGCTCAGTTTTAATTGATGTAATTTCTACTGCAGCCCAGACACATTTGTCTCCCAGAAACCCTATGAAGTAGTATCACTACTGCATTTGCTAATAACTAACACTTAAGTTCCACTTTTAAGAATTCACTTATTTGGGGCCAGATTGACAGTACAAAGAGTAGGAAATTTGTCATTCATGCAGTGAACCCAGTTTCATCCCTGACATCCTATATGGTACTCCAGGTCACAAGTAAGCCCTGAACACCGCTGGTTGTGCTCCAAAAACAAACAAAAAAATAGAATTCACTTATGTGAAAAGCCATATCTGCATAATAGATTAATTCAAGAGCAATAGTCATTATCATAATTGCTTTCTTCATTTTCCAATGAATTAGAAAAAATTATCTTAGTGCCAGAGTTTGAAGAGTTAGTACAGCTGACCTGGGTTTGCTCCCAGGCATCCCATACGTTGGTCCCCTGAAACCTTCAAGAGTGGTCCCAGAGCACAGAAACAGGAGTAAGCCCTTAGCTTGCTCAGGTGTGGTCCCAAAACAAAAAATGAAACAAAAAATAAACAAAGGATATTCTAGTGCTTCAAAGATCTGGCTTCATTCACAAAAACTTAAGGGGGAAATATATGTTATGTAAATTGAGGAACGCAAGCCAAGGCCTTTTGACAGGCCCATTTCAAAGAGCATTTAGAACAACCTGTCTAACCTGTCATCCTCCATTTGCAAGTACAAAGAAATTACTCCATCATCTTTGCCCTCTAGAAGTTTACAATTCTTTCTCTTGTACTAGGCAAGTAAGGCAAGTGCACTCACAAGGAATGTTTTACACTGAATACTTCCATTGCCTCACTGAAGGCCACACAATCAGTTATCACTCACCTGAATAGTGGATCAGAAGTATTTCCGGCATATCTTGTTTTCTCTTATTCTCTCAGGATCCTTCTTTCCTGAAAATCGTTCCTGAAAAATAAATAAGTACATAAATATGGTTACATAAATTAAGATTTCCTGGAATTTAAGAAGTGCACATGAACAATAAACCACTTAGTTCACTTTCTTGTCATTGAAGATAGACCTCAAATATCCCTGTTATCAACAAACAAAACTGATGCCAGGCAGAAAGAAGGTCCCTTTTAAAGTGTGAATTTTGCAAATGAATTAGCCCTCAGGTATGCCCAAGTTCCTGGGCAGGCACAAAACATACCCCCCTTCTTGGCCTCAGGCAAGGCTTTTAACAGCTAACTTCACTTTCTTCCCACCTGTAAAACAGATAATCATCACCTTCCTTTGAAATGTGTATAAATTAATTAGTTGAGGTTTGGAAAGAGTTGTGAAAGCAAAATGATACTCATAAATGCTAAACCTTAGCTGATTTTCTTTCAATTTCATGGTTTTACTTTGGCATCATATATCGTATTACATACATAGAGAAACAGAAAATATCGCCACCTCAGATCTGATTCTTCTTGCTTAAATTACATCAGAGCTAACCTTAGGGATTATAAATAATTTCAAAGAAGTCATAAGTCATCATGCATTATTAAGGAAAATATTATTTGCAAATCATCTTAATATCCAATTACATGGATTGTTATTTTTATTAGCTATGCTACATAAATAACTCTTGGAGTTATTTGATTTTGTCACCATCTTTCTTATGGCTTAGAATACAGGCAAAGCTTGCCCATATGCCTTGCAAAACTTCCTTTTTTGTTATTTGTTTTTTATTTATGTTTTGAATCACACCCAGAGTGTTCAGGCTTCTGGCTCTGTGCTCAGGAATAACTCCTGGCTAGTTTGGAGGAGGGTCATATAGGGTGCCAGGATTTGAACCCTGTTGGCCAGATAGAAGAATGATGATGCCTTACCTGTTGCATTTTCTCTCCAGCTTCAACTTAGGTAACTTCTGATAGAACTCATGATTTCTAAAGTATCAATCAATCTCTCCTATGAATCACATCTTTCATCCAAAGGAAATCATTTAAACATTAATTTACTATACATTAGTATCTTAAAAATAAAAGAAAGAAAGAAAGAAAACATTGTGGCTTGAATTTTGTTTGGTTAATTTTGTTTAGAGGTCCTTCCTGGTGGTGCTTTGGGACCACTTGGTGTCAGCCATGGTTCCCCTGAACCATCTTCCCAGAACCAAGTTGTGACTTTTATAGTGTCTACAAATGTTATAAGCATGTGTATAAAGAAAAGACTAAGTTCTACAGACTCCAAACAAATTTTGAGAGCAGAGGGAGTATGTGAACTACTCATGCTTACATATGTTTGGGGAATTTTACTTTCCTTTCATGCAGAAGAATATTTTGAAAAGAACAAAGAAACAAATTAAAGACACAGATTATGAGACTATGGGAACTTGGATAAAAAAATTAAAGCAGGAGGGTGAACAAATTCTAAGAGGTATTAAATAGAGAAAAATCAGAAAGTCATAGTGGAAGACATTCAGAACTCAGGAGTGAAAAGTGCTCCACAGTAAAAGGAGAAACAACTTGTTCATCATGGTAGGAGTAAGGGAAAATAAAAATAATGTTAAAACTTTTTGAAAGAGTGGACAGAGTTTAGTACGGGGGGGAAAGTAGAAATATAGGACTTTGGGTAGGGTATTTGCCTTGCTTACAACCAACCTGGGTTTAATCTCTGGCAACCCACATAGTCCTTGAACACCACCAGGAATAATCCCTGAATGAAGAGCAAAGAGTAAGCCCCAAGCACCTTACCCTGTTTGTTGCCCAAACACCTTACCCTGTCCCACCAAAGAAGAAACATGCTCAAGCCATGGATGTCTATGGAAAGTGAAACAAGGTCAGATAAAGGACATTGGCAGATCCAAAGCATTGCACATAAGAGAGCTCTTTCTTGAAGGTAAACAAATAAGTGAGTAAGATTCAGGATCTGCATAAGCATCCTGCCCTAAAATATCTCCAGCAGAAAAAGTCTTGCAAGTAGGCATATTTGAGTTAAAGCATAAGGGGGAATGTTCTGTCAACCAGGGTTATATTGTTCCCAGAACAAAACTCCTAATTTATCCATTTGAATCTAAGTTGTTCTAAAGTCTAATTCTAATCTCAGATATGCACTTTTAGTTTTTTCTTCCCCCAAAATAGCGTGTATAAATTAGAGGGACAATGTTTTCTAGTTTTACTCACGAGAGGAAATATTAAAACAACTGACTTAGGGAATGCTGAGGCTGCTATTAAACCAAGGGTGGCAGCCTTAGTTTCAAGACCCATGTACTCTGGGACACAGGATCTCTGAGCATTGATCACTATGCATAATAAATAGTCTCAAAAGTTTTCTAAAGTCAAACAAAATAAGATAAATGTCAGAGGTTAGAACATGTCCATGCCCATATACACGGAGACAGTACAGACATAAAACAAAAACATGTGTTTAAAGACAAGTTAAATGTCCTTGTGACAGTATGAAATACTTAGCATTTCAAGAACAAATGTAGGTCTCTATTTTCCAAAGAAATTTTAGCATGCAGAAAGTAAGCATTAGAAGTCCTAACTCTGTTTCTAACATCAGGCATGTTCAAAAATCTCAAATTTCCAAGGAAAGGCCATAAGACAAAGAAATGTCAAGATTCTCTTAGAGGAACCCTCATTGCTTTATTCAAAAAAAAAAGTTGTTTTTTTTTTCAGGTCCATGGAACCTGTAATAGGTCTTCAATGCAAGGGAAGCATTCAGAGGGAGATTCTGCCAGATTGCTAATCCCATTGTGTCAAATTGGGCTGGTGTCTCCTAAAGAAATCTTTCCATCTGAGACTTCCCCTTGCTTATTCTCAATAATCTCAATGTTCTGAATTAAAATCTACATAGCCAGAAAATGTTTCTATGAACATTTTTAACGGCTTTATCTCTATCCAATTTGAAATAGTCAAATATCAATATTCTTTGACCACTTACAACAATGATGTATTTCCAACTTTCGTGTCCATGTTTCTGTGTGTTTGGAAGACTTTCTAACCAGGGACACATAGTTTATGTATATAGGGCCATATACAGAAGCTCAGCCATTGTGCAGAAGTGTAGGCCTTGCTGCCTTGTTTGTTTTTTCTGGCAAGCTTCCCCAGAGTATAGGTCTAGCAGGAACACACATACCTCCGGCATACAAAGCAAAGTATAAACCCCTCACACTTCACTTTCTCCTTTTCATTGTTTCCTATCTCAAAGAGCCAACTCAAGGGAGAAAAATTTTGAATAACAAAAGAAGATGACATTGATATCCCTTCTCATAATCAACTCGTGGATCATGAATAAGCATTCTCTGAGGTCTTCAAAGAAACATCAGACCTCCATAAAGAAAAGGAAATAAATTCCATGCAGCCATGTGATTTTAAAAGGACCTTTACTCATGTCCTTCTCTATAGATTTACGACAGTTTCTGCTGACATGAAGTATGTTCTTTACTGAATTCCTCAAGTGAAGCAAAACCACACATATCTTGTTCTAAAGCAACATACTGAGTCACAAGTTTACACAGTAAATGTGAAATAGTCATTTGCAAGCCTCCTGCCTACCTGTGAAGTGGAATGAACCATAACAACTGACTGGGAAAAGAAGAGAATTTAAAAAATATATTTTTTTTAAATCACATGTCTAAAAGTCTGCTTACAATCTACCTCAACAATCGCTCACAAGGAAAAAAGTGCAGGCAGAGCAGACCCTGCTGGGGACTGTATTTGTCCAATGAATGAATTTCTGCAGCATTTGTGGTATAGACCCTAGAAGCATACGACCACTCCCCACTGGAATTCTAATTAGAAATTACTTTGAAATTGTTGCCACAATTACTGGCCTTTCTTTTAGAGTATGTATCTGAGAATCATTTGAACTATTCTTCCTATTACCATTGTGTGAAACCAGTCATCAAATGCCCAGCAATGCTACTTTTGTCATCATAGCTTCATCCCACTCCTCTTTTCATTTCCATGACCTGCACTCTGGCTCTCAGTGTCTTATAAAGTTGGCTGTAATCTTCCCAAAGGTTTGGGTGGTCAATGCTCTCTTGGCACACAAAAGCCAGACTTTCAGAACACTGGCCAGAGTGTGATGAAAATTAAAAACTTAAGCTCCTTAGGCTCTCCATCAGTTATCTCTCTCTTCCATCTATTTCTTAACCTTGTTTTCTTTGCCTCCCAGCTTGTACCTTATCCTCAATTCAACTGAATCATTTATTATTTCTTAAGTTTATTCCATCTTTGCTAACTTTATGCCTTTGCTTCTGGTTTTTTTTTTTCTCATATGATTTCTAATCTCTGGAAAAGCTGACCTTTAGAAAAGGGTTATGTCACTTTTTGTATAAGATGTTCAATGAAAATTCAAGATGATCTTTCTCCCTCTCTTTTCTAAATATTTCTCTTTCCCTTCCATCTACCTCTTCTCTCTCTCTACATCTCTCTCCTCTCTCCAGTCCCCCTTTCTTTCTCCTTTCTCTTCATACCTTCTGTGCTAAATGTCTCCACTATGATGCTTTTAAAATACTTTTTGATATTTTCCTTCTATTTGTGTCTTAACTCATTCAAAGTATATACATGAGTTTATCAAATTTAAATCACCACATTAAAAAAAAAAACAAAAACTACAGAAAAAGAGATGAGCATCTCTTTTATGAAGAATTAGTCTAGGCTTCGTTTTAGGATCAGTGCAAAAACCAAGACTACCAACTACAGAAGATTGATTAAAACTACAGTGATGGAACAGAACTTCTAGAACCGTAAAGAAAGACTCCATCGTGGGTTCCAGACTATGACCTGTGCAAATACCAAGATCTCTAGTTACAGAGGACTGATTTTATCATCTACGACTGAACGGAAAGTTTCCAGACATCACAAAAGGACCTAGGAGAGAGTAAAAGTGCATGTACAAAGCCTGTAGTTATTCTCATGATAGTATGCTTCAAGGGCAAAGAAACCCCTTTATCTCTTAGGCCAAGGGAATTCCCTTTCTAATTTTCCCAATATTTACTATGTCTATGCAAAAAAATAAAAAAGAAGCACAAATTAATTTTTTTTGTTATTGATATTGTTGCTTGTTTTTTCTTTTTTTTTTTTGGTTTTGTGTGTGTGTGTGTGTGTGTGTGTGTGTGCTTTGTTTTGTTTTTATTTCAGGATCATGGTTATTGTTTGGTTGTTGTCTTTATTGCTGTGGTGCTTTTCAGGTTCTTTTGTTTGATTTTTGTACTATTTTTATGTTTTTCTTCCTTTTTTTCTTTCTTCTCTTAAATTGATATTTATAGCCTCTAAAAGGACTTCTCCCATTTTTTTTGCTTGTTTGATTTTTTGCCTTCCCGCTTTTTTTCTTTCCTCTAAACAGAACCACATAATTTGAACCATCTTGTTCTGCCTCACAAATTGAGGGGGGAAATAATGGAGGGTACCAAGACCAAACAGTTGTATAACATTGAGTAGAAATAAAAAAATGATCAGACTTAAACACCAAATCCAAAGCCAATGACAACAGAATCGATACCCAAGCTATACACAGAGGGGATCACTTTTATTAGCAGCCCCTGGGGAGGCCTATAGGAGGGGTATATGGGATGCATGCTGGGAACACCGTGGAGGGAGGATAGCATTGGTGGTGGGAATGCCCCTGATTCAATGTCACTATGTACCTAAAATATTACTGTGAAAGATTTGTAATCCACTTTAGTCAAAATAAAAATTATTTTAAAAAATAAAAGAGTTAGTCTAACAGAGACAGTTATTGAATGAACATAACCATTCACAGACGTAATAAATGGTGGCTTATACTTCTATTGAGAGTTTCAGGCTACATAATAGGGGATATTAATTTAGTGGAGAGCATTAAACACAGCTTCCCATTTTAAGTGATATTTAGGCTTAGATATGAAAAATTTGCAGATGGATTTTTTTTACCAAAAAGATTGATGAAGAGTGCACGAGGTTAAAAAATTGTATTTGGGGCCAGAGCAGTGGTGCAAGTGGTAGGGCATTTGCCTTGCATGCACTAACCTTGCATGCAGCTCACTTAGGTTTAATCCCCATATATCCCATATTGCCCCAATCCCCAGCACCGCCAGGAGCAAGTCCTGAGTGCAGAGCCAGGAATAGTAACCCACAGCATCACTGGGTATGGCCCAAAAAAATAAAAAAAAAATAGGTGAATGATTAGAAATTGTATATTTAGGAGGGAGGCTTGATAAAACTTTGAATGTGAAAGATGAATGAGTCAAATGAATAAAATGCTGTTTGTGAATTATACAAATGACAATGACACTAATTAAAATAGAAGAATGGAGGACAAACAGATTATGATGAACAAATCATTGTATGACAAGTTTTATAAAATGTCTCTGGGACACTCAAAGGTGCCCATTTTTATTGGGTAGGACACTTGCCTTGCATACAACTAACCTTAGTTCAATCTACAGCACCTCAAAGGATCCCCAAAGCACCTTCAGGAGTAGACCCTGAGCATAGGGCCAGAAGTAAGCCCTGAACACCAGCAGTGCAGTCCCAAATTAATAACATGTGAAGGGGTTAAGGTACTTGCCTTAATTGTGGTTGTAACTGAACAATGAATGGTCCCTGCACAACACCAGGTGTGACCATGAGCACAGAGATAGGTCTGACTCCTAAACACTATAGGACATTCCACTTTTATTCTCCCAAAGAAATGCATTTGTAGTTGTGATTTGCACACAAATCGCAACCTTTGTGATAGAAAGTAAGATTTGGTAACAAGGGACATAAATATAGTGCAGAAATAAGGCTTTTGCCTTGCATTCAGCTGACGTTGGTTTAATGTCAAGCATTTTATATGGTTTCAGAAGTGAAGCTCTATCTGAAGTGATTCTTGGTGTCTACAAACCTCCTCGAAAATTCAGAAATCAAAGGTGTAATTGAGATTACCTTGGGGTAAAAACAAAAATACCCACATTTCTTAAAATAGGGTTTTTTAAGACCCTCTGGTAATTCTCCGCCTGACTAGTGGTTGTCAATTGTGTTGAGGTCAAACACATAAATACAATAAACCTTTGCAAATTCCCAACCTTTGGAATTGTTTTTCTTAAACTATTTGCACCAGAGGTTTAATAAATTAAAACTCCTGGGGTCTGGATGTATGTAGTTGTGAATGATGCTTAGTTAGCTCTTGCCAGGTCCCCCCAAAAAGACCCAAGTAAAGTCCAACCTGGAGCTCTAAAAATTTTAAAAGCTTGATCGTGTGCATGTTGTGCAAATTAGAAGCTCTTTCCCAGCACAAGGAAATCAGCTTCATTTTCATTGTGATTTTCTAGTGCAAAGAGTATTCTGATCTGTGACTGCCCATCACTGAGCAAAGAGAGGACATGGTCTTTGATGGTCCAGTGGAGTCATAAGGGCATAGGATGGACTCCCAGAATACATAGGGGGTCCCTTGAGGGTCTGCATTGTAAAGTTTAGGTTGGGGAGAGTTGTTACTTTATTTTATGCATGGGCAAGTAAATGTCCAAATCATGTGATTATAACTTTATAGATATGTTTGTGTTGGGTAAACTTTTCAAAGACACTATCTAATCATCACTCAATTTACCTGGGGGCCACAGGAGGCAAAGTCGGGGTGATCCTTGAGTGTAAAGTCAGTAATAAGCCTTGAACAAAACAAAAAAAGATTCCTCTAGGGCAGGGCCACAAAATATTATACGGAGGGCGCAGGCCGCGAGTTTGAGACCCCTGGAAGGAACAGGATTCTATCTCCTCCGTCTGAGCTTGTGCAGGCAGGATCAGACACCTAAAGCAAGTAAGGGATCTCTGGAAACCCCTCCTCAAAGCTCTAGCAGCCTTAATGAGTTTTCAGTCTGCACTGGCAGTAGATAGAACTCTGGCCACTTAAAAGAGCAAGTTAAAGGCCTTCTCAGCAGGAAAAGTACTGGCCTTTCACTTCCTGGGAAAGCCCGAAGGGGTTAAGGACAAGACCCCTGTTGAGAACCCAGAGATCTTCTCTTGTAATTCAGAAAGCTCAAGGAAGGAGGAAAGCCAACATCACAAGTTCTTCACCCTAGGGGAGGGGGCACACAGCACCTGGTTGGGGTCACCTGGCCACTAGGGGGCTTTAGTTACACACTGGAAGACAAAGAATTCCGTTGACCTGTTCCAGGGAACTCAGGTTTCCTCCACCTAATCAGATTCCTAGCCCATCAGAAATCTTTCAATGCAGCTATTAAAATTTTTTTTAAATTTCCAGTCAACTCTAGGGTAAAAATGAGCAAAGGACTTTAAAACAACCTTTCATCAATGGTTTACGTTTAGCGATTTTCCAAAGAACTGTGAAAGTAAAGCACCTGCCTGTGAAGCTGGGTGTGAACAAAATTGGAAGGACAACTAGAACTGCATCTGCTTATCACATCCCAAGAAAGAACACACAGGGTACAGGAGACTGTGGAAGTTTGAATGACAGTCAAGAGAAATGGTATAGAAGATTTTTGCTCATCTCTGGGGAATTTACTACTCCGGGGCATAGTCTGATTTCAGAAACATTTGCAGTTAAGTCCCTTGCTTTATAAATGAGATCCAGGCAAATCTAAGTGCTTACTTTAAAAACATCCTTTCCTAGTTGTTCAAAAGAGAACAAACTTAGGTCTTGTCATAAAATGTGCCTGGAAACTATTAATGTATCAATGGTCTTAAATGGAAACATTTCCTGTAAATACACTAGATCCAACACATGCTAACTAAAAGTGAATTTTTTTCCAGAGGATTTCATACTTTGTTACCATCAAGAAGTTGCATACCTTTGGTAAAAATTAGTTTTCATTTACAAATAAGCTTTTATATTCCAATTTTGTAAGTTTTATCTAGAATATTATTATTTGGTTAATAAAATTTACTATATGGATTGCATTTGTCAGTACAAGTTTTAAAAGTCCTACCAATCTGAGAATATATTACACAAAATATTTAATCTTTTTCTTGTTTTGAAAATGTTCTGACTTGTGATTTTTATCTCCCCTGCAAGAGGTCTTTGAAAAGTCATATACACAAAAATAATTCATGGAACAAAATAGTGAGTTCTTCACTTTACAAGATACAGTGTGGATTGAGATAATATTTCAATCTCTACTTTTATACTAGAACAAAATTGAAATTGCAGAACAACTCCACACCTATAAATTTCTTTTTTTTTTAATGCATAATTTTTTTTTATTTAAACACCTTGATTACATACATGATTGTGTTTGGGTTTCAGTCATAAAAGGAACACCACCCATCACCAGTGCAACATTCCCATCACCCAAGTCCCAAATCTCCCTCCTCCCCACCCAACCCCCGCCTGTACCCTAAACAGGCTCTACATTTCCCTCATACATTCTCAATATTAGGACAGTTCAAAATGTAGTTATTTCTCTAACTAAACTCATCACTCTTTGTGGTGAGCTTCCTGAGGTGAGCTGGAACTTCCAGCTCTTTTCTCTTTTGTGTCCGAAAATTATTATTACAAGGGTGTCTTTCATTTTTCTTAAACCCATAGATGAGTGAGACCATTCTGCGTTTTTCTCTCTCTCTCTGACTTATTTCACTCAGCATAATAGATTCCATGTACATCCATGTATAGGAAAATTTCATGACTTCATCTCTCCTGACAGCTGCATAATATTCCATTGTGTATATGTACCACAGTTTCTTTAGCCATTCATCTGTTGAAGGGCATCTTGGTTGTTTCCAGAGTCTTGCTATGGTAAATAGAGCTGCAATGAATATAGGTGTAAGGAAGGGGTTTTTGTATTGTATTTTTGTGTTCCTAGGGTATATTCCTAGGAGTGGTATAGCTGGATCGTATGGGAGCTCGATTTCCAGTTTTTGGAGGAATCTCCATATCGCTTTCCATAAAGGTTGAACTAGACAGCATTCCCACCAGCAGTGGATAAGAGTTCCTTTCTCTCCACATCCCCGCCAACACTGTTTATTCTCATTCTTTGTGATGTGTGCCATTCTCTGGGGTGTGAGGTGGTATCTCATCGTTGTTTTGATTTGCATCTCCCTGATGATTAGTGATGTGGAACATTTTTTCATGTGTCTTTTGGCCATGCGTATTTCTTCTTTGTCAAAGTGTCTGTTCATTTCTTCTCCCCATTTTTTGATGGGGTTAGATTTTTTTTTTTTTTTTGTAAAGTTCTGTCAGTGCCTTGTATATTTTGGAGATTAGCCCCTTATCTGATGGGTATTGGGTGAATAGTTTCTCCCACTCAGTGGGTGGCTCTTGTATCCTGGGCACTATTTCCTTTGAGGTGCAGAAGCTTCTCAGCTTAATATATTCCCATCTGTTAATCTCTGCTTTCACTTGCTTGGAGAGTGCAGTTTCCTCCTTGAAGATGCCTGTAATGTCCTGTAGTGTTTTGCCTATGTGCTGTTCTATATATCTTATGGTTTTGGGGCTGATATCGAGGTCTTTAATCCATTTGGATTTTACCTTTGTACATGATGTTAGCTGGGGTCTAAGTTTAATTTTTTGCAAGTGGCTATCCAATTGTGCCAACACCACTTGTTGAAGAGGCTTTCCCTGCTCCATTTAGGATTTCCTGCTCCTTTATCAAAAATTAGATGGTTGTATCTCTGGGGAACATTTTCTGAGTATTCAAGCCTATTCCACTGATCTGAGGACCTATCCTTATTCCAATACCATGCTGTTTTGATAACTGTTGCTTTGTAGTACAGTTTAAAGTTGGGAAAAGTAATTCCTCCCATATTCTTTTTCCCAATGATTGCTTTAGCTATTCGAGGGTGTTTATTGTTCCAAATGAATTTCAAAAGTGTCTGATCCACTTCTTTGAAGAATGTCATGGGTATCTTTAGAGGGATGGCATTAAATCTGTATAATGCCTTGGGGAGTATTGACATTTTGATGATGTTAATCCTGCCAATCCATGAGCAGGGTATGTGTTTCCATTTCCGTGTGTCCTCTCTTATTTCTTGGAGCAGAGTTTTATAGTTTTCTTTGTATAGGTCCTTCACATATTTAGTCAAGTTGATTCCAAGATATTTGAGTTTGTGTGGTACTATTGTGAATGGGGTTGTTTTCTTAATGTCCATTTCATCCTTATTACTATTGGTATATAGAAAGGCCATTGATTTTTGTGTGTTAATTTTGTAGCCTGCCACCTTGCTATATGAGTCTATTGTTTCTAGAAGCTTTTTGATAGAGTCTTTAGGGTTTTCTAAGTAGAGTATCAAAATTTCTTGGCTAATTCAATCCACTCGAGAGCTGCAATAATTCCATTTCTTTGGCATTATATTGAAGTTTATACTTAGATTTTTTTCAGATATAAGGCTTTAAAATCGATACTAACTACATATGTCTTTCACTAAGTCAGGCAGCTTAATAAAACATGTTTAAGACCATTTATATAATACATATTTAAATAAATTAAAAATAGGAAAACAAAAGTAGAACTTCCAATGTAACAAGAAGGACAAAGGAGAAAGATTGACTTAATATTCTAGAGCTGCCATAAAAGAGTGCCACAGTGAATGATTTCAACATGGACATTTATATATTTATAAATCTGGAGGCTTGAATTCCGAGATCACACCATCTTTGGCCACCCAGATTTGGTTACTTCTGAGGCCTCCTCTCTCCTTGACTTGAAGGTGGATGTCTTCGCTTTATGTTTTTGCATGATCTCTACATGTCTCCATATGTCTTCACTGAAATTTTCTGCTCTAATAAGGGCATGAGTCCCTTCAGATTGGCCTTTTCTAATAATCTCATTTTCCCTCATTATTTAAACAAAGTGATTACAAAGTTGTTCATGATTGGGTTTCATTCTAACAATGTACACCACATGAACATTTCCCACCACCAATGTCCCTGGTTTCCATCCCACCCTCTCCACTGCTTGTCTCTGGGATACGCATTTTACTCTTCTATCTCTCTCCTCCCCTTTATTTTTTAGATATTGTGGTTTGCACTATTGTTAGGAGGGCCAGTTCATAGTAGGAAGCTTGCCACAGATAGTGGAGCAGTACAGTGATGGCAGAGAAGGGAACACTATGGAAATAGTTGGAACTGATCACTGTGGAAAATAACTGGATGTTATTGGATGGAGATAAAGTAATATGCATGGTACCCCTTCACTAACAATAGTGCATACCACAGTGTCTGATAATCTTATTTTAATGTTATTACCCTTTAAAGACCCTATTTCCAAATACAGTCATATTTTGAGGAATTTAGGGGCGATATAATATAGCCAACTATCCTTGTCTTTATTGACACTGTTCAGGGGCTGAAGTAGTAGCTCAATGCTCTGAGAAGATTTTATGTGGAGGAGGTTGGGTTCGATTCTGGATATCAAATGACTTTCTGAGCACTGTGAAGCTACTCTCAAACACAAAAGTAGTATAAGGTTCTGAACTAACTGGGTGTGTTTCCTCCAAAAGAAAATAACAAAAAAGACATTAATTGAATAACTCGCTACTTAAGAATTGTATTTGCCAGCGTATAAGATGACTGGGCGTATAAGACGACCCCCTAATTTTGCAGTTAAAACATAGGTTTAGGCTATATTCGCTATATATCAGAAGATATATGTGCTGCAACTTTATGTACCACCAGTGAGCCAATCACAACAGGCAAAGGTCCAAAGGTTATACTGTCATAGACTTCCTCCTCATGACTCTGGCCAATCTGAGCAGGCTTTTTACAGTGTAGATTCGGGTCCAGAACATTGTATAATTTGCATGCATAAAAAGCCTGCTTGGATTGGCTGAGTTAAAGAGGCAGTCTGAGGAGCCTTGCAGTGATTGGTGCAGGATCGAGTTGGAAATTTCGTTTTGTGGCAATATTCAGACAATTTTCCTTTAGTGGCTTATTAAAAACATTTTTCGGGATACATTTGGCATATAAGACGACCCCCCGATTTCGGTTTGACTTTTTTTTTGTTTCAAAAGTCATCTTATACACCAGAAAATACTAGTAGTATTTATTAAAAGGAAGTTACGGATATATTGCACACTCAGTAATATTCTGCCTTATTAGAAACTGTGACTATAAAGAAAACAAACTATTTGAGGTAAACCAATGGTTTAGAGACTAGTGGGGTTCTAACTGGAAACTCTTCTATTTTTTGTTGTTTTGGAGTACACCTGGAAATACTCAGGGGTTTCTTCTGGCTCTTCACTCAGGCAGGAATCACTCCATATGGGATGCCAGGGATTGAATCTTGATCACCTTATCTGTACTATATCTGTTGGTCCCTTACATTGGAACTTTTTAATTCCCAAATTAACCAAATTTCCTTCTAACCTATAGCAATGATACAAAGAAAATGTTCTCCATCTTTCTATAAGACAAAGGAATGAAAGAATAGCTAAATTAGCAAAATTGACCAACCTTTATTTTTGAAGATTTTCTTTTAAACACCTTAGTAAACTATTGTCATTATTTATACCATAGACACATACATGTTCTTCGAGTTTTTTAATTATTAATGTATTAAAATATCTTTATGCCATTGATTCAACTACTGTGCATTCTTTTTTTTAAAACACATCTGTGATGCTCAGGGGTACTCCTGGCTATGCACTCAGAAATCTCTCCTGGCTTGGGGGGGCCATATGGAACACCGGAGAAAAATGAACCGTGGTCTGTCCTGGGTCCTGCCGCCATGCAAAGGCAAATGATCCACTACTGTACTATCGCTCCAGCCCCTACTGTGTATCTTTTAGAGACAACAAAACTTTCATTTATATGACAGTAATTATTTTGACCCATCCTTTATTGATGGACACTTAAATTTAGACTTTTTCTCTAATTTATTTCCAATGCTGGGTAAATTTGATATGAATTATATTAACTATAAAAGTATAATTTAAAATTTTGATACCCCAGGATGGAGACATAGTACAGGGGTTAAGGTTGTGCTTTACATGTGGCAAATCCTACTTACATCTCTAGCACCAAATAGTCTTCAAGCATCAGTGAGTGCAGTCCTGAAGATCTGCAAACACCATGTAGTGCCAGCTCTTAAGGTTCCTGAGTACTCCTCAGGGTAATCTAGAGAATACCTGGCACTGGTGGTCAAGCAACAACACATTCTCAAGTCTAAGTATTAAGCAACAGTCCCAGTTTGGATGAGAGTCATCAGGCGGAGGGGTCCCTAAGTCTCCTTACTGTCACTTAGGAACATCAAAATTAGATAGACAGACAGATGGATGGAAGAATGTATCGAACAAATGGACAAATGGGTGGGTGGAAGGATGGATGATGATGATGGATGGAAAATAGAAATGAATGGGGGAATAGACATATATACATATAAATTTATATCTAGTAAGCAAGTATCAGTCATTATACTAAGTATTTTGTGTTTTATTTTGGGCCAAACCTGGGTGTTGATCAGTGAGTCCACCTAGTTTTTGTTCTCATGGGAACCATTTATGGTATTAGAGATTGAACTTGGATGGTATATACACTAACCCATGCAAGGCAGGTATACTCCTTCTATGTAGCAAGTTTATCACTCAATATTCTCATCTTTTGCAAATTTGAAATTATCACCAACCTTCACACCTTGTCAAAAGGAAAAAAGTTAAATTTTTGCAGGTATGGTGGCCATGGAAGTTGAATTCGCTACAAGTATGTAACAATGCACCTGCCAAATCAATTAGCAAAAAAGTATGTTAAAAATTTTAAATAAAAAAAAAAAGTCAACCCTAGGGGCCAGAGAAATAGCACAACGGTAAGGCGTTTGCCTTAGACGCAGAAGGACAGTAGTTCGAATCTTCGCATCCATATGGTCCCCTGATCCTGCCAGGAGCAATTTCTGAGCATAGAGCCAGGAGTAACCCCTGAGCACTGCCGGGTGTGACACCCCCCCCCAAAAAGTCAAATGTTATAAGCATTTGCTCATTTTTTTTTTTTGCACTTGGTTATTATCAAAAACTCTCTGTACTCATTTTATATATAATTTTGTTTTGGTTTGAATAAATACATGTAAGTTCTAAAACTCTCATAAAAAATATACAATACCAAGATTATAAAGTACTTTAAGCTATCTGAATGTATCCTGACATTTACCCTTCATTTATAAATATAGCAACTTCATTAGTGGTAGTTGTCTATTACTTCGATTACTAGAAAATGAATCAACAATTTAGATGTATCTAGAGTCTATCTGTCTGCCAATTTTAACCAACCTATTTACCCCCTCAAAAAAAAAAAAGGCTACCAGTCATCAAACTAGAGATTTTGTTTACCGAACACATTCCCCCACCCCACCCCCCCCAAAAAAAAAGACTTCCAGCCCATCAAGCTAGATTTTTTTTGTCCTCCATACTTGAGCTTATCTGGGAAGGAGTGTACTAGGGTGGGTTTTGGGGATATTAGTGGAAGGGTAGTGGGACAATGGTAGGATATTCTATTAGTGGAATTGTGGTTTGGTTACCATGTATGACATGAATCTATTATTAATATTACTTTAAATTATGGTACATTCAATAAAAAATGGTAGAGTTCTAACAAAGTTGCAGTTGGCCACTTGGTATTGGAAGTGACTGGTAAAGGATCATAGAGAAGTCATTATAAATAGGACATGAAATTATCAATTGTTCACAATAATGTTCAACTTTTAGAGGAGTATAGGAAAGATTCAGTTTTGCAATATCTTGGGTAAGTCTGATTTAGGAATAACAAAAGTTGGGTCAGAGCAAGATTACAGCAGATAGGGCACTTGCCTTGAAGGTTAGTCAACCACTGTTTGAGACCCTACACTCCCATATGGTCCCCTGAGCATTGCCAGTTATGATCACTCAGTGCAGAGCCAGGAGTAAGTCCTGAGCAGAAAAAAAGAAATAGAATTAAGAGGAGAAGGAAGGAGGGAAGGAAGGGAGGAAGGAAGGAAGGAAGGAAGGAAGGAAGGAAGGAAGGAAGGAAGGAAGGAAGGAAGGAAGGAAGGAATGAAGGAAGGACGGAAGGAAGGAAGGAAGGAAGGAAGGAAGGAAGGATGGGAGGAGGAGGGAGGAGGAAGGAGAGGAAGGAAGGAAGGAGAAGGAAGAAGGAAGGAAGGAAGGAAGGAAGGAAGAAGGAAGGAAGGAAGGAAGGAAGGAAGGAAGGAAGGAAGGACTGAAGAAAGAAAGGAAGGAAAGAAGGAAGGAAGAAGAAAGAAAGAAGAAGGAAAGAAAGGAAAGAAAAGAAGAAAGAAAGAAAGAAAGAAAGAAAGAAGAAAGAAAGAAAGAAGAAAGAAAGAAAGAAAGAAAAAAGAAAGAAGAAAGAAAGAAAGAAGAAAGAAGAAAGAAAGAAAAGAAAAGAAAGAAAGAAAGAATGAAAGAAAAGAAAGAAAGAAAGAAAAGAAATAGAAAGAAAGAAAGAATAATAAAGAGAAGAAAGAAGAAAGAAAGAAGAAAGAAATAAGAAAGATGAAAGAAAGAAAGAAAGAAAGAAAGAATTAAATATTTGATTAGCTCTTTACAGTGGGTATATGGCTCAAATCCATCTTTTATTCATGCTCAGTTGGGGGAAGAACCTTAAAAAAACAAAAATATATGGATGAGAGAAGAACAGGGGAAATTAATCATAGGTACGTGTAGGCTGAAATATAGTGCAGTAGTGGCTCTTAGAGCACCATGACCTCACCTACATATCGTATGGTCACATGAACGACACTGCCCACATGTACCTAGACTAATTCTGCGCATCTCTGCTGTCCTGCAATCCTTGGTGCTACACTACAGACACAATGTATAAGCATATGTATAGTGTGACATCCCCAAACAAGCACTGCAACTGAAATGATGCACAGGAGTTTCAGCCAGGACATAGTACAACCTGTCGATCACATGTGCAAGCACCACAACTAAACGAGTGAAACCTCAGTGAACAGCCAATGTTCCAGCCCTGCAACCTGAAGTCTCCCCCCCCCCCCCATAACTAAATGTCCAAGCTCCGCAGTCAGGCATGTGTGCAATCATGGTAGCAATTGCAACAACAAAGGGGAGAGGAAAGGGCAAAAAGAATATGAAAAAACAAGGCTGGAGTTTAAGGATGTCCATATACTGACACCACATGGGAAGCAAAATAAGGGATAGCAGAGAAAATGTTCCTTACCTTCTTTGTGAATTTAGCCAGGGACCGCCAAATTGAATGCCCCTAAGGGATTCTAAACAGGTATTGTAAATGTGGAAATGAAGCAAGAATTTCTCCTACCTTTAAATCATTTCAGATTAGAAATATTTATTTATGTGGGCAGAGAGCAGTAGGGAAACACAGTGGGCAGTGCTCAGAGCATATTCTGGCATAGTGAGGCTCAGAGGACTATATGCACTACTGGAAATTGAATCCAGGTCACCTGCATGCAAGGCAATACCCAGTGCACTCCCTCTGGCCCTGAGATTTAGAAATGGTTTGGCAGAATATGAGACAAAATATCAGGACCAGGACTCCATCTGTGAGTGGGCCTAACTCTAGACTCTGGTAATATTGGGAACTGGTTTTCCTCCTACTCCTAACATACCATCTGAGCTCATCTGAGACATAGAAAGGTACTATGGGAAGTTTTCTTCTGTCAACCAGAATTCATCTGCCAAAGGGGCATACTTGGGGTCTTCTTTTTGATCCCTAGAAAGAAGCAGACAGAAGAAATCCAAACCTGCTTGGGACCTCCTCATGTCAGTCACAACCCTCAACACACCAGGAAAGGTGTTTTCTCTCTAATGAGGTAGTAGAGCACAGACTCTCCCTTCCACAACTGTGGCATTATGAGGCAGAAATCCTCTCCGGGTGCATGGGAGTAAAGGCTTGAAGTGTTCTGTCAATCCCTCAAGATGATGAAATGGTCTGAGTCCATCAAGGCCTAAAGCCAAAGCTGCAGGTCATGCCATTGATGTGCAGTTGGGCAATTACCTGGACTCCACCACATTTTCCCAATTTGTTGTGAACTATATCATGTGGGAAAGAATTAAAAGGTTTACTCAGGTCAATACAAATATAATTTATTGCTTCCCCTCAGTCAACCAAGCTCATCTATTTAGGTCTGTGACTAGTTAGCTAAGTTGGTTATAGCATTGTCCGCTCAGGGGCAAGGTCAAAGTATCAGTTTACAAAATCGGTTACTTTCCTTCTGTGGCAGTCACAGATGACTGCCCGAATAATTTAGTATTATTTTGGTCCCAGGAGGAACCTGGAGACCAAATATGTATGAAAAAAGCAATGCAAATCAAGGACACCAGTGGAAAATCAGCCCAAAGTTAAGAAGAAACAAAGGAGGAGATGAACTTTTGATAAAGATCTAATTTTTAAGGTTTAAGAACTATTTTGAATCTCACTTGCTCTATGAAAGTTTATGTTTAGGATAGTTTGGAATAAACTTGAGTGTGTTCACCTATTAAAATTAGCTTGGTAGATCGATTAATCATTTTCTTTTTAAAAATGTGTTACTCCTGGGGCCGGAGTGGTGGTGCAAGCGGTAAGGCATCTGCCTTGCCTGTGCTAGCCTAGGATGAACCGTGGCTTGATCCCCTGGTATTCCATACGGTCCCCCAATCCAGGAGGGATTTCTGCCATTTAGGCATCTTCGCAGTCAATTTTGAATTCTTCAGAATATTTATTCCACAATTTGTGGTGACTGCCTTCTATTCTTCTTTGACCCTAATCTATTAAATGATCAAAAGCTGTAAATTTGACACAAGTAAATCAGTTAGAGACATCTTTCCATGTTCTTTAGGCCAGCTTGATTTTTCTGCTTTCCCGTGACATCTATTATCCAGTCTAGTTACCAGTTCATACATAACCAAATCGAAAATCGAATTTTAAAAACAAACATCTTTGCTTTTCATAACGACTTAGCTTTATTCTGCACAGAAAATAAAATCCAATATTATTTTGTTTCTTTGAGATTCCTTTTCCTGAGCTTTCCTTTGTGTAGAAACTCCTCTCAGATGTTCTACGTGGGCATTCTGGGTGACCTGGTATAATTCTTCATTTGGAGGCACTCCAGAAATGGTGCTCAAAATTATCCTTTAATTTAGGAAATTATATGTGGATTAAAAAATACTTTTCAACATGAAATTATATAATATAATAAAACAAATAAAAAAAAACAAAATAAATATTTTTAAATAGTATAAGATAATGTATGATAAAGTAGTATTTAGAATATAATAATGTATAATATTATTCAGTATAATATATAATATAATATCTCTCTCCTTTTTTTTAACTACTGGCTCTGCACTCAGAAATCACTCCTGGAAGGCTCAGGGGACCCATATGGGATGCAGGGGATTGAAACCGGATTGGTCCCTGGTTGGCCTATGCACAAGGCAACATTCTACCAGCTGTGCAATCACTCAGGCCCATGCTTTTGTTTCTTAAAAGAAGTAACTATAAGCACTTGGGAAATAACTCTGGTCAGGGATACATACCTGCATATTAAAGGGTCTCAAGGGTTTTTTTGGGGTTTTGTTTGAGGTTTTTTTTGTTTGTTTCGTTTTTTGTTTTTGTTTTTGGTCACACCCAGGTGGTGGCGCTCAGGAGTTCTGCCCTCAGAAGTCGCTCCCAGCAGGCACCGGTTACCCATATTAGATGTCGGAATTCGAACTGGGGTCTGTCCTCTGTTGGCCCCCGTGCAAGGCAAATGCTTTACTACTGTGCTGTGGCCCCAGGGGTCTCAAGTTTTTGTCAAACTTCTTTTTTGTTTTTGTTTTTGTTTTTTGTTTTTGGGCCACCCCCGGCAATGCTCGGGAGTTACTCCTGGCTGTCTGCCCAGAAACAGCTCCTGGCAGGCACGGGGGGACCATATAGGGACACCGGGATTCGAACCAACCACCTTAGGTCCTGGATCAGCTGCTTGCAAGGCAAACGCCGCTGTGCTATCTCTCCGGGACCAAACTTCTTTCTATCTTCTATTGTTTTCTAGAGATGTTCTGCAACTCATCTTGGATTTGTTTGACCTTTTTTTTTTTCAGTGTCAGTTATTCTGCTGCTCAGACATTTCACTGAGTTCTTAATATCATCTACCATATTCATCATTTCTGACTGTAGCTTTCTCAGTTCAGTTCTCAGACTTATAATTTGCTGAATATCTGGGCCATTGTTTCTTTGAGCTCATTAATATTCTCAGCACAGCATCATTAAAGTAATAGTCTGAAAAGTTACAGACTGAGTTGGTGCTGATTGAGTTTCCTGTATTACTGTTTTCATTCACTGAACTTTGTAAGTTCCTATCTGTCATCCCCATTAGGTTTGCTAGGCTCCTGCTGTGGTACAAGTAAACTTTTGTAATTAGTGGTCTGGGAAAGTCACAGATGACTTCCCTAATAATTCGGTATTTTTTTCTTCCCTGGCAATCTTCACCCAGTGATAGGATGTATAACTGTGAACAATATAATATTTGATTAGTGGCAATGTCTGTGCATTTCAGAAAATGTGAAACTGAGCCTGTTAAAATAGTAGAAGTTGGTAGTGGAAACTGCTATGACTTACTCAGAAAGGAGGGGATTCTGTCTCATTCCAAAAGCCCCACAGATGTCAGCCTGGAGATTAATCTCACTTGGGAAGGTTGGGAAGCAAACATAAATTCAGGAGACTGTGGGGCTGGGCCTATTGATATGGTGGCGATTAGGTATGAAGGCACCATAAAACAAATTTCTAAGAAAAGTAATCTTTGGCTTCTTCCAAGTAAATTCATTTATAGGGCCGGAGAGATAACATGAAGATAGGGCATTTGCTTTGCATGCATAAGGATGGTGGTTCAAATCCTGGCATCCCATAAGGTCTCTGAGCCTGCCAGGAGTGATTTCTGAGCGTAGAGCCAGGAGTGACCCCTGAGCACTGCCATATGTGACCCCAAAACCAAATTAAAAAGAAAACAAGAAAAAAGAAAAAAAAATCATTTATAAAGGGATGACACAATATCTATGTAATGTCTTCATATTTCACTGGGTTAAGAGATAGGTAGATTTTTCTAATAAAATAAAATTTAGGAGTAGGGAATATGGAAATTGACCCCACACACCACCATAAATGCAACCTTTAGGTATCAAAGCAACAGCAGCAACAACAAAAGAGAAAGGAAGAGGAGAAGTGTAATTGAAAAAGAACAACTTGCAGAGCCCACAGGTGGCTTCGTAGTATGTTTCATATGTGTGGGGCCTTGGCTCAATGCCTAGTACTTAAAAGCAAACAAAAACCTTACACCTAAAGAGAATAACTTGCACATCGAAAAGGAAACTCGAACACTATCGAGTAATTCCAATCAAATGTAAAAGTGTAATATAATATAATAGTAATATTATTAAGTGTGAATATCTGTGGTCTCTAGTGTCTGAGTAAGCTTCCTTATTTTGTAGATCTGCTTCTAAATACATTTGGCCTAATGAAACACTTATGAATGAATGACCTGCTGAGTTAAGCATCTGTTACAAGAAAATTATAGTGTAAAATTAAGAATATTCTAAACATCTCCTTTAATTACAAAGAAGGATCATTCTCAAATATTAAAAAAAACAATTATTCTAAATTAAATAGGATGATGCCACCTTGAGTGTATAATAATGTTCATTAGGACACCGGATATGCTGCTTAATAGCTAAGAATTGTGTTAAACCTATATTCTATACAGCACCCAGAACACAGGTTGATCATCTATAAAAGTACACATTAGTAATTTATCCTTGTTATATTTTAAATTACAGGTAATGTACTAAATAAAAAAAATGTTTCCATACCCTCTGTGGTATAGGTGAGCCAATGGGTATTTGCTATTTATTTTCACTTTGTAACATGCTATTAATCATATTTGTTTGCTGCCTTCAGTGTTCAAACAATCTATTTTAAAATACCCATTAAAATAAAAATAAAATAAAATACATACAGGAAATGAGTTAGCTAGCTATATTTAAATGATAAACAAATTTCAGTACTTAATGTATATTTCTCTATTTAATTTTTAAACCAAGATAAAAATTATCCATAATACAAAATTTCTAACTATATTATTTCTTCCCACTTTGGTAAAAATTATTTTTGGAGTGAAAACTACTACATTTTATACAGACTGTACTTGCTTTTTCTTCATATTAATACAGGTAATATAATAACATTTGGTTAGCTTAAAACTCTTCATTGGTAAAAATGATAATATTTTATTGACATTAAGCCCAGTTAAATTTCTATTTGTTAGGTTTGTATGCCAGCAAAATATATAATATATATATTATATATCTATATAATATACCAAGTAAATCTGACTTATATGGTAAGAAAAGAATTTGATTAAAACTTTAAATTGAATGCTTCTTGAAATGAGAGTATTTCTGTCCAAATGCTCTGACTTTCAGCTAAATTTAAAAGACATTATTTTCTTGAACAAGTGAACACACTGCCTATAACACAGTGCTTTTCTCCCATGAATCTGAACATGTCTTCATAAACATTAATTAATTTTCACTGTCCTTTGACGCCCACTCTTAATGCAAACTATTAGGCTAAGCTGGGTGGCGCGTCCGACGCTCTGGATGCTATAATTACATAACAGTTCTCCTCTGACTAGAGCCTCTCCTCCAGGAACTCACAGCTCATGTACTCACCAGTGGCTCTTCCAACTGCAGATCAAACAGCCTCTTCTGCAAAACACTGGGATGGGCACTTTGGCATTCATTCCTCTCTGGATGGGGCCCACAAAACACCCTCAGATTTCCAAGCCAGACTTTGTCCCTTAACTAACGTTAGCATGGCCAGACATGGTAAAGATTTAGTTTTTGAACATTTTAAAAATCAAATGCTAGTTAATCATGTAAACAAATGGCTCTAAGAATAAATTAAAAGTACAGAAATGAGTATCTTCCATGTAATTTCAGCCAAATCACACTAATGCAAACACTTTCTGCTTTCCAAAGGACTCAGAAGACAGAGACAAGTGAATTAACTGAGAAATGCCTTTAGGACTGTAGATAAAATGTTACCTCCAAAACTAAATGGGATAAATGTTGTGACATTTAATTCAAGATATTTAAACTTTCTCTCTTAAATCTGAAACAAATTAAAGTATATGTGGAATAGATTTTCTTTTCTAGTGATGACAAACTCCAATCTCTCTTCTGCTGAAAGCCTAATATGATTATTTCTGCTGATAGCCTAATATAAAAGGTCTCCTAACACTATCTCTCTTTCTCACTTGCTGTTTCACTGCCTGATTTTTTGCAAATCTTTCAACTTTCAGAGAGAAATTTCTTTTTTTTGTTTGTTTGTTTTGTTTTGGGGCCACATCCGGTAACACTCAAAGGTTACTCCTGGCTATGAGCTCAGAAATCTTGCTTCTGGCTTGAGGGACCATATGGGACTCTGGGGATCAAACCAAGGTCCGGATTAGGTCAGCTGCCCTACTGCTGAGCTATCACTTGACCCCTCAGAGAAGAAATTTCTTATCTCATTTTGTGTAAAGGGTTCTGTGAGTTTCATCTCAGTGTAAAATGTAAGTCAGTACTGGAAAGGTTATATTTTGTGTTCTATTTTTATTTAGCTTTGCTTAATAAATACCAGTCCAAGTACTGATATAATTTACATCATTGTCATTTTAACAACCACAAAAGACTATTAACAGTCTTTTGCTAGATCAAACAATATTGATACATTTTTATTGAAAATTTGTTTTTCTATTCTGATTATTTCTATGTTTCTCAGTATATTAAAGAATATAAAATATATAATTCATATTAGAGACTGCCCATATGTTCCCCCCAAAAATGAATCCATTGTAGAAACAACAGCTATTCATGGGTATAATTATATGGCTTATTTATATTTCAAGGACTGGGGATATAGAGCAAAGGCCAGAATGCGAGCTTTGCATTTGGAAGGCTAGGTTTTTAGCTCCGGAACTACTGAGTATAAAACTCCCTTACCCCATCACTGCACTAGGAATAGACCCTGAGGATGGCTAGGTGTGGCCTATACAACAACAGTAACAAGACAATAATCTTTGAGTTGCAATGTGAACTTTAAGTCGTGTTAATTGCATTGAAACTGCTAGGAGCATTACCCATGGTTTAAGAACTAATTTAGCATTTCTATTTTCTTTGACATGAAATAGTATTTCCTAAAATGTGAGATGTAATCTGTGAAATTCTTTCTCTTTGTCCCTCCTTATCTCTTGTCTCTACTTCTCTCAATATCTACGAATACAATCACATTGTATGCATTTTTGTGACAGACACTTCTAGGAACTGCAGCATCTAATTAAGTCAAGGGGGCCAGGTTCCTGTTTCTGGAGGCTTTTACTGCAGACAAAAGATGGTATATACATCCACAGAGGGGAAAGAAAATGTCCCATCACCAGCAGTGAAGACACACAGCAAGGATGGGTTTGTTTAGAGCAGCTCATGGAGATGTCCTCATGGAGAAGGCAACATTTGAGTTAGCATGTGACTGACAAGAAAGCCAGTCCTCTGGAGATATTGCAGCTGAAGCTTCAGGCAAAGGGACAGTAGACAGAAAAAATAACCCAACAAGAATGAACATGTCCGGTTGTTAAACAACAAAAATAGACCTGTGGGGCTGGAATCCAGCTAATAAGGGCTAAAGAGTACTGAAGTGCCTTCAGAGAAATAGGTGAAGGCTAAATGGTGCAAAAAGCCACGTAGGATTGAAGCTCTGTGGGACTAAAGGGGTTAATGTGGTTAAATATATTTAGGTATCGCTGGTAACCAAAGTTAAGCAGGCTTTGCCCAACAAGACTCTTCAAAGCTTTGAATATGTGAATGTTCCTTGCAGACTCCCAATAGGGTAATACAGTTGACAGCATCCAAATACATTTGGTCATGGCATTCAGTTTCAGAAAGGAGTTCTTTAGACTATTCTTTCAAAGAAACTGCTGAGGGGAACTCTGGCTCAAAGCAAGAAATGACAAATTTACTGCTCCAAGCCACATCTAGTCTGTCTGCTGCCTGTTTTCTGCACAGTCCATGAACTCAGAGTGGTTTTTACATTCTTTTTATTAGTTGAAAATCAAGTAAATAATACTTAACATGTGAAAAATGACAAAAAAATTCAGATTTCAAATGCGTCCATTAAGTCTGATTGGGACACAATTATGTACATTTGGTTGCCATTCTTTAATGCCTGATTTTTTTTTTGTTTATTTTTGCCTTAATGGCAGAGATGAGTAGGTAAGACAGAAACTTAATATCCAAAAAGCCTAAAATATTCACTATTTGATCCTTTAAGAAAAGTGTTCTCCAACATCTGGTCTAAAAAATTTGATTCAATAACTTTGACTATATATTTTAATATGGAACTTGAATTAAAGCCATAATTTGTATATATAAACAACAATATAAAAGTAAGCATTCTTCAAATCTTTGCTCTATTTCATACACTATTGTTTTGTCTTTTATATTATGTTCATTACATTTTAAGTTTTATTTGCTTTTGGTTCCCTCAGAGCTTTTCTCAAAGTTTACTCCTTAATCTGTGCACAGGAACCATATGAGGCCCGGGGTTAGTCAGGCACAAGGCAAGTGTCTTTTCCTCCTGTATTATTTTTCTGCTCCTTTTTTATTTAAAAAGAAATTCTGCTTTTCAAAACTGGTTTCTTTGACTTTAATAATAACTTCCATTTCTTGATAGTTTGAATGTATGTTTCTTAGGCAATTCAAATTTTCTCTTAAAAAATTAATATGGGGACTGAAGTGATAGCACACACAATTGCATGCAGACAACCTGGGTTTGATCCCCAGCATCCCATATGGCCCCCTGAACCTGCCAGGAGTGATTACTGAGCGCAGAGTCAAAGTAACTCCTGGCTGCTAGTGGGTGTGGCCCAGAAACCAATAATAATAATAATAATAATAATAATAATAATAATAATAAGACTAACATTAGTCTGCTTAGACATTTTTTAAGTTTGGTACAACATACAAATAAAATCACTTTCTCATGATAGTCAATAAACCAAGTACTTTTTCTTAGTTCTTCTACATATTCCTATATTGCCTCATTTTTTAGATGTTAAGTTCTAATACTTAGAACTTTGATTATTGTATTTCTGCTGATAGCCTAATATGAAAGGTCTCCTAAAATTGTCATTTATAACATACATATCTTATATATGTGTGTATATATGTATATAGGTATGTTTCGGGGCCACACCGGACTGTGCTCAGGGATCACTCCTAGTGAGGTTCAGGGAACCACAGAGTGCTGTGGGAATTGAACCCAGTCAGCCATGTTCAAGGAAAGCACCCTACCCACTGTACTTGGCTCTGACCCCTATAACATATTTTAGAATGTATTTTTGTTACATTTAATATGAACCTATGGGATAAGGGGCAAGTCAGGATTGAGTAGTTTGTGGTATGTCCTGATAACACAATTTTGTAGTTTTGTAAGTTCAGCCGACAAAGATTACTTTAAAACTTGAAGGGAATTCATTGACCAATCTGAATATATTTTTAAGTTCAGCAAAACTTCTAAGAACACATTAATAAGATAGCATAGCAGTAGGACATTTGCCTTGCATGCAGCAGACGAAGAACAGATGGTGGTTCAAATCCCAACATCCCGTATGGTCCTCCGGCCTGCCAAGAGCAATTTCTGAGCACAGAGCCAGGAGTTAAAAAAAAAAAAAAAAAAACATTAATGAGTATAGCATTAAGTTAACTAAAAAGCATTTTTATTTTTTTAACAGAGCATTATATTTTTAATTGAATAATTTCTTTATTTAAACACCATGATTACAAACATAATTGTAGTTGTATTCCAGTCATAACAAGAACACATTTTTATTTTAACATAAAAATAATCTTTCCACCAATAGTTATACTTGCATCTTTGCACATATTCACATCTAAACCAAACAGTCCACAATGTCCTAGCATTACAAAGCTGGGGTGCAATTCCTTTACAAAGTCATGCTTATCTATACGGTCACTTCTTTTTTATTGAAATACTGGGTATTTATATGTAATTGTAGATGTATTTTCACTGGAAATAACTCAAGGAAAAGAGATTCCTTCCTGATCCTCTATAACTCCATCTTGCTTCTCAGCTAGCTCCAAGTTTTAACACTCAGTCAATGAAGGAAGGAAAAGCTGAAGAATTCCTGCTTGTCTTGCTAGTTAAACTCTTCCTCGAGCATTTCTCTAAATTTGCTGTTCTTAAAGTCATCACTTGTACTCATCACACATCCTTGATCTCTCAGAAATACGGTAAAAATAATATTCTTCCACAACTGTACAAAAGGTAACAGTTTTCAAGTCAAAATCACAGTTTGGTTTCTCGCTGCTTAATCTTTTATACTTTTGTAATTGTACTTATTGACACAACTTATTAAAGGCCAGGTTTGTTCTCTCAGATCCCTGTGACTAATCTTCCAATTTGGAAATAATAGACATGTTAAAAGGGGGACCTAATTAGAACCTTGGAGTGTTCAATCTTCTATATTGCTTTTAAAAATCACCTTTATGGTGGTTGGTCTTTCACTTTGTGTTTGTGTAAAAATAAAAATATATGAAATTAAGTAACTCCAAATAAAGAATAATCTACAGAGTCTTTACCTACTAATATTGTGATCTAAATGCATAGATGATTTTGGGTATAGCCATTATTAGGTAGGGGACAAGCATAATATTGAAATAAATTAGTAAAATTCTCAGGCAAAGTGTCATAAATATATTTAAAAAGTCTATTCCCAGATATATTTTAATTTCTTTATTTAAAAAGTAAGACAGAATGCAGACCAAGGAGATGGAGATAACTCAAAGTGTTGGCTGCAGAAGTTGTGTGTGTGTGTGTGTGTGTGTGTGTGTATATATATATATATATATATATATATATATATGTGTGTGTGTGTGTGTGTGTGTGTGTGTGTGTGTGTGTGTCTGTGTATGTCTGTGTGTGTCTGTGTGTGTCTGTGTGTGTAACACTACTGGGTGTGACACCAAAACAAAACAAATAAACAACTCACACACCTTTAAAAAAAAAAAAAGAACATAAAAGAACTCACACACTTAAAAAAAAAAAGCCATAAAGAAGAGAAGACTTGGTAGAGTTTGTTTTCTTGGAGTTCTCACCTGTAAGTCTACACTAAGTGGCCAAAACAAACAAGATTAGCAAGATGTCCTCTCAGCAACTAGATGCTAAATCCTACAACTCATGAATCCGGAAAAGCTAGTCAATTTCAAACTAGATAATGAGCAAAATAGTCTGAAGTTTTGGGGTTTAGAGAAAGGAAAAGATTGAGCAAACCCATTTATCACACTCCTGAGTTTTGAAAAACTGTGGGAAATGTGAATCTCCAGGTTAACTGACCCACCCACTCCTTTCTAGCTAAATGGAATGCTTTGCTATGCAAATAAGAAGTCCAATCTTAGAGGAAGTAAAGAACTCAAGGTAGTAAAGAACTCACCTTTTGGAGGTAAATTAACTCTTTTAAGGTACCATTGAACAAATTAACTTTTCCATGCTCTAAAATTTCTCTTAGGGCCCTAAAACCTCAAAATTGCCTGAGATTAGTTTGCTCCTTGGAGGGTCTGGCCTCATAAAGACTGAGTCCCATTGGAAAAACATCTTTTGTCTGTCCTAGTTAGGGGACACAAAAGAAGCAATGGAAATCACTCATCAACTGGGCATTTGTGTTTGACCCCAAGCCACTGGAATCTGAAGGTTGAAAGTGTCAAGGTCAGTTCTCAGCCTAGTCACCTTACTGTCTGCATAGGTTTCAATTTGGTAATTACTGTATTTAGAGCATTCTGCCTGCCTTTTTTTTTTATCATCCCCAGTTCTCAAGAAAAACAGCACAAGAAGTGGTGGGTGGTGAGGGTTTGGGTCTGGGGGATTGGGGTGGGGGACACACGGTAGGAAAATGTTTAGTCTTCTTAGTCTATGAAAGATCTTCCGCAACTCTCCTCAGATTTTCACCAAAGAAGGAACATTTTTCCAAGATGATTAAACCAGTGGATACAAATTCTGTAATAGAATATGATTTGAGCCTGTGCTGTCAGATAACCTACTTTCCAGGGTATCCAAAGAAGTATTTTGTTTAGTTCTGGGACCACACAAAGAAGCATTTTGTTTAGTTCTGGGACCCATTTAAGCCAAGGCGTAAGAAAATAACAAGCTGCCAAGGAGAGATAGTACAAGGTAAAAAGCTCTTGGTAAACGAGCTTGGATGTGGCTGACCCTAGTTGAGCTGTGTATTTTGTATAGTCACCAAGGCTCCCTCCCAGTGTCACAGAATTAGAAGTAGCCTTGAAACTTGTGGCTCAAACCCACCCTCTCAAAAACAAAAAATGTCAATAAGAATCGTAGTAAAATTTGGTGATTTATTTCCACAGCCCTGATATTATAGAAAAGGTTCTTTAAATTGCCTAAAGAATTGTTTGCTGCTTTTTTTTTTTTTTTTTTTTTTTTGTGGGGAGGTCATATCTTATTGTGCTCAGTACTTACTTCTGGCTTTATATGTAGGATTACTTCTGGTGGGCTGGGGATGAAGTGGTACTGGGAACAAACCTGGGTCCACCTAATGCAAGGCAAGTGCCCACTAGCTGTGCTATTTCTTCAGTTCCAAAGATAACTAAGTTTTACATATAGCTTTGATGTTATAGAAAGATTGCTTTAAATTGCCTGAAAATAACTAAGTTTTGTACACAGGTTACATTTACAATGAGAAAAAAAAAAGGGAAAGATGAGCCATATTAATAAATGTAGCCATGCATATGAGATTTAAGATACGCTTCAATTGTTACATTTATCTGGAATTTAGAAGCAATGCAAATAAAGCTATCTGTAAAACTATAGAAAACTATAGAAAAATATAAATTACTTTAAGATAATAAAGCCATAAGCAAATGTTTTCAATAAACTTTTTTTTTTTTTTTTTTTTTTTTTTTTTTTTTGGTTTTTTGGGCCACACCCGGCGATGCTCAGGGGTTACTCCTGGCTGTCTGCTCAGAAATAGCTCCTGGCAGGCATGAGGGACCATGTGGGACACCGGGGATTCGAATCAACCACCTTTGGTCCTGGATCGGCTGCTTGCAAGGCAAACACCGCTGTGCTATCTCTCCGGGCCCTCAATAAACTTTTAAAAATGTTTTTTTTTTTTTATTGAACTTGCTAATCAGTTGACAATGGAGATGAGAAAACAGTCTTTTTTTTTTTTCATCTTTATTTAAGCACCATGATTACAAGCATGATTGTAGTTGGGTTTCAGTCATAAACAAAACACCCCCCTTCACCAATACAACATTCCTACCACCAATGCCCCCCTCCTTTCAAACCTTGCCTACATTTGAGACAGGCATTCTACTTCTCTCACTCATTAAGATCGTCATGATAGTTGTTAGTGTGGTTATTTCCCTAACAGCACTCACCACTCTTCGTTGTGAGCTTCATATTGTGAGCCGGTCCTTCTGGCCCTCATCTCTATCGTCTCTGGGCATTATTACAATAATGTCCTTAATTTTTCTTAAAACCCATAAATCAGTGAGACTATTCTTTGTCTATCTCTCTCTGTCTAACTTATTTCATTCAATGAAATAGATTCCATGTACATCCACATATAGGAAAATTTTATGACTTCATCTCGCCTGACAGCTGCATAATATTCCATTGTGTATATGGACCACAAACTTCTTTAGTCATTCATCTGTTGAAGGGCATCTTGGTTGTTTCCAGAATCTGGTTATTGTAAATAGTGCTGCAATAAATATAGGTGTGAGGAAGAGATTTTTTAATTGTATTTTTTGTTCCTAGGGTATATACTTAGGAGTGGTCTAGCTGGATCATATGGGAGCTCAATTTCCAGTTTTTTGAGGAATCTCCATATTGTTTTCCATAAAGGCTGGACTAGACAGCATTCCCACCAGCAGTGAATAAAAGTTCCTTTCTCTTCACATCCTCACCAGCACTGACTGTTCTTGGTAAAAAAAAATTTTTTTTAATAAAATTTGTAGAAGAGGCCAGAGATATTGCTCAGTGGTAGGGCATTTGCCTTGCACATGGCCAACCTGGGATAAACACGTGTTCTATCCCTGGTATCCTATATGGCTCCCTGAGCCTGCCAAGAGTGAATTCTGAACCTAGAGCCATTAATAACTCCTGAGTGCCATTGGGTGTGCCCCCCAAAAAACTAGCCCTATCAAAAAATGGGGAGAAAAATGAACAGACACTTCCTCAAAGAAGATATAGAGAATGCCAAAACACACATGAAAAAAAAAATGTTCCACATCACTAATCATCAGGGAAATACAAATCAAAACAACAATTCAGTACCATCTCATGCCTCAGAAACTGGCACATATCACAGAAAACAAGAACAATCAGTGCAGGCAGTACGTAGGGAGAAAGGAACTCTCATTCACTGCTGGTGGGAAAGTAGACTAGTACAGCCTTTCTAGAAAACACTGTGAAGATTTCTCAAAAAATGGGAAATATAGCTCCCATATGATCTAGCTATACCACTCCTAGAGATAGATTCTAGGAACACAAAAACACAATACAAAAATGCGCTCTACACACCTACATTCATTGCAGTGCTATTTACCTATTTACAATAGCCAGAATCTGGAAACAACCTAGATGCCCAACAAAAAGGAGTGGCTAAAGAAACTGGTACATATACACAATAAAATACTATGCAGCTGTCAGATAAAAATGAAGTCATAAAATTTTTTATACATGGATGCACATAAAAACTGTTATGCTGAGTAAAATGAGTCAGAGGGAGAGATAGACACAGAATAGTCTCACTCATCTGTGGTATTTGAGAAAAATAAAAAATGGTATAGTATTAATAGCCACAGACAATAGAGATGATGCATAGAAGGACCAACCCATGAAGCTTAACACAAAGATTGGTGAATGCATTTAGAGAAATAACCACACAAACAACTACCATGAGAATGGTAGTGAGAGAAATAGAATGCCTGTTTTGAATACAAGAAGAAGGGAAGGAGGGGGGTGGGGGAAAATTGGTGATAGGGAGACTGCACTGGTGAAGGGAGTGTACTTTTTATGACTGAAAAACAAGTACAAACATGTTTGTAACCATGGTGTTTAAATAAAGATATTAAAAAATAAAGGAGAGACAGTTGAAGTTTCCCAATTAGAATAAGGGACTACAATAGTACTTTAAAGACTTGTGACTGAAATTTCTGCAGATGAAAAAAAAAAACACCAGGTGCTTTGAGTTTATATTGCTCACTGACCAATGAAATTTTATGTCAGTTCTCAAAAAGTGTCCATCTTCCTACTTTAAAACTCTAGGTGATTCAAAGGACAATGAGATATCTTACCAATATTTTTTTAGAATTAAAAAAGGGCATTTAATATTTTCTATATAATAATATATAAAAAAAACTGATATATTGAAGTGAGGATGGAAATTCCTTTTTTTGTATAATATACATATCTTTGGGATCTTCCCTAGAGTCCTACCTCAGTAGCAAACTTCCTTGAAAACAGAAATCAAGGATTAAAAAGTAAAAGTAAATAAGTATGACATTTTACAATACAGGGGCACCTCCCACCTTGAACATGTGCCATGTGGACCCAAATTAGACTCCATGTGATTAGACAGTGGCAGTCCAATCCAACTAATAACACAGTTCTCTGCAACAGCTCCAGGAAACAATCTCCCCCTGGGACATTCTTAATACTGCTCTGACTCCAACATGTGCCAGTTTTGATATGATATCTGACAATGAGGAAATGGCAACAACTTGATCTAAGAGCAAGTTGTCTTATCTCACCACCTAACAATAAGATGAAGTCAGAAGACATGTATTCCTTTGATCTGTGCTAAAACCAAGAGCAATAACTACAGAAGACTGACTGTGACAAACATGACTAGACAGAACTAATCCTGGGACCAATATAAAAGGCTCTAGCCTAGGCGTTGGCCTAGAATCTGTACAACAACCAAGATCTCTAATTCCAGTTACTGAGACAACTGCAACCGAGCAGAACTTCTGGAAACTTAATGAAAGACTCAATCCTAGGCTTCACCCTATGATCAGAGCAAAAACCAAGACCACCAACTACAGAAGACTGATTAAAACAACAAAGATGGAACAGAACTTCTAGAACCATAAAGAAAGACTCCATCTAGGCTCCATCCTATGATCTGTGCAAATACCAAGATCTCTAGTTACAGAGGCCTGATTTTATCATCCATGACTGAGCAGAAAGTTTCCAGACACCACAAAAAGACCTAGGGGAGAGTAAAAGAGCATGTACAGAGCCTTTAGTTATTCCCATGACAGTATGCTTCAAGGGTGAAGAAATCCTGTATCTCTTAGGCCAAGGGAATTCCCTTTCTAATCTCCCCAATATTTACTGTGCCTATGGAAATAAAAGCACTAATTTTGTTGTTGTTGTTGTTGTTTGTTTGTTCTTTTCCATTTTTTTTAAATTTTTTAGTCTTGTTTTTATTTCGGGATTGTGGTTATTGTTTGGTTGTTGTCTTTATTGCTGTGGTGCTTTTTGGTTTTTATTTTGTTTTGTTTTTGTCATTGTAGTTTTGTTTTTGTTGTTTATTTGTTTTCTTGTTTGTCTGTTTTTTTGTATTTTTATTAATGTTTTTCATCCTTTTTTCCTTTCTTCTCTTAAATTGATATTTATAACCTCTAGATAGACTCCTCTCAGTTTTTTGTTTGTTTGATTTTTGCTCCTTTTTATATTTTTTTCCTTCAAACAGAACCACATAACTTCAATCATCTTGTTCTGTCTCATAAATTGAGGGGGTAATAATTGATGATACTAAGATCAAATAATCGTATGAACATTGAGTAGAAATTAAAAATATGATCAGACTTAAACACCAAATCCAAAGCCAATGACAACAGAATCAATATCCAATCTACAACAAGGTAGACACAGAGGGGACCACTTATACTAGCAGCCTGAGGGGAGTGTAGAAAAGAGGGGGATATGGGATGAATGCTGGGAACAGGGGTGAGGGAGGACAACACTGGTGGTGGGAGTGCCCCAATTCAATTGGCACTATGTACCTAAAATATTACTGTGGTTGATTTGTAATTCACTTTGGTCAAAATAAAAATTACTTTAAAAAAAAGTAAATCAGTATGAGGCTTAAGATGGGTATAGAGATACATTTTCTTTACAGAATTACAGGCAGCAATAATCAGGCTCTGGTCAGTAAGTTTAGGAATAACTGATAGAGTCCAATATTTTAAAGACTCACTCAGTATGTCTTGGATCTATACATTAAATAGTGCCCAGGATTTCAGTTAACAAAAATTCTAATTAATAAAAAAATGACAATGAAACTATGCAAAATTAGGAGCCAGTGAAATAGTAGAGCAGATAAGGTGTTTTCCTTGCATCTGGCAATACAGCTTGATCCCCTGTATCCATATGGTCCCTGAGCACCGCTAGGAATGATCCCTGAGCACAGAGCCAGGAATAAGTTTGGCACCACTGGATGTGGCTCCAAAACAAAACAAAATGAATAAATGAATTGAAAAAAAAAAGGAAATGGAAAACTAGAATATCCTTGTAACTTGGTCACTGGTTGAAGAATTTAGAATGGGAATGGTGGGAGTGGTCAGTGAGTTTTTGTATTAAAACCTTTCTAGTTCAAGTCAAGTTACACAAAGTTGAAGTCAAGAGAAATGAAATGTTTTCAAAAACTGTGAAAACTAACCAATAGCTGGACTTTGAAAATTCCCATTAGTAATATTACTCAGTAAATTATTGTTCCTTCTTGACTTATTTGCCTCATATTTCACAATTTCCAAATAAACACTTATAAAATCCTATAGTGTTACATTTTCTGAGTAGTTTATTACAAACAACATAAACAACAGCATATCTACATATAGATATGTTAGAACAATTACCAGTTTCTCTAAAATCAACTACTATTTAGATTTTTTTGTTCATTGCAGTTTTGAACCATTTATTTATTTAGTCACAAAATTATGAAAGCAGAGAAGAAGACCAAACCCCTTGCAGTCCCACAGAGAGCAGTGGCGACCATTCCTCCCTAATATTTCAGAAATGATTTCCAGTAATTTCAGAAACATGCTAGTCTATCTCAAACGTTAAGCCTGAATAATTTTGCATCACCTCTGACTTGGCAGCTCACCAGTGATCCTAAATTCCTCTAGGGAATAGCAGCAACCTTCTGATTTCCAGGTAATATTTAAGGAGGCTTTCGCATAACCCTCTAGGGAGAAGGAGGGGCGGGAGGGAGACAGACAGAAAGAGATAGAGACCCATATACAGTTGTCCTGTGTTGAATACTTTGGAAACTTGGGCCTTGAGCTCCATTCTCACTTCAAGGTGAGCATTTTGAGCTCCAGACTCTGGGTGGCAGGTGTGGGGTGCGGGCAGCAGGCAATGAATGTGAGTCCCTGGGCAAGAAGGAGGTCATCTGAGGGTGCTGTTCAATAAGTACTGTGGGCTTGGCATCTCATTTCTGAGAGAAGTCAGCCAAGTCCCCTCCCTCCAGCACCCCAAATACCTCTAGTATTCCTCTAGCTCCTCCACCCCCACTCCCACTCTACCCCCCCCCCCTCAGGGTCAGGGAGGGTCAGGACAAACCTGGGAAGGCTTTGCACAGATGAGGGAGACTCTGAGATTCCCCCCCACCCACCCACGCCCAGTACCTTTGTATAGGGAACTGACCGCCCTGTCTCCTTCCTATCCATCACTCCAAGGTACTGACCCACCTTGAGCTCACTGCTGGAAAAGCCTCTGCCCCTTACCATGTTCGCCTGTTCTTCCTTCCTTCTTCCCGAAACTGCGCACCCCTCCCCCGGTGAGCTTGTCCCTACCACGACGCCAAGACTCTGCGCGGCCTTTTGACCCCTTTTCACGTTACATACGTTACATACGATCCCCCCGGGATCGGGGCGCGCTAATCAGGCCCGTCTGTGCAGCGCTTCACCTGACCGGGGATCCCGGAGGACCGAGGAGCTGGACTTGGTGGTCAGCTCCGGGGGGGGGGGGGAGGAACCCTTGGAATTTGCGGCTCGAGCTGAGGATGGGGGGAGCGGAGTAAGGGGGTCTCCAGCAGCCGCCAGGTGCTCGGTCCGGTCCGGTCCAGGCTGGGGGGACGTCGCCTGGTGGCCCCCTGGTGCCCCCGTGGCCTCCGCCGTCCTTGGAGTTGCCTTCAGTGTCCGAGCGCGGTTGGAGGGTGCAGAGCTGGGAGATGCGGCTGGTACCCAGCCCACCCATCGGATACAGGCGTGGGTGCTGGCTGGGTGATTGTGGGGGGTGCCTATGAGCGCCTGGTTTGCCCCCCACAACCTAGCACTCCCCCCCCCCCCCTCCGAGTGGCCCTGCCCCGAGGCAAGGGGCTTGGCTCCACTCTCGGTCAAGACAGAAAACAAAGTCGGGCAGGTCACCTGGCAGGTTAGGGGAGAATTATGCAATGAAAGCCGGGCAATGTGCGATGCCAAGCGCCCCCACCCGGGCCCCGCTCCCCAGTTTTTATTTTCTTCCTAGTAAGGTTCTAGGACGCTTATTTCAGTTTAAGGTTTGGGGAATGGAATCAACCTGGCACTTCCTCTGATGAGCTCGTGATTTTGCAGAAGTCCTCGCAATCTATTCTCCTTCCTTTATTGTCTTAAAGTCACTGAACAGGACTCCAGTGGTGGCTTAAGACGTGGAAGGGGTTGCGGGGAGAAGCGGGTACAAGGCACGTTTCCGGACTGACGCCAAAGTCGGGGTGGGAAATGGGTCACCACTTTCCTAAAGTTCGGAACCAGGCATGCGTGAAAAACAAACACTCAGAAACCTAGAGGCAGACAGATTTCCACCCATTCAAATCCTCATCCCCTGGTCTCCGTAATCTACCCTTCCAAACAGAATGGAAAGAGTTAAAGCTGGCCATAGTTCATTGTTTTTCCATGCTAACATTTGTGGCATTAGGACTATTTTGTTAACTAGGTATATGCAATTCACAGAATTTCACGGTAAATTCCCCAGACCAAATATTTGGCTGAACAAATAAACAACATTATCCATTCCTGAAAATAAGCCAGTAGACGGAGGGGCAGGGAGGAGGGGGGTTGCTAGAAAGTGACCTGAGCGGGGCCAGCACAAGGGGGCCCCGCTCGGGACTCGCCCTCGATAATTCGTCCTAGCTCTGGCGACCCACAGGTTTCCTTTTCAATGACACGGGCATTTCAGAAAGTTGTTGGAAATCGGGCAAAACAAAACGAGGCCGCCTGAGGGGACCCCATAATGGGCTTCCCCTAAATGATTTATTCGACCTTCCTACCATTAATCAAAGGGGCAGCGACCTGGGGGGCTAGAGGAGGCGGGGAGTGTCCCTCTTTGCAGGGAGTTTTGGAGAAACTGTGGAGTCTTGCTGCCTTTGCCTGGGGCTCTGATCTCCTCTCCACCTGCGCTCTCCAGGGAGTTGGGGCTTTGGCAAGAGCTCCACTTCTATTTTTATTGGTTTCCACTAAGCTGCTCCTTTTGGAGGATTGTAGGACTTCAGTAATTAAAAACAAAAATGAATCTTGATCCAGCTCCACCCTCTCCACCCCCAGAGCACACAAGTGTGTGTGGACATGAAAGCAGAGCCACATATTCACAGGGAAAACACCACTGCTAGGGAGAAGCACACAAGTTACTTGGGGTGTCCACATCCCACCATCACTACCCCTCATACCCCTGCCTATTTAAGAGAAAAGCCTGGCACTCAGTGGACCCACACATTCTTCACACACCTCCCCCACCCTTGCATGGCAAGTGGTCAGCCAAGATCTCTCCTCTGGCCCTTTGAGCTCTTTATCCAGGTCATTCCAAAGTCATTCTTTGTCTTAGTGGCAGCAGTCAACTGAGGAAGATTGTTCTGACACATTAGCATCATCCCTTTTTACTTGGGCCAGAAACTGAGTTTTCTCCTTGATAAAACCCTGGCTCAGAATATCACACCACCAGGTGTATTACCTTCCCAGTTCCAAGGGAAGGGAGGGGTCTCCAAGCAAGGGAATTGGCATATCTCAAGGCTGTGTACAGTGGAATACTTTAACAGGGCCACCTTAGAAATTCTCTTCAGATCCTTTCAGTGGCTGGTCCCACTGGCCTCCTTCCCCAACTTAATCTGCTGGCACTTGGAGAAAGCCTTCAGGGGACAATTAGGGGACAAGGGAAAATGTCAAGAACACAACTGATACATGATTAAAACAATGGTCAGTAAACTTCTTGAAAACAAGGCATATTATTTGTTTTATCAGGTAAAACTCACTTCTTAAAAAAAAAAAAAAAGCACCTCATTTCGTTTTGTTTGTTTTTAGGCCACATCTGGCAGCCTTCAGAAATCACTCCTGGCAGGCTCAGGGAACCATATGGGATGCTAAGGATCAAACCCAGGTTGTCTGCATAAAAGGCAAATGCCCTACCCTCTGTACTATTGCTCCAATCCTGAGCACATCATTTCTTAAAACACAGACACACACACACACACACACACACACACACACACGTATGTGTGTTAATTAACATGTGTTAATATGTGAGTCTAGAGTATCATAAAGGCAGAGGTGGGAATTATTTCCCTAGAGCTGTCTTCCCATCACATCCAACACCTCTAACAGGTGTGCCAAGACAGAAGATGTACAAGAACACAAACCTTGCCTTTCATCTGGCCCTACTCCTTTCATCCCACTGTTTCTCCAAGGCATGTGTCATCCAGATGGAAGAGGATGCTGCGTCCTTGTTAACATTAACTAGAAATGGAAAACAATTCATCCTGGCAATTACCATCTCTCTGCCAACAGTTTACTTCCTGTCTTTCCAACTTAACCACCTCCAGTTATCACTGTGTGACATCCCTCTTCTACCCCCAGTCACCCCTTCCAAAAAATAAACATTCAAGAGAGATGTTACAGAAGGAAAAGACCAAAAGAACATAATTTACCTTTAAAATAATGACTCCTTTTTATTTTTCTTTTAATACGTAGTTATAAATATATTTTGTCAAAATATATGATCAATATGGTCAAAACATTTGCACGTAAAGTCATAAATAAGGTCAAGGTGAATGTTTAGGTTTTTTTTCTTTTTTTTTTTAAAGATAAAAGTCCAGCTATAAGGATGCAGTCAGTCTGTGTAGTATGTGGGTGAGTGGATGAGAATGTGTGTTTATGTATCCGTGTGGTACACGCCCAAACAAGGTACAGCCTCGAGGACTGCTTGGTCTCAGCGGCACCCACATCCCTCTACTACCATCTCCTGATAATTTTTCAGTACCACCTTGTCATACTCATCCAAGTATAGCATGGAGATGGCGCTCAGTTCAGTGGGAACACAACATGCTTTGGGAATACTGGAATTGACAGAGTTGACCAGGGTCTGCACAATGGCATGGTTGGTTGAGTTGAGGTGGTCGGCCAATGGAAAAGGACAGTCCCCATGGCAGTAGAAGGCCTGATAGCCTGGTGGGGCCACAATCCAGTCATTCCAGCCCACATCACTAAAGTCCACATAGAGTGAGTGGCGCCTGCAGTTCTTATTCTTCTTCCGGGCTCGCTGTGGGTGATGCTTGGGGCTACGCTTGGCCCTCCTACGACGAGTCAAGGCATGTCCCCGGCCATCATGGCCAAAGGTGACCAGGAGGGGCCGGAGCTGGGACCAATCCCCATTCCCTTGAGGTAACGATCGGCTAATCCTGACATGCTGGCCCTGGTGGGTCCGTGTCTGGTGGAGGTGAGTCACCTCAATGGCCAACCCATAGTTGGGTTGCTTCTCCCGGGTCCAGCGAAGGACTGCAGGACTCACATCAAAAGTTTCCCACCGAGTCACATTGTGGTGGACCAGTCTGGTGTCCAGTAGTCGTGTGATGAGGTGCCCAGGAACCACTTCTGCGGGGGGCTTCATAACCTCATAAATGTTTATCCGGTGGAAGCCCTGCTCCCAGTCAGGGCCCTGGTCCACCTGCTCCCTGAAGAGCCTGAGCTCCGCTGAAGAGATCACCTCATTCTCTGGGATGCTGCTGAGGTTAAAGAAGAAGCGAAAAGCGGAGTTTTCACTGGTCCCTGGGATGTCTTCCAGATGTTCTAAGCATAAATTGGGAAAGAAAAGGAAAAAAAGAAAGGAGGGGAAAAAAGCCTGTGAACTTTTTTTGGACAATGAAAAGTTCAGAAAGCAAGCAGGGCGGGTGACAATGGTGACGAGTGACAAATTATGCTGAGAGCAAAGAAGCCCATTTAGAGAAACAGGCAGGCCTTTTTGCCTTGGAAGGAACCTAGAAATGTGGCAGCTAGCAACCCAGTGAAAATTAGCTAGCGTTCAGCAAGCACTAAAGACAGAAAACATCTTCTAACCTTTATATGTCTAATAATTTCCATGTGTCAACTCCTTACTCTACCACTACCAGGCTCCCCCTTTAAAGCCCTCTTGGCTTTGTGTACACAGTTTTTTTCTTTACAAGTGGTTGTAAAGAGAGAGGGGCCGACAGAGTGGAGGCAGGAGGGAATATGCTCCTAGCCACCCTCACCCTCTCCTTCCACTTTCGAGTATGTTACTAAACATTTCCCCAGCGATCCTAGAAACACAGAGCATGCCTTGTTGATCATGTTACAGAAGGGAAAATAAATTCCAACACAGTAATGATGCTGGTGGATTAATAACTCAGATTTACTTTGGAAAAGAAACATCCGCTAGGAAACATTCAGATCGGATTACAAGGCCCCTATTGAATAAATCTGACAAACACACAGCTGTAATATTAAATTCAGTAGGTGCTTTGAAAAAAAAAAGGGGAGGAGGGCAGAAAACCTGGGGGTGGGTGGGAAGGCTTTGATATAGCAAAAACACACTGCTAGGGCTAGCCTACATCTGAGTGGTGTCATTCCACTTCCCCCAAACCACTCCCCTTGTTTCCAAAAAATAAATTCAGCCTCAGCTCTGGAAATTCTTGGAGGTCAGCAGCACCATTCGCCAGTCTCCAGGACGGGGTTCTTTTGCTGTAACCTGAACTCTTCTCCCTCTGGGCTCCTGCAGCCCCTCGGGCCAGGCAAGCCCGGCTAACATCTCCTGCCCAGAGCCAGAGCCGGGCCAGAGACTGACCTTCGTGGTGGAAGCTCCTCACGGTGTTGGCCCGACTGGTGGGGCGCTCAGGGTACTCCAGATCGATGCTGCGGATCTGCTCCTCCTCCTCCTCCTCTCCAGACTGGAGCCGGTACAGATCCCGCATGTAATCCGGGATGACGGCGCTCTTACTCGGCTGCGGGCGGCGGCGCAGCCCGAACATCTGTAGCAGCGTCGCCTCGAAGTCCCGCAGGAGCTCATGGCTCTGCCCTGAGCGGCGTCCTCCCGCGTGGCCCTGAATCTCGGCGACTTTTTTCTTCCCCGTCTCAGGTATCAAACTAGCATGGCTCGCGCCTCCTAGCAGGACTTGGCATAATAAAACGACCATCAGCATTCGGTTACCAGGAATCATGGTGTCTCTGGGGAGGGGGAGGAGGTGGAAGGTTAAAGAATAAACAAACACCGATAACTGGAGAGAACTAGAGATGTCGCTGCATAGGCACAGAGGGCTAGAAATGGAGGGTCAACATGTAAAAACAGGTCAGAAAGATCAAGTTTGTGTCTTCTCCCCTCACGCACACACTCCCACCACTGCCAGCTGCAGCCATGCACAGAGCCTGAAAGTAGGAATTGCCCTGTAATTACTTGGTCTAACTTGTTTACAGTCAAATAACCCCAAATCAGATAGCCTCCATCCTGTTAAACTTTTTTTTTTTTTGGTCCCAACTGCTATCTGAACCATGATCTCAGCTTGGTTTCTTCAAGAATAAACAGTTAACATTTAAAAATAATAATAAAAAGGGGGGGGGGAATTAAAATGCCGACGCTCTCCACTTCTCCACTTTAGACTCCTTCAACCTCTCCCCAAGTCTTCCTCCTCCACCCCAGCCAGCCCAACTTCCACAATTTGCAGCTGGTTCCTTGCTAGAGGGCGGGCAAGAAGCAAAAGGGCAAGGCAGAGCGAAGACCCTGCCAGCCAGCCGGCTAACCGGCTCGGTCCCAAGGCCAAAAAGGAATTCTGCAAGGAGGTCGTGTGGCTTAAACGTTTGCATTTCGGGATGGCTCAAGAGCACTGAAATGCCCGACGTGTCTAGAGCGTCCAGACAGGGAAGAGGTGGCAGATTCCGAAGCGACCTCGGAAAAGTTTTGACAAACAGCTGAGAGCTGCCCAGGGACATGGGAAGAACGGTGGTGGTGGTGGGGAAAGTGGCCGGGAAGGTTAGTCCGCAGGTGGAACCCGGGGCTTCGGACCTTTCCATCTTTCTCTGAACCCCATCAAGCTCCCCTTTCTTGCCACGCATCCAATCTGAGTGCCGAAAGCGAGAGGCGCTTTTCCAAAAGCACAGGTTCGTGCTGGGTGCGCCACGCCACGACTGCTCCAAGGCAGAAGAGAGCGACAGCGCTGCGTAAAGCGGAGTGTGTGAACCCTGGGGATGGGGTTTGTGGGGTTGGGTGGGTGGGGGGACATACGAGGCGGGCGAGGGTGGGGAGGGCGGCATGAAATTCCCAGGGGGGAAGGAAGAGGTGTCTACTCACTGACAGAAAACAAGGCATATAATAACAGTCCATGATTCTCGAACAGCCAATCTGGAACAGTCTTGCGGGGGAAGGCTCAGAGGAGCTGCGGCCGTGCGTGGCTCGGGAGGGCACCGCGGAATGGCTCCTAAAATGAGTATTTGAATCGAATGAGACTCTGGCGCAGACGGGGCTGTGTTTTTCTTCCAGCCCCCTCCGAGTCACGCGGGTGGGGAGGCCACTCCCCCGGTGCCGAGGCCACTCCCCCCGCGGGCTGCGGGCGGTGAAAAGGCCCGCGCGCCACCCCCGCTCCGTCCCGCCCCCGAGCCCAGCCTGCCGGGTCCTGGAGGAGCTGCGGGCGGTGCTCCCCGGACCCCGCCACCCGTTCCCGGGAGCCCAGCGCGCTCCGATTGCGCGCAGTCCTGGCTTCTACCTGCGGTGCCCAACTCCGCACTGCGCGCCCGGCTGTCTGTCGAGAGGCTCGAAGCGAGGGGTCACTGGTGCGCACTGCTAAGCCGGCACCTCGGAGCGCAAAGGCGCCCCCAAAATACACTTCCAAAAGCACTCGGAAAAGAAGCGCTGAGCGTGAGATAGGCGCATTTGCACCGGCCATTCCCTCCCCCTGCTTTTCCCTACGACATCGGTCAGCCCTGGGTAGACGTCTATCCCGCGAGCGCTTCGGAAAGCGCTCCATCTCCAAAACGGCCGCCCCGGTCCAGCCCGGAGCCAGAAAGGGCGGAGGTTAGGCGCTGGCCCGTGTGGGAAAGTGGAGAGGGAGCGACTTGCAAGGCTGTTTCCTTTCCCTTTTCGGGGACCGGACTGTCCACACCCCGACGGCCGCCCGCCGCGTCCTCCCCAACCAAAGCGAGTGTCCCCAGGACCCGGTGGTCAGAAGGGACCCTTCCAACCGGAGAGGAGGACTCAAAAAAGAGGCGGCGCCAAGGGAATGGGCACATCACATTTTCCTGATCTTAAAGTCGCCGGGTTTTACAAACGTTGAGTCCGTGCAGAAAGCAAATCTCACCAAGACCCCAGCAGTAAAGAAAAAGTGGTTTTCGGCCTGCACACGACCTCCTTCTCTGTTTTACATCTGCTTCTTTCCTCTCCCCCTTCTCTTCTCTCGCCACTCCTCCCTCTCTTCTCCCCTCTTTCCTCTTTCCTTTTTCTCCCCCCCTCTGTCTCTCTCTCTCCACCTCGTTTCTTCCAGCTTGTCTTATTTTTTAAAGCACTACTCACCCCCCCCCCGCCACTTCCTCCCCCCACAACCCTTCCTTCTTTGCACTAGCTGCAGAGTCGCTGCAAATATTTCGCTAAGATTTTTACCAGCCCACGGGTCAAAGAACGGTTGGGGCCTCCAAAGAAAGATGCTGCGCGCACGAGTAGTTCTCTAAGCGCCAGGTCATGGACGCAAACCTGACCCACGCAACTCTGCGTGTGACTAAAACTTCCTGGGGTCCTGAGCTCCCAGATCCCCACTGCAAAACGCACTTGCACTCGGCCTCCTTTTCCTGGGACTGTTCTCAGTTCCAGTTCAGGTGCCTTCAAGGACCTAAACTGAAAACTCTCTCCTGTCTTTTCCTCCCACTGCGAATTTGGTTTTTCTCCTTGGGGCGCTCCCTGGAAGCCTCAAGAAAGGAAGCAGGCGCTTTATTCTCCCACCGGCGGCAAAGGGCCCAGTGCCCCCAGCACCAATGGGAGAGGGTGCGGAGGCCCCCCGGGAGGGTCCACGTGCCAAGGCCGGCGCCGCGGGAGCCGTGTGGCGCTTGGAGAGGCTGCGGGTTTCGCCTTCTCCGGCACCTCCGCTGGGGCTGACGGTGAAAGGGCTGGGGCGTAGGGTTGGTTTTTTTTTTTGTTTTGTTTTTGAGTTGCCTAAAACCCTTTAAAAAAAAATAGTCCCGTGGGAAGTGTTCCAGAAATGCGAAAAGCAGACGGAGAATGGCCGGTCCCCGCTGCGCGGACCGTGGAAGGGGCGGGCGCCCGGCTTCCCCAGATAGTTCTAGTTGCCCTAGACGCTCCCATGACGGCAGCGCTAGCGTGCACTGCGCTCAAGCACCGAGGACAGCCGGTGGCGTTCAATATTCGAATCCATCTCTTCTACGTGTTTACTTCGGTCATTTTTTTTGAAAAGATAAATAAGAAAAATAATCTTCTTTTGACTAAAAATGGGGTGGAGTGTGCATGAAGCTCGCGGAGGACGTCCAAGACTCCCCTTCCCAAGTAGCTTTTCGGAGAGCCTCAGTTTCCCAAGTTATCTGTCTTTCAAAGTCTCAGCCATCTATCTATCTCGTTCTGGAGCCCACAAAGCGTAAATCCTCTAGAATCCCAACCTCAGCGACACCGGGAACACGGCTGAGACCCCGAGCCCTCCTCCACCGAGGAGGGGTTCGCAAGCAAAGTCCCCAGGCTCCTGGGACCCCGAACCCCGTCGGCTCCACTCCTCGAGCAGCAAGAAGAGCCGCCTGCCCGCCGGCCGTCTAGCCGGGCCAGACACACCCCGCACCGTCTGACGCATCCAGGAGCGCCTGACATTCTAGTCGGCTTCGCGACGGACTGGACCCCAGGAGATGACAGGAAAGAGATCCCGGAGATGCTGCAAGCCCAAAAAGCAACGGCAGCCCTGCAGCTCTCCAGGGCGTCCCCGCAACTCCCCACGCACCCCTGGCCTGGCTCAGGTGTCCTCTCCCCAATAGGGTACCCTTCGGGGCCCCTGGGCTCTCCCAGCCACCCCAGGACCTGCGCTCTCTTTCCACTCTCTTTCCCCTCACCAACCCAGCGTGTCTTGGGGATCTCCAGGGCCAGCCCACGGGCGCCGCGATGCGCTCGACATTCCATCCAGGATCTTGGCCCACCAGCCCTTTCCAAGGGTGGCTCTTTCCATTCTTCTCTCCGGCCCCCCAAAAACTTTCAAAGGGGGCAACTCGCCTTCGACTCCCAGACGGAGAAAGTGGACCCGAGGCGAGAGAGAGAAAGAGATAAATAGAAAGAGGCTTGGGTGTCTTTCTGCGTTAACCTAGCATCCCTCCCTCGGGCCACCGTGGAGGCGGGTGGAGGCAGCCAGGTGGCGGGGTCCGCGGAGGTGAGGAGAAGAGGCCCCCCCCATTCGACCTCCGATCCCAGCCTGGGCGGCGACCCTACCGCCCTCATTCCTGCCGCTCCTCCTCCCGGGGATGCGCCTCGCCAGGTAGCCCCGCTCACTCGCTCACCATCGGTCCCTGCTGGAGCGGGCTCGCCGGCGGCACTTCCACGGGACCTCTGCAGGGCTGCGGCGACCCTGGGCGAGGGCCGGGGAGCTGGGCGCTGCAGGCTCGGGACGGCGCGCGGCGGAATCCCATCCGGGAGCGAGGCGAGACGCTCAGCCCGGAGCAGCGGCGGCGGCGGCGGGGGCGGCCCCCGGATCCCGACCCCGCGGTGCGATGCGGGGTGATGCGGTGCGGTGTGGGTCGGAGCTCACCTAGCTTCCAGGCTGCGCTCCGCGCTCCGGCCCTCCCTCCCTCCTGGGCGGCCCTCGCGCATCTTCTTGTCCTCTATGCCCTCTCTCTCTCTCACACTCTCTTTCTCTCTCGCTTTCTTTCTTTCCTTCTACCTCCCGGGCCCTGGCAGCCCCTCCCTCGGTCCCTCCTCCCCACTCGGGAGGGGAGCCCCGCCTACATCCTCCCGCCCGCCGCGGGCCTCTCTCCTTGCTCAGGCCCCGGGTCCCGGAAGCCCGGGCAGCGCCCCGAGTCCGCAGCTGCCGCCCGGGCTCCGACGCCGTCGTTGCTGGCGGCCCCGGGAAGCGGCCAGGAGGGCTCACCTGGGGACCGCATGCGGAGGTCCTCGAAAGCATGCACCGACTAGTCGCCCCGTCTCTTCCCCAAATACCCCTGGGAGTCTGGGCTTCCCTGAGCTCGGGCTAACTGCTTGCCCAAACCGATGATTAAAACACTGAGTAATCACCATTTACCCCGAGTAATTAGAGATAATGAAACACCTCTAAAATCAGGTTATGGAGAAAGGCGCGGTGGAATTGGTTTAAAGGGTGGCCTTCCATAAACTGTTAAAAAGATTTTTTTTTTTTTCCAAACGCTTGAGAAACAGGCTGGCTGGCTACGTGGAGAGCTCTAGGCACCTACCTCGTGGGCTTGGATAGGGTGGTTGGTGGGTTCTAGAAAATGCGGCTTAAGTGATTCTAGTGGAATGCCTGCCTACTCAATGGCTTTGGGAAGGCAGCCCCCGTAGAAAGTCGCATTTCCCCTGTCTCCAGAGCCTGCTAATTACCTTTCTGAGGTCAGAGGAGACTTGGAAAGAGAGAGATGGCTGGGGCCATGTTTTACAGTAAGAGAAGTCTCTTGTCACTCAGAAGCCTTTGGGGTGGGGAGATAGTTAGGTTTTTGTTTTGCCTTTTTTCTTTTTCTTTTTTGAGCGGGGTACAGATTACTTACAGTGCACCTATAGATCCTTAACTTCATTCAAGTCAACTGACCTGAGAGGTAACGATATAGAACTTACAGCCCTTTTAGTCCACAGGGGTAAAGAAGAGATGCCCTTCAGTCTGTTTTTAAAGAGAGAAGGAGGTATGCAGAAGTGGTGGGTCTCTTTCCTAACAGAAAGTGCTAGTAATCTCATTAGCAGTGGGGTGGAATGTGGGGCTTTCAAGCCTTCCCAAACAGGAGCTCTGAGTGTGGTATGAGCAGCATCTGGATTTCACAAGCAGGGAAGGGGGAGGACAGTGAGGTTAAAGGGACTTGCCTACAGTCCCCAAGTCCCTAACAGATTCTGTCCTGCTGAGAGTTTACAGGCAGGACCTGGCTGAGGGGCAAGTTCCTAAACTCCAGGGAGCCAGGGTAATGCTGCGGACTGAGCAAGTCCACTCTGGATATTTTTTTTCCTCCAGGAATGACATTCCACTTCATAGTCTCTGCAAAGCAGCCAGGCCTTTTCTAAAAACAGGTATAACCCAGGAAGAATAATATCCCAAGACTATGCACCTTCACTCTTCAGAAAACCAGAACTGCTTCCAGTGTGGAATAGATTACAAATGGGAGGTGCAAGAGAGAGAGAGACTAGCCAGGAGAACAGGCCAACCTTTTCCCAAGTTAGGCCAGAGAGGGTTTTTAGACCAATGTAGCATCCACAAGAATAACAAGCATATGGCTTGGGGCAAATCTTTTCATTCCTATGGGCCTTGGTTTTCTTATCTACAGAATGCAAGAACTAGAGCTGGTAATTTTTATTAGTTTCTATGTTGCCCTTTCAAGAATTTAATAAATTTATTGACCATTCATGAAACATCTAACTTCCATTTTCTAATTTTAGTGGCTCTTGAGCACAACTCCTTTCTCAGCACATCTAGGCAACACTACAGCCTTGGAAGATGACTGACAATATACTTTGTTTCCAACAGAACAAAAATTACATTAATTATTAATAAAAAAAACAATACAAAATTAACACTCCATTAACCAGTTACTGAATGTCCATGCTCAGGCAGTCAGTGCTTCCGTTCACCATACCTGGAGTAAGGACACACTCAATGTTCATTGAATTCCTTACATTAATCCATGTTGGTTTAATGTTGTTTCACTTACAAAGTATGCTATTTGATATGTAAACAGAAAAATAACATTGATAGAGAAAGACTTTATTTTAAAGTGTGGTTTCTTTCTTTCTTTCTTTCTTTTTTTTACACCAATGTTTGGGGTAATGGATATTATCTCATTTTGCTGAAGTCCAGATAATACAGTATCCATTAGCCCTCCTGTGTGGCTGTGAATGTCATTGACTAATAGTGTCTGATTAAGCCACCGGCATATGTTGTTTAGACCCTGATATGGTTCTTCATCTGTAGTAGGAGGACTCAGCTCCAGTTCTCTTGGGAGACAGCTTGATTTCCACCCAACATTTCAGATGGGCACTGCCATCTCCTCTTACCAACCTCTCGTGTCATAGAACTCTTTGCTAGTTCAAGAACTAAATGAATGACAGCCAGTGAGAAGTGGTGAAGTAGTCTAGCTAATTAGTGGGGGAATTAGTCTAGCTCTTGGTGTTTTTCTTAAACAAAAAATAGAGGAACTAAATAAAAAGTTCCTAGACTCCCCAAAAGCAGCCCTCCAATCTTAGTTTAAGATTAAGAGAAGAGGGCTAGAAAGATGACTCAATAAACTGAAGCACATACATGCTTTTTGTTTTGCTTTGGGGCCACACCCAGTGGCACTCTGGGATTACCCCTAGCTCTGTGCTTGGGGATCATTATGGCAGACCTAGAGGACCATATGTGTTGCCAGGAATCAAACCTGGGTCCATCATATGCACGACAAGAGCCTTACAGCCTTACCTGCTGTATAACCACTCCCTTGGAGCACATGCTTTGTATGCAGGAGACACAGGTCCAATCTCTGAGAATAGAACCTGGAGGATTCCTGAGCATTGCCAAATGTGGTCCAAAAATAAACCAAACCAAACCAAAACAAAACAAAAACACAACAAATAAGATTAAGAAAAGAGGCATCAGAGAATAAGTGAATAAGGCACTTCTTTGCATGCAACTAGATGCCCCTGTTTGATCCCTGGCACTATATATGAGCCAGAGCACTACCAGGACTAATCCTTAGCACAGAGCCAGAAGTAAACCCTGAGCCCCTCTTGGTGTGACTCATGAAAACAAAACAAAACCAAAAATATAGAAATTCATCAAATTTAAAGGCAACTAATGATCCTCTACTGGGAAAGCTGCATTTGGAAGTTTTTTTTCCTATGTAGCATCAAGAAATAATAATAGATGAAACAAAAGATAACCTTAAGATTTTTTTTCTCAAAGCATGTTCTGAGACCACAAACTTTAAACCAAATTGGGGGTGCTGATTAATTAATGTAGATTTACCTGGTGTCACTTGTACCAGCTCTGAACTCAGAAACGTACATACTTTACAAGGTCATTTGATGATCTCAATATATTTATATATATAGAATATGTATTTAATAGATATGTATATATATTGCTATTGGTTTGTGAGACATACCTGGTGGTACTCAGGGAATACCAAAAATGCTCAAATGACCATATGTAGCTCCAGGAACTAAATCCAGGACAGCTACTTGCAACATAAGTGCCTTAACCTTTGGTAACATTTTTCCGCCTAATCTACCTCTCTTAAAATTTCTTTCAGTTGAAGCCAGAGAAATAGTACAGCTGGTAAGGTGCTTGTGTGGTGACCCTGGTTCAATCCTTGGCACCATATATAGTTCCCTAAGCATCTCTAGGAATGATCACTGAGCACAGAGTTAGGAGTAATCTCTGAATGCTACCAGGTGGTGGCCCCAAACCAAAACTTCATATACATATATATAAGCCCTGCAATGCTCTGGACTTACTCCTGGCTCTGCACTCATGAATTACTCCTGCTTTGGGAATCATATGGGATGTCTTCCATTAAATACAAATTAGCTGTGTGCAAGCTGTGTGCATTACTCACTGTACTACCTTTCCAGGCCCTCACATATTTTCAAGACTGAGAGATACCAGAAAAAGGCTAAGGTCTAAACATTATTAAATAGGAAAGGAGTATGCTTGGTTTGTGCTTTACAAACCATTAAATATGGTAATTATAGTGTTTACTAATGCTCAGAATACACCAAAATAGGTCTATGTAAGTAAAAGATTTTCATTTCTATAGATGTGGTAGTCCTTAAATCTGGGCACTGATTAAATCTTCAAACCTTCTTTGCCAATTAAACAGCTATCAAAACTATGAAGGGGTACTTTGAAGTGATTCTCCACATCCTTGTTAACTTCTGAGAAGCAGTCACAGGCATATATATATTGGAAATGAAATCACAAATGCTCTCCAAAGCTGGCCAGGAACATTAGTTCTTCTCTAATTGTTTCATTCTATTTTGCACACTTGCCAGCTGTCCTCAAAACCCCCATTTAAAACAATCTGAGTTTAACATGTGAGAATAAGACATTCAGGAGGCTGGTTTAAGGTTCCTAAAAGTTATAGTAGGTGCCAGTTCTTAAAACAAAGAACGAGGGGCTGGGAAGGTGGCGCTAGAGGTAAGGTGTCTGCCTTGCAAGCGCTAGCATAGGACGGACAGTAGTTCGATCCCCCAGCATCCCATATGGTCCCCCCAAGCCAGGGGCGATTTCTGAGCACATAGCCAGGAGTAACCCCTGAGCATCAAATGGGTGTGGCCCAAAAAAACAAAACAAACAAACAAACAAACAAAAAACCACAGAACGAAAAACAGAATCTAGAAGCTTGTTTCCATCTAATTGAATAAGATCTGTGCAATTGAATAAGATCAGAGGTGCTCAGCAGTGCTTTTGGGCTTCACTTGGTAGTGCTTTAGGGACCACGTTCAGTACTGAGATTCAACCAGGTTCATGGGCTTATTCACATGTTAGACATACCTTAACCTTTGCATTATGTTTCTGGCCCAAGACTATTATCAAGAAAAAAGTGTCTTACCTTTGCTGGTTCTCAGTTTCCATCTTTTTTTTTTTTTTTTTGGTTTTTTTTTTTTTGGGGGGGGGGGGTCACACCCGGCGGTGCTCAGGGGTTACTCCTGGCTGTCTGCTCAGAAATAGCTCCTGGCAGGCACGGGGGACCATATGGGACACCGGGATTCGAACCAACCACCTTTGGTCCTGGATCGGCTGCTTGCAAGGCAAACGCCGCTGTGCTATCTCTCCGGGCCCTCAGTTTCCATCTTATATAAGATAAGAACTGACTACCTTCCTCACAGATCATTCTTACGATCCAAAATTAAGAAATTGTATAACCTAGTAGTTGAAAATCATGATCAAATGACCTAAACCTCCATTGTCTTGATTACCTCATTTATTATGAGAATATTAATTTATATCTAATGTTCTTATAAATGTTTAATGAGTTAATGTAACAAAATGACAGATATAGAAATACTCAGTAATTATTCACCATTATTATCATTCCTTGTAAAGGTGATGTTTAAATGAGCCAAATAGATGAACTGAAGTACTGTGGTATTCAAATTGCTTTAGAAATAGTGACAGGTTTTATCTTTCAGTAGTAAGTGATGAGGGGGCATGGAGTGGCCACAAAAGCTACTCTGGGTGACTTGGGTCCAATGGTTTGGTGCTCAGTGATGGAACTCAGGATTTCCCATGTGCAAGGTATGTACTCTATCACTTAAACTATATCCCTGGTCCCACTCTTCAACTTTTAGAGACATGAGTTCTATCTCACACTTATTTTGTAAATATTGGTGCCAAACATCCCAGGTGTTCCTTGAATAAAACATTTTTATAAGTCAGTACTCACTGAATTAACATTCATTATGAGTTATCTTCATTAATATGACCTATGAATATCTCTGCCAAGGTGACTAGTAACTATCTGTCAAAGTGGATGGCCATTGTGACTGACACCGAGGAACTAGAATGGGTGAACTATGTCCCACTTTTGATTTTTCTCATTTCTAATATCTCTGATTTCTTTTTCTATTGTTAACTGGCATGTAACACTATACTTGTTTCAGATAAAAGCATAATGATTTGACATTTTTGTGTGTGTGTGTGTTTTGGACCACACCTGTTTGATGCTCAGGGGTTACTCCTGGCTAAGCACTCAGAAATTGCCCCTGGCTTGGGGGGACCATATGGGACGCCAGGGGATCAAACCAGGGTCCTTCCTTGGCTAGCGCTTGCAAGGCAGACACCTTACCTCTAGCACCACCTTGCCAGCCCCGATTTGACATATGTTTTGCAAGCTGATTACCACAATAAGTATAGTTGATATTCAACACTATTATCTTTTTATTTTGGTTTTGGGATCATACTCTATTGCATTCAGAGGTTATCCCTGGTTCTGTGCTCAGGAGTGTCCCCTGGTGGTACGGAGAGAAGACTACATGAAGTTTTGGGAGTAGGCAGGATTCAAGGCAAGTGCCTTAACTCCTATACTCTGGCTCCATTATCATTAGCACTGTTTATGTTTAGTTAACTATTTTTTGTGATAAATTCTTATTTTCTAATCTGTATTTATTTTTTATAAAATTTACAATATTATTGTTTAAACTTACAGTGTTGTTATGCTATAAGCCCCAGGATATGTACTCCCCATTTATCTCAAAGTTCCTTCTTTTCCACTAATACCCTCAAATCACATTTCACTGATTTCTAACTTTTGTGGGGGGCTCACATCCGGTGGCGCTCAAGGATTACTCCTGGATTTTCACTCAGAAATCGCCACTGGAAGACTCAGGGGACCATATGGGATGCTGGGATTCGAACCACGCACTGTCTGTATTGGATCAGCTGCATGTAAGGCAAACGCCCTACTACTGTGCCATCTCTTCAGCCCCCATGCTTTCTAACTTTTTCTATCCTTTATGAAAAAAAATGTATACCCATTTCCCTTCCTCACCTTTGATATGCTGTTTTCAAAACCCAATATTTTCTCTTTAATTAAACAAATGCATTCCTACTGTGGTCCCCAATGCCTTAAGTTGTTCTTTTGCTACTTTCTGCAATTCCCTGGGTTTTTAAATCCTTCAAAATAGAGAATTAAATATGGAGAGATAATTCAAATCTGAAAAGTCTCCAGAAAGATCAGACATATAAAAAAGAGTGTGTTTATGTCTTAACATGCTTAGCATGTGAATAGCCAAATAGGACTTGGATACCAAACGTCTTCCCTTTCCAAGAATGGTGATAATAAAGAGGATTGAATGACTGTAACAGAAGGAAAGATATTTGACTTCTCCCTATTTCAGGCTTCCTTCCCTGAGCAATGGCCCCCTTTACTCACCTATATTAGAACACAACTGGAATTTTAATTTTAAAAGTAAATATTAATAGGGGCCGGAGGGTTGATGCAATTGGTAGGGCATCTGCCTTGCTAACCTAGGATGGACCACAATTTAACCCCTCGATGTCCCATATAGTCCCCCAAGCCAGGGGCATTTTCTGAACACATAGTCAGGAGTAACCCAAAAAAGTAAATGATAATAGATATCAAGATATCAAGAAAATTAAAGTGGGGTCAGAGAGATAGCATGGAGGTATGGCATTTGCCTTGCATGCAAAAGGACCGTGGTTCAAATCCTGGCATCCCATGTGGTCCCCTGAGTCTGCAAGGAGCAATTTCTGAGCATAGAGCCAGGAGTAACCCCTGATCGCTTCTGGGTGTGACCCAAAAAACAACACAAAAAAAAAAAAAGGAAATTAAAGTTTTTCAATGTTTTTGTTCTTGGCCCCCATGTCTATCTTCCACCACCAACTATGCACAAATAGTGAGTATGGCCTGGAAGAAATGCAAGGTCTTATACACCATGACTTTTGGAAGCAGGAGTGATATCCTATGCAGACTTCTGAATTGTGATTTCAGAACAAGAAACCAACTGAGTCAGTTAATCTAGTAGTCTCTGCAATTTACACCAACAAACTTCCTAGACTTTTGCAAGGAAAGCTGCTTTCAGTATAGCATGTGATCCAAGAAATTTAATTGTCTAAGTAGGACCTGGATTTTCTTTTATAAACTAAATAGCTCATGGTTCTTGCATATGAAGAATTTATTTTGCCACTTAAAATAATTTTTATTTTTATTATTTTTTATTATTGAATATTTTATTATTGAAATACTGAATTAACAATACTTTTCATGCATGTATCATTCCAACACTACACTATCGCCAGAGTCACGGCCTCCCACCAACAATTTCCAAGGGCCGCTGTCTGTGTGCTTTCCTCAAGAATCAATATCTATTATTTTTAATTCTCTCAGGGATGATGGACCACCAGAAACAACACTCAGACATGCTTATGGATAGTCATGTTGTGAAAAATCTACCAAGGTGTATACATGAGACCTGTGTACTTTTCCATTTGTTTACAGTTCAATCATGTTCACTGAAAATAGTCATTTAACACAATTTTGTAGTATTCACTTATTTGACCATCATCTGAGGTCCACCAGAAAGAAACAACATTTCTAGTCATCTCAGGGTCACCAAGAGGTGGCACAGCAAAGCTAGGATGGTCCCCACAGCATCAAAGCAAGCAACCTCGGGTTTTAGGAGCTGTGATGGTGCCTCCCAGAGAGCAGCAGTACTAAGGACTTGACCGCTGGGGACCAGCACTGATGGGGGTGGGGTGTTCCTGGAGGCATTGCAGTGGTAACTGGGTCCTTTCTTCTTGACTCAGGTTGGAACTGGCACTGCCCAAAGTGAGTATCCCTGGGAGAAGGTGGGTCCTTCTACTCCTTAGAGAAAAAAATTCTGAGTGCCAACTGGAGGAGCCCAGACTGGAGAACTGGGCCTGAGAGATAGTGACCAGAAAGTGAGAGAAGACAGGCTCCAAATGGAGAGGGTCTCCATTCTGAACCCCCTCAACTACAAAAGAAGGATGTGGGGAGTCTTGAAGAAAGAGAGAGGAAAAGGAGAGAGGGAAAAAGAAGGGGAAAGAAATGAGAAGGAAAGGGAAAGTGTGTGTGATGGGGTGGAGAGCCAAATACAAGTAGTCCAAGTTTGGTACCTTTCTGGAAGTTGCCTTCCCACGCAACTTCTGAGAAAAGGTGTCTCAGAAATCCAATAAGGGTGGGTGGGCTGAGCTGCAGGTAAATAATGTGGAAATGAGAGGTGAGGAAAGAAGGTGTAGACATGGAGAGGAAAGTGTGGACATCCAACCCTGGGAAGATCCTAGTTCTGCACCCATTCCTGAGGACATCAGATATGTAGTGGGCTGGGGACATACACCTCACCAGACTAGTGGCAGGAGGGACTCTCGGACACTCCCCCGACCCCAGGTTCCCTTGGGGTGGAAATTTATCTTCATGCTCCTGATCAGAGGGTAGGCAGCTTCCCATGGTCCTTCTAAAAAATATTGGTCGGTGACTCAGTGGTCCCTGGGCTCAGGGGCGTGCTGGTAGTCCTGGCAGGCAGCAGTGCCCTAGCGAAAGACCTGGGGTGTCACTGCAGCATGGGGGTGGAGATAACCCCACCCTCTTGAGAGCTGCCTTCGGCCAGGCCGCCCCCACCACACCCCAGCCACCAGCCAGCTCTCTCCTTGTTATTTTTAGCTCATGGGTGCACCATCCTACCTGCAAGAGCTCGCCTAACTCTCAGACTCGTTTTGCAGGATTTGAACCGCAGGTGTCTAATCTGACCCACCCTTGAATAAACAGCAATATGGATGGGCAATAAGGGAGGAAGGGAGGAAGGGAGGGAGGGAGGGAGGGAAGAGAGGGAAGAGAAGAAAAGAGGGGAAAGAGGAAGGAAGGAAGGAAGGAAGGAAGGAAGGAAGGAAGGAAGGAAGGAAGGAAGGAAGGAAGGAAGGAAGGAAGGAAGGAAGGAAGGAAGGAAGGAAGGAAGGAAGGAAGGAAGGAAGGAAGGAAGGAAGGAAGGAAGGAAGGAAGGAAGGAAGGAACTTGGAGCACAAAGTGTAGAAGCCTTGAATTTTCTGCATAGAACACTTTTGCTTCCCCTGGCAGTATTCTCTCCATAATCTTTTTTTTTTTTTTTTTGGTTTTTGGGTCACGCCCGGCAGTGCTCAGGGGTTATTCCTGGCTCCAGGCTCAGAAATTGCTCCTGGCAGACACGGGGGACCATATGGGGCGCCAGGATTTGAACCAGTGACCTCCTGCATGAAAGGCAAATGCCTTACCTCCATGCTATCTCTCCGGCCCCCCTCCATAATCTTTTTGGGTTATGACTTGGCATCCAGGTGGCAGAGTCTGGCTTACCCACAGGTAAAGAAAATAGGGACTTTCCCAATTGTTGGGGCCCTTGAGATCTATTGTCATTTTCTTTACACCAATGTCTCCAGATTCTTTCTCACCACCCAGCCCATTCCTTGACAAGCATAATTTTAACTTTACATTTTATGCTTAAAATGTTGCTGCCTCTGTGGTTTAGATATATACCACAACTATATAGCTAGAAATTCTTAAATTTGGGCCACCTAGCACTTAATCCCTAACACTATATAAAGTCCCTAATCCCCACCAGGAATAATCCCTGAGCACAAGGCAGGAAGTAAGATCTGAACACTACTAGGTGTGATAAAAAATTTTTTTCTTAAGTCAGACATGATCCTACACTTGATCTTAGCCAAAAGGCCAAGAAGTGATGTCAGCCAAGATCATCATAGATCATAGATTCATAGATCCTCATAGATCACCCAAGATCCTCAAGGAATAGATTTTTGGGATCTGTGAAAAAACTGAAAATGTGATCATACAATTTGAGAGGTTCATTATAAAAATAAAAAAGCATGCATGGAAGTGGGCAAAATTCTATCAAGTTTTTAAGTGGATTTGGGACCCAGGATGAGTTAAAATATGTCTGCAGACTAATTCATAGTCTTTTTTTTTTTTTTTTTTTTTGGTTTTTGGTTTTTGGGCCACACCCAGTGGTGCTCAGGGGTTACTCCTGGCTGTCTGCTCAGAAATAGCTCCTGGCAGGCACAGGGACCATATGGGACACCGGGATTCGAACCAACCACCTTTGGTCCTGGATCGGCTGCTTGCAAGGCAAATGCCGCTGTGCTATCTCTCCAGACCCTATAATGCATAGTCTTAAATATCTCTTTTTAAGTGCATAATTCTAAATATTTCATTTGTCGATATTTCTAAGTTGTATATGCAAGCTTAGGTTTAGAGGTATAAAGCTTTTATACCAGGAGAAAAATGTTTTTAGTTTTTCACTAAGGCAACAAGAATACTCTCTTTATAGCCTTTCCCAAAATATATGCGCGCGCGCGCACACACACGCACACACACACACACACACACACACAGACACACACACACACACACACGAGCACCCAGGAAACAAAGATCGGCCAGGAACCAAGTTCCTTCTCATACCCACCAACATCCACTTAAGTCTCTTGACATCTTAAAGTGAGACCAAATGCTACAGTGTATATGAATCTAACTTACAGATCACAAAATATATGGCTAGTGGCGTTTATGAAAATAAATGCTGATGAGTTTCCATATGGTAGTTATAATTAGATGAATAATTATACTAATAATTATAATTATGTGAATATTTGCATATTTTCTTCAACCCATATACTTACAAGGAAAATCAATGTATTTTAGATTCCTGGCCATTGTTAGGCACATTCATATATTATTATCTATTTAATCCTCAAAGTACTTTATGGTTTATATAACTATAGTTATCCATTCCTCCACTCCCCCCCTTTTTTTACCTTCTCTTTTCAATAATATCTTTATTTAAGCACCTTGATTACAGACATGATTGTAGTTGGATGTCAGTCATTTGAAGAACACCCCCCCTTCACCAGTGCAACAATCCCACCACCAAATCCTCCGTTTCTCTTCCCGCCCCAAGGCCTGTATTCGAGACAGGCATTCTACTTCTCTGACTCATTGAAATTGTTATGATAGATCTCAGTGTAGTTATTTCTCTAACTGCACTCACCACTCTGCGGTGAGCTTCATATCATGAGCCGGTCCTTCCAGCCCTCATCTCTACTGTTCCTGGGCATTATTACAATAATGTCTTTTATTTTCTTAAAACCCATAGATGAGTGAGAATATTCTGTCTATCTCTCTGCTTCTGACTTATTTCTCTCAGCATAATAAATTCCACATACATCCACATACAGGAAAATGTCATGGCTTCATCTCTCCTTTTTAAATATTTGAGGAAAGAGGCACAGAGAGGTGACATAGATTAACAAAGTCTCCCAATAGACACACAGCTTTTAACATGACAGTGTCTGCTTCAGAGAGGGGAGCTGAGAAAATGAGCAGATTTTGTTTAAGTACATCTGATTCCTAACTGTCTGCAGTACTGTGCCTTCTTAGTGTTTGAAATAGAACAGTCATGTTTGGGAGTTCAATCAATCCTCTCACCTAACTCCTTGTCAGAAAAACTGTCCTCACCCTATTCACTTGCTTTTTATTTCTCACACAGCAGTCAGGCTCCTAAGCATCTTTACAAAAAAGCATATACATAAATCCTTTTAGGGGGGCACACCCAGCAGTGCTCAGCTTCAGCGATCACATGAGGTATGGACTGTGGGAGATTCAAACCAGGGTTGGAGGACAGTGCTTTAACTCCTTTAAGATCTCTCAGTCTCCTTACACATATATTTGTATTAGAGGCACATATGCTTCTACTAATCAGGCAGCCTGAGAAAGGAAAATACCTCTGCCTGCAACTCCTCCTATTCTCCTAGAACCTTCATCATTTGGCACAGCTACAATATAGCAAAACCGAGGAATGACATCTCCCTTCTTTATGGTTAAAGATCTTATTCAAGGTGAAGTAGCAAGAAAATGGCTTTTTTACTTTTTGTTTATTTGATTGTTTATCCTATCAAGTAGTTGAGCCCAGGAAGAGTTCTGCTGTGTGCCCTGTGGCAGGGATATTTAAAGAACTTCACCAAGCCCAGGCTCATTTAAAAAATAAACACAAAACTTGCTTATGCTTTTAGCAGTGATTGGCACATGGGTTTGCTCAATAGGAAGTTCTACATTTTGCTTCTCTTTTGCATAAAGTCCTTTATACCCAATTCAGTACCATAGTTTATGGAAACTCCAGAAAGCAGACAGACATCATTCCTCCATCTTTAATTATATTTTACTTGAGAGCTGAGGACCGGTAGCACAGAAAATAAGCACTAGAAGGCTAGGCTCCCAAGGAAAAAGAAAACAGAAATAGACGCTAGTAGCCACTTAGGTTTAAAAAAAAATTGTGATGACGATATCATATGTTATTATTATTCAGATTATGTGCCTGAAACAACAGATGAAAAATATTCAAGTAACATTTTGTACTTTAAATACATCGACTCCTCCATATACCACCAGTGGCTCAAACTTGGATGTGGCTTAATTAACACAAATTGCAGTACCAGTGTGAACATGTTAAAACAAGCCTTCTTAGACTTTTTCTACTTGCAACCCCTTTTCACTTAAAGAGAAAATTTTGTTAGTTTATTTTGGATTTGGGGTCACATTTACCTCCAACTCAGAACTTAATTCTGGTGCTGTGCTCAGGAATCACTCTTGGTAGGGTTTAAGGGACCATATGCAGTGCCAGGATTGAACTCATGTCACTGCATTGCAAGGCAAGCCCCTTAACCAGAGTATTATTGCTCTGGTCTTCATAAGAAAAAATTTTATGTGACCTCAGGTATATAAATAATACATAAACTGTACAAATTTACTTATTGGTAATAAATCATTAAGCAACTTACTTTATTTTTTTATTATAATTTTTATTTTGACCATATTGGCTTATATATCTTTCACGGTAGTATTTTAGGTACATATTAACATTGAATCAGGGGAATTCCCATCACCAAACTTGTCCTCTCTCCACCCCCATTCCCATCCTGTATCCCATATCCCCCACTCTCACCCCCCAGGCTGCTAGAATAAGTGGTCCCCCCCTGTGTCTAGCTTACTACTTAGTGATCATATATCTGGCTGGTCCTGGTACCCTCCCTTATTTCCCCCACTGTTTGAGAGGCAGAACTAGATAGTTCAAGTTATGTGGTTTTGTTTGAAGAAAGAAAAAGAAATAAAGTGGGGTACAAATCAAATAAGCCGAAAATGGGTGTAGTCCTTCTAGAGGCTCTCAACTTACTCTATTTTGTTCTTTTCTATATTTTAGCAAGTCTTTTTTGTTTGTTTGTTTTTTGTTTTGGGGTCTTTTGTCCATACTCAGCAACACTCAGGGATCATTTCTGACTCTGTTCTCAGAAATCACTTTTGGCAGGCTCCAGGGACTATATGGGAAGCAAGGGATCCAAGCTGAGTCCATCCTGGGTTGGCTGCATGCAAGGCAAACACCCTAATGTTGTGCTATTGCTCCAGCCCCTATTTTGTCTTTTCTTGTTATTTTTCAAGAAAAAAATGTAAAGACATTTTTTAAGTTTAGTTACCCTATATGGTTTTTTATAGCGCAGAAGTCAGTGTGGAGTGGTTGTTAATAGACTGGCAGTCATCTAGCCTGTTTTTACAAATAGTTTAAACCAACTCTTATACTCTGTATTAACTTGGATTTGCGATTTTATTTCTGCAGGCAGCCATAGATTCTCTAGGTAAGCTCTAGATTTTAGGTGTCAGCATATCTTTTCAGTAAGGGACAAGAAGACAAATACTTTGGGCATTGTCTGGCAGTTTCTACCTCTTCCTCACCTTCATTCTCTTTCTGTTTCTTTTGCTACAATAGTTTATAAACACATAAGGCATTTTTAGTCATTCATTATTGCTACTGTATGTAAGTAGGAACATGGATTTATCTGAATGACAAAAATTTCTCTTCTTCTTTTAGAGGGCAGTACACAAAAATCAACATGCTAGTGGCCTCCCCTTAGGAGGCCTATGAGTATTCTCTCTCTCCTAATTTCTGGTAGTTTTCTAGCAATCTTTGGAGTTTCTTGATTTACAGAAGTTTCAGCCTGATCTCTGCCTTCCACTCCCACTGTGTGTTTATGTCCAGATTTATCTTTAGTCAGTCTGACCCTATATTAACTACTTATTAGTAATAACTTTATGGACCCTATTTCCAAATAAAGTCATATACTGGAATGCTGAGGGTCTAATTTTAACTTATAAATTTTTTGGAAAGGGGCATAATTCACTCTATAAGACCTTTCAGCTCAGAGACAGAAAATGATTGTAGACCATGATCGCTGATTTCATTAATAAGTCCCCTTTTATTCTAAATCATATCAGTTTCTATTCTTTATAATTTCATGTAACACACTATCTTTTATAATAGTCTCTCATTCAAAATATGCTGATTGAAGGGCAAAAGAAATGCTTTGGGTATGAAAGCACTTGCCTTACATTCCACCTTTCCTGATTCCTTCCATTCCTTAAGATCACATATGGTTCTGTGAGTACCAGCAGGGAGCACTCCTGAGCACAGAGCAAGGAATAAACTCTGAGCAACACACACACACACACACACACACACACACACACACACATTTTTTAATTGATCATCAAAAAGGGCAATATTCCAGATGCTGCAATATAATGGTGAAATTTTTATTAAATATATTTAAAGTCGTTGTCTTTTTAGAAATCCCTATCCATCTCCTTGTCCACTTTCATCTAACAGGAAAGGCAGATCATTCGCAAAATCACAGCCCATGTGTGTTCCATTGTAGCAGCTAATGAGGACTCTGATGATTATTTTTTCTCTCTTTGTCTGCCTGCCTGTCTGTCTGTCTGTCTGTCTCTCTCTCTCTCTTTCTCTTCCCATCCAGATAATCCTACATAATCTCTCGATGTTCAGTTCCTAAATTTACTCACGTTTTCAACATCCCTTTTGCTGGTTAAGGTGACTTAACCATAGATTTGGGGATTTGCACATGAACGTCTTTAGGGGGGCTTTTCTGCTTACCACATAAGGCAATATATTCATAGCTATAGCAGAAATGAGGTATGTAAGTTTTCAGTTAGTCCAGAAAAGTGATAATGCTTTCAACTGGTTGTCTCAGATCACTAGTTTTTTTTTATTGTAAGAATTTATTCAAGAGACAAAATTGATTAACATAATGAGGTAAACTAACATAACATAATATAGTAACATAACATAACATATAATAAATTAATATAGTATAATAATACATGTAAGTCAAAGAAAGTTTCTGATTAAAACACCAATTTTTTTTCATAATGGCTTACATATCTTTCACAGTAGTAGTTTAGGTACATATTAACATTGAATCAGGGGAATACCCATCATCAAATATGTCCTCCCCCCATCCCAGTTCCCTTTCTACAACCCATATATCCCACCATCACCCCCCGGGCTGCTAGAGTAGGTGGACCCCTCTTTGTCTGGCTTACTATTAGTGATAATATATCTGTTTGGTCCTGGAACCCTTCCTTGTTTCCCCCTCTATTTAAGAGGCAGAGCTAGATAAATCGAGGTATGTGGTTTTGTTTGAAGGAAAGAAAAGCAATAGATTGCTTTTAATAATAAGAGAAAAAAAAAAGTAAAATACGCTGAAAATGGGTTGAGTTCCTCTAGACTCTAGGCTTCCAACCTCAGTTTGAGAGAGGATGACAGATCACTGTTTTTTACAATATTATTGCCATTGCTATTCCAGACTAAACCGAGAAAGAGATGGCATGCAAAGGTTCTATGTAGTTGCCTGACTGGCTAGTTCTGGTGTGAGTTGAGAGCCTGTATCAACCACCACCCAGGTGAATAAGATTCTCCTCTAATCATCAGCTGTCACCTTACCCTCAGCTTTCAGATCATCCATCCAGAAGCCCCAGGCATCAGAGACAAAAGATAAGCACACCCAATCCAGTCCAATTTCCTGGTCCCAGAATATGGAAGAGTTGCTACAATCACTTGATTTAAATCACTTGTATTGCAAATAAAATCATCAGTTGTTTTTGTTTTCCACAGTGAACTTATTTGTTCATTTGTTTATTGGGCTTTGGGTCACACCCGGTAGCAGTGCTCTGGCTCTGCACTCAGAAATTGCTCCTGGCAGGCTCAGGGGATTATATAGGATGCCAGGAATCAAACCAGGGTCCATTCTGTGTTGGCTGCATGCAAGGTAAATGCTCTGCCACTGTGCTATTGCTCAGGCCCCTGAATTTAATTTTAATATTTTTATTAAGATTCTGTGGTTTATAGTGTTATTAATGATGATTTATCATGCACATAATTCCAATATCATAACCCTCAGCAGTGTACCCCTCTCTCTCCCAAGGACTCCCTCTAGTCCAGCCCCCATCCTCAACTCAATTGCAAGGATCAGTTCTCCCATTATATTGCCTTTGTATGCTACTGTGTTATGTATCTTTAAGTACCACCTATGAGAGAAGGAAACAGAATGATTAGTTGTTTTTAAACCAATAAAATTTAGGATTATTTGTTATGCAGCCATAAAGGGCCATAGTAGAATCCAGATTTTTTAGTTTCTCAGTACCCAGGCTTTATTTATTTATTGGTTAAATATTACTTCTTAGTGAAGCAAACAAACCAGTGACTAAGAGTCATTCACTGAGCACTTATTAGGAGAAATAATTTTTGAGAAATGTAAAATTCTATCTATAAGATTGGTATCCTAATAGATCATGCTGGTGGTAAAAATATAAAATCATCAATCAAACAAGAATGGTGTGAAAAGGCTGTGAGGAATGGTGAAAGCCTGGATCTATGATGGCACTAAAATAGAAGAAATAAAATTGGGAGAAAGTAGAATTGGGGGATAAGATTTTCCAGGAGAAAAATATGAATCTAACCATCAGTTAGACTATTTTATGAGACCCAATTTTACTAAAAAGTATCTCAATGAAGTAGCTTTACTTTTAGAGAGCCAGTTGACTAAGAGGTCTGTCCTGAAATTCCTATCATCTATGAACAAATCACAGCGCTCATAGGTTACTCTTGGCTCTGTGTTCAGAAACCACTCCTAATTGGCTTGGAGAACATATGGAATGATGGAGATCAAACCTGGGTTGGCTGCATGCAAGACAAGCACCCTACCTGCTGTGCTATCACTCCAGTCCCTTTAATATAATTTCTCATGGAACACACAGTTTTCCACAAACTGTTGCATTTGTTTATTACATAAATCACAAAAGACTAGGTAGAACAGGTGGAGTTATTATACTTCATTATTATGAAAATATTCTGAAAGGAGAAGAAATCAGGTCCAATTCCTTCTACTGTAGGGGACTTTCCCTTCTCTCAGGGAGTAGACAAGCAATTACCTCCCATTTGATGCTAAGTTTCAAGGCATTTTCAAAGGGATCCCATAAATAGAAGCAAACAACAATTTTGTTACCATATAAGCATGTTCTGTATTATTTCCATAAAGGGACACTTTTACTGAGGTTTAGAAAGTTTGCATCTACGTCATTATAAACAAAGCAGACTTCCACTAAATGTTCCTTTTCTAGTTGGGAAACTCAGATGATAGCTTTATTTTAATCAGTTTCCCTGACTCCTCGAGCATTCTCTCTGCCATCTGACCTCCTGAACTGCTGGAGGAATTGACTTGAACCACAGATGAACTAATTTACTACTTAATTTTGTTCTACATGGGGACAGAAATTCTGTACTTATTTGAAGTTAGAAAATCTGGGACTAGAACAAATACATCTACAGCAGTTCCCGGGCTAAGAAGAAATGGCAGGACTTTGCTTTTTGTGTCCTCAATTTAAATTAAATTTAATTTAAATGAAAATGAAAATGCAAGGGGCTGAAGCAATAGTCCAATGGGTAGAGTGCTTCCCTTGCATGCAATCTGCAGCATCCTATATGGTCCAAGCACCATCGGAAGTAATTCCTGAGTGAAGAGGCAGGAGTAATCCTGAGCTTTGTCAGATTTGCCGCCCTCCCCAAGCCCCCCAAAAAAGCAAGACTGTAGAGACAATAAAGTAGCTATATGTAGCTCATTCAGGTTCTATCTTCAGTACTCTGTCTGGTCCCTGAGTTCCACAAGAAATAATCCCAGAGTATAGAACCAAGAGGAAGCCCTGGGCACTGCTGGGTGTGACCCACAAAAACAAAACAAAAAATAATAAAAGTTGTATAGATACTCCAAATTCATTTTATTAAAAGAAATGTTCCTCCTTACAAAAGAGCTATAGTTTTTTGTTTTGATATGTTGGTAATATTAAATGTTTTATAAATTGATTTAATGTTGGGATCCACTCACAACTTTACACATAATTTTCACTTCTTATCTCCAGAAGTACCCAGAGCATAGTGGAAAACCCAATACCCTCTTCTCTGAACACCAGGAAGCTTGTCTCTAGAGAATCATATAAGCCAGTGGCAACCTGTAAAGCACTACTATCTATTTGGCTTAGACCAAGAGCAAAAAGTATATACTCTCTGATTTTATTCATGAAGAACTCTGCAACTCATATTCACCTTAAATTTTTTCTTAAATTAAATTATCGTGAGATGCAGAGTTGATCATAGTTGTCAATAAAAGTTGTTGAGAGGGGCTGGAGCGATAGTGCAAGTAGTAGGGCGTTTGCCTTGCACGTGGCTGACCTAGGATGGACAGTGGTTCGATTCCCTGCATCCCATATGGTCCCCTGAGCCAGGAGCGATTTCTGAGTGCATAGCCAGGAGTAACCCCTAAGTATCACCAGGTGTGGCCCCAAAACCAAAATAAATAAATAAATAAATAAATAAATAAATAAATAAATGTTGTTGATAATTGAGTTTCAGTCCAATTTTCAACACCCTTCCCTTCACCAGAATTCATTTCTCACCACCAATTTCCCATTATTCCTCTTGTACCTCCACCTCCAGCCTATCTCTCTTTTTCCTTCTGTCTTTCCCTCATTTTCTCTCTTCTCTCTCTCTCTCTCTCTCTCTCTCTCTCTCTCTCTCTCTCTCTCTCTCTCTCTCTCTCTCTTTCCTTTTTGGCATGTGGTTTGCAATACTGTTACTGAAGAGGTATCCTACATATCACTTTACTTCCTTCCCTTTTCAAGTTTCTTGTCCAGAGTGATTTTGGGAGTAAAGTGCAGTTAGGATAGAGAAAGGACCACTATAGCAAGACCACATAGACTCGTGACAGAAGAAACTAGGGTACAGAACTGTTCAATTTGGCTCAGGCCACATCAGTAATATCTGGTAGTCCTGAGATCTCCACCCCAAAAAATTCCAATTCCAGACTACATACTTTCATATTACAGTGCATCAAAACTGTTGAGCAATTGTTGACCTTTGTGTTGCAGATTTTTTATACATTTAAAAAAAAAAAGAAAAAAATGTAAAATGATGAATAACTCTATCACTCTACTCTCACAGGTTTGCACTAAGAAATGAGTTTCTGCACCTGTTTGCTACATACAGGCTCTGTAGTGGGGCACATTACTCAGACTTTCTGAGCCTTATTTTCTGCATTGAAAGAAAGAACATTTAGAAAAAACAGTGAGTCTAAAGACAAAGCAAAAAATTGCAGTGTCTGGCAAAAGAATTTTTAATAAGTGATTTTCCTTGATTTGATACTACTGTTGATATTATATCCTAATACCCTCCTTATATGTCTGTTGAATACTGTTATTTTGCCTAAATGTTGCTAAATGTTCCTCACTTACCCACCCAGGAAACAGCTGCACATTTCAGCAGAGGGACATTAAAAACACTGGTAGATAGTCACATTGTCCCCGCAGATGTCCCTGCTTTGGCTCAAGAGAGAGGACTGCAGCCAATATTCAGAGAGGACTGCAGATGTTCTCCTTTCATTTGGACCAGAGGGGCCATAATGGACACAGCATGGATGGTGCAACCTTTTCTGTTCAGCATAGAACAGTGTGGAATATGCATGCATTCATCCAGTATTTATTGAACATCTTCCTACACTTTACTAAGTTACCATAGAAATAGAAAGAGATAAGGAGGGCATATGCTTTGCTCCTCTGGACTTCAAATCATAAACAGGGAGCAGAAAGATATTAATCGCTGTCCAATGTAACTGAAATATAGCAAAACAAATAAAGTTAGATCTTAAAGAGAGGTGTTTTGTGTGTGTGTGTGTGTGTGTGTGTGTGTGTGTGTGTGTGTGTGTGTGTTTGCTTCCTTGTTTAGAGAGACCTGGGGGAAGAACAGAAAGTCTTCTTGGAGGAAGTGGTACTTTGCAGAATGTTTTAAATAAATGAAAGGCCTTCAATTAGGAGAGGTGCAGTAGGGACATTCTTCTGTATGTAGAAAATAAGGTGAAGGCAACTGTGGAGGAAGCTGCCTGAGTTGCCTAGTTAAGAATGTGTGTCTGGGGCCGGGCGGTGGCGCTAGAGGTAAGGTGCTTGCCTTGCCTGCGCTAGCCTAGGACGGACCGTGGTTCGATCCCCCGGTGTCCCATATGGTCCCCCAAGCCAGGAGCGACTTCTGAGCGCATAGCCAGGAGTAACCCCTGAGCGTCACCGGGTGTGGCCCAAAAAACAAAAAACAAAAAACAAAAAACAAAAAAAAAAAAAAAAAAAAGAATGTGTGTCTACAGGTTCTGTGATTGGTTGATCTACCCTGTGCCATCCTTCTGACATTCACTTGGCTCACAGAAAAAGGACAACTCAAGTTGCAGTCTCTTTTCTTCAGTTTTGCCTTTACTGACTCTTCCTTCACCTACTTGGAATGCAGATGAGAGGGACATCTGGAAGGACATCTTCAGTTTATGAGACAGCCATAAAATCCAAAGCCATATACTGGCTTGAGATATGGAGACATAGGAAGTACTCTGGTCAATTGCTAAATCCCTACCAGATCCGAACTCAAGACTTCTTTTTAGTTTTGTTTGGGGAGCTGCACCTGTGATGCTGGTGTTGGGGGACCATGCATGATGGGAATCAAACTCAAAGCATCATACTTGCTAGGCAAATGCTCTACCATTGAGCCACAGGCTTTTATTTCTGGGAATTTTTCCCCTGGGGCATTGGAGGAGGGTTGAGGCAGAGGGGCATACCCTGTGGTGCTTAGAGAACTATGCAGTGCCATACATAGAACCTGAGGCTTCTGTACCCAAAGCAGATATCCAGCCCTTTGAACCTCTCACAACTTCAAAATCAAAAGAAAATAGCTCTTTGTTTAGCTGGTGGATACTAGATGGATATTCTATTACTTGCAGTCATACTAACCAATTTGTTGGGGCCAGTATCCAAATAGCAACCCTTCAAAAATATTTTTAAAAGCCAATTTTTTAATCTTTTTAAGTTCTGATTTACAATACTGTTAATAGTGGTTTCTCATGCAAATAATTACAACAACATATCCCTTATCTTTGTACCTACCTCTCATCCCCCATAAACTCAATGGCCCTTCCTTTCAAGCTTACCTCTCTTCCATGCTTGATAGACAATCTCAGTTGTGTCGATTAGTTCTTCTATTGTATTAACCTTGGCCCTTTGTTGCTACCTTTTCCACATATTGACACACACACATATATAAATCAGTTTCCTTCTAACTTTACTCTGTATGGTATCCTCTAGTTTAATCCATGTTGCATCAAATTCTTTAATTTTATTCTTTTTGTTTTGGGGCCTCACCCAGCTGTGCTCAGAACTTACACTTGGTTCTGTGGTCAAGGTTAACTCCTTTATTCCTCATTGGCTATGGGTGAACATATGGGATGCTGAAGAATAAACCTAGGTCAGCCACATGCAAGGCAAGTGCCCTACCCACTGTATATTTCTCCAGCCCCCTGAGTTTGTTCTTTGTATAACTGTATACAAAGAATACACTGTATTTAATACAAAGAATGCATGCATTGTGTGTATATCTCTATATAGTTATATCTCTGCTTTGCATATTCAATATTTTAATATTTTTGCTTGATGGGTACTAGTAGTATTCCTGGTATTGCTCATAAGTCCAAAGAGTGCTAAAGATTGAACTTAGGGACTCAACATTCAAGGCACATGCTCCAGTCCTTTGAGCTAACTCCTTGCATCAACCCACACAATTTATTCTTAACTGATATTGGTGGCAAATGGTGACTCTTAAGATGTAAGGGAAGAAATTAGTTGGGATGCATATTTTAAAAGACCAGATAATCCATTTACAACCTGATTTTTATTTAGTAGGTAGTGAGAAGTCAATGAAGTTTGTGAGTAGGAACAGAATTGAAGCTGTGCTTTATGAATTATCCATTAACAAAGAAAAAAATTTTAGTCTCAAAGAAACTGTCAAAAAAAAAAAAACCTTATTAGTTGTTGTGCAGGTGCCGAAGAGATAGCACAGCAGTAGAGCATTTGTCTTGCATGCAGCTGATCCAGGACGGAAAGTGGTTGGAATCTCGACATCCCATATGGTCCCCTGAACCAGCCAGGAGCGATTTATGACCGCAGAGCCAGGAGTATCCCCTGAACATGGTTGGGTATGACCCCAAAAAACAAAACAAAAAAAAAGTTGTTGTGCAACAAAGGATCATTATCTCTATATCCTCTCTGAGATGGCTAATTTTCTGTGTTGGCTTGACTGGTCTAGGTTTGAAGATATAGTACAAGGGTAAAGACATTTGCTTAGCAAGTATCTAATACTGGTGAGCATGGTGAGGCCCCAACCCCCTAGAACAAAATAAAACAAAACTTTATTGAAATACAAGTTTCCCAGGGAGTTGGTCAAACAATATATGTTCTACTTTGAGCTTATTTTTACATATAATTGACATCTATATTATCAGAACAAAGAAAACAGATTGCCTTCACGATGTGGGTGACTCCTATCCAGTCATTTGAAGGTATGAAGAGAGCAAAAAGTCCAATATTCCCAAGAGTAAGAAGAAATTCCTCTTGCCTGAATATCTTTGACTTGGGCCCTTGAACATGGTTGGGTATGACTCCAAAAAAACAAACAAACAAAAAAGTTGTTGTGCAACAAAGGATCATTTTCTCTATATCCAATATTCCCAAGAGTAAGAAGAATAAGAAGAAGTAAGAAGTCCAATATTCCCAAGAGTAAGAAGAAATTCCTCATGCCTGAATATCTTTGACTTGGGCCCTTGTTTATGCTCTTCCCTGACCTGAAATAAAGCATGAACTCTTCCACTGTCTCAAACCTGCTGGCATTCCCAATGGACCATGAGCTGATCCATGACTCTAGTTTACCAACTGCAGATTTTGGGACTTTATCATATTGATCAACTTTAAGTGATCAATGTATATGTATGTGTTTCTTTTTCTCAGAAGAAATTTGCTATAATACTCCATCTCTACTTTCTCCATATCCAACTTCCACTTGGTTGACTCCACTGAGTTCCTCTGCTTCAGCTTTGGAATATTTGTTCACTGATCTTCTGTCCCAAAATTTGTTACACCCTTCATCTGTAGTTCCTGGAACTAACAGCCTCTCAATCACTCTTTCCCTTCCAAACTGATATTCTGATGTTGTAGCTTTATTTAGGGGCAATAAAGAACAGTACAACATCCTTGGAGACCTTACAAATATGTCATCTTGAAACCATTCAAGACTTAAATTAAAACTTAAATTAAAACTTAATTTAAAACCATCTATGACTTAACAGGCTTTCTATAAAATGAATACAAATACAATATGACTAAGTTCTAGACCTTCACATACTTGAAAGATCAACTAGGAAAAAGCAATAGGTGATGGAATCTTGCTAGTAAAATGTCATAACTCAGCAGGGTTTTTTCAGAAGGCTTTGCAGTAGAAAGGACCCATCTGGATGCCAAACAGACAAGAACATCCTTGACAGGGACTGTGACAAAGCATCACTTTGTCCAGTGCATTCTGCCATCATACCACTGTGACTGCAATTGGGGAGAAGCGTGTGTAATTAAGTGAATAAATGAAGCCTGTAAATGTAATCTACAGCTGATTTAACTTTGCTGGGCCTCTCTTGGCTTCCCTATAAAATGGTGATTATCTCATGGGATTGTTATGAGGATTAAATGAGATCTTGAATGCAAAGTACTTACAAGGCATGGTAAGTCCTCAAGCATTCTTTTTATCAAGTCAGCCCAGGCTAGGATGAGATGGTGTTGTGCAAAGACAGCAGTAATGTATTGAGTTGGCTGGAGGGAGAAGGGAAGCCAACTGCAATTGTTCCTCCCGAGACAATGAAGCCCAGTGTGGACCCTGGTGATGGGCTGGAGGAAGATGGGCAAAGAGATCTTCAGTCTGTCTAAATTACATCATCATCATCATCATCATTATAATAAACTGGTACATAAAACCATAAATTTAAATTCTGGTGCCTTAGAAATAGTACAGGGGGCTAAAGTACTTTCCTTGCTTTTGGATGACCCTTAGTTCATTCCTTAAACTGTATTTGCTCATCCACACACCACCAGGAGTGGTCCCCAAATAAGAAAAAAATAATAAATAAAAAATTCTTTAAGACAACAGCAAATAGCTAGAAATAACCAATTATTAACAATAACTTAACAGTAATTAAAATTAAATAATGAAATAATCAATCAACATTATCAGTTAAAATATTAATGGAACATTAAATATATTGGCACTTTCCTTAGTTCTGGAGGGTAGGGAAGTATCCCTGAATGAACTATGTCTAGCATTTCCCATTAAAATCTGCCATGCTGTGGCCATTTTTCAAGACGTCTGGATATTATTTAGTTGCACATTACAAGTATTTACTGATCATTTACTATGTGCAAAGTATAAGTAAAAGGAGGATAATCTTTAACACAAGATCCCATTTTATTCAAAAAGATTGTCTTTGTATAGTACATAGGAACCTTGGGAGAAAGAAAACAGTGATATGTAATTTGAATACATATAAAAAAGCAACTTAATTTACAAATGACTCTAAAAAATGATTCTTAAAAAAATGCAGAGGACACAAAACAGAAGAAAAGCTCAAATTTTTCTCATAGAATATATACAGGTCCCATACCTGTGGTGCCTTGCTGACCTTGGTATGATCTAGTCTCATGAAAACACATAAATTATAATGTTCGCCAGGGTTTCCTGATACCCCCTTAATTGGTTGCTGGATGGCACATTGAGTAAAATCACTAGAGGCCCTGAAGGACCTACTGTGTCATACAACATTACCAACTTTTATAGTTATCAGGAAATATAGTCATTATCTTTATTTAAGAGAAAAAAATTGCATAGATTATAGTCAAATGGTCGTGTTGGGATTCATGCTTTCTATTTCATTGGTAACATCTCAAATTACCCCAAGAGGTTAGTATGATCTTCAAATATACTTATGATATGCCTTCTGGATTTAATCTTTTCACATCTGGCTTAAAAAAAAGTTTTTCATTTGTAGAAAAGGCTGGTGAAAGTAGGAACACTAGGAAAGTGCTATTCCAAGAGTTTGATCATCTTTCTAGCTTATATTACCAAGCTGAAACATTATTGTCCTTGTCTAAATAGTCTTTTCTTCTACCTACATAGAAAGGGAAAGTGATGGTGTGGCCTTGATTTGCTCATTTTTGCATTTTTGGACTAGAGGATGAATATAAAGTGAACATTAAACACACAGAAAGAGCAGTTGCCAACAATGCCCAGTGCTCAGGTCACACCTCCCACCCCTCCCACTGCTGACCCTATGGATTGTTCTGAGCAAGAACATTGGCATGGAAAGACACTGTTTTCTCTCTTATCAAGGATCTCCTCCCATTTGCCTTAAAGCCAAGATTCAAAGACAGCCCTGAATGTGAAAGCTTTCTGCTTTGGTCTTGCAGACTTCTGACATATTTGGTCAGGCCTCAACAGTATTTTTAAACATTTACGTCAATATGTTAAAACTGAGAATTTTTTCGAAGAAGACACTGGTTTTCTTTCTGGCTTGTTTGGCTACATCAGAAATCTGACCCTCAGATCAGGATGACTTCTCAGATGCACTAGCCACTGGTCAGGCAACCCCACCACTACCCACCACTACAAGCTATCATGGCAATAGCAGCTCTCCTCCTACCACCAGGCTCTGTCACCACTTTAGTACCAGTGTGTTTCTTCCATATAGAAACATTTCTCAATCCTCACATCTCTAGCGTAGGGAAGGAATGAAAAAACAAACAAACAAAAGGCAAACAGTCCACAATAGCACATTTTTAGAAAACTCCAGGCTGTTTCATGCACTTGGCTCTGTGCAAGGTTCCCTATTCACATGCGGGTTTAGTCCTTCCCAGCTTTTATTCCCAGATCCTGTTCTCTCACTAGTTCAAGCTTTTCACCCTGAGCCACAGGCTGTCATGACCTTTATTAGTTCTCAACTCTGTAAAGTGACTCTGATGGCCTCAAGTCTTCTGCTCTAACACTTTGTACCTTGTTTTTTGGATTTGGAGCAGCACCCAAACTGTGTTCAAAAGTCCTGAGGTCCCACAGTCTCATCTGATGGGGTTAGCAGTTTTATGCAAGAGCCCTACAGATTGGCCCTACCTGGGCCAACCTGGTATTATTAGGGACCTCCAGAGCTGTATGTGTCAATATTTGGGGAGAACATTTGGTGCCATGAATGGAATAAACCAGGATGTGTTCATGGCTTTATCTATTATACTATTTCCAGGCCCCAAACTCTACCTTTTCTCCTTAGAGTTTTACTAGTCCCACAGTGAAATCCTGCCCCACTCTTACCTCCTCCTGAAAGCCTCCCTGGGTTTTGCAGATAGTTCAGTTCCAAGCAGGTGACACAGATAAAAGAAGAAAAAGCAAGTTGTACAGGAATTGAGGGGTTCAAAGGAAACCTGAGGAGAATCTCAAACCAGAGAGATAGGCAAAGAAACTGGAAAGGAAAGAGGGTCATTTAAAACAGCCAAATAGGAAATCACATGATCAAAATGTTTTATGTTTAATAAAGCTTGTCACATTAGACAAATATTAAATTAAAAAATTATAAAAATAAAAAGGAAAAGTAATAATAAAAATGTTGAAAATTGCTTAACGCCAGGGTCTGGAGTGGTAACAGAGAGGTAGGGCAATTGCCTTGCATGCTGTCGACCCAGATCTGACCCAGATTCCATCTCCAGCTCTCAAAATACTGCCTTCCAGGAGCGATTTCTGAGCACAGAGCCAGGAGTAACCCCTTAGTACCATCAGGTATGGCTCAAAAAGCCAACCAAACAAATACCCCAAAACTGTTTAACTTTAGATATATAGAGGTTTTTTTTTGCATTCTTTTTATAGCCAATATTATATACAAATATGATTTGATTAAAAAAATCATAAAATAAAGCATCCAGGTTGGTTTTATATTAAATTTAAACCTAAATTTACTGGTATCCTTTTGAGGTGATATAATACACACACACACACACACACACAAACATAGGTTTCTGATCTATGACCTTTCTTATTATAAAATAAGATAAATTTTCAGTCTTCATAAAAGAACAACTTTACATTTTGACTTTCAGGTTTGAAGACTATTTTTTTTTAATTTTTTTTTTTTCTTTTTGAGAGTGGCCTTCATTTGGCAAGACTTGGAGTGTTCATTTCAGAGGCCAAGCATTCCTCAAGTCTATTATTTCATTTCAATTGTGAACTATAAACTGTTGGTGAGAAAATCCTCTTAAAATTGATGATCCTACCAGTTATTTCCACACAGAGAAGAGATGGCTACCGTTTAGTCATAGATAACCTCTTTTCTGATGCACAAAGGAAAGGTAAGAAGATGTGATTAAAAATGTTTGTAAAAGTAAAAGAATAACCTCATTGCTCAGAGGAGCTGGGAAAGAGCCTATCTCTCCCTTTTCTTGCCATTAAGTAGACTCAGGCTATGAATGCCCGGATACAAAGCCTGGGAGAGGGGCCTGAGCAGCCCAAGCAAGGGCATTTGTTTGCAGTTCAGCTTACCTGATTTGCAGAAGATCTCTAATCTTATCAGGACTGAACTACCTGGCTTATTCTATTTCTGCTTTGTTGATACCCAAGCTGCTCCCTCTCACTCTTTTTTTTTTTTTTTTTTTTTTTAAACTGAGAATGTCTAAAGCCTGGGGCAAACTTCTGGGTGTTCTCGAGCCTTAAATGCCACTGCTTAAAGAGTTAAAGATCTCCATGGCTGCAGTGAAGGGGCGATAAGGAAATCATTCCAGGGACTGGAGATGTTCCCTCATCCTAGACCAAAACAAGGACTGAGAAACAAGAGAAAAAATGAGAATGCGTTCAACAGTTTGGGGAAACACTGGTATGTGAAGTCCAAGATTAGCATTCAATTTTTAAGGTGGGAGATAAATCTCCTTCTTTAAACACACACACACACACACACACACACACACACACACAAACACACACACATACACACACACACACACCTTACCTTTTAAATTATTTTATTTTTGGTTTTTTAGTCACACCAGGGGCAATGCACTCAAGATCACTCCTAGTGGTGCTGGAGAATTCTATGGGGTTCTGGGTTTTGGACTCTGCTCTGCCATGTGCAAGGCAAGAGCACTACCTTCTGTACTATTGCTCTGGCCTTTGAGGATTTATTTTTCATGATTCCATAAAACTTAACATTTTCTTCTGAGGAAGAAATGCTTTGAGGAATACACTCTACACTGGAAAATGCTAGCACTAATGTACTTTTGTTTTTATTGGTTCAAACCTCCTCTTAAAGAGGAAAACCATTTCAGGGTGAGAGAAAGGGAAGCCCAACTGGGGCCTTGTAGTTCTCATACGGTGGCATCTGCCTTCTCTACAGTTCTGAGGAGGGTTGGCTCTGAGAAATAGTTGTTTGTGTTTATACGGGAAGAAAGATAGTTTTGTCAAATAGAATTTACTTAGATATGAAGGGAGAGAAAGAAACAAAATACAGTGTGTTCAAGAGAGAATATGGGCTTGTCTAGAGAGGAAAGAACAGACAGTAAGAGATCCATGCTCAGGAGAAACACAGAATTGAAGGGCAAGCTGACTCTGAGAAATGTTTTAAAATAAAAGTCAGTGGGGGCTGGAGTGGTGGCACAAGCAGTAGGGCGTCAGCCTTGCACACGCTAACATAGGATGAACCATGGTTCAATCCCCCTGCATCCCATATGGTCCCCCAAGCAATTTCTGGGCACATAACCAGGAGTAACCCCTGAGCGTCACTGGGTGTGGCCCCAAGCCCAAAAATTAAATAAATAAATAAATAAATAAAAGCCAGTGGGTTGGAACAATGGTTTAGTGGTAGGGTGCTTGCTTTACATGTGGCTAACCTGGGTTTGATCCCTGACATCCTTCCTGGTTCCCTGAGCTGATCAGGTGTTATCTCTGAGCTTAGAATCAATAAGCCCTGGGTGTCCCTCCTCACCAAAAAAAGAAGGTTGGGGCCAGCGAGGTGGCGCTAGAGGTAAGGTGTCTGCCTTGCAAGCGCTAGCCAAGGAAGGACCGCAGTTCGATCCCCTGGCGTCCCATATGGTCCCCCCAAGCCAGGGGCAATTTCTGAGCACTTAGGCAGGAGTAACCCCTGAGCATCAAACGGGTGTGGCCCGAAAAAACAAACAAAAAAAAGGTTAAAAACTGTCCACAATATCTGCTCTGTTGCCAGAATGAACCCTAATCTATATTTCAGTTGGGAACTACTTGAGGTTCAGTTATCTAAAACCACAAATTTGAGAGCACTGGAGAAAAGGTGACCCAATAGAGTTGTGCTGAATATTTTTAATGGTTTTATTTTAGTTATACTTACAAGGAAAAGGGGAAGAAAAATAAGAAAGCAGAACATGGAGCACTCATTTTAGTAAATGTGGTCAGAAATAAGAAATATGGAGCCAGAGTAATAGCATAGCAGTAAGGCGTTTGCCTTGCAAGCGGCCAACCTGGGACGGACCCGGGTTCATTCCCAGGTATTGCATATTACGGTATCCAGAGCCTGCCAGGATCTATTTCTGAACAGTCAGGACTAATCCCTGAGCACCACTGGGTGTGGCCAGGGAAGGAAGGAAGGAAGGAAGGAAGGAAGGAAGGAAGGAAGGAAGGAAGGAAGGAAGGAAGGAAGGAAGGAAGGAAGGAAGGAAGGAAGGAAGGAAGGAAGGAAGGAAGGAAGGAAGGAAGGAGAGAGGGAGGGAGGGAATAAAGGAAGGAGGGAGGGAGGGAAGGAGGGAAGGAAGGAGGGAGGAAGGAGGGAAGGAAGGAGGGAGGAAGGAGGATAGGAAGGAAGGAGGGAGGGAGGGAAGAAAGGAGGGAGGAAGGAGGGAAGGAAGGAGGGAGGGAGGGAAGAAAGGAGGGAGGAAGGAGGGAAGGAAGGAGGGAGGGAGGGAAGAAAGGAGGGAGGAAGGAGGGAGGGAGGGAAGAAAGGAGGGAGGAAGGAGGGAGGGAAGGAGAGAAGGAAGGAGGGAGGGAGGGAAAGAAGGAGGGAAGGAAGGAGGGAGGGAGGGAAAGAAGGAGGGAAGGAAAGAAGGAGGGAGGAAAGGATGGAAGGAGGGAGGGAAGGAGGGAAGGAAGGAAGGAAGGAAGGAAGGAAGGAAGGAAGGAAGGAAGGAAGGAAGGAAGGAAGGAAGGAAGGAAGGAGAGAGGGAGGGAGGGAATAAAGGAAGGAGGGAGGGAGGGAAGGAGGGAAGGAAGGAGGGAGGAAGGAGGGAAGGAAGGAGGGAGGAAGGAGGATAGGAAGGAAGGAGGGAGGGAGGGAAGAAAGGAGGGAGGAAGGAGGGAAGGAAGGAGGGATGGGAGGAAGAAAGGAGGGAGGGAAGGAGGGAAGGAAGGAGGGAGGGAGGGAAGAAAGGAGGGAGGAAGGAGGGAGGGAGGGAAGAAAAGGAGGGAGGAAGGTAGGGAGGGGAAGGAGTGAAGGAAGGAGGGAGGGAGGGAAAGAAGGAGGGAAGGAAGGAGGGAGGGAGGGAAAGAAGGAGGGAAGGAAAGAAGGAGGGAGGAAAGGATGGAAGGAGGGAGGGAAGGAGGGAAGGAAGGAAGGAGGGAGGGAGGGAATGAAGGAAGGAGAGAGGGAGGGGAGGAGGGAGGGAGGGAAGGAAGGAGGGAAGGAAAGAAAGAGGGAGGGAAGGAGGGAGGGAGGGAAAGAGGAAAGGAGGGAGGGAAGGAAAGAGGAAAGGAGGGAGGGAAGGAGGCAATGAAAGAAGAAAGAGAATATTTGCATCTTAATAAAATTAAAATGCAGCTTAATTTAAAATCCTAAATTCCACTCCCCAACCAATTCTCAAATTGTAAGCAGGTTAACTCAAGGCTCAGATTCTGAAGTTTGGGTAGAATTTGATCTCTAAATAAAAGACGAGTTACTTTACCCAGAATTCTCTTTCCAGAATTAGGCATATTGAGTACCTTTTGATGTTTCCGTTTATTCAAATGAAAAACTTGTTTCCAACGAAGATCTAGGACGGTGATTAAAACGTTAGTGAGAAGAAAAAAACACTACAAAAACATTAAAAGTAAGTAGGGGTGAAGAAAAACTCGCACAGGAGCCCTAGCTCAGGAGAAGGTATGTGCCTAGGAATCTCTCTACAAAGCACTGACATTTGACACCACTATGAACCCTGCCTGCAGCTGGTGTCAGACTCTGAATTCTCTCCCACCTTGTTCTTGGCCTCTCACATCCTTTTGGCTGAGTGCCCGGTGCCTTATGGGGCCTCTTCCACTGCAGAGATTGCAAGCAGGGCAGGGGTTGCGCTGGCATCCTTGTCAGGGTTCAATCAGTGTCCAATAACAGCAATCAGGGGGTTGTTCATCAATGACTTCAGAGAGGCCACTTGCTGAGGAGGAGGAGATTTTTCTGGTGGTGTGTGATCAGTTTCTATGAGTTTGTAAATAGCCGTAATTAATGAAATCCCTGCTGCTGCAGCTCTTCTGGAGAGTTCCCTGCATGAAGGAATGGCCCTAAAGATATTGTTGTGGCTTCTGTGGTGCCGTAGCTATGGAAGCACTGGGGTGTGGTGGGAGATTAGGCTGCTGAGAAGCCATTGTGCACTGCCAGATAGAATTATCCTTTGATGTACACTGGGGTCTAAATTGTTTTCTTTCCTTTGATACATTTAAAATTAAGATTCCGTGTTAATCTCTAATTAATTCAAAGATCAAGCTTCTATTTTAGCTCTTTGAATGAGTGCTTTTGGAATGCTTTTCAAAAATGAGCCAGAATAAAATATTTTTCAATTACATCAAATACCTTGTGGGAATGGTTCTTGGGCACTGCTGTATTAAGTGTGGGATGAAGAATCAGGATGCCATGTTTTAAATCAGAGATCATGTTTAGGTCAGAAATGGAGTACTTATGACATTCCATGTTTCAATGGACACCCAAGAAAAAAATGAAGGCGAAACCCAAGTAGCAAAAAAGAGTTCAAAGGTAGGGAGTAGGAATGGCTCACAAGGCTAGAGTACATCCATTGCACAGGAGAGCCCAACCCTTGGCACCACATGGCCCTGGAGAGTGGTGCAACCCCACCCTCCACACCACAACTGTTGGGTGTGACCTATAAACAAGAAAAAAACAGGGGCCCAGAGAGATAGCACAGTGGTAGGGCGTTTGCCTTGCATATGGCTGACCCAGGAGGGACCTGGTTCGATTCCTGGCACCCATTTGGTCCTCCCAGCCTGCCAGGTGTGATTTCTGAGTGCAGAGCCAGGAGTAAATAACCCCTGAGCAGTGCTGGGGTGTGGCCCCAGCAACCAACCAACCAATAAATAAATAAAGTTTTAAAAAATATTAAAGAAAAGAACTAAAAGGAATTTAACTCCATAAGAGACTCAATTGTGGGGGCAGAAAAAATGCAGAGTATCAGTAAGGCACTTGCCTCACACACAGCTGACCCAGTTTTGATCCCTGGTATCACATATGGTCCCCCTAACACTGCAGTGCAGAGCCAGGAGTAAGTTATTAAGCACCACTTGATGTACACCCACCCATGATTTCCCCCCTACCCCCGCCCAGCCTCTTTTCCACAAAAAGTACTTACGAATGGAGAACTTCTTAAAGGATTACGTATTGAGTAGGAAAGCAGTACAGAACAAACAAGCAAGAGGTGTATTAACTGCTGAGATACCTGTAGGAGGCTAGAGCTGTTTGTATACTGCAATTTAGTGAAAAGTTATGATTCCTCACCCTGACAAGTAGAACTTCCAAAAGAACCCAACAGAAGCCAAAAGGGGCTGCTCTGGGCAGAGGTAGGCAAGATGATGAGGCGAGCTGGTACCTAGTGAGTGGCCTTCAAACTTCCAGGTTCCCCATGCAGGAAGAGAAACCTCTCCTAGGAACACATGACCATTCCAGGATAAAGTGGGCTAGAGGTGGTGTAAATAGCTTGAGGTTCTGGCAAGTGTATTTGCAAACAGCCAGCATTAAAAATATTTTGATTCTCGATCTTTATTAAATTCAGGGGCACTGACCAGGCCAAGAGTGTGATAGAATTTGAGGAAGACGTTATTACCATTCCTATAGAAACCAGTCTTCTTGTTTAGCCCTTGTAATCTATATCAAGAAAAAAAAGAGAACTTGAATCTGTCTGAGGGCAGCATTTTCAGTTTGCCTTCATTTGTTGAACTTACCTCCAATTAGGAGCCTGAGATCTTTTTTTTTTTTTTTTTTTTTGGTTTTTGGGTCACACCCAGCAGTGCTCAGGGGTTACTCCTGGCTGTCTGCTCAGAAATAGCTCCTGGCAGGCACGGGGGACCATATGGGACACCGGGATTCGAACCAACCACCTTTGGTCCTGGATCGGCTGCTTGCTAGGCAAACGCCGCTGTGCTATCTCTCCGGGCCCAAGGAGCCTGAGATCTTAAGGAAACACCCAAAACACTGATTAATTCTACTTATCAAATGCAGATCCAGAACAGTGGACAGGGCACTGAAATGTTTTAAATAGCCTTGCACCTGCTTTATTGGTTACTGCATATTTTTAAAATATTTGCTATAAAAACACTTTTGCAGGGGGTGCTCTTGGCAATCAGGAATTTGAGGCCACTCCTGTGTGTTCAGGCTGATAGAGCCCATCAGAGCTAAACTCAGGAGTGCCTGGAAAGGGAGAGTTAAGGAGGGAGGGGGACATGTGATACTGAGTAAGGACCTTCCACATATGTGGGATAGGAGTTTTTCCTTTGGGCAACATCCCCAGTCCCATAAAGGGTCATTTCCCAAGACTCCAGTGAGCTTGTGAAGACAGCTACAACTCATGACTATGTAATAGGTTTGGAATTATTCAAAGTCTCTATTCTGCTGAGCTAAAATGATATGCTAGGTGCAAACATATAGTGCATAGGTTGGCTGTCTGCTCAGTACAAGTATGTAAAATGTCACATTCTTAAATGAGGCCTTTCTTAAGATGTAAACTTGGATGGGAAGTATGCTGGGACCTTCCATCCAAGGAGAGCCTTGCTGAGCTGCAGTTAGACTCTCCTGGTGGACCTCCCAAATCCATCAACGTTTCATAGGTCTGACTATTCAATGCTAAAACACAGGACAGACTTATCAGGTCTTCAAACATACCCACGAGTTTTCAAAAGATTCGTACTTAAAGTAATAACTCAAATGTGATTCATTCCAGGTCTTTTCTTACCAATTTATCTGCCAAATGCAGATCTTTACTCTATGATCCAGAATCCAGATTTGCTGAGTCAGAATCTCACTAGGGGCAGGGCCCTTTGAAAGAATTCTTTTTTAAAACATTCCAGGGGAGATTTTGCTAGAGCAATATAAAGGCAAGGCCCATGAATTTAGGGCCATTTTGTGCCTCACAAACACTCGGGGGGGGGGGGGGAACAGAAACAAAAACAGCCTCTCAGCAGTGGTGATGATACAATAAATATTTACTTCATGTCCTAGACAGCTTCTTGGAAAATGCAGTTTAAGCAAAATGGATAAAAAGTTTACTTTTTCCATACTCTAGAGTTGATAGGAATTATATTCCTATGGCATATTATCAGTGACAAGCCATCACCAAGCTTCTAAAATACAGACCACCAAACGACTCAATACTAAGTAATGACATATTCATCTCATTCTCTATCCACTTTTTCTAGTGTAAGTTTCTAGGTGGGCTGGACCACCAGTAATGCGGGGCTCAAGGTAGGCAATCCTACCTTGCCAATCTAAGGCAATTATGGGTATATTATACACACCTTCAGATCGGAAACAAGGGAGAACTCACTTATCATCATCTGGGCCTATCTATGGGATTTGGCAGGAAAATAAGAATACTCAGAGAAGAAAATCCATAGAACCCATAGAGGAAAGATGTGAACTTAGTAGAAACAATGACCCTGGCTGAGAATTGAATTTTTTTTCTCCATTCATGTTATAAAGAAATTGATGTTGAAAGGAAATTAATGTTATTTGAAGAGCTTGCTTATCAAAATAAGCCAGTGTCTGGATCCTTATGTCCTTGGTTTGTTTCCAGAGTTTCTTTGCAATGATTACTGAGAGAAGTGTGCCTATGTGTTGTTTAAGAGAGTTGTGTATGTTTAATTCCTAGCTTTGGAAAATGATCTGGCAACCCTATATGGAGTTTCATATGGGTCAGGAAGGAAAATATTTCTCAATGCACAAGAACCAACATTTAATTCAATAAACCAACCTCATGATGAATTCAAAGTGTTTTTGGCAGTGCTTGGTTGTGATGCATTTCTCAGGTAAGAAGGAGTCATGAGTGGAATGATTAAGTAGACCTAGGCTGAAAGAGTATAAGCCATAGACTGTGCACACGCAACATATATGTACCCACTGTGAAGATACCGACATGGTTTTCTGGTTCAGTCCCCTCTAAATTCATGATAACACCGCTGATTGCACCTAGCTTCCATAGAACAGAATTGAACATCCTCCTGTACAACTAGACTCCTAAAAATTCAATGAAACTTTCCGGAAAATCACAGTGGACACACTGCTGAAAAAGTTTCCTTTAGCCTGCACTCATTTATACAGATACAAACTGTATCTAGCTGAGCTTTAGACAAACTTCTAGGAATCTTTGACCTTGGTACAGTTAAAGTTGGGTGCCAGAATTCCTAAAAAGTTAGCAAGCTGCTCCAGTTCCTATTTGTGGAAAGGATCATTTGTACCCACCTGGTCTTCAACAGATTTCAATCACAACCTGCTTGCACTGAGGGTGCTTAAATGCTATTCATTTATATACACAATGAGATGATACAGGCAATTTCTACATGACAAATGTTTTCTGTTTTCTTCTTGCTTTCTCAGTCTCTGGTGTGTGTGTTGGGGTGGGGAACAGTCTTCAATGGTTTGACACACTTCAATTTAGCTTCAATTTAGCAAACATTTAGTACCAGCTGAGTTCTAGGTTCTGGTATGAAGTTCTATTTGTACTAAAAGTCTGGTGTTTCAGCCAAGGAAACTTCAGAGGCGGTCCAGCCTGTCTGCACATGGAAACTGGACAAATAACTCCTCTAGGGGCCCCAAGTGATAGCACAGTGTCAGGGCATTTGCCTTGCATGCTGCTGACCTGGGACGGACCCAGGCATCGCATATGATCCCTCAAGCCTGCCAGGAGCGATTTCTGAGTGCAGAGCCAGGAGTAACCCCTGAGCACCGCCGGGTGTGGCCCTCAAATCAACCTCCCCACACTCACACACACAAACGACTAAAGTCCTCTAAATAAAATGAATGTCAAATTAGTTGTTCACCTTGCCAGAAAGGAGTTGTTTTCTTGGAAGAAGCAGAGAAGTGCACTTAATTGGCCTCAAAGAAGAGTGAGCATTCTGTGCTTCATCACTGTGTGGGGTGACCTACTTAAACGTTTTGTTTAAGTCTCTATGCTAAACATTTATACTCATCATCACTAAAAATAAACTGGATACTGCCTAACACTGTATCTACATATGTATTATGTAGTTATATATCACATATATCCACATATACATTTTCATTTAGTCCTCAAATTAGCCTGTGTAATAACAAACAATTATTCCATTTCTCAGATGAGAAAAAATAGAGGTCAAGGGAGTAGGTAACAGACTTCTCAAATTACATGGCCAGCAGGCAGCAGGTTTCTTACGTGGTTGTTTCTGGGAATAGGGAGAGGTTTGATCACACCCAGCAAAGCGTATGGCTCTGATCCCAAAGATCATTCTTGACCTGGCTCGGAGACCATATGCCATACTTGGGATCAAACTGCAATCAGCCACAAGCAAGGCAGTAGCCTTAACCCCTGAACTACCTTCAGTTTTGTCTTTCCATCATCTGCCATTCCCTTCTTGAAGAAGCCTTGGAGCCAGTTTCTACTTTCCTTTACCTAGGGGCCCATGCCAACTTCTCTTATGCCAGCCCAGTCCTGGCTTCACAGATATGTTTTCAATTTCTTTCAAATTTCCACTTTGACCCACGGGTAAATTAAGAGCAACATTGTTTGTCATTTGGGAACTTTCCAGATAACTGTTCTGTTACTGATTTTTTATTTAGTTTCAGTATGATCTAAGAACAATATTTTGTGTGATTTCTATTTTTATGATAGAAAAGCCATTTTGTTCTATGTATCAGGATATAGTGAATGTCCCATATGCAATTAAGAATAATATGTTTTCTGATACTCTTGGGTGAGTAGGCGTTAAAAGTCAAGTAGGCCAAGTGTCTGGGAAGTGCTATTTAGGTCATCCTAGCATCTTAAGCTGTGGCTCATATAACTGAATATGGGGGTTATTTTAAAATAACTTTTATTGTAAATTATTATCATAAATGTTGGGGTTTTTATACCTATATGCTGGGATTTTAAAAAGATTTCTCAAGAGAAAAGGGGTCATAAATGAAAAGCTTTAAGAAGCCCATATCTATATCTTTATTTTAAATCTCCAGGTTTCATAAATTACTGAGAAAGGGGTGTTAAAGCCTCTAATTATTGCAGCATACTTTTTATTTTTAATTTTAATTCTCTCTGTTTTTACATTTTGAAGTGCTACTAATAGAAGCATACACACGTAGGACTACAGGACTTCCTGAAAAATGGACTTACTAATCACTATTATGACAAATAATATTTCTTATTCTGAAATCCTTTTTCTTTGTTTGGTTTTCTTGGGGCATATCTGGTGGTGTTCAGGGTTTACTCCTGGCTCTGCACTCAGGAATCACTCCTGGTAGATTTAGGAGATTAGCTGGAAAGCTGGGGATCAAACCCAGGTGATCTGTGAGTTTGAGAAAATCCTGGTCCTTGAGAAATTTCTAGAAATTTCTTTTCCTTCTAGAGAACTCTTACTTTTCTTTGGGAAATATGAGCCCTTTGAGAATCTAATGATCTACACCTTATAGAAAGGTATATGCATTATAATTCAGAGAATTCCATTTCTTGACATCTACCCTAAGAACACAAAGATATAATTTTAAAAGACATATGTGTATCTATGTTCATTGCAATTCTAATTACAGTAGCCATACAATGAAAGCAAAACCAAATGCTCAACAACAGATGAATGAGTAAAGAAGTTTTATTGTGTATACATCCCACTTACACACACACACACACACACACACACACACATGCACACACACAGTGAAATTCTACTCAGTTAAAGAAAAAATAAAATTTAAAATTTTTTTGGTTTTGGTGTTTTTGTTTTTTACAAGAGTATAACATTGTTGTTTTATATTTAAATACCCACCAGCTGACGGCCAAAATCCTTCCACTATTATGCTAAGGACCCTCTCCTTCTCTACTCTCTTCTACCTATGGGAAAAAATAAAATCTTGCAGTTTGCTGCAACTTGTTGGACCTAGAGGACATTATATGAAGAGAAGTAAGTCACAGAGAGAAGGACAAATACCAGATGGTCTCACTAACCTGTGATATACCAAGAAATAAAACAAGGGAATGAACAGTATCAAACGATGACAAATATATGGCCTTGGGTGATAAAGCCTGAGATATTAAGCAGTGGGAGTAAAATGGGTGAAGGAAGAGGTGGATTAGAAGTGACACAGGATAGTAGATCTTGGATACTTTGGTGGTAGTTTTTTACATTAAAACAATAAACATCAATGCTATTGTAATTATGTTACTTAAAAGCATAATAAAGCCTTTTAAAAGAAAAAGAAAAGCATACCAAACTTTCCATATAATATTGGGTATTTGCTAACTTCTTTAGGAGTGTATAGGTTATGATTAGAATCATTGGCCATAGGCTAAATTGTAATGCTGTCAACAAGTACGTGGTCCAATCCTACAGTTCATTATTTGAAATAGACTATCAGGTTTGACTTGAACTTCTTGGTGAGACACTGAAAACTTCTCTGCTATTGTTTTTGGTTTTGTTTATTTGATTGGTTTTGGGTTACATCTGGCAGCAGTCAGAGGCTACCCCCCACTGTGTACAGGGGTTGATACTGGCATTGCTCAGAGGAGCAGGCAGTGTGAGGGATCAAAAGGGATCTTCCACATGCAAGACATGCTCTCATATCTTTGAGTTATTTATTTGGCCCCTCTACTATCATTTAAGCAGTCCCAGGCCTAATGAACCAGGTAATACCCAGGTCTTGACTTAAATGTTCCATCTGCCCAGTTCTGTACCTAATTGTGATAAGTTAGTTCCTAAAATGGCTAAAGGAAGCTCTGACAGTGGGAGTCAGCAAGATAATTTAAATCAGGGGTCTTCATTTACTGATCTGTGCTAGTCCACAGATAGAAAGGTTGAAAACCACTGGGCTACTGCCTTGGTTCTAACTGCTGATCATTGGATCAGAGTGCAGGACAGGTGCTATTCAACAAGTACAGAAGATTGAAGAATGTTGTTCTAAATGGCTGACACACTTAGAATACATTTAGTTCTATTTAATCTACAAAGTAAAATTATCTCAGGCACAATTGCTTAAACTGTGGGCTTTAAACACCAAGAAAAACTTGTTTACAAGCAATTGTTCACACTAATATCAAACCAGTCTTCAGCAGAGACAGTTTCAAGCAACATCTGGTTTAATTTTTAAAGGAATAGTCCAGTTTGTACTAGAAAAAGTCAGAGTCAGAGTATTTAATGGCAATGAATCCCATAGAATTTACCATCTACCCACTCAGGCCTCCCTTATTATCTCTGCCAGGTTCTTAAATGTCCATCCAAGTATGTCTGACTCCTGGATCAGTTTAAATCAAAGGTTCTAACTCTTATCAATAAAATTCCTACACACAAATGCCATGCACTTCTTGTTCTCCAGGGATACACTCCCATAGTTTTGTTCTATTTTTTCTCTATCATGTATTTCTTTCTTTTAGAGATTCAGTAACGTTTCTATCTTCGAGATATTTATGGCATCTGTCAGAGTTTCAATTTTCAAACAGGAGGAATTAGGTCTACCACCTCACTGTGTTCTGATTCAAAGAAAAAACCTCATTCTCAACAGAGAAGAACCCTGTTCTTGTCTTCTGGTCTCCTGAGCTCTCAATAGTTCCCAGTAGTCACTCTAAAAGAGGTCTTGGGGTTAACTAACCTGTAAAGAAATCTGCTTTTACCTCTAATTTAACAAGCTATTTAGAAGTAATTTAAAATACTTTGAAATATAAATGATCATATTGAAAATTTTTATATTAGTATGCTTACATTCCAAATACTGAAAATAAATAAGAGTACATTAATCAGACTAAGTGGAATCCATGGAAACAATGCTAAGTGAGCAGAGCCATTTCCACTTTCCATCTGCCACTTAACCTTTATTTTCATGCTTGTGCCCTTTCAGAATCTTGTTTCCAGAGAAAAATAGTTTTTTGGGCCACACCCAGTAGTGCTTAAAAATTACTCCTAGTTCTGTGTTTAAGGGTTACTCCTGGCAGTGCCAGGTAACCTATGTGTTGAGCATCAAATGTGGGTCAGCTGCATACAAGGCATGTGCCTTATAGTGTACCATCTCTCTGCATCTGCCTTCATAAAATTGGAATTTTGCTATTTATAAAACTTCTATTTATATGGATAAATTGTGCCTTATAAGCACTACCTTTCACATTGCATATGATGCCTAAAAATCAAAGAAGTGATCTCTAGGATGAAAAATCACTGCCATTTTTGAAAACAAGTTTTCCAGATAGAAGTGGAGTGGGCAGTTCTTAACTCATCAGGTATCAAGACCGACCTTCTGCCCAATAAGCCATCACCCAGCTCCAAAGTGAAAGGACACCCTCTCAGCTCCACATCTCGCTCCCCCAGCAAGAAACTACAACCAACACTCCTGCTGACTCATGCTCTGTGGCCCTCCTTCTCACCCCCCACAAATGTGGACTGTTGTTTGATACCAGATTCAGCTCCAGAAAGACCCCCAGTGCAAGAACTTTACCCGACACTTTCTGCCATAAATCATTTCTCAAACTCAACAAGAACAGGGTGTGTGATGAAAATGTGCCCTGGATTCCACCCCCCACAAGAATATCTCAAAAGACAACAGGGACACCTATATTTCCTTTATATATTTAATACCTCTATAATACTACCTCTTAACCTGTTTACCCCCAAATATAAGATAGTCTCCTACATCACTTTTTTCCTTAATTACTTTTATTAATTCATTTTTATTTATTTCTTCTATTTCATATATGTGTATATATAAATAAATATATATTTTTCTTCTCTTCCTTAATTTTACCTGTTTTGGTTCTGCTTGGTACAAAAACTTACAAAAAAAAGTCTTGCCTGGGATAAAAGCTCAGGTCAAAACCAGGGCACAGAGATTATGTAGCCTGACATTCTCACCCCAAATGCACCAACAATATAATAGAGCACCATTGCTTTTTGAAAAGGCGTACTACAAAAAGGGAAATTTTATGTCTAGAAACAAGCTCTTAACTACTAGGAATAAGAATTCATACATTTTGCAGTACAGAACACCTCCCACTCTGAACATATGTCATGTGGACCCAACTTAAACTCCATGTGATAAGATAGCGACCGTCCAACCCCGAACCCTAGATCTAAGACATAGAACTGACACAGTTCTCCACAACAGCTCCAAAAACCGAACTCCCTCAGGGACATTCTTAATACTGCTCTGACACCAGCATGCACCGATTTTGATATGAATCCTGACGATGAGACAACTGATCTAAGAGCAGGTTGTCTTATCTCATCACCTAACGATAAGATGAAATCAGAAGACACGTCATCCTTTGATCTGTGCAAATGCCAAGATCAGTAACTACAGAAGACTGACTGTGACAACCATGACTGGGAAGAACTTATCCTGGGACCAATATGAAAGACCCTAGCCTAGGCATTGGCTGTACCAAGATATCTAATTCCAGAGATCTGACTGAGACAACTGCAACTGAGCAGAATTTCTGGAAACATAATGAAAGACTCTATCCTAGGTTTCATCCTAAGATCAGTGCAAAAACCAAGCCCACCAAGTACAGAAGACTGATTAAACAAAAGTGATGGAACAGAACTTCTAGAACCGTAGAGAAAGACTCTATCCTAGGCTCATCCTATGATCTGTGCAAATACCAAGATCTCTGGTTACAGAGCCTGTAGTTATTCCCATGACAGTATGCTTCAAGGAGGAGAAACCCTGTATCTCTTAGGCCAAGGGAATTCCCTTTCTAGTCTCCCCAATATTTACTGTGCCTATCGAAAAAAAAATGTAACACAATTTTTTTTTTTAATTTTGAGATTGTGGTTATTGTTTGGTTGTTGTCTTTAATACTTTGGTGCTTTTCAGTTTTTTGTTTGAATTATTTTTGTCATTGTAGTTTTGTGTTTTTTTGTTTTCTTGTTTGTCTTGTTTGTGTGTGTGTGTATTTTTTCTTTCTGTTATGTTTTTTTTCTTTTTCCCTATCTTCTCTTAAATTGATATTTATAACCTCTAGATGGACTCCTCATAATCACATAACCTGAATCATTTTGTTCTGCCTCATAAATTGAGGGGGGGAAAATGGATGGTACCAAAACCAAACAGTCATATGAACATTGAGTAGAAATAAAAAAAAAGTGATCAGACTTAAACACCAAATTCAAAGCCAATGATAACAGAATCTATACCCAATTTACAACAAGCTAGACACAGAGGGGACCACTTATATTAGCAGCCTTGGGGGGAAGGCAAAGGAAGGACAACACTGGTGGTGGGAATGTCCCTGATTCAATGTCACTATGTACCTAAAATATTACTATAAAAGATTTGTAATTCACTTTGGTCACAATAAAAATTATTTTTAAAAAAGTGGAGTGAGAAAATTTCATTTCCCTAAAACAAGTTAAAAAAGACATTTTACTTCTTCTTCTTCTTTTTTTTTTTTTTTTTTTTTACAGTTTTGTCTTTTAAGTAATCTTAGAAAGAATCAGAATTTTAGGATTTTGGCTGTCCTTAGGGAACATTCTCAGGTACTCGAACTAGATCATTTTAATTCCTCTTTATCCATGTAACAGTTTATACACTATAAAAGATAAGCTTCTCTTTCACTATCAACTTTTCTTTTCCTCTTGATAAACAGCTATTCCTTTTAATGTGTTCCCAAGAAAGCTAAAATTAACCTAGATATATTTCAGCAACTGACTTATTTATATACCAACCTCATTAATGATATCCTCTTTAATACCATCTATAAAGTCATTCATTCACTTCTCTTTCTGTCACCTTCTCTCTAGACAGTAACCCTTTATAAAAAATATGGCTTGGCAACATTAGGAAGATTTCAGTTTTCTCTTAATGTTAAGAACAAAAAATATACTCCAGGTTTGAGTCCATTATTTTAAGTAAAACCAGAACTAGGAAGCAAACTACCATTTAATACTGGTATTTTGTTTTTGTTCGTTTGTTTTTGTTTTATTTTTCCTGCTTCCTGTACACACTTCCTATTCTCCTCTAAAGGGCTGGGGATGTGTGTGGCTTGGAGAAAAAGTACATGTCCTGCATGCACAAGACCTTGCTTTAATCCTGACACTACTAAAAAGAAAAAGAAAAAAGATTTTGGGTTCTGGAGTCAGAATGCCTTAATTTGCACCTACGGCTAAGAGATAGTATGGGAGTTAAGGTGCTTGCCTTGCATAAAGTCAGGGAGTGGTAGTAACTCTGGGCAATGACGGGACACTTTCTTTCTACTTAAAGAAAGCAGATTTATTGTGAGGGGATGAGGTAAATCATTTTTAAAGGAGATTCAAAAATATTTGCGAATCTGCCACAACTGAGGCAATGCAACTGAGATATTGCAATTGCAATATCGTATGCTCCAATTTTTGCAACATTAATTGCTATAATGTCAGTGAGGCTTTCTAAATGAAGCACCTAATAGACTGATGTTAGTGTAAGGTTGCTGATGCAGGATGATTTTAGCTGATGATTTTAGTCACTCACAACCATGCAACATTTGCCATATTGGAATATTCAAGGAAGAAATAGCTTGTACCTATGGATAATTAATAATCCAATAGCCCTGCAGTAAATTCAAAGAAAATCATTCTTTGCCTCACAGTACTGTAAAGTCTTGAACTTGTTAAAGAGTTAAGAATTAGAGTGTAAGAAAAAGAAGAGGGCAAGAATGGCAGAAGACATACCAAGAGTAGCAGAATTCAAAGAGGGAGCAAGATTAAGATCTTCAGCTGAGGTGAAAGAATCCTTTGTAGATGAGTGAAAGGTCAGAAAGGGAAAATCGGGCATTTTCCACCCTCTTACAATTTGGGGGATGGGGTGGATTCATTAGTTTCCTTCATGACTTTTACATATTCCTCAAGAAAAATTAATTTTAAGGTTTTCTGGAGTCATCCACATCCCAACATGGGGTACATAACTCTTTTCTTCATGAGGCACTCTGCTGTCTATGGAGAAGTCTTTATTCTTAAACATTGGTTTCTTTTCTCTCCCTTTTAATAAAATTTCTTTATTTCACAACAAATAAATTTTTGCCACAGAATAGTTCAAAAACATGTCAGTTCTATCTTTCTTCCTTTCATGGCTTTCATGCTATGTTCTATTTAGAAAAATTGGGTTTCCTTCATTTATTCTATGATTATAAAATGAACTCAACATACTTTATTCCAGTGATTTACTTTTAGATTTGAATATTTGATCCACTTCGAATGCAGTGTTCGAAAATTGTAAGGAATGAAAAATTCATCTTTCTTACTAAAACTTTGTCTGATTGCAAATTATGTGCCGTTCACACTTGGATTAGCCACTGATTGACTATTACAGAAAGACACTGAGCAAAGCCAATGAAGAATCTAAAAGAAACCTAAGACACAGTGGCTGATTTCAAAGAAGATACACTATAGTCGGGGTAAACAACTAACACCCTGGGACAATTCTAGAAGCAGACAGCATATAATTAAGTATTAAAGACTAAGATAGTGGCTAGAATTGCTGTGGGAGCTCGAAGGAAGGAGCGTCGACCTGGGCTACAGTTGCTAGGGAAGACTTTGCAGACAAGTTGGGACTTGAGTTAGGTAGATATGCTAGCACAGAAAGCTGCAGACTCTGAATAGCGCATTTCAGGAGAACACCCAGTTTTCACAAACCATCTCTTTGGTGGCAAAACCAACAAGCTCAGTAGATTTCAGTGTTGACTTGTAGATTTGAGAGGGGAGGTTTATAGTAGATATAAGAAGTAGTGGTGAGAAATATGTGCCCCATCAAAGGATGAGAACTGGGCCCTAGAGACAGCTGTTTGCCTGAGAGTTTTTCCTTCTACTCACTGTCCCCAAGCATTTGTGGATCCTCTGCCCACTCACAGAGCATCCCCGGAGTTTCACCTATCTGGATTCTGCCAAGTGTCAATGAGCACCCCCTCTTTTCACAAACACCTAGCTATTGCCTTCCTATTTTCAGAAGCAGAAAGAATCACTATCGCCCAGCTAACTTCTAATCAACCCACACATCCATGGGTAAGAAAAGAGCAGTGATTCTTTGCATCCTTGTTCTCATAATTAAAAATAAAAAAATTAAAAAAAAAAGAAAAGAGCAGTGAGCAATAACTTAATATTTTGTTTCTATAAGTTTGGTACTTCCGGGGTTTGGTTAAATATTACTCGTTGGTAAGGGAGAGAGTAATGAGTGTTCCAAATGTCTGATGTTTTTACATACTCTTTAGTATTCTTTAATCTAGCTACTCAACTTTCAGGAATTTCATATTAATTTAGAATGCATCACTCTTTATGAGGCAGGTGTAGTTTTAAGAAAAAAAATAACCAGTTCATTCACTCCTCATTAAGCGCTCATGATATAGGTATTATTTTACAAGTAAGGAAAATGAGACACAGAGAGATTAAGTAATTTGCCTACATTCACCAGCTAGGATGTTACAGAGCCAATAATTAAATCATGTTGGCTAACTCTAGAGTTTGGACTTAACTGCATGCTGCAATGCCTGATAGTTAACTTAGCCCATTTGACCAGCTGAGAGGTGTCCAGATGAAACATTGCCCCAGGTAAGTCTGTGAGGATATTTTGGATAATATTAGCAGTTGAATTGGGGGCCTCAGTGAAATAGATTGCCTTCCCAATGTGGGTATCCAATCTCCTGAGGGCCCAAATAGGAAAAAAGGGGAACAAAGAATTTACTCTTTTTTTTCCTGAGTTACTGCTTAAACCAGGAGAGTTTATCTTCTAATATTGGGCTGATTTATACATCCACCGTATTTTCCGGCATTATAAGACGACCCCCTAATTTTGCAGTTAAAACATAGGTTTAGGCCTATATTCGCTGTATCAGACAGAACGTTCCTGTGCTGCAACTGTATGTACCACAGTGAGCCAATCACAACAAGCAAAGGTTCAAAGGTTATACTGTAATAGACTTCCTCTCTGACTCTAGCCAATCTGAGTAGGCTTTTTACAGTGTAGATTCGGGTACAGAACACTGTATAATTTGCATGCATAAAAAGCCTGCTTGGATTGGCTGAGTTAGAGAGGCGGTCTGAGCAACCTTGCAGTGATTGGTGCAGGATCGAGTTGGAAACTTCGTTTTGTGGCACTATTCAGACAATTTTCGTTTAGCGGCATATTGAAACATTTTTCGGGATATACTCGGCGTATAAGACGACCCCCAATTTTTGGTTGACTTTTTTTGTTTCAAAAGTCGTCTTATATGCCGGAAAATACAGTAGGTGCCCTGGTTTACAGACATTTGAACTATGACTGAATGTATACCCAGTGTCTCTTCTGGGTCTCCACATTGTAGAGAATAGATTATGGAAATTCTTAGCCGCTACAGCTAGGTAAGCCAATGTCATAAAAAATCTGTCTGTTTATCACTCTATCTCCCTACTTGTTGACTATCAATCCTTCCTCTCTGATAGTTCAGTTTGTCTCTAGGGAATTCTTACTAATGCTGGGACTTAAATGAAAACATATTTCCTCAAATACTAGAATGATGAGGATACACATTCAATAAAAATGTATCAGTGTTTATTGGTGCCCATGTGTTTAAGGGTGCCCATGACACCCTTGCTCTGATGAAACTGCTGACTTAGTGGGGTTTTTTTTCCCAACTAAAAAGAACTCATATGTGGATTATTAAATAAATGTAAAGAATTGTAACCAGAGTTTTTTTTCAAAGTTATGCAGAAAAGAATTGACAAGACGCTATTAGGTATTATTAGAAATAACGTTTGTTTCATGACGTTTTACTCTTACATGTGCCCACAAGTGTATGTACAGGGGCCAGAGTGACAGTACAATGGGTAGAGTTATTGTCCTGCATTAGGCCAATTTGCATTTGAGGTCCAGCATCCCAAACATGCTAGGAGTGATCCCTGAGCCCAGAAGCTAAAAGTAAGCCCTGAGCACTGCTAGATGTGGCCCTTCTTCCCCTAAGAAACTGTGTGTGTTCAGGAATGCAGTGGTTCACAAAGTGAGCTGCAGTAGTTAGGAAGGCTTACCAACCACCAGTCTAGCAGCAAAGACAATTACTGTAAAATAATTATACTGTGTCAAAATAGTCTAAATTTGTTTATAAATGATTGCAAGATATGCTTCAAAACAGAAGATTATGAAAGAATCTATGGTATTATAATGGACCTAGAAACTAAAATTTATTGTAGTAAATATTTAATGATGTATAAATGTGTAAGATATATAAATGAGGGGGATATAAGATTTCAATGTGTAATATAGCTCTTTGTAATAGACACATTTATAATATAGAAACATGGACAAATATAATACAATATGTAGTCTATAGTATAATATGTTTTGTTGGGTCACATTGGCAGTGCTCAGAGATGACTCTTGGCTCTGTGTGCTCAGGGATCATTCCTAATAGTGCTCAGGACTCCCTATGAAGTCTCAGGAATCAAATTTGGGTCAATTGTACGGGGATAAGCAACTCACACATTGTACGATCTCTAAAGTCCCTATTCTGATCTTTTTATATGGTAATGTGATAAAATGCATATAAGATTTTAATAGGGAAAGGACTAAAAAAACACTGACAAGATTGACTGAACTGTGAGAATTATGCCAGAATATTTTTTGTATTTCATATAATGAACATAATTACTGTGAAAGCTATCTCTTTATATACATAAGATATAAACTTGCTTTATATGTGTACATAATTACATAATAAGAATTAATATAAAAAACAAAGAACATTTTTGCAAAATATAAAAATAATATTTAATTAATAATAAAAATTCACAGGTAAGAATGGGCAAAGTATAGACATAGATAAAAAATTTTTGCCAAATATATATATCAAGTGATACTCAACCACTCCAATAAAGAGGTATAAATAAAATCAAATGAAAAATCTCTTTTATCAGATTTTTAACTGCGAAGTCTTCTCTATAAAAATCACTTTAAGGGCCTGGAGAGATAGCACAATGGTAGGGCGTTTGCCTGGCATGCAGATGATCCAGAATGGAGCGTGGTTCTAATCCTGCAATCCCATATGGTCCCCCATGCCTGCTAGAAGAGATTTTTAAGTGCATAGCCACTTAAGAAAACTGACTTTGGGGCCGGGCGGTGGCGCTGGAGGTAAGGTGCCTGCCTTGCCTGCGCTAGCCTAGGACGGACCGCGGTTCGATCCCCCGGCATCCCATATGGTCCCCCAAGAAGCCAGGAGCAACTTCTGAGCGCATAGCCAGGAGTAACCCCTGAGCGTCACAGGGTGTGACTCAAAAACCAAAAAAAAAAAAAAAAAGAAAACTGACTTTAAGAAAATTCAATATTTAAGAACCTCATTTAAGAATGTAGATAAATGACAGCTTTACTTTATATATCAAGTTTTCCTAGATTACTAAATATCTGATTTTACTTGTGCCTCAAAATCCAAAGCTTAAGGGTTATAGAGACTGAAACACTTAAAGTTGAGTTGGTAGTACTACTTAAAGTACCAACAAGTATCATAAAATAATGTATAATAACATAAATTTTAAAATGAGATAAAAAGACTTCCCTCAAATGCTTGAAAAATTAAGACACACAGGAAAATAAGCATATTTATAGATATAATCAATAACCGCTATATCTTCATTGTCTGCCATAATATGTAGACACATATGTACTCACAATGTTAATCATTTAACATATATGACCTCTTTTTTTTTTTTTTTTTGGTTTTTGGGCCACACCCGTTGACGCTCAGGGGTTACTCCTGGCTATGCGCTCAGAAGTTGCTCCTGGCTTGGGGGACCATATGGGACACCAGGGGATTGAACTGCGGTCCATCCAAGGCTAGCGCAGGCAAGGCAGGCACCTTACCTCTTGTGCCACCGCAAAAGCATATGAGTTGGGGCTGGAGAGATAGTATAGTGGGTAGGGTGCTCACCTTGCATGTGCTGGCTGAACTGGGTTCAATCCCATATGGCCTCCAAGCATCACCAAGAGTAATTTCTAAGTGCAGTGCCTGGAGTAACTCCTAAGCATTGCCCTCTAAACAAAACAAAGAAACTTTCTGAGTTGGAGTTACTGTATTATTGTCATTTTTACTATAAGAAATGTAGGCTACATAAAGTAAGGAAACCTGTCCCCAAATGGCTAGGTGGAAGATATAATAAGAGTTTAACCCTGTTCTGAATGTTACCAAAGTTTACAATGTCAGTCACTTGAGGGTGAAACTTGGCAGCTGGATGTACGATGAGAATCTAAATGTAGTGTTTTAGTCCAGAGGATTACAAAGGAAAGTTTGGGATTTCTGGTGCTTTATATAGGTCTCCCCTTTCAAATTTTTCAAACAGCCACACATTTATGACATGGTTTTTAATAGAATTTCTTCATGATATAAGTTTTTTATCAATGAATATAGTTTTTGGGTTATTTTTTTTTTTGGTTTTTTTTTGTTTTTGGGCCACACCCAGTGGCAGCGCTCAGAAATAGCTCCTGGCAGGGACCATATGGGACGCTGGGACTCGAACCAACCACCTTAGGTCCTGGATTGGCTGCTTGCAAGGCAAACACAGCTGTGCTATCTCTCCAGCCCCTAATGAATATAGTTTTGATGAAAATATTTTGACAGTGTGTATCAAAAACAGAAGACTATCATTTAATCATGGTCTTTGTTTTGGGGGTCACATTTAGCAGTGCTCAGGGATGACTCTTGGCTCTGTGTGCTCAGGGTTCATTCATAACAGTGCTCAGGGATTTAGAAATCAAACCTAGTCAACTGGGGGATAAACATCTTACACACTGTACTATCTCTAAAGTCCCTATTCTGATCTTTTAATATGGTAATGTGATTCAAATAAAAGGACAATTATTAAATAATTTTAGTTAAAACATTATTACAGGCTCTTTCTAGAGCATCATAAAGTGAGTCTTTTTTTTTTTTCTTTTTGGGCCACACCCTGTGATGCTCAGGGGTTACTCCTGGCTTTGCACTCAGAAAGAAATCGCTCCTGGCTCAGGGAATCATATGGGATGCCAGGGGATCGAACCAAGGTCCGCGTGCCAGGCAAACATCCTACTACCACTGCCCTATCACTCTGGTCCCATATAATGTGAATCTTATAATACATTTGGCATACAGGCTTTTTATTATTATTGTTGTACCAATGTTGCAATCATGATTTGGAATTATGACTATAAGAATAAAAAATGAAAATATACTAAGAATATGCTAAGGAACATGATAACATAAGCATATATAAATGCTACGGGGGTATATATAAAATATAAATGTAAATATATACGTACAAATACATATATTTATAAATGAAATATGAACTTCTCTTTAACTTCTAGGTGATAAAGCCTATTTCTGCAGAACATCAAAACTAGAAAATATAATCCCACTGAATGGGATGCAATGAGCAACTCTCCAATCTCAATTATTTCAAATAGTAATGGCACACAGCACTCAAATGCTTCAAATATACTATTTTTTATAGTAACTATTAGTTGTAGTAATAGTGATGCTGGATGATTGTGTTTTAGTCTATTGTTAGCACATATCTTTTATCTGACATTGTCTTATTCATTTTCCCTTGATTGTATGGTTCTTTTATGAACACCATAAAATAGCTTATGAAGTAAGATTGAGATAAATTTATGCAGTCCAACAAACTTTCTCTTCTGATTTCATAAAGAAATCTGAATTTAGCTCTTCACAAATAGAGAGTACCAGGTTAAATGGCTTAGCTGATGGTTTACAAGTGGCCTGAAAGTGAGAACGTGGGATTGAGGTCTAAGGTGCTGATGCCAGTAGGCTACTCTTCATATTGCAGACAACTGAGTGGAACTGTCCTTATGCCCCAATTTTCTACTTTATTTTTTCTTTATAGGATAAAGTTCAAGTCCATTCCAATCAAACCCAATAGTATGTGATTTGGGGGAAAAGCTGGAGGTGAAATGAAAGGAGCAGAAAAGTGAAGCCATTTAGCTGGTGCTTTGCACACATCACTGTTTTTAACCTAAAATTTCTTCTGTCTCATACATTTTAAATAAGCTTTTGAAGTCACTAATTATTGTTTTCGTTACCTCTCAGGTTATACCATAGGATATATTTAGAATTACATTTTAGATTAAATATAATTCTAGATTTTATTTTATTTTTTAATATTCTATATTTTTAAACATATATATATGCATGCACACACAGATATAAGGTAAGGAAACATGCCACTGCATTCAAATTTATCTAAGGGGTTCTTCCAATAATTAACTCCAACATATGATTAAACAGTTGTTAAATACATTCAAATGATTGCACAAGGGCAAATGAAATATTTTAACCCATAATAATAATATCAAAGCATTTAAGTATGTAAATAAAATAAAACAAAGTCTAGTGAAGTATGATAATTACTCAGACATATTTCTTTTCCCACAGTTTCATCAAACCCGTTATTTACTGGGTATTAGGTGGTTGTAGCAGAACCGTGGTGGTTCTGTCAGCATCACCAGGCAGGCACAATGAGGTGCAAGTCAGACAGATTCCCAGCTAGTCCAGACTGTGGTTCTGATTCACTGTGGGAGACCCAGTAAACAGTACAAATCACCATTAGCAGAGGGATGTTTCTGTACTCTGTCCTGATGACTGGTGGCACAAGGGAGAAAAGGTAAAGACCCAGAAGTTCCCTTCAACAATGGTATTGCTTAGGCTCATTTTTCCCCCCTCTTTTTATCCTTCCCTCAAAGTCCTGAGAGCTGGAGCTCAAATTCAGTTCTGCACTAATAGACAGAGGGAAGGCAAGAGGTTAAACCAAACTGTTAACTGTGTCTCTTCAAAACTGACATTTAATACAGGGTGTAAATCACTAGGGGAGCCTGTTATTCCTTCAGGAATGCAATTACATAGGGTCAAATAAAACATGAAAGAAACCAACAAGTTTTAAAATGTAGTATGTTCTCAAAAGTAGGCAAGAAGGAATGTGAAGCAGTCCAAATATGCTAACACTCCCTGCTGTCCTATAGGAGAGGATTACAAGAAGAGGTTTCTGCTCTTTAATGATTATCTGGTTAAGCACAGGGATGGAAGCACATCGCCTTGTCTGGCTGCTCTCCACTGCATCCTGGGCTTCCCAGAGCTCTCTGCATTCATTCAAAGCAGGTGGAGGCACTGCTGACCAGCACTTGACCATTACAGTCTCATTACCAGGCCTATCTTCCACTTAACACTTTTCAAAAGTGTTTATATGGCTCTACAGAATAGATTCTGGTAAATATATTGATTTTTTTCTGTTGATCTCATTCATAAAAACAATTAAAAAATAAAAAACAAGCCACCATCAGAATCCTTTTAAGCTAGATGAAACTTAATTCCTGATTTCTTGCTAAAGGCTTTCCATTGTCTACAGCTACTTAATTGTATGGGTGATAATTTACAACGTAGGGTAGATACTGACTGGGTATAAGCTTTGGAGGAAGTGTCTGAAAATATTTGATGCATTTCATACAGCTTGGTACCTAAACTGGGGTTGGATTTTTTTCCCCCAGTTGAACATACTCATGAACAAAAATAACCAACTCATTTTAGTTTATGAGAAACTTTCTGGGTTTTAGCACTAATGGACCTACATCCCGGGAAATATTTATTTTCTGGTAAATTGGGAAGAGTGTTTATACTATTGTCAACAAAAGAATATTCTTTCATGGTATATGTTCTCAGGCACACACTATAAGCACAGAATTTTTGAATTTAACAAAAGAACTTATTTACAAATATTTCTTTAAAGTCTTACTTTGGAGTCAGAAATAATAGTACAGTGGGTAGGATGCCTGCCTGCACACAGCTGACCAAAATTTGATCTTCAGCACTGCATAAACCCTGAGCACATTCAGGATAATCCCTGCGCATAGAGTCAGGGGTAATCTCTGAGTACTGCCAAGTATGACTCCCAAACAAAAAGAAAGAAATAAAGAAGTAACTAAATAAAATATAGCATTATAGAATCTGGATTTAGATTGTCTGAGAGAGAATAATAGCTAGGAAGGGATGTAAGGATCACAATAAACTAATTATAAAAGAATTAAAACCAAAAGATTCTCTAAATTCAGATTTTGCACAGTAAGTGATTTTTGTAAGATACTTTTCATTTCTCCAAGAAAAATATCATTTCAAATGTGTTATGACTAAACTTGATTTTTCTTTATCATGTTTCAAACTGAATCAAACTACAAAAGCAACTTCTTGCATGTCTAATTCCAGAGTGCAGAATCTATCTGGCTGCACGAATCTTGGAAGTCTCTTCAACACAACCTTTGCTTCAACCAGGCAGTGGTGGCCTGGATCTTGTCCAGGTACGACTGGTGCAGAGGTGGACCGGATTCACCACTTCCTGCTCATGGCAGGTGGGAATTCTGAGGTGTGTCTCAAGGTGCACAATTTCCTAAGCCTCTTCCCACACTGGCAATTCTCCTTGCTTTAAAGTTTTTCTAGAAATCTCTGTCACTCCAGAAACTGCTTGGCCACTCAGTTACATGTGGCCATTCTGATTGCAAGATGAGTTATGGAAGTCTCAGGGCCCAACTGAACTAAGAGCACTGTAACTTTGAGTAGTCCATTTAGTTCCTCCTCCTTCCATTTGTAAAATGGCTTATTTGGACACTGCTAACACTGCCATTGGAAACATATCTGACCAAGGGAGATTCAGAGTATCATCGTGGCTATTTCCTTGTTTTATTCAAAAGATATCAAACTAATATACTCACCATAAATCATAAAAAGGAAAAATAATTAAAGCTTTCCCTCTTTTTACCTTAAAGAGTTTCCTTTCCAGTGCTCAGAATTGTGTCCAGATAAGATGTGCTATAAACACTGCTCTCGAAACTTAGACAAAAGCATAGAAATAGGCAGCTAGGATATACATAGGTTCTAACAGTAAAAAGGCAGGGTAGGAAGGACTCTGGCTACAATTTTCAAATGAGCCTGAGATTTGTGCTGGGGAAAAGTACATGGTCTTGTGAGGCAAACAGATCTAGGTTTGAATTCCAACACAGCCGCTTATTAGTTATATGATCCTGGACAAGATAATTTACTTTGATTAACTTCAGTCCCTTTTCTGTGCCACAGGGATTATTTTAGTTTCAGTACAACGATAGGAGCTAATTTACATACAGCCCTTCACAAAAATGTAGACACAAAAGATCTTTAATAAGTAGTAGGTGTTACTACTATGGGACTAGATTTCACAGGAAAAAGATGCTTTCCACCAACCCAGTTTATTGTGTGCCATAACTAACCCTCTGTTTTGCCTGTTGCACTTTTTCCCTAATGGACATCTCTAGGAACTCTGAGCTCTTAATCTCTGTCCCCACCTACACTCTCCAGCAAGCCTCAGGCAAATCACTTATCTGCTTCAATTGCTTCATCCATAAAGAGGAGGATAATAATATTTACCTCCCTCAGAGGAGTGTTGGAAGAATTAATGAATACTTACAAAGTACCCTGAGATCTACAGATGAAAGGCCATGTAGAATTGCAAAGTATTATTATAAATATTAGCACTATTTTGACATGTTTGCATGTATGTATGTGTGAGCAAATGTGCACCTCGAGCTCTGGATAAAAGTATGTGACTTTCAAATATCACTTTATGCATACTTCTCACAGTCCATAGATATTGATGGATGTGTGCTTTATACACAATGCAACAATATGTTCTAGAAAAAATTTGCCTCGGAAGGGAAGCACTGCTTTGGATAGGTGGTATAAAATCAGTCACAGGGACTTAAGTCTCTTCTAGAAGCCTCTTTGATCAGCACCACGACTTTAACTTGACTATGTAATCAGCTCCCTAAAAAGCTGTGAAGCATAACTTTCTCAGACAGCTCTATGTGACAACTCAAAAACTTTCTCAGACTTCTCTGGCAACTTGAAAAACTGACCTTGAACCTAGAAGAGTTTGTTCCCAAGCTAACTGTATCTACTTGCAAAGCATAGTCATAAAATTAGATGGCAAAGAAGTGCATCTGACAACCCATCCCTCCATTCTGTCCTCTTCAGTACTCCAAGCAGTAACAAGTTCCAGACCTTGCTGTTTTACTCTGCAACCCAAAAAGGACCCTATTTCTTCCCATTTGTTCCTGCTCCTCGCCAGATCAATCCTCTTTTTACTAAAAAGTGTGAGGCAATATTATAAAATTATTCATAGAACTATCCCATCACATGACTCCCAGAAGACTACGTATGTGGCCCGTGGTTTTAAAAATTAAAAATAAAATGGAAACTGCATGAGGAAATTAAATTCATCCTCATGATACAAAATTCAGCCCTTCAGTCACCATTTCTGCTGCCTGGATGAGGATGTGTCCTCCATTTCTAATTCCCAAAACTGAATAGCCTTCAGCATACAGAATTCAAAGAACTCCACCATAAACCTCTATAGACTGGCAAGAAACAGCAAAATTTATACTGTACCCATGGTTTTCTTCTCTGCTATAGTCATCAAAAATGCATGCTGATGATACCAAAGATCAAGCCTGTAATGCTAATTTAAAAAAAATACAGTCAGGAATGCTGGAAAACAAGAGCAATATGAATACCAGCTTTTAAACAGACACCCTTATTACTCTTAGGCTAAACTTGAATCCATAAAACAGGTAAAAGCCTTCAAGGTATGGGTTATCATTTGCACAGTCCTTGATCCTAATTACTTTGTCCATTGACTGGGCTGATGTCCTAAGGTTTTGACAACTTGTGGTTAAAATACAATCTCTAGAAACCTTTATTTATTTATTTATTTATTTTGGGTTTTTTTTTTTGGCTACACCTAGTAACGCTCAGGGGTTACTCCTAGCTATGTGCTCAGAAATCACTCCTGGCTTAGGGGAACATATGGGATGCTAGAGATTGAACCAAGGTCCGTCCTGGGTCAGCCGCGTGCAAGGCAAATGCCCTACTGCTACACTTTTGCTTTGGCCCTAGAAACCTATATTTTAAAATATTGAAAATATGCAACATCAAAAATTAGCATCTTATTTATTTTGGGTTTTGGGCCACACTCATCTCTGTTCAGGGCTTATTTCTAGCTCTGTGCTCAAGGATCACTCCTTAACGGACTTGAGAGACTATATGGGGTGCTGGGAACTGAACTGTGTTGGTCACATGCAAGGCAAACACTTTACCCTTTGTACTAACTCTCAACTCGACTCCCTCCAAATCAGTATTTTAAACTATCCCAAAGCTAATAGAACCAATTTATGGAGGTTCTGGAGAGCTAGCATTGTTTATCTATTTTTTAACTCTATTTCATACATATCACATTTGATAACTTAAAATTAGTCACCAGTGCCTTGAACTCACCACGGAATGTGTGTTAATCTTTTGGGGGGGGGCACATTTGGTGATGTTCAGGGGTTACTCCTGGCTATGCATTCAGAAATCGCTCCCAGGGGCTGGAGCAGTGGCGCAAGCCATAGGACGTTTGCCTTGCACATGCTACCCTAGGACGGACCCTGGTTTGATCCCCTGGTGTCCCATATGGTCCCCCAAGCCAGGAACAATTTCTGAGCGTATAACAAGGAGTAACCCCTGAGCCTCACCGGGTGTGGCCCTAAAACAAAAAAAAATTGTATATCAATAATCAGCACCTATTTTATCCATTATTATTTGGTCACGGCCAATTTTATGCGAGGAATAAGGCCTAGGTTGGTTTTGGAAAACAAGAAAAGGTTCAGGGGTTATGTGTGAAGATGAAAATAGAGAGAAGTGATCCTTGTTGGAAATTATCTGGAATTAGCCAGGAATTGCATTGGATACAGCAGGGGGAGGACTTTACTGGGGAAATATAAGTAGAATGCAACTTCACTATTTTGTTGAATGCACATTTACATCACCACTTTAACAGCAGGTGGAAGTTTCATATTCTTCCCTCTGGCTTTTGAAACACCACACTTTGTTTTCTTCTTTCTCTGATCCACCTGTACTGGGGTTTTCTTCTCTACCCTTCCTCCAAACTGACTCGAGAGCTCTTTCTCCTTCAGAGCTCTTTCTCCTTCACAGTCACATACAATCTCATGTAGTCCCATGGATTAAACTTTATCTTCATGCTGATAACTTACAGGCTCCTAGAATTATCCTCTGTCTAGAACAATGGTTCTTAAACGGGGAGTCCTGAACCAGAAGCACAAGCATTACCTGGGAACTTGCTAGAAATGTAAATTCACAGGCCCCACCCAAATCTCCTTCATCAGAAACTCTGGCCCTGTGACCAGCAATTTATGCTATCATGTCTTCAGGGTAATTCTGATGTTCAATGGCAGCTTATATGCATCTCTTTCTATATGTCTCACAGAAATAAGTAATCAAAAACTTATTATTCTTGATCATCAATTCTACTTCCCTACCATGTCCTCTGAAAAAACATAAAGGCACCATTTTATTCATTTGCTTAAATGGGAAACAAAGATGTCTTCTTTAAATATTTCCTTTTTTTTTTTTTCAAATTAAGCTCACATCTACTTTGTTAAAAATGCTATTAATTCTACCTCCAAATGGTGCCACAAATTTGTCAGCTTTTTCACAATTCCATTATTACCACTCTAACTGATTTGCTTGTCCAAATAAGATCAATACAATTTTCTTAGGCACCATTATTTATACAGTTTATTTATCACAGGGTTTCATTCATACAATACCCCAACATCACACCTTCCACCAGAGTGTCTACTTCCCTCCACCATTATTATCTCAGGGTTCCAGTCACTTACATTCTCTCCTGACTATCAACCCTAACCTTGCCACTGGTATGCTAAACATCGTAGACCAGAACTCACGTTCTATTATTATTCCCTTACTATGTTTCTTTATATCATACATATATAAAAGGTCATTCCATGGGTTGAAGAGACAGTACAGCAGGGTATATGTCTTACACATGACTAACCTGGGTTAAATTGACCTGAGTTCAATCAACCTGGCATCCCATACAGGCCCCTAAATACTGACTGCCAGGAGTAATTCCTGAATATGCCAGAAGTAACCCCTGAGCATCACTGAATATGGCAAAAAACAAAAAACAAAAAAACAGAAGAAAAAGAGAAAGAAAGAAATCATTCTTTTCTATCTGCTTCTACTCATGTGCCCTGCCAATCTATTTTCCATGCTACATGAGTGCAACAGCATATATCTTAAAATGAATTCTGCTAAAGCTACTCTCATTTCAAAGTTTTTTTTCTTTAGACATAAAATAAAAGCCAAACTCTATACTATGATTTCCAAGGCCTGCAGGAATTAATCATTTCCATCTCTTTGTTACCTAATCTATTGGCATTTTCTTCTTCCTTCAAAGAGTTCAGAGGTCTTCAGTGGTTTTCTCTCTGTTCTCTTTAAGAGGCCAGCTTCTTCACCTGTTATCTGCTCTTGTGTCTTTTCTGGTCATGTATTTAAAGTGCCCTATACTTCCCAGTATTCTCTTATCACTTATTTATTTCCTTGCTAGAATGTCTAAAATTTGTTGGTTTTCTATCCAGTTGTCATTTGTTGGGAGTCATTCTCAATTTTAATAAAAGTTTGTATTTTTCTATTTTCTTTTAAAAATATCTTTAAGCACTATGATTACTAACATTTTTGTAGTTGGGTTTCAGTTAGAAAAAAGAACACACCCCCCCTTCACCAGTGCAACATTCCCACCACCAGTGTCCCTCATCTCCCTCCTCCCCTGTTGCAAGTCAGCCCCTGAAGAGGTTGACTGAAGGAGGGATGGAGGATGAGCCTTTCTCTTCCAGCTCAGAACACGCGTCTGCCACCCTGTCTAGCCCATGGTTCTGTGGTGAAACGGCGGGTAAACAGCTCACAGACAGTCAGGCTTGTGGAAATATTAGCTTTATTCGGTGGACAAGTCTGAAGTCCAAAGACTCAGCCTCAGTTCCAGCAAAAAGCCTCTCGCCTTCCACAGACCCTTGTTTTTATCCCCCAGAATCAGGTACCACCCAATGGTGGGATCAGATACCAACCAATGGTGGAAGCAGAATCAGGTACTATCCTAGGGTGGGGGCAGAATGCCAGGTCACACCCTAGGGTAGGGCACAATCACCAATCAGGTTAGGGTCAGTAACATAATAATCCCCTAAAATATTTACATACACAACACTCCCCCACTCCTTGCCTGTATTTGAGACAAGCATACCACTGCTCTCACTACCATTGTCATGATAGTTATCAGTGTAGTTATTTCTCTAACTGGATGCCTCACTCTTTGTGGTAAGCTTCATATCATGGGCCAGTCCTTCTAGCCTTCATCTTTATTGTCTCTGTGTATTATTACAATTCTGTCTTTTATTTTTCTTAAACCCATAGATGAGTGAGACTATTCTATCTTTCTCCCTTTGACTTATTTCACTCAGCATAATAGTTTCCATGCCCATCAATGTATAAGAAAATTTCATGACTTTATTTTTTCTGACGCTGCATAGTATTCCATTATGTAAATGTACCATAGTTTCTTTAGCTACTCATCTGTTGTCGGACATCTGAGTTGTTTCCAGATTCTGGCTATTGTAAACAGAGCTACACTGAATATAGGTGTGCAGCAGTCATTTTTGTGTTCCTCCTGTATATTCCTAGGAGTGGTATTGCTAGATCATATGAGAGCTCAATTTCCAGGTTTGTTGTTGTTGTTTGTTTGTTTAGTTTTGTTTTTGGGTCACACCTGGCAGTGCTCAGTGGCTACCCTTGGCTTTACACTCAGAAATTACTCATGGTTGGGGCTAGAGAGATAGCATGGAGGTAAGGCATTTGCCTTTCATGCAGAAGGTCATCGGTTCAAATCCCACCATCCAATATGGTCCCCCGTGCCTGCCAGGAGCAATTTCTGAGCATGGAGCCAGGAATAACCCCTGAGCACTGCCGAGTGTGACCCAAAACCACAAAAAAGAAAAAAAAAGAAAAAAAAAAAAGAAAGAAAAGAAAAGAAATCACTCATGGCAGGCTCGGGGGTCCATATGGGATGCTGGTATTCGAACCACCATCCTTCTGCATGCAAGGCAAATGCCCTACCTCCATGCCATCTCTCTGGCCCTCAATTTCCAGTTTTTTTTTTTTTTTAGAAATCTCTGTATTGTTTTCGATAAAGGCTGGACTAGATGGTATTCCCACCAACAGTGAATGAGAGTTTCTTTCTCTCTACATCCTCTCCAACACTGATTGTTCTTGTTCTTTGTAATGTGTGCCAGTCTCTGTGGTGTGAGATGGTAGCTCATCGTTGATTTGATTTGCATCTCCCTGATGATTAGTGATGTGGAGTCTTTTTTATGTGTCTTTTGGCCATTTGTATTTCTTCTTTGAGGAAGTGTCTGTTCATTCCTTCTCCTCATTTTTGATGGGGTTAGAAAAGTTTGTATTTTTATCATTCTACTACCCTGAGTTTAAAGTCCCCAAGAGAAAGGGGCTTATTTCTGAATATCACTGTCAGTGCTTGACAGAGAATAGGTGATTCCTGATATTACTATTAGGGTTTAGAAAGAAATAATTACCAAGGAGGTGAGATACCATGGCATATCTTTGAGAGCTTCCATATGCTTGATTCTAAATTAGAAACGCCTGATATGGGTTTTATTCTTGGCACAATCTGTTCCACCATGAGCAACCTTTGGGATGACTAAGCACTGGTTAGGAGGCAAAAGATGCACACTTTATTTTTCTGTTTTAAAAGTTATCCATAGTTATTGCTATATTATGCTGATGATTTTCTTAGATGTTTGAGATAGATTTTTATTTCTTGGATTTAACTTTAGTTTTTTTTGTTTGTTTTTGTTGTTTTGTTTTTGGGTCACACTTGGCAGTGCTCAAGTATTACTCTTGGCTCTACACTCAGAAGTAGCTCCTAGCAGGCTCGGGAGACCACATGGGATGCTGAGATTCGAACCACCATCCTTCTGCATGTAAGGCAAATGCCCTAATTCCATGCTATCTCTCCAGCTCCAGGATTTAACTTTACTTTTACCTCACTTTCCCTACATCCATTCCTCATACTCATTTTTCTTGATTAGATATTGGCTCAAAGTTAATTGGAAAGTAAAAAATATTTACAAGCTCTATTATAAACTCTATATATAGTAAACAAACACAGCAAATAAATAGTAAATATATCTATGGCTATATATACATAGCAATAAGGAATATTTGCTATCGATAAAATATATATCTGATGCTGTATATACATATATATCTGCTATAATACATAACTAAGATATATATTTGCTATTTCAGATATCTAAATATATATATATATATATATATTTGCTATTTCACCAATTCTACATTGTCTTGATACTATAGTTTCATCTTAAGTCTTTAATATTTAGATGCTTTAATATTTAGTTTATTTATTCTTTAACATTTAGTTTACTTTTTGGGTCTTTTGTCTCTATAAACTTTAAAATCAATTTACTTTGCTATTTGATTGAGGTGAATTAAACTATAGATCATGTTGGGAAGAACTGTTATCTTAACACTAAATAGTGTTCATATCCATGAATATGACATTTTGTAGTTAATTCTTCATTTCTTTTATCAGAATTTTAGACTTCTTCATATAGATCTTGTTCACATTTTGTTACAGTTATACCTAAGTATTTTGTTTTGTGGGTTACTAATAATGTGTATTTAATTATTTCAAATTTCATGTATTCATAGTTAGCATATGATTCACTTTTACATAGTAACTTATATCTTGAAACCCTTTTATAACCACTCACTTGTCTCAGGAATCTTTTAATAGTTTTCTGAATTATTTACAGAGAAAATTATGTAATCTGTAAATAAAAGGTTTTATATAATCCTTCCCAATCTAAGTACCTGTTGTTGCCTTTTCTTGTCTTATTTCCTAAACTAGAATTTCCAATTCGATGTTGAAAGAAAACTCTGTTGCTTTGTTCCTAGTTTTAGGAGAAATGAATTGAGGTTCTGGATCTGTTTGTATGATGTTAGATGTACTTTTTTTTTTCTTCCTTTTTTTATATTTTTATTTTTCAGACCACACCTAAAGGTGCTCAGACTTTGTACTCAGGAATCATTCCTGGTAGGCTTGAGGGGATGTGGGATGCCAGGCATCAAATCTGGGTCAGCCACATACATGCATGGCAAACTTCCTTCCTGCTGTGCTATATATCGCTCTGACCATTTTGTACACAATCCTTCTTAATTTGAAGAAGTTCCCCTCTATTCTTATTTTGCTGAGAGATGTGTTTTAAACTTAAAAGGGTTGGATTTTATTAAATGTTTCTTTAGCTATTGATAAAAGCAGATGATTTTTCTCTAAGTTTGATGATATGATGGATTACTTGAATTTTTAAATTGCTAAATAAGTGTTCAAAATCTAGGAGAAAAAGAATTTATTCATTATTTTATCCACTGATGGTTATGACATCCTAATATTTTGTGGAGGATTTTCCCATCTATTATTAAAGATATTTTACTGTTCTTGTTTTATTTTTTTGTTTGGCTTTGGCATTAATTCAATAATAGAATGAAATCACAGATTTCACAGAATGAAATCAGATGTATTTCTCCTGCCTCTCTCTTGTGGGATGAACGACATATAAATTTTTCTTATTTCTTCCTTAAATGTTTGATAAAATTCACAGGAAATTCACCTGGATCTAAAACTTAGAAGATTATCAATTTCTATATGATTTATATAATAGATACAGGCAACTCCAGGTTGTCTATCACTTCTTATTTAAATTTCCTTGAAAGGTTGTATCTTTCAAGGAAAAGACATGAGCTCTAAAATTGATGGATACAGAATTGTTCATTATATTCAATTATCAATTTAATATCTCTTGGATCTATAAGGATGAATCTAATGCCTTCATTTTTACCCTAAGGTACCCTGAGTTGAGACTTTTTACTATTATTAACTCTGTCAAAGAAATAGCTTTTATATTTGTTAATTCTCTCTAATGATTTATCTCTACTCTGTTTTCCCAGATTGAATGTAATTTACTTTTGTTTGCCTAGCTGTCCTATGTGGAAAGCTTAGATTGCTAATTATAGATCTTTCTTCTTTATAATACATTCAATGCTACAACATTTCCAAGTAATCATTGTTCTTGCAGTATCCTACACATTTTGATAAACTATGTTCATTTTCACTAACATTGAATGGTTTTACATTTCTTTTTGGATTATGTATTATTTAAAAGTCCGTTGCTTATACTCTACATATATTGGCATTTTCCAGTATCTTTTTTTGTTTGTTTGTTTGTTTTTTGTTTTTTGTTTTTGGGCCACACCCGGCAGTGCTCAGGGCTTACTCCTGGCTGTCTGCTCAGAAATAGCTCCTGGCAGGCACGGGGGACCATATGGGACACCGGATTAGAACCAACCACCTTTGGTCCTGGATCAGCTGCTTGCAAGGCAAACACCGCTGTGCTATCTCTCCGGGCCCATTTTCCAGTATCTTTCTAACACTGGTTTCTAGTTTAATTCCTGTGGCTTGAGAGAAGACATTGTCTAATTTCTATTCTTTTTTTTAAATAATAAAACCATATATTAACTGATATAAACAAAGCATATTTATTACCGTGAAATCTCACTAAACTTCTATACAAAGATATTCAAATAATTATAATATTAGGCATAGTAGGCAATAATTATATTTATTTCAACCTTAATTTCTATTCTTTATATTGGTTTAGGTGTGTCTTTAGGCACCAAATAGAGTTCATCTTGGTAAATATTCCATATGATCTTGAAGAATATATAATCTGTAATTGCTGGGTAAAATAGTCACTTAATCCAGCTTCAACTACATTGTTCTCATTTTATGCATGTTAGATCTATATATATAAAGATCTAACTATATAAAGAGTATTAAAGTCTCTAGCTATATTAGTGAATTCATTTGTTATTGAATTTGTTTCTTACTCACTTTATAATATAGTATTTTTTAATTTATGAGTTGCTGCTTCTTGTTTTAGATTCCATAAGTGAGATCTTTCCCTTTTCTTTCAACATATATAACTTCTTAGTCCATTAAATTTTAATCTATAACTTTCTTTCTATTTAGAGTGGATGTTGTAGATAATGCATATTTAACTCTTATTTTATACTAATCAATCTGTCTTTTAATTAATGTTTTTAAACCACTGACATCTAAATTAATTTTGATAAGGTAGGTTAATATATGCCATGCCAATATTTTTTAGTTTGTCCTTCGTTTTTATTTTTATATTTATTTTTCGATTTTTTTACTTTTTCTTATTTTTATTTTATTTTTTAAAAATTGAGATAACAGTTTACAATATTTAAGGAATATAATTTTACTCTTATCTAAATATGTTATGACACTACAGTCACCATAAGATACCACTATCCTCCCATCATATTTCTTTTCAATCTCTCATTCCTTCACCTATTATAACTAACTCCTTTTCTTTCTTTTTAAAAATATATTATTTTTTTTTCTTTTCTGGGCCACACCCTGTGAGACTCAGGGGTTACCCCTGGCTATATAATCAGAAATCACTCCTCGCTTGGGGGACCATATGGGACGCTGGGAGATCGAACCAAGGTCCATCCTAGATAGGCTGCATGCAAGGCAAAAGCCCTACTGATGTGCTATTGCTCCAGCCCCTAAATATATAAATTCTTTAATTGAATCATCAGGAGGTATACAATTACAAAGTTGTTCATGATTGAGTCTCAGTCATACAATATACAACACCCTTCACCAATTCACATTTCCCACCACCAATGTCCCTAGCTTCCTTCCTGCCCTTCCCCCTTCCCCTTCCTACCCTCTCCCCTTCTTGTCTCTGTGGCAGCCATTTTTCTTCTCTTTTTCTATTACTATTTTTACTCTTAAACACTGTAGATTGCAATATTGTTGCTGAAGACACATCACCATATCTCCTTTCAGCACCCAGTTCTTGTCCAGAATGATCATTTCCAAATATCACTATCACAGTGATCCCTTCCTCTGCCCTAACAGCACTCCCCAACTTTTTGTGGAAACCCCTGTTCTTGAGCAGAGTTTAAGGCTTGTTTTGTTGGCTTTGTCTATTGACAACCATACTATTCTTTTTATCAGCCCATCAGATATTCCACATCCCTTACTCAATTTTGGAAAATTACAATTACCCAGAAATTTCACAGATCACCAGTAGGCACATGAAAAAATGCTCCGCATCAGGTATGATTAGAAAAACCCAAATCAAGATAGTAATGAGATAAGATCTCATGCCAGTGAGAATGATACATAACAACAATAGAAGGAACAATCTGTGCTGTAACAGATAAGTTGAAAAAGTAACTCTAATACACTGTTGGTGGGAATGTTGTCTGCTTTGACCCTTTTAAGCATCTCCTGAGTGCAGAGCAAGGTATAAGCACTGAGAATTTCTGGGTATGGACTTTCTGCTTTTTCCCATACTTTATCCAGAGTAGGGGTTCTGCCTTCAACCTCACAATAAACTTTAGTGAAGAGTCCATGTGGACTAAAGAAGGGGCTGTAGTCAGGAAGGGGCTGGCATAGATAGTTCCTAGGCCTAGAGCAGTGGTTGGCAACCTGCGGCTTGCGAGCCACATGTGGCTCTTTAGACTTTTAATTTGGCTTTTCTGTGTGCGCCAGGAGTCAGGACTCTGCTCCTAGCCTCTGTCAGTGCCGCCCTGTCTGCAGCCCAGGCAGCCGCTCCAAGAGTGTAAGATGATACCCAGTATCAACCCTAAAAAAGGTGTCCCCCCCAAAGTCATCCTTTCTTAAACCTCTTCCTTTGATATGTAAAAGTCCACTGAATATGTGCTTTTGTCTCTCTCTCTCTTGACCTGAAGCCTCCTGGTATTGGGAATTGGTTTTAATAAAGAAAGAGGTGTTCTAGCTTTTTGGACTCTAGACAGATTGATCATCCTTTCCTGGCTAGCTTGGTTTATTATTACTTTCATGCTACCTTGCTTCTTCAGACCAGGTTGGGTGTGGTTTAGAAATACAGTGCCTGGAGTGATCTTAAAACACATATTTTATTTTGCACAAGAGTGAGCATCTTCCATGAAGGGATTCTCAACCCAGAGTTTTCTTTTCCGTGGATTCTCATGTTCAGAGTACTCATGATTAAAGTTGTGAGCTAATGCCCTTAAATGCTGTTTTTCATATTGATTATAACTTTCTGCATAATATAAGTGCCAATCAGAAATTTTTTGCAAGAGTGGAAACATTTCAATATCTCCTTCTCAGACACAGCTATCCCAGAATCAGATTCTTTTTCAAACACATACATCTTACGTCTCACTGTAAAAACAACTTGTGAAACTCCCCTGCAGAGAAATATTAAATTCACAGAGAAAATGAACAATGTCTGCCAAATACAAACTTAGCTACCCATTCCTTGTCCAACTGGGGCTGTACAAATTCAGAGTTCTGCTCTCACAGGAACTGCACTACTTCTTCCCTCTTGCCAACAAGGAGAGAGAGCACCCTTCCCCTGAACAGACACTTCACTTCTTCATGGAGAAGATGCTAGTAGTGGGCATCCATACTCTCACCCAGGGTGGTGAATAGCCTGGATTTGATCACAATTGTGAATTTCACAAATTATCTTTACTGTGCCATCTGTCACAGAGTTTAGTTCAGCAAGGAGTTTTTTTGAATCCAGTTTATCATGCAATGAGTGGATACAATGTACAGGTGTGCAACTTCTGTTTCTTGTGACTACACAAAAACACTGAGCCATGCACAGTGCATCATCTGTACATACATCAACACATCAGATTATTATTCTGAGTGAAATGAGTCAGAAGGAGAGGTGTAGATGCAGAATAATTATTTGTGGCATATAAGAATAATAAATGGCAATATGGTAATAATATCTAGAGAAAATAGAGATGAGGGACAGGAGGACTAGTCCATGATAGGAAGCTTGACATAAAAAGTGGTGAGTTTAGTTAGAATAGAGAAAGGTACATTATGACATTGATAGTTGGAACATATCACTCTCGACAAGAACTGGATGCTGAAAATGGATAAGTGACATGCATGGTACCCTTTAATTAACAGTATTGTAAACCACGGTGTCATAAAAAAATTTTGCAAACCTCAGTGTCATGAAGGAAAAGAGAGATAGAGAGAAAAAAGCAAAATGCCTGCCCCTGACATAAGCAGAGGAGGGTGAAGGGGAAGGAAACAAGGGACATTGGTGGTGGGGAAAGTGCACTGGTGAAGGGTGGTGTACATTCTATGATTGAAACTCGAAGTATGAATAATTTTGTAACAAATATGCTTAAATAAAAATTATTTTTAAAATGTTTCAGGCACTTTATCATAATTTCTTTATGATATATCAAAAGCCTTTAACAAAGTGCCGTTTTTGTTTTTGTATGTATTTTAGTTTGGTTTCTTGCAGCACACACTAAACTGTCAGTAGATTTTTTTTCCTTTCAGTGAAATCACTACTTTTCTCTGGAACACTGTCCTTGCTTTTAAAGATTGTTAAAAGGTTTTTCTCTTTTACCTGTTTCATCTCCATATTGTAGGGTTTCAAATTTTCAGCACATTTTGGTTATCAAGAGGAAACATTTTGAAATATTTTGCTTCCTTATTATCAGAAATCAAAGCCATTTTTTCCTCAAAAAGGGTGTTTCACCATCCCAGAATTAACAAAACGATCAGTGGATTCAAAAACTGTATTTCATGGTGGATGTTACTTCACATCTAAATCAGCTTAATCATAAACCACAGGGGAAAGAAAACACATATTTTTCGATGTTAGAAGTTATTTCGTTTGAAAACGAATTATCTGTTTTTGTTCAAGATTTTAGTCAGAGAAACTTTGATTCACCTTCCAAGCCTGTTGAAACATTGCCAAGAAAATAATTCTGATATTTACATCACCTATTTTAAAACAGCACTTTTAAATATGAGGGAAGCTTTTCTCAAGAGGTTTCAGGATTTCTGAAACAGCAAAGCGACGTTGGCCTTTGTTAAAAAAAAAAAAACCTCTGGATGCCACTGTAATGGAATTAAATTTTTCTCCCTTTAATATCGACATTGGCAACTTTGAAATGCAGTTTCTGGATTTAAAAAACAAAGAACTGTGGAGCTCGAAATTTGAACATCTTTGTGCTAATTTAGAAAGATTGGAGAAGCACAAATGTGAACTTATTTCACAGCACAAGTGGTCTGCTTTGAAAGACCTGGAGAAGGAAGATATGTTGATTTTTAACACCTGGAATAGTATTTCTGACTCATATAATCAACTAAAAAAGCTAGCACTTGTTGTTCTTTCCTTATTCAGGTCTACATATTTATGTGAACAATCATTTTCAAGCATGAGTCTTATCAAGAGTAAATTGAGAAATCATCTCATCGATAAGAACCTGGAATCATGCCTAAAATTAAAAACAACAACATACAAACCTGACTTAAACTATCCAAGGAAATGCAAGGCCAATGTTCACATTAGTGTTTGTGACTTTGTCAGTCATTGTCAGGATGTAATTTTCTCTACATTGTAAGGCAAATTTTTATGGAATTTAACATTATCAATAAATAATATCATTCTAAAGTTTTTGTTTTATTAGTTGTTATTTGTATCCTCCTGACCTATGTGGATACTTGAATGCAGATTATTCTCAATAAAAACTTATTGAAACTAAAAACAATGTACCATCCTATGTATTTTAAAAGTTTTAAAAGTGTGGCTCTCAGGCCCAGAGAGATAGCATGGAGGTAAGGCGTTTGCCTCTCATGCAGAAGGTTGGTGGTTCAAATCCCAGCATCCCATATGGTCCCCTGAGCCTGCCTGGAGCGATTTCTGAGCATAGAGCCAGGAGTAACCCCCGAGCGCTGCCAAAAAACAAAGAAAAGAAAAACAAAAAAACAAAAAAAAAATGTGGCTCTCAAAATAAATTTCAATCGTGGTTTTGGCAAGATTTGGCTCAGTTGACAAAAATGGTTGCTGACCACTGGCCTAGAGTCATAACCAGAGCTCTCAAATCATTAGTGTTTGTTTGTCTCCAATCCTGTTCTCAGAACAGGAAGGAGTCCCTCCTTCAACCTCAAAAGCAGCTTCAAGAACCTAATTTAGTTTTACTTAATTTTGGGGACATGGTTATTATAGTATTAATGTTTAGAACATTAATATGCAAAGTTACTTCATCCCATCACCATTGAAGTACCTTAAGCATGCCATCACTGTTGCTATGTCACCTTTACATAAATGTGTATATCTATATATATTTCCATATAAATACAAAATAATTTAGCAATATAATACTGATTTTAATAAATAATAAATCCTTACAGATGATTACCACTACCCTCAAAACCATAACAAATATGCTTTTCTATATATATAAATTATGCTTCAAAGTTGTTTGTTCTTTAAAATAATCCTAAGAAGTAAAATTTCATTTTTGTAAGCTAGGAAGTAGAGCTTCATTTTTGTAGCAAGCATTAGCACAGAGGATGTATAAAGAATAAACAATATTGAAACAAAAATAATATATTACAAAATCCAGGTTCTTATATAAGCTTCCATCAGAATAAAAACCAACTATTGTTTATGTTTATGTGACCTAGACTGGCAGTGGATAGCAGACCCTTAGATATGGGGTTATTTTCTCCATTATTGGGGCACCTATAAGTTCTGCACATCTGTACAAGTCTTGCTTTGTTTTTCAAATATTTCAAATTTTTGAAATAACAGAAATCATAAAATTCATTAATATACATCCTTTTTTTTCTCTTTGGCTTTCCTGGGGTTGATTCTTTACTGCAAGTTCTAATTGTTTTTCTCCACTCAAAAGGAGCCTTTCCCACAGAGATGCAACAGGTTAGACCCTATTATGTCTAATAGCAGAGACTCAATTCTGAGGTTTAGTGATCAAAAGTTTTTGCTATATCCTAGGCTTCCTTTTCAATAAGCTGTCTGCATGTTTAATGTACTTTATTTCATTAACCAGAACGTTCACAAATGTTCTGAGGTATCAGCATTATTCCAGAATTTTACATTTGTCAGTGAGCGTGGGGAGGGGGCTATACGAACACTTTATTATACAAACACACTATTTAGGGTTAAAAACATGTAACACAAAAACACTTTAAAATTCCCCTAACATTTGATTATAAAATATTAATTTTAGGAAAAATATTTTTGTAAGAATTATTATTGTTTTTTAGATTATGACTGGAAGGAAGAGAGATAAAGTATATTTAGCTTAGCTAAGTACTCAAATAGTATTTTTTTTTTTTTTTTTGGTTTTTGGGTCACACCTGGCAGTGCTCAGGGGTTATTCCTGGCTCCAGGCTCAGAAATTGCTCCTGGCAGGCACAGGGGACCATATGGGGCGCCGGGATTCGAACCGATGACCTCCTGCATGAAAGGCAAACGCCTTACCTCCATGCTATCTCTCCGGCCCCTCAAATAGTATTTTTAATTTAGATATTTATCTTGATATTACTACACAATCATATTTTGATATATTTTATCATCATCAACCTATGAATTTTTATAAAAATTAGGATTTATGCAAAAAAAGTTAATTTCAGAGAATACTATGGAATAATTTATAGTAAATCCTTGCTCAAGGTTACGTACAGCCAATTAATCTCCCTGGGTCTTGGGGTCCTCATCAATAAATGTTGAACTAAGCAGTTTCTAAATAGCCCTCTCACCCCAAATTCCATGATTCTATGTATTTGGAAGGAAATGATTCACTGCACTACAGGTCATATATCTCTCTAAGGAATGCAAGGAGTTAACAAAAATATCTCCAGATATAAATATGGGCTTTTTGTGAACAACCAATAATCTATTATTTACTTGCAAATATTCCATGGATAGCTTGCTGGTCTCATTCTTGGAGTTTCAACTTAAACGAAAATCACTTTTTAGTATGGCAGAAAAGGGAAGAAAATGCTTGTAGATTTTACTTAACATTGAAAAAAAAGTAAGGAAAATTGGGAAAATTTAGATATTTTTAATAACTGATGTAAAACTTCAATTTAGTCAAGTAGGTGTGGTTTATTTTTGCTGCTTTTATGCAATGCAGTTGTTTTAAATGCTGGTCTTAAATAAAATTCCTCATTCATTGATTTATCTCCTCTGCCTGTATCTAAATTGTGAGTGCTACATTTAGTTATTTAATGACCTATCCTATTGAAAACCCTCTCTAAATAAAGGTGGTACAGTGCAGTTGAAGAACAGCAAGGAAAGTCAGGGAGACCTGAATTACACACTAGACTCTTTGACCTTATACAAATGGATTAACCTTCTGGGTTTCAGTTTCCCTTGTAATAGTATGAGAATATTATATTATTTAAATCTCCCCTCCTATAAGATTTTACAAATGGTATGGCCAGTAATTTCATTGTGTCTTTTCATTATTGCTTAATTTTAATACATAGGGACAAGGTTGAAAAAAGTAAATTAGTGGAGATTCTTTATTGCAGGTGGCATTATTATGATACATGCTAAGATGCAAAAGTTAAGGGAATTTAGGAACTTTCACAAAAGAAAAGTGCAGGAGATTTACCTCATTTTATGTACATGTGAGTCAAGGACTATTAGTGACAATATTAAGACTGTCTTACTCCTTAATTTCTCCACAGGTTTCCTCCAAATCACCAACAGAGTGACAGCTGTAGCAAAAATAATTGAAATTCTATACAAAATTAGTAAGCCTCAAGATAGAAAAATAGGTTTTCTTTAGTTTTATTTTGTTCCCAAATAACTCTAAGAGCAAGTCCCAGGAAAGAATAATTTATTGGTATGACTTGATCATTTATGCCCATCTTTGCACAAATCAGTGTGACTTGCGAGATGGGCTCTCTGATTTATAAGGCCAGCCAAGTTGATCTTTCTAGTGTAACTGGAGGTCAAAATACAGCTGGGCCTATGAAATCATATGAAAAAAGTTGTTTATAGCAAAGAAATATTTTTCACTTTGAACATTTTTTAGTATAGCATTCTACAATGATCATAAATACAAGGTCACTACAAAAATTTAATTACACATGTGCAGGATTATTGTTTATTACCTGCATGATGAGTTCTGATAAAAATAATTTTGAATAATATAAAAAATCCACTAAGAAATATGTTTAAATATTTTTTGGTGAAGGAGGGTTGGGGCTTGGGAAAGAAGGCTGAGCTATACCCAGGGTTTTCAGGGGCTCTTCCTGGCACTGTGCTTATGAGTGATTCCTGCAGTTCTCTAGGCCCATATGTAGTACTAGGGATATGAATAAGGGACAACTGCATGCAAAGCAAGACTCACATCTCCTGTTCAATCTCTCTACCTCTAAGATTCACTAAGAAAGAATATTGAAATTGATTAGCAAGGTCTGAAATAGATATTAACACAGAAAATGGAGATATGCAAATTATACCATTGCTATATCATTGATATCACAATAAAAACACGTTCGTAAAATCATGATTTAGGTTCTATTAAGTATAGTCAATTCAATATTTCACTAGTCTTTAAAACATCAGAGATAGTTGTATTTTAAAATATTCTATTAATTTATATGCAAAAAATAAAAGTTTTTAGACATAAGACCTTTCTCCCTCCATGGTGAAAAAATTTAATTTAATTTAATTTAAAGTCATGTTGGTATTCAGTTGGCAGTGTTTTTTTTAACAAGGATTGTGCATAAGAATACCTAGACAGCTACTTAAACATATATGCATAGACTTTATTCCAAATTTCTGATTTAATGAATCTTTGTAAGGATCTAGAAAAGTAAATTGCCACTACTACATATGAAACTTACATGTGCTTGTACCAAGAAAACAAATAAAAAAGGATAGGCTATTACATAAAAAGTAAAATCCCTCTCCTTTTCAGAGAGGAAGTATAGGGAGGGAATGGGGGGAAGGGAAAATTTCCTCTTGACTCTATACAAATATATGTTAATTTTTATATATTACATTTATATGTAAATATATTAAAAATATGTAACATTGTAACATACAATATATAGTAATATATTTCTAAATAAATGCAATATATATTATACTATATACTCGAAAAGCAATATATATTGTAAAATAGCATTTCAAACAATATATATATACATTGTTTGTAAAACATATGTTTTGTTTGAAATGCCTTTTTTTTTAAATAAGCCTGTATTGGTTTTGTATTTTATAATGATAATATAAAACATATATTTTGGTCAGTAATTATAATGTCAACCCCAAGAAAACTGTCTGTACTGTGACTATTTTAGTTAGAGGCAACAAAAACAGCATAAAACACTTTTTAAGTGGTTTCTGAATCACTGTGCCAGTCTTATTCCACTAAAGAAATCCTAGACAATAGGGTTCCTAAGAGCTTCTATGCATATTAGTATATAACTCGATTATTGAGGAAGCACCACCATCCCATATGTATTTCTAAAGATGTATTTTTAATTCTTTAATATAGCTGGAATCAGGGCCAGAATGGTAGCACAGCAGTAGGGCACTTGCCTTGCACAGGCTGACCTAAGATGGATGGTGATTCAATCCCCTGGCATCCCATATGGTCCTCCAAGCCAGGAGCAATTTCTGAGCACATAGCCAGGAGTAACCCCTGAACGTCACTGGATGTGGCCCCCAAAAAACAATAAATACATACATACATAAATAAATAAATAAATAAATAAATAAATAAATAAATAAATAAAATATAGCTGGAATCATATTATATATTCTGAAATGTGATTTATTATTTTGGACTTCCTCTGATATTTATAGTTGTATAGAACCTACCTAATTATAATGGCTTCTTAAAGTTCTAAGTTTCCCGTAAATTAAAAAGACTTCAGCATTTAAAAATAATATTTGGGCATATGTATAAGGACAACTATGGACTACATTATATTCAAGTCAGGTTACTACATATGTACTTTTGGGGGGAGGTGTCTCCAAAGCCATGTTCAAGGAGGCTTGGGGAACTCTCCTTTTCTTAGTCAATCCTAAATTGGAAGCCTCAAAAGTGTGTTTCCAATCACTGTATGTAAAGCATAGCATATTCAGAAAAGCAAAATATTTAGAATTTTCCAGAAGAGATTTCCACAAGAAAAAAGTATGAACCAAGATATTTTACAAATTTTACAAACACAAAATTTAGACGTTTTGTGAACTTTAATGTGTTGGATATGCAGCGATTGATGACAGAATGTATCTCAAGTTTGGGCATTGGATAGGTCAATTAATCTATGAGAACAGAGAAAGAACCTAATAAATGACCACATTTAGACCACATAGTCTAAAACAGTCATTTCGGTCTGTAACTCAGTGACCATTCTGATCAAATGTCTTCCCTGGGACTATTTTGATTGCTGGTGACAAAGAAAAAAAAACAACAGAAACTAATTTAACAGATAATAAAAACAAGATATATAACTTTTCTGGATACATGGTTTCTCATAAACAACTACAGAAAAATGAAAAGGATCTGAGTAGCCTGGTATTTTCTGGCAGCACTGGCTTCCACCTCTCTTCTCATCTCTCTGCAGGTCAGCATTCCAAGCCTTTTCTAACCTTTGTGGTGAGATGGGAACGTCATTGCTCTTGAAAGTTCGCAACTCTGCTCAAATAAGATGCTGTGTTTACTGGGCTATCTCTGAATCTAATAGCCAAATTCTTCAAAGCGAGAAAACAACTGGCCCAGTGTGGGCCAATTCAACTCTGACCAAAGTAAGTAGATCCATGTAATAACATACAAAACTAGTTAAAATTCATTGGGTGCTAACTACACTTTTAAAAACATCACTTTGATGTATCCCTGATGTTTTTTCCCATTATAAAAGCATTTTTGAAAAAAAGGGAATAATTGTGAAATATCTATAGAAGATGACCTAAAGAGAGGTCTTGAATTTAATTTTTGCTTCAGATGATAAAATTACATGGAGATAGCAAACCTAAAAGCTTTATAACTCACTGCAATAATATCACAATGGAAATAAGCACAGGTCTTAGGCATCTAAAATACCAAAACTATCACTTCAACTGTGCTACTAGCTATGTAAAATTGTGGTAATAATACATATTACATGACATAGTACACATAAATGAATATTTATAAGTGCTTGTTCTGGAACAGAGAATGTTCAGTCAAGAAGGGAAGTTAACCAGTGGGAAGAAAAGTGGTTAAACAACATACTTGCCTTGAGTAATAGTTATCAATTAACGTGCACATTGTGATGAAACATTTCTCCATGTTTTACATATATTTACAAATATTACCTGAATACTATTATTATTATTCCGTTTGGAGATACAGAGAAGTTAAGTAATTTGTTCTAAGCCACACAGTTCTAAAACATAGAAGAACTAGAGCCTTCCTTGACAGCCCGACTACAGACACTGAAAACACTACTCTGCAATGCCCTTAGATCAATACTGTCATTGAAAACCCTGCCACATGTGTTCCTGAACCAGAGAAATGTCTGGGGATATAGTGCCACAAAGAGAGGACTTTAAGGCTTTAAGTTTTCATAATTGCTAGAATCTTTCCCTTGTTTATTCTACATTCCCTTCCCTTTAATGAGATTACCACATCATAATTAATGGATTATTATTATTCTTGATCGATGGTAAACTCTAAACTCTGCAAGAGTTGCTGACCACACTTAGTTTAAGATTTGGAAGGTTTACTTTCAAAAGCTCTTAGAAGCATCCAGGCATATACAACAGTGAAAAGTTAAACTTAGGGTAGACATTTTTGTTTGCCCTTTATAAAAAAAAAAAAAATCTATCCAAACAACTGTATTCAAATGCTTTTCCTGACATCACAGGCAAATATGCCTCTTCTCCAGTAACAGAACAGCCTGTCAGAGAGCACAGTCATACTGCTGTGCCAATTGAGGTAATTTATAAAGGATGTAGAACTTCATATTTTTCCTAGATTTTACTTTGAAAGACCTCTCAAAGAGCAGCACATTGATTAATAGTAGTCAGGGTAGTCAGGGTTGAGTATTGTAAGAGATTTAGATGATACACATGCAGGAGATGCCTTTGGTTGGCAAACCCAAGTTGCATCCTCAAATCCACTTCATTTGGCGTCCTCCATTATAGAAGCTAGAGAAGCCAAATATTTACTCTGTCACTCTCCTGCAAAGCATGGTTGGCCAACTGTAACAGCTTGAGTTCCTTTAAGTAGGAGTTTCTAGGAGCTTCTGGCAAGTCTTAGTTTTCTGATATAAAGAACAAATGCCATGAGCACAACCCTTCTTCCATATCTTGGTTAAAGATTGGGGCTTAGAATTATGTCAGTCATTTTACAACTAAAAAAGGTCAAGCTAACTGGAAAAATACTATCCCTAAAGTTTTTAAACTACCCCATTCCACCAACAGATGCTTTTACCTTCAAGATGCTTGTTATGTACAGAAAAACACTTTAAACCAGGTTTCCTATCGATATCAAAAAGAACCATATTAATATGTGATTGCAGGTATTTTAATTCACCATATATTTTCTTGGAATTCTATACCTACCAAGCCCTCAGAAAATTACCATTTTATTTAACATTTTTTATTTTATTTATTTTTGGCTTTTGTGCCATACCTGGTGACGCTCAGGGGTTACTCCTGGCTATGCACTTAGAAATCGCTCCTGGCGTGGGGGACCATATGGAAGCTGGGGGATTGAAATGCAGTCTGTCTAGGTTAGCATGTGTAAGGCAAATGCCCTACCGCTTGTGCCACTGCTTCAGCCTTAATATTTTTTATTAAACCAATGAAATTACTTAAAAAGACAGAATAATTAAAGCAAGTTCTTTTTAAACTTTATTTTCTAAAAATTATTTTGATTTATTATTATTATTAAAAGTTTAAAGAAGAGTATATGGTATATTATTAACCAAAATTACTGCTAGTCTAAAACATATATAAAATCCATGATAGCATACAAAATCATTTTTATTTTAGGTTTTAGTTGTATCTTTCAACTTTATGGAGTTTATGATTCAGATGAATGGCTGAAATCATTCACTCTCTTCCACTATAGGTTGTTTGTTTTTGTTTTGTTTTGTTTTAGGGGGTTGATTTTTTTGTATTATTTTTATGTTTTCCTTTCTTTTCTTAAACTGATTTTTATAGTCTCTAGAAGGACTCCTCCCATTTTTTGCTTGTTAGAATTTTTACTTCCCCTTTTTTCTTTTTTTTTTTTCTTACCTTCAAACAGAACCACATAACTTGAACCATCCTGTTCTGCCTCAGAAATTGAGGGGGAAATAATGGAGGGCACCTAGACCAAACAGTCGTATGAGCATTGAGTAGAAATAAAAAATGAATCACACTTAAACACACACACACACACACACACACACAAAGGTGATGATCCCTTTCATGAACATGAGAAAACCAAAACTCTTCCTTTGGGTACCATCCTCTCATATTCTATATCTAGATTTGGGCAGGCTGATTTAATTTGTGGATACAAAATAGTATCTATTGATTAATTTTATTGAGTACATAATAGACATTTAAATATTATTAAGGAAATAAATCAAAATATAATAGAGTAGGAATCCTAAAGAGAGTTTTTAGAGATAGTTATCTGTCCAAATTGATCTAGGTGGCTATAACAGAATATGAGAAACTGAGGGGCTCATAAGCAGTAGGAATTTTGATGTTTTAAAATAATATCTTTATTTAAGCACTATGATTACAAACATGTTTGTAGCTGGGTTTCAGTCATAAAAAGAACACCCCTGTTCATTTTTCACAGTTCCAGTGACTGGGACGTTGGGTGCTGCAGTTGGGTATCTCATAAGAGTGCTTCCTCAGGTATGGATTTTTTGACAGAACCTTAGAAGACAGAAGGGACAAGAGATTTTTCTGGATCACTTTTATAGGGGAACTAATTCCATTCCTGAGGACCTTCTGGAACCAAATCAATGTTTCAAATCCCACCTAATATGGTTATCTTGGGAATTATTTCAACATACAAATTTGGGGAAGATACAAACATTCAATCAGTAGCATGGTTTAAACAATGTAAACATTTTTCATGATTTGGCTAAGTGAAGAAGTGATACGGAGAGCTAGCCAAAAAAAAATCAAATATAAAAATTAAGTTTCTCAAGGGGCCGGAGTGATGGCATAGTGATAGGGTGTTTGCCTTGCATGTGGCTGACCGAGATTTGATCCCCCTTAGTCCCTTATGGTCCCCAAGACAGGAGCGATTTTTTAGCGCTTGACTAGGAGTAACCCCTGAGCATCATAAGGTGGGTGTGGCCCCAAAACAAAACAAAACAAAAAATCAAGTTTCTTATATGAATAAGATAGTGGTGGACTCTGTCTTACCCTCACATCTCTGTACTTTTAGAAGTCTTGGCAGCCATATCCACAATCCAGAGCTGACCACTATGTCTGCCCATCAGCCAGCACCCTATAGATTCATCTAACTCTCAAAAAAGCAGCAAACTAAGCGGTGAAACTCATGGATATACCAGCCTCCAGCTGATTGTACTAAGGCCCCTCCAGAGGAGGGCAGGACAAGTCTCCCACCCTGCTGAAGCCCTGATAGTAGCACATGCAGACCCACTCTACAACTGCAGCCATGCTAAAGGCTTTAATCTCTGCAGAGTTTCCTAACTGCCCCAAACACCAGTTATGCTGGTTTTGTGGCTGACATTTCCAAGGACTGTATGGAGCCAGGTCAGGCTACTTCCCCACCACACCTCTGAACTTCTAGAAGTCAGCAGTCATGCCTATGAACCAAAGCCAACTATCATGTCTGCACATTGGTCAGCAACAGCCAATGGTTCATATCTCAAAAGAGAGGCCAACTAGTGCACAGAAACTCATGGTTATACCAGTCTTACAGATGATTGTAAAAGGGGATCCCCCAGCTGTTACCATATGAATTCATTGGCTCAACTCCATAGATCCTCAAAGTTCAAGACTGAATAAATCCTGTGACACCTCCATAATTCTAATACTGACTTCCTAGTAAGCATACACCCAAGAAGATGTGGAATTATCACAGAAGCCACATACGCTCAACAAACAAAGCTATTAACAGAATGCTCAACTAGCAATAAACAGTTTGTAAACCATCAGACACTGACATAATAAACCCATTGTTAGGTCTGACAATTTTCATAAATTTCCTTTTAATGAAGGTTTTCCCAATAAGTCAATTTCCATTTAGTTGTTACAAGCAACATTAAGTAAATTATTTGTATCCTGGGGAAGGCTTTTGGAGGTTGGGATACAGAAGACAACGGTGGAGGAAATGTTGCACTGGTGGTAGAATTGGTGTTGGAACATTGAATGCCAGAAATAACTGCATTATGAGCAACTCTGTAAACCATGGTTTTTAAACTAAAGAATTTTTTTAAGGAGAAAGTGGTGCACAGGGAGAAATAGAAATGATTTCTGCTGTAAAAGTGTGTTATGAGAAGCACACAAGTTGGTTGGGATAAAATTAACATGGCTTTCAGAAATAAGAAAAAAGTCTATGGATTTTCAGAAGAAAATAGGCATAGCATTGCTTTATATTTCAAAAAATCATTTTGGGGACAGTTTGGGGGTAGATTCAGGACAAGAGGCTGGATTCAAGGAAAAGAACTTCACTATAAGTTTCTGGAGAAACAAGAGACATGAAGTTTAAACAAGTTAATCCATTCCCAAATATATTAAAGATTTAAACATCTTAGAGTCCTCTAAACTTGTATTTCTTTTTTAAAAATAAATTCTTCACTTGAATCACTGGTATACACAGTGACAAAGTTGTTCATGGTTGAGTTTTAATCATACAATGTACAACACTCTTCACCAGTGCATACTTCTCACCACCACTGTCCCCAGTTCCCTTCCAATCTATCTCCACATGCCTCTGTGGGCAGACATTTTTCTTCTTTTCTCTTTCTCCCTTCCTTTTTTCTTTTAGACACTATGATTTGGAATATTTTTGTATGGCATCAGGCATATCACTTTATCTCCTTTCAGCACCCAGTTCTTGTCCAGAGTGATCATTTTCAGTTTTATTTCAAGTCGGTCACATGCTGCATTGTGCACTAGCCATGTAGTTTAAGAAAAGGCTAAATCCCAGGACACCATCATCACACGGACAATGGAACCTCAAAATAGGGTAGGAGTTGACTGAGTAAAGGGAAACTATTTTGTATCTAGTTCAGTTTTTCTCATCTTGGGATCCTATAAACTTCTATGGGGCCACAGATGAAATGGGGGAATCATAGTACAAAAGTAAGAACGGGGGAGCAGGGAGGACACAGGATGTAAACAAGTTCAGAAGGGTTCCATGGTTGAAAAAAAGGTTGAGAAGTAATACTTTAGATCATTGCCTGTCTAATGTTATGAAATGAGGATGCTTCCCCAACTGCTTTTCCCTTACCATTCTGAAAATGTTTCTGAAGCCAAGAAGGTAAGAAACTGAACCAAGGTCATATAGTGACGAGCCAGGAATAGTCACCGCGGCTCTTAGACCAAATTCATGCCCTGAATTCCAGATAATAAAACCTATGCATAAAAATAGCTCAATTAAAATCTAAAATTAAAACTGTCACTTGCTCTCAAAAAGAAAACAAGCACAGTATTTTAGCAAAGTGCCATGAACCTGGATGAAACTGTAATTTAGGAAGCTGTAAAAATATGGCTGCACAATCCCACTGACCAATGCCTGTCACATGAACAAAAAATTTGGGCTCCGCCCTGGGACTCCACCTCACTGGTAAAACTAAAGTGGGAGGTCAGCTCCACAAGATGGTCCATTTAACAGCTGATCTGCTGGGACCAGTGCCTAAGAAGTTAATTTTTAGCTTTGAGATGGTTTCTGGTAATTGTAGGTAATTTAAAATATAATTGCAATTTAGTTGGGAAAAAAATTCTGTTTGCAGTGTTTATGCTCATCACTCTAATTTAAGGTCTAGAGTGTTGGATGAACTGCACTTCAATACACGCCCATTTTGCATCTTCCTGATTTTACCACCAGTGATTATAAAAACAGCCTCACAAACCTCAGTCTGCATTGCAAGACAGATGCTGCAAAGCTCAGATATAAAGTTTCACATTGCTGGAAGGTTAACTGTTGTACATGTTAATGATTATCAAATAGATGAAGAAAACCACAAGGCTTCAAAATGCAAAAGCTCCTTTCAAATTCCAGCATACCCATGTTTATAATAAGACCACTTTTTTTTTCTTTCCAAAGAAAGATCACTATGGCGGAGCTCAGTGTGGTCTTCATCTAAGCTCAATGGAGGAATAATTACACAGACTACTGTCAGTGGCCCGATGAGCTTTTCTCTGGGTTGTGTATTACAAACTGCTCAGTGATGAGCCTGAGCACCTACAGTTTTGCAGAGTTCACAAAGATTTCTTACCACTGACATCAAATGGCATGTTATAGATGCACTGCTTTACTTTAGATATAGAACCTCTAACCTTTGGATTTATAGAGAATTATTTAAGTGTCAAAAAATATGAACTACTCAATGGCAGGTACCTTGGCATTTATTTATAACATTTTTACTTAGGTAATGGGATTTACAATATTGTAATTCAAACTTTTCATTTATACATCCTTCCAACATCACACACACAATCAGAGAACCAAATTCCCTCCACCAAAATCTTCAGTTCTGATGACTTTGACCATTTTTTTTTACTATGTTTATTTTTTTTTAATCTGATGGTTTGGATATTGCTCTGTTTTTCAACAATTGTGGAGCTGATGTACCTACATACATAAGTGAATTGAGCTAACCTCCTGAAATTTTACAAAACTGTAAAAAAAATAATAAATGATAATATAAAAAGATTTTTAAATCTCATTTTACAGATATCTAAATCTAAAAATAATACTATGAAAAATTCTATGCTAATAATTTTTAAGATTTACATGAAATAAATACCACAAAAGTAAAAATTAATGAATGAAAATGGTTAAGAAAAATTTAAGGAGAAAATTTTGTTGTTGTTGTTGTTGTTGTTGTTTTTACCAGGAAAATGCAATCACTAGCCTGGCTAGAACTTTACCAGGGAAAATTTAACCTAAATAGAGGAAAGGAGAAGTAACAGTAGGAGAAGTAATCTAGAGCTGTATTTACTGCTGTTACTGAACTTAGTGGGATTCCTGGGTCTCCTCCAGGCAACATCTCTAAGACTAGGGAACATATTTTTTTTTTTTTTTTTTTGGTTTTTGGGTCACACCCGGCAGTGCTCAGGGGTTATTCCTGGCTCCAGGCTCAGAAATTGCTCCTGGCAGGCACGGGGGACCATATGGGGCGCCGGGATTCGAACCGATGACCTCCTGCATGAAAGGCAAACGCCTTACCTCCATGCTATCTCTCCGGCCCCTAGGGAACATATTTTGAGGAAGACTGGCAGTGTGACCTCACAGGTGCTAAGAATGCTCAGTGAACAAATATAATGCTATAATGCTCTGGTTTCTGTTGTTTAACTTCTGTGTTATCATTCCAGAGGGAACTCTGTCCTCTCTAGGATAGAGAGGACCATTTACTGCTCCAAGGGTTGAACAGTTTAAGTAATATACCCCTGTCTAATTGATCTGATCCTTTTCAGGTGTTGAAACTGCAGACCTGAACCAGTTAATTGCCTCATTAAGAGCTAAGTAGTAGGGACAGAGTGATAGCAGAACAGAAGCGTGTTTGCCTTACATTCAGACAACCCAGGACAGACTTGGGATCTCATATGGCATCCCATATGTTCCCCGAATTGCAAAGCCAGGAGTAACACCTGAACATCGTTGAGTGTAGTCCAACCCCCCCCCCCAAATAGCTAAGGTAGCATCAGATTTCATCCCTTTTTATAAGTAGGGTCTACAAGTCCTTTGCCACCCTGAAGAAGTTACAGAAGATTGACCTTCTGCCACACTCCCTTTCAATGACTTTTAAGGTAGTGAAATAAATCTCCAGGAAAATATGGAACAGGAAGGTCAGCAGGAAAACTTCCAGGGGAATAAGGGCAAGAAGGGCCATGGGAACTCAACTAGCTAAGGCCATTGACATCAATTGGAAATTACATCATGCATCTATCCTAGAATTTGGGGCAAGTAGAAAGAATTAACCAGGGACTAACATTTAAAGAAAATGGGTGGTATAGGGAAAGAAGGAGCAAAAATTATGGCTTCCCCACATAATGTTAAGGATAAAAAATTAGCACCAGATGTGGGAGGCATTTCTTCATCTCTTTCTGACCCAGTGCAAGAAAAGAAACTGGGTTTTAGGGCCCTATTTTGTTCTCTCCACCCCAACAGATGTTTAAGTTTCAGGATCAAAGAATCAGGAACCTCCTTTGTCTTAGCAGTGGAGTCACAGCCTGAATAAGAAGGACCCCCTGCAGTTCTAACGGACTCAACTGCCAGGACCAGGATAGAAGGCAGATAGTCCTGGTGTTCCTGCTGACTGCAGCTGTGTGTTTGCAGTGACTGCAGGACAACCAGCAAGAATGAACATCCTCTTGCCCAGACTGTGAATGGGAGGTCTATGGGTCAAACTGTCACCCCAAAGATCCCTTCCCTAAACTTTGACTTACGTGATTTGGGGTTTCTGGTTATGCTCCAAAAGATCTCCTGCTACTTAGCGGGAAGTGTTAAAAAAAAAAAAAAACTGGGTACCAACCATTGGTTCAGATCCTGGGATAGGGAAGTTGCCTTGAGAGCATTCTCATTTTATGTTTGTTCAGAATGAAGTTTCCAAAGTGTGGGGAGAGGAATTTTCTCTGCAGTATAGGCATGTGTCTAGGAAGCCACCTAGCAGCACAGCCAAAACCTGAGGATAAGTCTGGTGGTCTCAAGTAGAGTTTTGGGAGTGCTGTTCAACAGAGCTGTCTGGTTTAAATATCAGTAGGGCCTTCAAGAGAATGGCCCAGACTAACTTCCCAGTTGGGAAACATCAGTTAATGCAAATGAGGAGGAAGTCAGAAGCTCAGCACTGCTTTAAGTTGTCAGTGTAAGCCTCACAACTCTGTACCTCTTCTTGGCCCAAAAACTGAAGGGGAAGAGGCACTCAGGACAATAGCAGCAACCTACCATTTTTTGCTACCACCCGACCAGGACTGGCCAAAGACTGCTGGTTATGCTTAGAACCTAGACCACCACATTTCTTGGGAGTGGGAGTAATGGGGGTGGTAGTCAGAAAACAGACTCTGACTGCCCCTGTAATGAGGGAAGGATCGCCCTGCATGAAATAGAAGACATGGGCACATGCCTCTTACCTACGCCTGGAGGGGTCACAAAGGTCCCCTCCCCTTACCTGGACTATTGCAATGAGGTCATAGAGGCCAATATTACTACATGGGGAAGTCATCCCCATCAGAGACCGAATGGGACATGGCTTGCTATGTGTACCAAGGAACTGAATCCCTATGTGTTTGCCACTGCTTTGCAAACCCAGATGAATTTTGCATCATGATCATTCTCTTACCCCAGGTTACATACCTGGCTGCAGAGGGTAGGTGGGAACAAGTTGAGCAGAGTTATCATCTCCACTGGAAGGGGGCTATTCCCCTTCATATTCCAGCTATTGTAGCAGCTGGGAGTGGTCTCCCTTGTCAAGGGAGACATGCAACTTAACTATTGCAATAAGTGGATGCTGATCTGAGAAGATACAATTTTTCTATCAGGATGTCAGAAGAAGTTGTTCTTCAGAACAGGTGGGGACTAGACCTATTCTTCCTGAAGGAAGGAGGGCTGTATATGGCTCTGGAGGAGCAATATATTTTTTATGTTGTATCTATGCTAACAAGTCAGGGGACATCCATGAGACACTGCAGCAATTGTTTGCAGGAGCCAGAAAGGCAATAAAAGGATTCTCCCATTTGGTATGAAAAGTGGTTCAATTACCATAGAAAGCCTCCCTTATAACCACCCTGGCTTGGCCATTGCTCATTTTTTAAAATTATTTTCTTAGTAGGTTCTTTCATAATTAATTTCTTCACCCACTTTATTCAGACACACATAGGTACAGTTAAGACACTTGTGCTAAGGTCCCAGGATGTGCCCATAAGTAGGAATGAGGACGAAACCTAAAGGAGAGTCAAAGATTTGACTCTCAGGTCCATAAGAAGAGGAGTGAATGTGGGGTCCTGGGTTCTGAACAAGGAGGAATGCCATTTTGTTTTTTTGTTTTTTGTTTTTGATTTTTATGTGACTGAAGTTCATTACACAGAATTATTTACAGTATATAGTGTCAATGAATGAAGGGCATTCCCACTACCAATTTTGTCCTCCCTCCACTCCTGTTCCCAGCATGTCTCCCATATCTCCCTTCTTTACCCTCCCACCCCCAGAAAACTAGTGTAACTGGTCTCCACTTTACAGCTTGTTGTAGGTTGGGTATCTATTCTGTTTGGTGTTCCAGTCTGGTCATTTTTTATTTACACTACATGTTCATATGACTGGTCCTGGTATCATACTTTTCCCCCCTCAATTTATGAGGTTGAATGATTCAAGTTATGCTATTTTGTTGGAGATAAAAAGGTTAAGGAAAAGAGAAGAAATTTGGTATCAACTACTAAAAAAAAAAAGAAAGAAAAAAGGAAAAGAAATGAAAAAATCACCGAATAATATCCACAAGAGTGAAAAAAAAGAAAAAAGTGGAAGAAAAAAGAGAAGAAAAATAATATCAAAAACAGACAAAAAAAAACAGAAAAAGGAATAAAGGAATGCTGGAGTGGCAGGGTTTGGTATTATCCCACTTTTTTTTTTTTTTTTTTTGTATAGGCACAGTAAGTATTGGGGAAGGAAGGAAATTTCCGTGGCCTAAGAGATTCAGGGTTTCTCCACTCTTGAAGCATATTGTCATGGGAACAACCACTGGCTCCATACCTTCTCATTGCCATATTCCAGGGGTTTTGTTGTTGTTGTTGTGTGTGTGGTTGTTTTTTTTTTTTTTTTTTTTGTGGTGTCAGGAAACTTTCCTCTCGGTTGTGGATGAGAAAATCAGGCCACTGTAGCAAGCAATCTTGGTATTTGCTCAGGTCCTAGGACAAGGCCTTGGATAGAGTCTTTAAGGTTCTAGAGGTTCTGTTCCATCATTGTTGGTGTGTCCAGTTTTCTGTGTCATGTGCTCCATGTTTTTGCTAGTTCCCTAAGCCAAAGTCTAGGAAATTATGGTTCCAAAGGTTCTGCTCAGTCTCTGTTGTCAGAATTGGGCCTCTGTACTAAGAAATCTTGATTTTTGTAAGAGACCTGGGCTATAGCCTAGGGTAGGGTTTTCCTTAATGATCTCAAGGTAAGTTCTGCTCAGTCATGGTTGTCAAAGTCAGTTTTCTGTAGTTAGTGTTCTTATTTTTCATAGTTCAAAGGACGATACATCTTCTGATTTCCACTTAATGTTAGGTGATGTGATAGGACCTCCTGGTCTTAGGTCAAGTTGTCATTTCCTCGCTGTCCTCGTTCTCATATTAACACTAGCACAAGTATATCTCCCAATGGAGCTTAGTTTCTGGTGTTGTTGCAGGGGGTTGTTTCAGTTTTACATCTGGGATCTGGGATTAGAGAATGAACTATCAGTGTCTGATCTCATGGAGACTGAGTTGTATCCACATGACATATATCCAGGATGGGAGGCACCCTTGTGTAAAAAGTGTGAGTTCTTATCCTTAGAAGATAAGATCTTCTGTCTGAGTCCATGGTTTTCCCTTATTTACTGTGCTTATACAAAAACGTATGGTGACCTTTTGTATTGCTGGTGCGATTCCGAGTAAGGATGACAGGCTATACATACAGTATCTGTGGTGTGGTCTGAGCTTTTATCCCAGGCAAGACATTTTCTTGGTTTTTGTACCAACCAGCACCAAAACTGGTGAGGATAAAGAAAATGTGCATAAATAAAAAAAAAATAGAGCAAATAGATAAAACTGAGATAAAAAAAGGTAAATTGAGAAGAAAAAAAAAAGGAAAAAGGTATTTGAAAAAAGAAAATGATGGGGGAGGCTATCTGTATGTTTAGTAATACATATTTTAAGATGCATTATTATAAAGGTATTAAGCTTATGTAGGCAATATAGGCCTCCCAATTAGGTCTTCTGAGATATTCTTGTGGGGTGTGAAAGCCAAGGCACTTTTTCGTATCACAGACTTTGGTCTAGAGTTTAAGATATGATTTGTGGCATTTCAGAGTCCTGTAATGTCCTTGAGCTGGGAGTTTTGCTGCAACTGATTCCGGTATCATGCATTAGTCCACGATTTGATGGAGGTGAAAGGGGTCACAAGCTTGAGTCAGCAGGTGTGTTGGTTGTGGTTTCTTGCTGAGACATGAGATGGGGGATCTAGAGGGTGTCTTTCATTGAGGAGCTGGATGGTGGTTTGTTGGGGAAGGAGGTCGGTCTTGGTGCCTAACGAGTTAAGAACTGAGGGAAAAGAGGGTTAAATAAGGGGGAGATAACAAATCTGGATTGGGATATGGGGGAGTAGAAGGGTCTTTGGGTGTGGAAGGGCAATGTATAAGAGGGGCTATATACATTGAATAGATGAATAATTTAAGGTTAAGGCTTGGAGTCAGAGAGGACAACTGTATAGAAAGTAACATTCACGTAGACATTGATTTCAGAGATCTATTTGAGTGCTATCCTCCATATATAGGGTATTCCATTTCCTTTCCTATAAATAGTCAAGAATTAGAGTATTTTTGGACGATGTTAAAAAGGTAATGTGCCTGCACACTTTTGAAAATGGTTCTCAGTAAGAAAAGACACTGCTGCAGGGGGTCTGCTTGGATAAGGGAATTTTCCTTTGGCTAGCTGTCCTGGCATGTGGGGTCTCTGAGCCCAGCTCTCACCTCTGCAGTTTGTGAATGCATAGGGGGAGGAGTTTTCCTCCACCCCATCCCAGCTCCCAGGGCCCAGGTTTCCAGATCTGGCCATGAAGACCATTCTGGCGTGGGGGAATCTGGCCCCTCCCCGGTCTAATTGGCAGGGGGTCGGTCTTTGGCTAGCTGTCCAATCCAGTGCCCACCACATACCAGTGCAAGACAGGGAGAACTCCTGGGCATGTGGGGTCTCTGAGCCTAGCTCTTGCCTCTGCAGTTTGTGAATGCATAGGGGGAGGAGTTTTCCTCCACCCTAGAGGGATGCCATTTTGTAAAGGCCATATGTCAGGCTTCTCTTAGGTTCTGAGCAGGGAGAGACACCATTTTGTAAGGACCACATGGTGTAAGCCACTTGCTAGGTTTCCTCAAGCCTATAAAAAAAAAGTCAACAATAACAGATAGCAACCTCTTCATACAGAAGATGAACATTTATTCTTGAATGTTTCCTGAAAGGTTTCACCAGCTGACTTCTAAGGTTCTAAAATAATTTAAAAATGATGTTGTCCCTCTATCTTTCTATTCTCCAGAAGTTAGGAAAAAGTCTAAGTGGTTACTTCAGAAATTATTAATGTGTTTTATATCATGTGTACATGATATAAAGAAAATTTTACTACTGTGAAAGATTTGTAATCCACTTTGGTCAAAATAAAAATTATTAATAAAAAAATTTCAGTGTAAGCCACATTAATTCCGTTGTTAGCTAAAACAAAACAAAAAAATCTGACTCCACATTTTCAAAAAGATAGGGTAAATATTGTTAAAAGAGGATTTTGACTTTAAGCAGAAGTTTAAAAGGAGACTGCATGAACCACAATCAACCAGAAATACCAAAAAGCCATTGTAAGGAACTGTATGAAACAATCACAGGCCAAGAACCTCAAGTATCCATCTTCCATTAAAAAACTTATATACTCTATCACTGGCAAGGTTATCTGAATCAACTCTCAGTTTTCTATTTGTACCTATTTATTTTAGCTTGGCTTACTTCTTAGGGTAATCATCTAGATTCATTTCCCATCATAAAAAGCATCACTACATTATTGCAACCCTAATAAAGAACACACATATGCATCAGCATCCAAGTAGATAATTATCCCCCACTATTTCTAGATACTTCTAAAATATTTACCTATGGACTATATGCAAATGTTTTTTCCTGAAATTAGTAAATTAAGGGGCATTCTGATAGCATGTACCAAAGCATGTTAAATGAGGATAATTAACTCTTTACAATTAACCAAGTACCCAAATTATTAAACACTTACTGTGCTTCTATAGTAAAAATATAAACAGTTGCACTGCCAAAATAAAAAAGTAAATCTGAGTAAGAAGGATGAGACCAAAAGTGAATGAACCATATCTAAAGTCATGAACATGAATATTCCATTTATCTATTTTTATCTTCACAAAACATGGGAAAGAGAACCAGAGACTCTAGGACATATGAGAACAAAGCAAGAGAGCTTCATTATTGAGAAACAGGTAAAGTGGAGAAAAGAAACGACTTGTAGTATATTTATGGGGAAGAAGAATATTTTAGATATATTTGTGGTACAGAAGTATAAATATATGAATGAAAGGACTAGAAATAATAGATTTTTCTATGAAATAAAAACAAAACAAACTTGCTTTACTGAATCAGACTGCACTGAAAGTTAAAATAAAACAAGCAAATTTAAAAGATCATTCACTGATCATTAACTTCACATTCTGATGTGCTTACCAAAACCTGTCTAGAGTGCAAAGATCTAAAATTAAACTCAGTCTCATAAAAGAAAGAACTAGCCAGACCAGTAACTTAGAAGATATGTAATTTATAGACTTAGATTTTTTGTCATAATCAAGTAAGTCATATTTTTATGTATTATTTTCTGCTGTATTGTGTTGTATTGTTGGGCCAGGCCTGGCAAGGCTCAGGGATTACTCCTGGCTCTGTGCTCAGAAATTATTCCTGGGAGACTCGGGGAGACCAGATGGGATGCCAGGGATGAATTGCCCAACTTGCTATGCTATTGCTCTGTCCCAGTCATGTTTTTTAAAAGCAATCTAAGAAGTAAAAGTATATTATGAAAGAAATTCATGTTTTAAGTGATATAAATTGGCACAAAAGGACAGTATATGATTCCACTTATATGAAGTATCTGAAATAATTTAACTAATAGAGACATAAAATAGAATGGTAATTATCAGAGGCTGGCAGGATCTTGAAAGGTATGAAGAATTATCATTTAATGGGTCATGGTTTAGTTCATGATGATGAAAAAGTTCTGGAAATGAACAGTGGTGATGACTACTCGACAATGTAAATATGTTTCATGCTGAACAAAGTATTTCATAAAAGTGAAAGTAGTCTACTTTAGATTATGTCTATTTCACCACCATAATCCCTTTAAAAATAAATTTGGGGTTTTTCTCATATCTCCCAAAGGATGCTATGAGGCTCTAATTCATAAAATTTCCCCCTCATCATTTATGTCTTTTAAATCTTCTCCCCAGTTCCCCCCAGAGCCCACTCTTGACACTACATCTTCCAAACTTTTTAAAACTCCACCCTGAAAAGAAACAGTAAGCCTTTTTCTCTTCCTCCCTTTCTTTCTGAGTCTATATTATATATAATTATATAATCAAGTAAGAACACAGTAGCAACAGAACCGTCACCATGTTCAGAAAAGGAAAAAGAAATCATAAGCAAGTAAGATCCATTGCAGAAGAGGAGAAAGGAATGAGAGCAGTAGTTACCTGCAGTCATTTCAATTTATCTTCTTTTATTCTTAAGGTACACTAGCATTAAGGACTTTTAATAATCTGAGGTTTTCTAACAAATCCATATTCATCTTATTTACTATGATTAATGATTTCAGTCCTCAAGTCATTTCTCACCCCATTTCTTACATGTTTATGTCCATACTGGTTAGTAATCTTAGAGCAAGTAATTCTCGACTTTGGGTTACATAAGAATCCCACTGACGTAGTTGTGTCAGCTAATAAACTCAGTGGAATTCAGTAAGGGACTCAGGAAACTCAGGGAACAGACCCTTCAAGTGATACTATGTTTGCTTGTGTGGGTTAGATGGACACTTCAATGGCCAGGCATGGAAGTAAAATGCTGTGGACCACTAGGGTTAACTTAGCATGAAATAGTGTGGTGCCAGTGGCCTCTTTGCCTGCCAGGTCTTGACTTCAATACTCAGACCTGGCAACTATACTTTTAATCCCCAATAAGTGACAATGTGTAACAACCAGGGTTTTAAAGGCATGTGTCCTAAATTTTGATGCACATACTGATTACATGAAGATCTTGCTAATGGATCTGATTCCAATTAGGAAAGTCTTAGAGGAGCCCCAGGATATTGCATTTTTAATGAACATCATGCATAGTGATGCTTTGGGAGTAAGAGCTTTTAGGGTTCCTTTCTAAGTACAGTTACTGTCTAGGAAAACCATGATGTTTTGGGTTCAGTTTCAGTTTACCACAACGAAGTGAATATCATGTCAGAGTAAGACGTACTTTATTTGACTTCTCAGTACCTTATAAATTTATATTTGTGCTGTAGCATATCAAGGATACAATAATACTATATTAAAAATCAATATGTACTGTTACCCTACACCTATTTTTTGTGTAACCTTACCTACAAGAAAGACCCTCCCATTTCTGGGAGGGGTCTTGGGGAGGTTATAAAAGGTTTTGCCTGAGGGGAAAAGGGAGATTTACTTGGATGGAGAAGTAGCTGGAGGAGAGGTGGCTGAAAGAAGCTAAACACAGGGCTAGCTAACAAGACCATGCTTAAATAGGTTTAAGATTATAGGCCACACATGTTGGCCAGAAATGAATAAAGCTGATATTTCCTGAAGCCTGTTTGTGAGTTTTCTACCCGCCGCAATTACCTGAACTGGCAGACCCACTGGCTAATGGAGAAGGTGAAGCCACGTGGTCCTGAGCTGGAGGACAAAGGCCTCCATCACCATTCACCTCCATCCAAGCCCATCCAAAGGGATTAAAGCAACAATGTACCTTAATTTAAAAAGGTTTATTGATTAAGTATTAGTTTTTTTTGAACTATAATATGATTTGCTGGTAGAAGGTTTTGCTTCCATGTCTGTAACTGCTGACCAATCACTGTGGTAACTATTGAAGATTAAAATTTTTGTTTGCAGGGTTGAGTAGCTTCCAGGCATCCTTAGGAGGCCATAGATTACTGAGCCAATGGGGTCAGACAGTCCAAGCTCAGGACAATGTGATGCTGCTTCAGCCTAGTGATGTTGGGAGGCCACAAGGGCAGTCCCAGTTATGCTAAGGGGCTTTCAGGTCTATAACTAGCAGTATGTGAGGCTGTTGTATGGTGCCAGAGTTAAAACTTGGAGGCCAGTGTATGCCACTTAGCTATCTCCTAGGCCTTACAAGAATTTCTTAAAATAAGACAACAATGCAGTTTGCTATATTAATTGATTCTTCCTTTCATGAAAGATTTGTCTATAGCAAAGCAATGCTGTCTGATTGCATTTATACAGAATAGAAATTAGTCAAAATTGGAGTCAAATATCTGAAATCTTGTCATTGTTCAACAACAAAACTTATATAATTTGATTAATTATTGATTTCATCTTAACAATGTCCACAATATCTTCACCAGGAATAGATCTTATTTAGTAAAAAATATCTATGAGAAATCATTTTTCACCCATTCAAGTTTTATCACAGATTATAGTGCAACTACAATTATTTCCTCCTCTGAAATCTTGAATCCATTAAAGTCATCATAAATATTATAATCAGGGACCAGGGAGATAATACAGCAGGTAGGGCTCTAACCTTGCACAGGCTGACCCAGGTGTTATTCTTGATACCAAAGAAATAGTAAGCTCTTAGAACTGTCAAGTGTGCCTTCACCTCACTTCCCAAAACAGAAAAAAAACAAAATGTTGGAATCACCTATGTCCAAATTCCTGTTAATATTGATATTCTGACTTCCTTTCATAAATCATAAATGTTATTTTTTCCTTTAGAGGAGCAAAATAATTATTGAATGAAACTTACTTAAAAGAGAGAAAAGATGTATGTATTCAAGAGAGAATACTGGCCTTTTCAGAGAGGAAAAAATAGCAAAGAGACAAAGAAAAGCAAGTAAAAGACATTTTGGGCACATTGAGTCATAAATGTACTTAATTTCACCTAGAGTGGTGAATTATTTTCTAGGTTTCAATTTGCTTTTTCAGAGTCATCAATATTCTAGGTGAATTTCTTGTTTTTGTTTTTCATTTTTGGGTCACACCTGGCAGTGCTCAGGGGTTACTCCTGGTGCTGTACTCAGAAATCACTCCTGGCAGGCTGAGAGGACCCTGTGAGATTCTGGGGATTGAAACTAGGTCAGTCATGTGCAAGGCAAATGCCCTACTCATTGTGCTATCACTCCAGCCCCAAGATAAGTTTCTTGAATCATAGATTTGAAGACAGATATTACTCCTTAATGTATGGGCTGTAAACTGAATGTTGTGTTGGCAGTCATGAAAACATTAACACCATGTCTTTGTATGTCTCCACAAAAGCTCTTGGGTGATAAAGTGCATTGTCAATGAGCAATAATACTTTTAAAGGATTTTTTTTCCTGAACAATTGATTTCAACAGCAGTCTAAAAATATTTAGTAGACCACATTTAAAGCAGATGTGCTAGTATTGTAACTACATATATAAAGCACAGAATAGGTTTTTCATATTCTCAATGGTTCTTGGGCTCTATTTCAATTCAATTTTTCATATTATGATGTAACACCCCAAAACAATCAGAATAGTAATATAAAAGGGTCACTTATCAAAAATTAACATAATAGTTTTAATAGAAATTTGAAATATAAAACATATTACAATAAGACACAAACATGAAGTGAGCACATCCTATTCAAAATACTATGTCAATAAATTTGTCAAACACTGTTACCAAAATCCTTCAATCAGTGCAGGAAGAGAGGGAAACTATGAGCAAAGCAACTTTAAAGTACAATAAACTAACACATTCCTGTCACTGAAGGTGAAACCTCAAGCAGACCTTCTAGAAGAGCAGTGCAGACCTCCCAGCAAAGTAGTGCTAAAAGATAGGATAGGATATAACTAGTTGGGTCCAGATATTATGGACCATCTCAGCTGCAGAATTGTTCTGTCCTTGACCTTGTGTGGATTCAGCAACTATAACTCTTCTACTAGGCTGGACTACACATCTGCCCCATCTAAGCCTCTTTTAGTTTTAGAAACTTTAACAAATCACTGACTTGCTAAGACTCTGGGTCATTACACAGAAAGTGAAAATGATAGAAATAATTTAATTTTCTTATTGTGAGAACTTAATGTTATATAATCAGGTACCATACTGGTATGATACCTGCTGTTATCATGGCCTTTACTTCTGCCTTTCTTTAGTTCTGCCCCTCTGCCACTGAAAAATGATCACATTAATTCCCTCATTACATTAAGTGTCTTACCACACCAACTATCTCTGTGCACTTTTGAATTCTGATCTGGACTAGAGAAATAGCATACTTGCACTTGCCTTGCATGCAGCTCTCCAGGGTACAAATACCAGACCCCGTCACTCCCTGAGCCCCATCAGGAGTGATCCATGTGCAGTCTGGAGAAAGTCCTGAGTGTCACCAGGTGTGACCCAAAGACAACAAGAAATTTATTTTGATTTCTGTTCCTACTTAATAGCTGCTTCACTCTTCAAATTCTAGTTAGTGTTCTCAAGTGATTTGACTCGTTCAGTCACCAACTACTGGCATCTCAAACCCAAAGGACTCTGTATTTGTACAAAACTGAGAGACTTCATGCCCTTTTTTATATAATAATATAATATAATATAATAATATAATATAATAAATATAATATAATGCACAGACCAAGATGTAATTGGCATGTATTTATTTGTTTGGTTTTTTTTAATATTTTTTTCCTTTTTCCAAGGTATATCAGGGAAAATGAATGGGGTTGCTTCACTTGGTCAGGACTTCTAAAGTTTAAGATAAATGATGGATTAGAAATCCTCCAGAAAAGATGAGTTATGGCAGGCAATGAATGATACTGTCTAGAAGAGTATAACTGGGAGGAACCATGCTTGATTTGCTCAATATATTTAGCAAATATTTAGTGGTCATATAGTATATACAAAGCATTTATTTGGCCTTGTTCGGAGGTCTGGGACCATCTGTATATTTTGCTTCTGAAGAGAAAACCAAAGCAACAAGCATATTCTCGTGTAACTAGTATAAGTAAAACACCAGTAAGGTTTTCATTCTTTGAACACTGTTTCTGTTTAGGTGTGAATTTTGTGCTCAGAAACATTACTCCTATAAGAAAAAAGACAGCTTCTCTAAAACTGAGACCTTGGGACTTGAAGGGTTTAAAGCACTTGACTTGCATTGACCCCGGTCAGTGGCTGACTCTGTACTTCATATGGTCCCCAGAGCACTAACAGCACTGAACCAAGACTAAGGTCTGAATACTACCAGGTGTGTCCCCAAGACAAAAGAAATAAAACTCAGAAGTATTATTGGTAATAAGATGATAGCTAACAGTTAATGCTGAATATTTTTCTAAATACTTCTGCATTTTAACACAGTTAGCTATCAAAAAATATGTACTATATCCAGTAAACTGATGTTTCAATTACCTAATACGTAGCCAAATCTTATACAGCCAATTAATGGTGATCCAGGAATCAAACCCATGATCTGCTTTAGAGCCATGATGTCTCTACTCTTATCCAGAGTTTACAGAGTTGTATTGGCACAAACCTTTTTGGGGGAGAGGAGCAGTTAGAGATGTGTTTGATCAGACCCAGTGGTACTTGAAGTTACTTCTAGGTCTGCACTTGGAGTTCACTCTCTGAGAAATCATACACAGTGTGAGGGATTGAACTGGGTTCAGCCACATGCAATGCAAGCACCTTAACTTCTATACCATTTTTCTGGCCCAGGTAATAGAAACCTTTATGTTGAAAACAAAAAAGAATAGTGAGAGAAAACAATGCCAAATTAGATTTTATTCACTTAATAGCTCTGTCCTTCAAAATTAAAATTCTGTTCAGAAAGCCAGCCAGAAAAATAATTCTTCTCAGAATACAGGCAGGACTGTTGCAACTCTCTAAGAATATCTAATGCTACTTCTTCATTCTGAGAAGTATACACCTGTAACCTCCACAAATCCCAAACCTGGCTTTCTCTATCTTGTTAGCTCCATGTGAGCTACACTTTATCTAGTAGATATTCCTGACTAAAATGTGAATATAATGAAGGATATTGGAGGAATTATTTTGGAGCCAGAGAACAGGATAGCATGACCAGAGAAGCCAGTATCCATAAGAGGTAGCTGTGGACTACCTCTGGAGGCAGGTGGAGGCATAATTTGTCCTTGCTTCATAACCATCTGAGTTTCCTAGCACCACAAACTGGGTAGGTATAAATCACATAAAGGCATTTGCTCATAGTTCTAGAAGCTACAAGTCTGAAATCATAATAATAACAGGACTCTATACTTCTAAAGGTTCTTGTCCTCTTGTGGTGTCTCCTTTCTGTTCCTTGACTTGTCATTCATCACTCAACTTGTCTCTACCTTTACATAGCCTTCTTGCTTGTATCTTCTCCTGTGTCTCTGCATGTGTTTTACCATTCATTTTCCATACAAAGATGTTAGTTACTGATTAGGGATTGTCCCAATCTCCACTATGTTTTAATTTGGCCATATCCAGAAAAATTCCATTTCCAAATCAGTTTGCCCTTACAAGTACTTAGGATTATCACTTTAACATACTTTTGGTATGGAGCAGGATAACTTAACTCACAGCATCAATATGAACCTACTGATTTGCAAAACCTATTTTTCCATAATCCTAGGAGCCACCTAGTATTTTTGTATTAATATTTTCCTATTTAAACCAAATAGTAAGAATTAGTCTTATCTCTACCTTGACTTCATTGGACTCCAATCTAAAGTTTCCTTTCACAGCTCACTAGATAAAACCAGTGGCTCTTCGATGCAAAGGTCCATGTGCTTAGAGAACAAGGCTAAGATTCAATCCACTCACTAGACCAAACAGACAGAGGAGGAAATAGCCCTGGTCTATATTTAAAAAAGGACTCAGATTGACCTATTCAGAGCCTCATGACTAAAATGTGTGCAAAACCTTTTTTATTTACAGAGTTTGAGTGTCTTTCTATTTTGCATCCTACATATGGGCAAGAATCAACAAATCTTTGCCTCTGGCCAATGAATGGTGTGAGGCCTGTTTCAGTGGTAAGGACCACACTGCTTGCATTAAATCCCATAGACATTGCCCCAGTCTGGATAATTTTCATCAAGTCATGACAGCAGCCAAAGGGCTAGCTAGCATTTCAATTGTATTCAGTCTAAGGTTTCCAAAGCCTCATCAATGCTATTAGAAACATTATGCCAGAAGGAGTTGCAGGGGAAACAGAATATTATGAGGTTCTAAGAAACATGGTAATCAAAGACAGCTGAATCTAAAAAGACAAATCTATGTCAATGACTTCAAGGAAATAAAAACACATTGAAAATTTTTGAATAAATCAGTTTCATAAATGACCATTAGGAGAAGAGTAGTAATGTTACTTTTTTATTTGCTCTGCTTAGCTTCCTTTTATGACATGCTCTTTGCCAACTTCTTGGAACTGTGGTAGGGATAGGGACCACATAAGCTTGGAACTGCATTAAGGTATCTTTGTCATCATCTGTAAAAGCTTGTTTGAGAATGAAGCCAACCCATTAAAAAGAATCCAGGATACATATGAAATAAACATACAGGCATACATATTTATATATATGTATTTTTAGAAAGGTATTATTCCATTTGTTTGGATTTATGAAGGTGGTAGTTTTGGGGGGACACACCCAGTGATGCTCAGGGACTACTTTTGGCTCCACACCCATGATTCATTCCTGGTAGACCTACAGGACCATATAGGATGCTGGGGATCAAACCAGGGTTGACTATGTACAAATCAAGCCCTACCCACAGTACTATCTCTATGGCCCCAGGTGTTATTCTATTGGGGGTAATTAATAATACCCATACAACTTTCAAATATTTGAATCAATAATTTTTAGTTTGTTCAAGCTAGTTTAAATTGGATATCTAGCCTTATAAATGACAGCATGCTATCAGAGGTACAAACCAGTTTGGGTCTACTAATTTTCTTGGACTGCTATGAGCCAGGAAACACTGTGTTGAACAGACAATGGATCTCATCAGGAATGGAAGTTTTGGAATATTTGTCACATGGCACAATTTGGGAACATATACAAGCAAACACATGCATAAGGCAACATATACAAAATACTTGGAAAGAAGATATGACTAAATTATGATTATACTGAAGAATATAGCCAAGTAATACTGAAGAATATAGCCAAGTAAATCAATTAACTGCAGTTAAGACTTCTATTCTACCTTTATGGAGTCTTATTCGTCAGGACTTTATCTTATCAAACCAACAATGTGAGCTTACATCCCTGAATTTCAGCACTGTCATGTTTCCTACTGACGCTGTTCTTAATCACCTGACTCATCATTTCTACAGAAGGCTATAAATAATCTAGTGCCTCAATTTGTCTAAGCCATTAGAACTCCCTTTTTACCATTTTTAGTTTCTTCAAAACCTACAAAATTGACTTAAAATCTTCATTATTTCACATTTTTATTAGCCAAATCAGTAGAACCTCTCATTCTGCACTAAGCCCAAGTATAGTAGGCTCTATGAACTCAGTAATGAACAGAAAGGAACATTTCTGGGTCCTTGTGAAGTTGTCGCTCTTGAGAGAGAAGACATACAATAGAATCATGTTTTAAACATATAAAAAGCAAATAGTAACAATTTTTCTGGTGAAAAATTAACTAGAATAAAAATGATAGGAGTGATGAGTAGATGTCTGTTTCATAGTGGTGAACCTTGAGATTATCTGCAGGAAGAGTATGTCAAGCCAGGGAACAGCCAATTCAAAAAAATCAATAGAAGCTGGAGTGATAGCACAGCAGGTAAGGCTTTTGCCTTGCATGCAGACAACACAGAACAGACCCAATCAATCCCCAGCTTTTCATATGGTCCCCCGAGCTCCCAGAAGAGATTTCTGAATGCAGAGCCAGGAGTAACCACTGAGCACAGTTGGGTGTGGCCCCAAAACAAAAAAAAAATCAAGAAAGCACTTTATTGATTTAATAAATTGAAGGCTAAAATGGCTGAATAGGGTGAAAAATGAGGGTCAGTAAATACTACAAAATTAAGTAAAAGAAGGATCCACTGGGGTAGTGTATCCAAAGTGGGAAAAATAATGTAATGGGTGGTAAAAATAGAAGCAAAATATCAGGTTTGTGGCTCAGTGATAGAGCCCATGATTTGCACATGTATGTCTGATGGTTTAATCCCCTTCATACATACCCCCCAACACACACAAAAACACACACAGTATAGAACAGTGTTGTGTATGTAAATATTTTTGGGATTATTATGTTACTGACCCTACCCTGATCCGTGATTGTGCCCTACCCTAGGGTGTAATCTGGCATTCTGCCCCCACCCTAGGGTGGTACCTGATTATGCTTCCACCATTGGGTGGTATCTGATCCCACCATTGGGTGGTACCTGATTCTGGGGGATAAAAAAAGGGTCTGTGGAAGGCGAGGGGTGGTTGGCTGGAACTGAGGCTGAGACCTTGGACTTCAGTCTTGTCCACCAAATAAAGCTAATATTTCCACAAGCCTGACTGTCTGCAAGCTCACCTCAGAACCATCAGCTGGACAGGGTGGCAGACGCGTGCTCCGAGCTGGAGGGGAAAGACCTCATCCTCCATCCCTCAATCAGTCAACCTCTTCAGGGGCTGACTTGCAACAGAACAGAAACAAAGATACCTTTTAGGAAATCCATGAATATAGAGGTGATAAGTAAGGGTTGAAATCTGGATGTATGTAGTAAAATAGAATAGGATTTAAGCAAAAGTTTACATAATATTTTCATAGGTTTTATGTTGACCAATTAGAAAATAGCATTGCCAGTATTATGATTCAGAAGCATATGAGAACTGATATTTAATGATGAGACAGATGAGAAAAATTATTTTAGACATATCAAGCTGAAGTACATATCAGAAACTCATGTAGAATAATGTTTCAAGGGAATAAGAAATTTCTGGGCTAAGACTACATTCAGTGCAGTACTATTTACAATAGCTAGAATTTGTAAACAATCCACATGCCCAACAACAGATAAGTTGCTAAATAAAACTATGGTACATATACACAATGAAATACTACACAGCCATCAGGATAAATGGAATTATGAAAATTTCCTATACATGAATGAACAGGGAAACTATTATGCTGAGTGAAATAAGTCAGAAGGAGAGACATAGACTCAGAATATTACATTATTGTAATACCCAGAAACAACAGAGATGAGGGCTAGAAGAACCAGTCCATGATATGAAGCTTATCACAAAGAGTGGTGAGTTCAGTTAGAGAAAAAATTACACTGACAACCATCATAATAATGGTAGTGAGTGAGAGAAATAGAATGCCTGTCTTGAATACAAGCAAGGGGTGGGGGAGGAGGGAGATGGAGGGCATTAATGGTGGGAAGGTTGAACTGGTGAAGGGGTGTGCTCTCTTATATAACTAAAACCCAACTACAAATGTGTTTGTAATCAAGGTGCTTAAATAAAGATTTGTTTTAAAAAGAAAAATACTTTGGAGCCATTGCAATACATATATTATATAATATATATATATATATATATAAAAATATATATATTGGGTTTTGGGTCACACCCAGCAGTGCTCAGGGGTTACTCCTGGCTCTATGCTCAGAAATTGCCCCTGGCAAGCACAGGGGACCATATGGGATGCCGGGATTCATTTCTGCATGAAAGGCAAACGCCTTACCTCCATGCTATTTCCCTGGCCCTGCCACTGCAATATTTAGGTGAATAGTCTTGCAGTTGGAGAGTTCATCTATGAGAGGAAATATTATAAGAGGTTTCATGCAAATCTAATGTAATTAAAGGAGTCCTATGCTTAAAAATTGCAGAGATCAGGAGAAATCAACAAAGAAAAATGAAAATTAATTCATTAGTGAGGCAGGATAAAAACTAAAATGTATCCTGGAATTTAGATGAAAAATAAAGCCAAGAAAGGAAGAGTAATTATTTGGATCAAATGCCAACACAGATCAAGTAAGATCAGTTCTACCAGTTGCTATTGGATAGTGACATGGAAGTCATTGAAGTGAGTTCAAAATGAACAAAAGGAAATAAATTGTAAATAGTGATTAGAGACAGCTGTTTCAGAAGTTTTCTATGTGCTGCAACTAAGAAATGGAGCAATATTGGGAGAATTGTAAAATAAGAGTTTTTTTTTTTTTTTTACTTTATATGGACAGTATTTCAGTGTGCTTATATATAGGAGGATCCTTTAAGGAGGTAGAAATCCATGATTGTGGGAGAAGAACTACTGGAGCAATGGTGGTAGGAGAAGAGGGGATCTAGCACACAAGCATGGGAGGAGACCTGAGATTTTAATATATAATAAACTCTCTTACTTTTTTTTTGTAATCATGGTGTTTATTTTTATTTTTATAATAAAATCTTTATTTAAGCACCATGATTACAAGCATGATTGTAGTTGGTTTCAGTCATAAACAGAACACCCCCATTCACCAGTGCAACATTCCCACTACCAATGCCCCCCTCCCTCCTTCCCAACCCCTGCCTGTATTTGAGACAGGCATTCTACTTCTCTTATCTTAATAGAAGAAAAGGGAGAGTATAAATGCAAAGATATACATGGTAATTAGATAAGGGACTGTGATCGTAAATACATTCTCTTCTCAGAAAAGTAAGTAGATTCATCAATTGAAAATCAAAAATGAGGGGATAGGTTTTCAGAAAGATAAAATGATGTGGAATGTTTGCCTAGGAAAGTACAAGCTGGGATCAGGAATGCATGGGTGAAGAGGAGAGAAAACTGGAATAAGATAATGCCAATGGCTACACAATGTCCAGGTTCATCTTCCTGCTCTTGTTTTCAGCAACAGTGGTGGAAAGGTAGGCTTACAGGTGTTCCAGATAAAGAAGAGAAAGAGAGAGAGAGAGCATGCTGAGAAAAAATAGCAAACCAACACAGAAGGTCCTCAGGTAATATAATTTCATCCCATTTTCCACCTTATATTGTTGATCAGAAAAAAAAAATCCAAGCCTATGTTGAAGAAAGATCTATAGTAACTGAAAGATCTGAGTAGGAGTAACCTGCTTTTATTCTATTCAGGATAATTCTTCTTTGTTGGTGCTTGTCCCTCATGGACTGGAAGTGCCTTTGGATTGGTCGCTTATCCTACCCGTTTTCCATCCAAGGGATTTCTCCATCCAACAGATTTCTCTTCCCAATAAAGACCTCAGGTCTCATGGAGAAGCTGCTTGTGCATTGGGTTTTCTAGTCTATCTGCCTGCTGGTATCTTTTCGCTAGTGAGCAGAGTTTATGGTGGAATTTTTCCTGAACCAGTTTTATTCTCTTCAATCTTGCATGGATTATTTCCTGTGTCGGCGTTTGCTGCCAGACCTGCTCCACAATCACTCATGATTGGGGCATGAGGCTTCCACTTCAGATCTACTTTCTACATACATAATTTCACTTAAAAGTCAGTTTCAGCCCAAAGCCTGTAGTTGGTCTTATGGCAAGATGCTTCACTGATAGGGTTTCCCGGTTTTTAGGGCAAAGGTTTTTCCTGTATATTTTCCCCATTTTTTTTTTCTTTTTACTGAGCCTCTGGGGAATAAAACTGCCACACACATATAGCTTTTTTCCTTTTCTTTTTTAAAATTTGATTTTTTTTATTTCTTGGCTTTTCAATAGGGGTGTCCACCTTTTCATAGAATCTTGGGACACAGATTACTTTGTTTTACCACATATTTATTCACTTTCCTATAAAACTAAGAAGAAAGGAGAAAAAAAATCTGGGGACCAGGGGCCAAGCGGTCTCAGAGAAAAAATAGGTACAGAGCTAAATGATCAAGCCAAAGTCAATGACAATAGAGTCAAGGGACCTAAGCTTTAGCAATTTGGATTTGAATGGGTCTATTGTACTGGCAGGGTGGGTGTCAGGGAGTGGTGGTTTAGATTGCACTCTGGGCTCATTGGTGGAGGGAGGTTGACACTAGTGGTGGGAATGTCCCTGACTCACTTGACTCATTGTGTATTTGGGATTCAACTATAGGGACTTTGTAGATTGCAATGATTTCAATAAAATAAAATTTAAAAAAAAACTAATAGAAGAATAAAAAAATAAGTCAGTTTCCTAAAACTTAGCAAAGGTTAGGTTCAATATTTGTCTAATTATAATTTTATCTTATTTTTCTGTTAGTTGTCAGGCCATATCCAACTGTACTCCTGATACTGTGCTAAGGGATCCCTCCTGATAATGCTCAGGAGACCATTTTCAGTGCCAGGGACCAAACCAAGATCAGCAGTATGTAAAACAAGTAATTTACCCCCAATATCTGTCTACACCCCCAACTCTAAGTTTAAAGTGAGCTAAGTCATTAAGATTTAAGATAAAGAAGAAAACTCAAGCTCATGTTCAAATATAAAATTTGCTTAGAAATTTAAATATATCTAGACATAACTTGAACATGTTCTTATAAGGGCAAGTAAGGACCCTTCCACATTAAGATAAGAAATGATCCTAGTGATTTGCTCTTTTAATCCTTCATTTTACATGTACAAGAAAAAGCCCTGAAAAACTAAATGATTTGCCTACAGTCGAAAAGTTAGTGATAGATGAGAGTTAGCTATCAGTTCTCCCTCCTTTCTAGTTCAGCTTTCCTGATTTATTGCGATGTTACATTGAAATTTAAGGTTCGTCTGTTTCCTTATTGTATGTCCAAAACTTTCTTCCCCACAACAATTCTCTGTGACTGCTGTTTTCTAGAGCAAGGTCCCTCACTAACACTCAGCCACTCAGTTCTCTGAGTGCCTTAGTCATATGCATTGTGCTTAACTAAAGCTTTCAAACCTGTGATTAGCCAAGTCAGAGAAAGAACTCAGGCTACACCTGGAAGGATAAAAAGGGGATTATAGAATGACTCTCACTGGAAGTCTGCAGCTGACATCCAAGGACTCATCAGATTGCACTATATTTTTAGAGATCAGTGGCCAAGGATGACTTTCTCTTAGCCTGAGTTTATTCCTTGAGGAATGAGGGAGATGGAATAAGGTAAAAAAATTAACTGAGAGGGGCAGTATTGGAAGGTGTGATGGAGAACATTTAGATTGGCCAGTGTTCCATCTGAATACCATCTGAAACAACTGGTTAAAGTTCTTTCAATGATGGCTTTTGTTATCTATAAAAATTAAAACTAAACCAGAGATCAAGGAATTTCAACTGGAAGCTATATCCTGTCTCCAGTCTCCCATCTTGGTGTAATTTAAGTGAGTTACAGGCCCCTTTAAATTCACTTATTTAAAACAGATACTCATCCAAAAAGGCACTCTATAAACATTTGGCACATCTTGATGAACACTTCAATTGTCCTTCAAAGGCAATGGAAACAACCTCAAAACCAATTACTTATGCTCCCTTCCAAGAAGTTCATTAATTGAAAAGAGGCCTATGCCCCTGGCTGAGCATGTCCTCTAAACTCTTTAATATCTCGCAACTGTCCCTTCTGGAGCACAGTAGTACAGATCTAGGAAATCCCTTTTAAATTAGTAATTATTAAAACATAAAGGTAAGAGAAGACTAGCAATCAGCATATTTTTTTTTGTTATTTTGGGGGGGCCACACCCATTTGATGCTCTGGGGTTACTTCTGGCCAAGCACTCAAAAATTGCCCCTGGCTTGGGGGACCATATGGGACACCGGGGGATCAAACCGTGGTCCTTCCTTAACTAGTGCTTGCAAGGCAGACACCTTACCTCTAGCGCCACCTCTCCAGCCCCTACAATCAGCATGTGTTACGAAGGGCTATAGTCTGATGTCTTTTCTCTCTTTGGGCTAAACAATTAAAACCTAGAGAAAAATCCATACACCTAGGTATCCCTACATGCTACACACAATATTATGAGTAAAATATCCTTTTAAAATTTAATCCTTTTGTGTGTGGGGGGGGGGGAGTTACATTCAATTCTTAGGGCTAATTCCTGTCTCAGATCTCAGAACTAACTCTTGGCAGGGCCAGACCATATGGGGTGCTGGGTATTGAACCGGGGTTGGTCACTATGAGGACAAATGCCCTACCTGTTGTATGATCACACTGGTCCCAAACCAATCATATAAAATAGATCTCCACGCTATGAAAGTTTAGAAAAGATAAATCTGTGATAAAGCCATCTTTATCAACACATTATTCTGCCAATATTATAGGACTGAGAAAAAGACCCACCTTTTAAAGAACAAAACATATAATCATATCATATACTTGGAATATAGTTGTGGGTTTGTACTTTTGCCACACTCAGAAGTGTTGGTTTGTGGATGGTGAAGGTTGTTACTCCTGGTAGTGCCTGGGATCAAACCCAGGACTCCCAAACCCAAAGTATGAGCTTCAGTTCTTTGAGTCATCTTCATGGCCAATATGTATTTTGGGTAGACCCACTCTCAGTGGTATTTAGGCATCTGGGGCAATTTTCTATGATATTTTTGCCCAGATATTCTCAGTAGCTACAAGGTCCACAGAGTTAAAGGACTATATATGGTACCAAGAATCAAGCTCAGAGCTTGGTAAATAGTAGGCAAGTATTCAATCACTTGAGCCACATCAAGAAGGAAAATGACCACATGCAGGCAAAAAATTAGCTACAAATGATTATGAGGGGCTGGAGCGATAGCACAGTGGTAGGGAATTTGCCTTTCATGTGGCTGACCTAGCACAGATGCAGGTTTGATCCCTGACATCCCAGATGGTTCCCCAAGCCAGGAGCAATTTCTGTTTACAGAGCCAGGAGTAACCCCTGACCACAGTTGGGTGTGCCTCCCAAAATTTAGCTGCAAATGATATGATCATTGATTATGATATTGAAAATTAGAATCAATACAATAAAATATTGACATGCTTGTATTATGAATATGCACCAAGAGTATAATGTACAAATATGGCATGATATTTAAAATACATTGTTTTAAAAGATATAAACACAGTATGTATAGTAAAAAGAACTTGTAAAGTTTAATATTCATAAAAAAGGGAAATTGCACCCAGGTACTAATAGATGGATGATAAAGTGATATAGGCTTTTCTGCTTTCTTATATTTCCTATGAATCATCATTGCATCCATTATGTTCTCTTGAGAAACAGTTTCAGAGATGGAAGTTTTCCTGCTTTTGAAACAGCATCAACACCTATTAAAGAGTAAAGGAATCAGGGTCATGCCAGAGGGAGAGACCTCCAACAGATTTTATAGGATACTAGACAGAGTTGAAATGGGAGTGACTCCTCAGAGATGTCCCAAGTTGAACCTATATCACACACTTTCATTCTCCTTTCATGCTCCTGACCACATGCTTCCCAGAGAAGACTCTCACTTTTAGGCTACTGTCTTCAGTGGAGGGAGATTCCTGAAGAAGTCAGTCATGAGCTTTTTCAGGTAGAACTGTAACAGGTGAGAAAATGAGGACCTAAAGAATGCGTGGAAAAATGGGGTGCCACACCATCATATTTACTACATTGTATGCTCCACAAATCCACTTTATTAATTTATGCTACTGGGAAGCAAATATTTTCTTTTCCTGAGGCAATTGGCTAAAGGAAGGATAATCAAACAAACAGCCACCACAGCCAAACTCCAAGTGGTCAAGGAATACAACTGACATCAGCTTCCTTCTCTATTTCCCTTGTTTCCTAACTTCTAGCTAGCATCTCTGTTGATTCAGTTTTCTCAACAGTCAAAAAGGGAAAGTCTCTGTCCTCAAAATCAATCAAACATTAAGGCCTTAGCAACTATATACATCAAGGTCATGACTGTTGAATTTGTCTCTCGACTAACAGAATTGTGTAGGGAATTACCAATAGACAACTCAGATTATTTGAGAGACAACTTCCTGTGCTCATTTTGTCTAATAATTAGTCAATTAATCCAGCTAATAAAAGAATTAAAGTACAAGTAGTTCCATATTTAGAGCCCATTTTTATAAATCACCAGTTTTCCTCTTCTCCTGTCTTCTCAGCTTTGTGTTCTAACCTTCTGTATCACTGCCGTCCCTGCAATTATTCCAAGATTTGTAACTGCCACAAGTGACTTTCTTAGATAACCGCTCTTACCACACAATATTGTAAATGGGTTGTGTTGCCCGAAGTTATTTCTATTGAAAACTATCCATACCTTACACTATACATACCTATACGTGGCTTTATACTTACATACCTTTGTATACTTTTTATACAAAGGCAAATTTTGTACCATCAAGATTTTCCTTTTCCTTTTGTCAGCTGATAACTATGTATGAAACCATAGGTGTGAGAAAAGTAAAAGAGAATTATACAATTGAATAATAAGGGTCTGGACAACTTGTTCCTAAAGGTGTTTTTTTTTATCATTATATTATTATTATTATTTGTTTAAGCATCATGATTTACAAAGTTGTTCATAAGGTTTAACAAATAATAATAAAAATATAGAGTTGCATGATAGAGCTGCAGTCATACAATGTACACCCTTCACCAGTGCACATTTCCTGCCACCAATGTTCTGTTTCCCTCCTGAACTCCCCCTTGCCTGTCTCTGTGGCAGACCTTTTTCTTTTCTCTCTTTTCCTTTTATTTGCTTTTAGACACTGTGGTTTGTCATATTGTTACTGAAGAGTATCATGGATAGCACTTTACCTCCTTTCAGTACCCAGTTCTTATCTAGTGATCATTTTCAACTATCATGGTCATGAAGCATCTTTAATGGACTTTAGTCATGTGCATGTACCAATTCTATCACTTGATAGATTGCTAACAGGGATATCCCAACTTAGGTCTTGATAGGTCTAATAGAATCCAGATAATTCTGGAAAGTTCTGGTTGCATATTCATTCAAAGCTCCATGGTTAGGTGTTCTATCTTTACCAGATACCAGAAGAAAACCAGAATGATTTTTAATTAATATATAATTTCCACTTAAGATGTCACAGAATTGCTTCAGGATTTTATGTGCCTACATTGTGATTCTCCTACCAACATGTGCTGTAAATTCTAAACTAGACACTAGTCACTACCACTAGACAATACCAAATTATCTTCTATATCATAGGTCAAAGAATCAGGAAGTTTATACTGAAGCTTGGATATACTACATGTTCCTTTCTTGTACTGGGTACTATTCAATGCTGGGAAACCTTTCATGTCCCCTGGTTCTCAATTATGGACTATACTACTACTTGAATCTGAAGAGCCTGACAGACACTCGGCTTCTCTACTGGTGGTAAGACTTGAAAAATCCAAGAACTTGTAGAATACTGAATTCCTAAAAACACTGTTAATATTCAAGGCCCTTGAATACCATGATATTTATATAACTGTTCATAGTATATATCTTCCATATAAAATACTTCAAAATATTTGCCACTTCATAATCATACAATCTGACTAATATGATGTTGCTAATAATAGTGGCCAAAGAATGTGTGATGGAATATTTAGAGAGCCCTGGTCTATTCAAATTATATCATGACAGACATCTGGTAGGAGAGTTTCACAGTCATGATGCAATATTAGATATTTCTTACTACTACTGCTAATTCTCTGTGAATGCATACTGATCTTGTTCTCTTTCCTGACAATGATGGAACAAATATATTCATGAAATGAGTGGCTGTATGTCAGGTACCTGAAGCCTTGTTAGTCTATCATAGCAGATACCACATCTGGTACACAACTATAATTGGATTCACTACATGGTTGAGTTTGTAACACTTTACTCTGATGCTCTAGAATCAATTTGTTTTCAGGTTCAGTCTGGCAAACTAAAAAAGATATGAGGCCACAAACCACGTATGCTTTAGACTAGATCTTTAGTCTAACACCAATCACTTTTATTCTCCCTACTAAGCAATGTTGTATTTTTCTTGTCTAGAAAAAAAATTTCATAGGCTTCACTTCGTCTTCCCCACTTTCAAAAAAGTCAAGGAACCAATAAATGATTAAGTCAACTTCTATGTATGTATATTCAACTCACACATTTATGAGGGAAACACCCCTGGGTAAATGAATGGTCTCAGAGAACCCACTATGAGCCAATAGTGGTCCAGAGTATATTTATCACTTTGTTTCCATATGCCAATTCTCATATCAGGGAGATCATGTTAACTTGTCAGATTCAAGCAATCAATGTCAATTTAAATTCCAGGTCCAATAGCTCTCCAAAGTCCATGAATGGTCATTCCCATTTTATGGTTGCTCAATGGAATATTCAAGTGTCCTTATGAGGGTAGAAATCATTGTCTTAAATATATTACAGGGATTTTTCTTCTAGGGACTTGATCTTCATTCTGGATATGAATTCCTGTTCATATCTGGAAACTAAAAGGCAGTCATGACTGTACAAAACTTACCTTCCCCCTTTCTCTTCTTTTTATCTTTAAGTTGGTGATGCTAAGACTCACACACTTGGTTATAGTGCCCACACACACTTGGCAGAGTTACAACAGAGTTTTCATACTGGATGTGACACTGGGTACCTCATGCTATGATGTAGCACTGATTCAGGGATTGAAATTATGATTTCACATATGCAAGGCAGATGCTCAACCACTGCACCACATTCCCAGGCTTCAATTTTATGTGTTTTAATGTAGCATTTTAAATAATCATTTTGTGCTGTTTGTTTTTTGGGGGGTGTTTGGTGTTACACCTGGAAGTGCTCAAGGGCTATTCCTGACTCTCCACACAGAAGGTAAGGGAAAGAAGAGAGAAGGGAGAAAGAGTGGTAGAAGAAAAAATAGCAGAGAACTTCCCCACTCTCTGGATGAAGGAAGTTATTCAAATTCAAGAGGACACAAGAGTACCAAACAATACAGAACAATACCAGGACACATAATAATCAAAATGGTAAAACACAAAGAGAGATGAACTAAATTGTTAAATTAGTAAAGAAAAGAAAATCCTAAAATATAAAGGAAGGAACATAACAATTACAACATCTCTTCCATATGAAATGACACAGGCAAGAAAAGAGTGGAATGACATTCGAAATACTGAATTAAATAGCCTTTCAACTTACAGTCCACTACCTAGCAAAGATGTCATTTAGATAGGAGGGAGGGGGAAAACATTCTTAGATAACAAGAGCTGGAGATATTTGCAAAATCCAAAACAGCTCTGAATGAACTACTGACGGAACTTATATAAACTGAATTCTTAATTGTAGAAGAAACAACCCTACACAGTAAAATGGCAACACAGCCCTTTCTATCAATAATATCCTGAATGTCAGTGAACTAAACTCTCCCATCAAAATGCACAGAGTGGTGGTATGGATCAGGAAACAAAACCCATCCATTTTCTGCTTACAGAAAATACATCTGAAATCATACAATAGACACAAGCTCAGAGTAAAAGGATGGAAAACAATTATACAAGCCAATAGAAAACAAAAAATCTAGAACAATCATACTTATATTAGACCAAATTGCATTCAACCTAAAGAAAGTATTAGAGACAAGGATGGACACTACCTATTGATCAAGGGAACAATAGACCAAGAAATAGTAACTCTAATAAACATTTATGCCAAATGTTAGGTCAGCAAAGTTTGTAAGTTTGCTCACAAACTTAAAGAAATATATGGATGGAAACACAATAGTAATGAGAGATTTCAACCTACCACTTTTAGCACTAGATAGATTCACTAGACAGACTGTCAATAAAAACAAAAAAGTCCTAAATGAGGAACTCAGAAGAGTCCAAACTAATACATTTATACAGGGTATTCCTAATCTGAATACACATTCTTCTCTAGTGCCTATGGAACTCTTCCCAGGATACATTAGATTTTAGGAAATAAGTGTACTTACATAAATTCACAAAATAAGAATTATACCAAACATCTTATCAGACCACAGTGTCACAGAAATAGAAATTAACCATAAAAATAATATACAGAGAAACTCTAACACGTAAGAAACACCTGAAAGTAAACAATATGCTACTTAATAATAGCTGGATCAAAGAGTAAATCAAGGAAAAATAAAAAGATTCCTTGAGACTAAAGATAATAAAGAAACAAATTGCCAAGACTAAAGATAATGAAGAAACAAAGTGCCAAAATATATGGGACACAACAAAGCAGTAATTAAGGGGAAACTCACAGCAGTACAGACCTACAAAAGGAAAAAAAGAAAAAGATAAAACTAATGGGTGGTTCCAATACCCATCAGAAAAGGGGCTAATATCCAAAATATACAAGGTACTGACAGAACTTTACAAGAACAAAACATCTAATCCATAAAAAAATGGGTAGAAGAAATGAACAGAAACTTTGTCAAAGAAGACATACAAATGACCAAAAGACACATGAAAAAATGCTCCACATTACTAATCATCAGGGAGATGCAAATAAAAACAACTATGAGGTACACCACAAAGATTGATGCACATCACAAAGAATGAGAACAAGCAGTGCTGGCAGGGATGTGGAGAGAAGGGAATCTTATTTATTGCTGGTGGGAATGCTGCCTAGTCCAACTTTTATGGAAAGAGATATGGAGATTCCTCCAAAAACTGAAAATTGATCTCCCATATGATCCAGCTATACCACTCTTAGGGATATACCCCAGGAACACAAAAATACAATTTAAATATCCCTTTCTCACACCTATACTCATTGCAGTGCTATTTACAATAGCCAGACTCTGGAAAGAACCAAGAAGCCCTTCAACAGATGAATGGCTAAAGAAACTATGGTACATATATACAATGGAATATTATGCAGCCATCAGGAGAGATGAAGTCATGAAATTTTCCTAGACATGAATGTACATGGAATCTATTATGCTGAGTGAAATAAGTCAGAGGGAGAGAGATAGACGCAGAATAGTCTCACTCATATATGGGCTTTAAGAAAAATAAAAGACATTTTTGCAATAATTCTCAGAGACGAAAGAGGTGAGGGCTGGAAGGTCCAGCTCACTACATGAAACTCACCACAAAGAGTGGTTAGTGCAGTTAGAGAAATAACTACACTGACAACTATCATAACAATGTGAATGAATGAGGAAAATAGAAAGCCTCTCTCAAGTACAGGTGCGGGGTGGAGGTGGGGAGGAGGGATATTTGAGACATTGGTTATGGGGATGTTTCACTGGTGAAGGGGGGTGTTCTTTATATGACTGAAACCCAACTACAATCATATTTTTAAAGATATTTAAAAAAAACTAATGGGACGTGCCAATAAAAAAACTAATGGGTGGCATTAGTGGTGAGGGAGAGGGTGTACTTTTTATTACTGACACCCAACTACAAACATGTTTGTAACTATGGTGCTTAAATAAAGATATTAAAAAAAACCTAACAACTAAACACATACTTCAACTTTCTGGAGAACTACAACACACAAACTTAAATTATTAGAAAAATAAAAATATCAGAAGCCAGAGCAGAAATCAACAATATAAAAATCACATAAGCAGTCCAAAAAAAAAAAAAATCAATGAAACCAGAAGCAATTTCTTTGGAGGAAAAATAAGGAAGAAATAAGAAAGAATAAATAATATTGACAAGACTCATGAGGGGAAAAGAGTGTAAATGAATCAAATAATAAACAAAAATGAGGGGCCGGGAAGGTGGCACTAGAGGTAAGGTGCCTGCCTTGCAAGCGCTAGCGTAGGACGGACTGCGGTTTGATCCCCCAGCGTCCCATATGTTTCCCCCAAGCCAGGGGCGATTTCTGAGCGCATAGCCAGGAGTAACCCCTGAGTGTCAAACGGGTGTGGCCCCCTCCAAAAAAAAAAATGAGAGAAATTATAACCAAATCTCCAGTAACCCAAGCATCACTAGAACTGTCTATGAAAAACTTTACTTTGTTAAGCTAGAGAACATAGAAGAAAAGAACATGTTTCTAGAGAGTCAGGCCAGTCACAGCAAGTAATTAAGACTCCACAATAATAAAAGTTTTGGCCCAGATGGGTTAGTTTTATCAAACCTTTCTTCAATGAAGACAACCTCTTCCAAAATATCTATGAAATAAGAATCCTTCTTAATACCTCTTACAAAGATAACATTACACTGCTACCCAAATCTGATAGAGATATAATAAGAAAAACAAAATATTTCAGACTAATCTCCTTGATGAACATTGATGCAATAATTCTCAAGAAAATTTAGCAAATCAAATCTAACAGCAAAAAAATTCATACACCATGATCAAATGGGTTTCATTTGGGTGATGCAAAGATGGTTAAATGTATGCGAATCAATTAATATTAGTCAAAGGAAAAATAAAAATCATATGTCATATCAATTGATGCAGGGAAAGCTTTTGACAAGATCCAACATCCATTCATTATAAAACCCTCTTAAAATAGAGTGAAAACAATCTAATTCAAGATAGAGCCCATATTTAATATTACTCATAATTTTGAAAAATTGAAAGCATTCCTCCTGAAACCAGACACAAGACAAGAATGTTTATTGACTCCACTGTTATTTAACTCTTCTGGTATAAGAAGTCCTTGCTATAGTCATTGCACAAGGGAATAAAAGGGATCCAAATTGGAAAAGAGGAAGTCAAATTATCTCTATTTGAAGATGACATGATACACATCAAAACCATTAAATATTCCACAAAAATGCTCCTAGAAATAATAAGCCAATATAGCAAATTGGACAGCTACAAAGTCAATACAAAAAATTCAATCACATTCATTTATACGAAAAATTATCAGACTAGAAAGAGATCAAAGAGTCTATCTTACTTAAAGCAGTGTCCAAAAATATCAATACATCAAGTACCTAGGAATCAATTTAATAAAAAGAGTAAGAGACCTCTACCATAAAAACTTCAAAAACACTTATAAAATTGAAGAAGACTTTATAAAATAGAAAAACATTTTATTTTCATGGATCAGAAGAATCAATATTATTAAAATTGCCATTTTACCTAAACTACTATATATACATATATGTTACCTATATACTCAATTTAATCTATATGAGGGATTCAGGCAATATTCTTCAAGTACTTCTAACAGTAAATAATAAAGTTTATAATTTTTGTGGAAATTATTGTGTGGAAATTATAGTTTGTTTGGAATCATAAAAGAACCTGAATAGCCAAAATTATACTGAAAAATAAGATACAAAAAGGCATATCATTACCTAACTGAAGCTGTATTACAAAGCTATAGTGATAAAACAGTGTGGTACTGAAATTAAGACAGACTTTCTGACCACTGGATCAGAATAGACTATCCGATGACAAACCCCAATATATATAATCATGTAATTTTTTACAATGGACCTGAGATCCATGGAATAAAGACAGTCTCTTCAACAAATGGTGTTGTGACAATTGGATAACCATAATAAGAAATTAAAACTGTATCTCATATCTAACATCTCACACAAAAGTCAACTCAAAGTGTATCAAAAACTTGGAGGTCAGGTCTTTGAAACTATAAAGTACTATAAAGTACACTGAAGAAAATATAGGCAGAATGTGCCATGCCCTAGACTTTAAAGAAGACTTAAAAAATATGATGCCAGTGACAAAAACTAGAGAATCAAAACTAATTAGATGGGACTTTAACAAACTAAAAAGTTCCTGCCTGGCAAAAGAAAAACAGGCTAAAACTAAAAGACAGCTTATTGGGAGAAATTATTTGCACTTAGCATATGAGATAAAGGATTGGTATCCAGGATATACAAAGTACTCACAAAGATTAAATCAAAAAAATCAAAAATGGGGAAAGAAATAAACAGATACTCCACTGAGAAAGAACAAAACGTGGCCAGGAGACACATGAAAAATGCTCATCATCGCTTAACATTAGAGAAACCAAAATCAAAATGACAATGAGATACCATCTTATTCTATTGAGAAAGGCACATAGCAAAAGTGCTGGAAAAATCTATGTTGGTAGGGATGTGGTGGAAAAGGAATTCTCATCCACTCTGGTAGGAATGTTGTTTGGCCCAATCCTATGAAAAACAGTATGGAAGATTCTTAGTAAATTCAAAATTGAGCTTTTATATAACCTCACAATTCCACTTTTGAATACTTATCCTTAGTACAGAAAAACATTCAAATTCAAATAAACATTAATTCATACAATTTGCTATTATTCATTGCAGCAACAAGTACAATAGCTAAGATTTGGAATCAAGCTAGATGTCCAGTGACAAATGAGTGAATCATGAAGGTGTAATATATATTAAAATGCATATATACACACATATATGTAGTGGAATATGTCATAGATATAAGGAATGATGCATTCATGCAATTTGCTACAACATGGATAAAACTAGAAGATACAATATTAAATGAAGTAAACCAGAAGGATAAATATAAGACAATATCACTTATATGTGGTATTTAGAGATAACTTCATGAGGGAATTCAATGGTTTAAAGGGGGATTAAAGATCCTCCTTAGCCCCAGAATATAGCAAGAAGGAAAGCAAAAGAGTAGAAGAGGAGAAAGACAGATGAGAAAAAATAGAGACAGAGGTCAAGGGAATTCAGGTACTTCAGCGTTAAAAAGGGACAGAATTAAATATCCAAACTACAGAGACAACAACACTGAAACCACAAGGCCCAAAATTTAACAAGCAAACGTATAAAAGTTTCTGTCAAGAAGGAAGGTGGGGGGAAGAAGGTATAGGAAGAAATCTTGGGACATTCGTAGAGGCATGTATTAGTGCTAGAGTATTTTGTGTCTAAAATTCAACTATAAATAAATTCATAAATCATAGTACTTTAATACAAAATGTTTTAAATGTGGCTTTTGAGGCAGTTACCATTAAAATTTCTCATTTTATTGGTTTCAAGTTTTACAAATTAAGCAATGTCCTTTAAAATGCCTGATTGATTACTTCCAAGGGTGGCTGTATACTTACCACTGTCAGAGTTCTTTGATGGGCAGATGTGACAAATGCTCATTATGATCACTGTACTTACCAGTATATGGCATGAACAAGGCAACTATAATCATGTATTCATTTGTTTATGAACCCTATTATAACAACTTTATCAGAGTATAGTTCTGACCATTGCTATCAGACCCAACCTGCAAGACAGCCAACAATGCTGGTGTCTCACCACTCACCAGCACATTCCATTTCTCCTTTGTGTATGAAGGTTTCTCAATTCTCCTATGTAACACAGTTTGGCAGTAAATTTCCCAACCTTAAGTAATCTCTTTGGAATTGTGACCTAACTATACAGCAGCCAGGAGTGGAGGCAGGTATGTCCTTTTGAGAAGCTTAGAGATTTTATTATTTAATTTTTCAATTTTGGGTCACACCTGGTAGTACTCAGGACTTGCACCTAGTTCTGCTCTTTGGGATCATTCCTTGCAAGCTCGAGGGACCATATGAGATGCTGAGGATCAAATCTATGTTGGGCTGGTGCAATAGCACAGTGGTAGGGCAGTTGCCTTGCATTCAGCCAACTTGGGATGGACCCGGGTTCAATTCCTGGCATCTCATATGTTTCCCCTAAGCCGTCCAGGAGCAATTTTTGAGTGTGGCCCCCAAACCAAAACAAACAAAAAACCTTAGTTTGATCACAAGCAAGGTAAGTATAGTATCCACTGTACTATCACTCTAGTCCCTATTATTTATTTTTAGTGAAACAAAATCAATTTTTTTATTTTATTGAAACGATTGTAATTTGCAAAGTCCTTCATAGTCCTTCAGGAATATCCCCACCACCAATGTCTACCTCCCTCCACCAATGAATTCAGAGTGCATCTTACAGAACCACCCTTTACCCCGTGGCTTGTCAGTATACTAGGTCCACAAAATCATTTTTTATTAAAAGAAATTTACTTAGAGAAATTTGTGAAGAGAAGTATTCAAGAGAAAACACAAGCTTTTCCAGAATGAAAAAAAGGCAGCAAAAGAATGGCTTATAATGTCTATCTCTCTGTGTCTGACTTATTTCACACAGCATAATAGTTTCTATGTCGACCCATGTATAGGAAAATTTCATAACTTCATCTCTCCTAATGGCTGCATAATATTCCATTGTGTATATGTACCACAATTTCTTTAGCTACTCATTTGTTGTTGGGCATCTGGGTTGTTTCCAGATTCTAGCTATTGTAAATAATGCTGCAATGAATATAGGTGTGCAGAAGGCATTTTTATATTGTGTTTTTGTGTTCCTAGGGTATATCCCTAAAAGTAATATAGCTGGACCATATAGGATCTCAATTTCCATTGTTTTGAGGAATTTCCATTGTTTTTCATATTGTTTTCCATAAAGGCTGGACTAGATGGCAGTCCTACCAGCAAGGAAAGAGTTCTTTCTCTCTACATACCTGCTAGCACTGATTGTTCTTGTTCTTTGTGACTTGTATCAGTCTCTATTTTAACTAAAGAATTTGTCACACCTCGTGGTACTCAAAGATCACGCACACAGGTGATCACAGAACCATGTGGTGCCTGTTTAACCAAGGGATCCTGCATGCAAAGCATGAATGTAGCCCTTTAGCTATTTCCCTGACTCCCAAAATATTATTGCAGTATTGAAAATAAATGCAAGGAATTGACTATTCTTCATCTACCACTAATGAATGGCTTTTCATTACTTGTCAGACTGTAGTGATCATCCTTCCAAATTCCACCTGTGAGTTTGTTTCCTAAGCTCATTCCTGATACTAAATGTCATTGGAGACAGAGGGGGGAGAGGTGTAGGAAGGGCTAGCGGGGAGGGGGAAGGGAGAGAGAGAGAGAGAGAGAGAGAGAGAGAGAGAGAGAGAGAGAGAGAGAGAGAGAGAGAGAGAGAGAGAGATTGGTTGTTCTTTTAGAGATGACACTAAGTAGTGTTCAATTTATCCCTAGATTTGTACTCAGAGATCAAGAGATCACTTTTGGTGAGGTTTTGGGGACTATATGTGATGATGAGAATGGAACCTGGTTACTACTTGCATGCAAGACAAGTGCTTTACTGGGCACTTTTGCTACTATTGTTCTATAAATAGTGCATACTCCAAAGAGAAAAGAGGGTCTTTCTGCAGGTTGGATAGATAGTACAGCAGGTAGAGAACTTGCATTGCTTGCAGCTTACCAGGGTTCAATGCTAGGCATCCAGTATGTTCTTCCAAGCACCACCAGGAGTAATTTCTGAATTCAGAGCCAAATGAAACCTTAGCAATGGCTGGTGTGGCCCCAAACAAACAAAAAGCACATCCCCTATTGTACCATCGTTCTGGTCCCTGTCATTGGTCAATCTTCTAGGGAAAGAGCTCCTAAGACAAAGACTTTTCTACAGAAGGATTTCACCTGTACCTTTAAAAAAAGTGTAAAAAACTATCCAAAGAAAGTCTGGAAGCCTCCATAAAGACTGCAAGGGTGCAATGACCTGCAGCAGTCCTTCAGGGATGCTCCAAATGTAGCTTGGGTTCAGATTGTGGCACCCACTCACTGACCAGTCATAAAAGGCAGACTGCCCCTACTTGGGGAGCTTGCAGAAACACACTGCTGCAATAGATTGCTAGGATTGTCATAATGAAATTACACAAATGGATAGATTTATTTTTTTTAATTTTTTATTTTTAATTATGAGAACAAAGATGCAAAGAAAGAGGACAAGGTAAAGTTACAGTGGAAGGACAATCACCTATAAACAGATATCTCAGAAGTCCCCTTGCTGATAGATTTATTTTAAGGAGATTTTTAAGAGCTGGAGAAATGGTACAGTATGTAGGGGCACTAGCTTTGAATGCAAGCAGCCAACTTAGGTTCAAGTATGCATTCTTGTTGTTTTGTGTGACTGTCCCTCTATACTTACTTACTTTGATGTCTCCCTATGCCCCCTAATCTCTTCTCAGAAAGATGCCATCCATATCAAGTATGAGCCTTGAAGCCTTATTTTCACATTATTACCTCACTAAAATTATTATTCACTCACAAAAGAGTGAATACTTTAGGCATTATATTACACAGGACTATTTCTTCATTTATTCTTTGTTTTTAAATAGTGGCAATCACTTTTACCCTTTTTTTTTCTAACTTTAAATAACACAGCTTGCAAAGTTGTTCATAATACAATTGTTTCAGGCATTCAGTGTTCCAACTCCAATCCCACCACCAGTGTGACCTTCCTCAGTTTCCAACCTAGCCCAACTCTGTCCTCTTGGCAGACACAAAACAGTCTTCTTAAATTTCTTATCCCCTGTTGTGAGAAACAACAACTTTAAAAGACCTACCAAATAACAGTCTTTATAAAGCAATTATTCTTTTTGAATATCTTTGTGTTTGGTATTTGTTCTATATGAATGACAGTTATTAAAGAAATAGCTGTTGAGTTTAACTTACCCTTTAACTAGAGAAGAAATACTTTTGTGTTAAAAGTATTCATTTATAATAAAATACATAGTGAGTCCATGTCAGTAATTTTATTGACCTGAAATTATTATTTTGAGCAGGTTCTCAAGATTGAGAGTTGAATAATATTGAATAATGCTGAGTAAAGGTGATTTTCATAGTTTTGGGGGGTCTTAAGAAGATTATCTTTTTATTTTATTAATATGGTAGAACCACATTGGACCATCTGAACACTATGATCTATAACCATGCTCCTAAGAACTTCCTGTGGTAGATTTTGAGCTAACTCTATAGTCCTTAGAATTTTATTAAACACTTACTATGTCCTAAACTTTATAGGTTACAATGAAAAATGGTAGTAAAGGGGCCGGGCGGTGGTGCTAAAGGTAAGGTGCCTGCCTTGCCTGCGCTAGCCTTGGACAGACCGTGGTTCGATCCCCCGGTGTCCCATATGGTCCCCCAAGCCAGGAGCAACTTCTGAGCACATAGCCAGGAGTAACCCCTGAGCATTACCGGGTGTGCCCCCCCCCCAAAAAAAAATAAATAAAAAGAAAAATGGTAGTAAAAAAAATTTTTAAACTCCTGAAATTTAACTCATTTTACCCCAAGTAGAATCCATAAAAATGTTTTATAGTCTCAAAATTTCAAGTAAAATCAAAGTATAAATGAAGATAAACCTAATTACTAGTTAGACATTCAACCTGAGTCTCATGATTTTGATTTTAATATATCAAATTCAGAAAACCCTAAGAAGATATTTTTAAATTTTGAGAGGGGCACACCTGCTCACTAGTGCTCAGAGCTTACTCCTGGCTTTGCATTCAGGGATCACTCCTAGTGGGTTCAAAGACTATATGGTGTGCTGGGTTGGTCACATACTAGGCAAATGCCCTACCCACGGTACTATCAGTCCAAGTCTAGAAGATCTTACTAGTCAATTTCTTATACTAAAAATCAGAATGAACTAACCAGTTTATTGATACTATAAAAGCTTAGAAGTGGTAGCTAACTTAATAAGCTTCTCACAGATGTTTAAACACAACCAAAATACTAGTAATCATGTCTGCCAATTTAGATGTTATAAGTCAAAACAGAAGTTGGTGGTAGAAACAGAATTAATCTGAGGTGTGATCAGGAAGCACAAGTCATAATAAAGAACAATGAACAATAATTAAGTAGGCCATGTGCTAAATCTATCACATTCAGTGTTTCATTCAAGCTTCAGAACCAAAGTCTGAAATCAGTGTCATTATTCTCTTGCCTATAAACATGAGAGTTAGGGTGCTGAAATATTAAGTAATTTGTCAACTTCACACAATGTAAGTGCTTTATTGAGCATAAAATAAATTTTCCTAACTCTAAAAATTGTCATCTTTCCTCTAGCATCATAAGCACTCTCCAAATTGAGATGGTTTCCACAGAAAACAATCCTCTAGTAGCTAGACCGATCAGTGGTGAATAGGATGCTTGCCTTTTATGTGATCTACCTGTACCCCATTTGCTCTCTAGAGTCCACCAGTAATAATCCCTGATTACAGAGCCAGGAATTAGCCGGTATGTGCCCTCCAAAAACTAGAAAAGTTGGATGATTTATATATCTTGCTGTATAAGAATATTTAACATTTCTATATTACAATGTCCAGCTCAGAATCTATTTCTAACCTTAAATTTTTCTTCTAGTCAATGTTATTTTGTGAATTCCCAGCATAGCAGGGCAATGTGGTGGCTGCCTTATGAACCAATATTATAATTTTCATTTACAAAACTTTACTAAGTAGTGTCAGCTGAGTATTAAAATAGGATAACATCTTTAATAAATAAACCCAAGTCTCAGAGGCTTCATATAGTAAAAAATATATTTCTTACTCTCTCAAAGTTTTATGAAGAAAGTTCGCGGTGGGTCTTTCTTCTGAGAAACTCTCCTCCAAATGAAAACTATACCATCTCCTTTCATTTTAAACCTTTCTAAGATTGTCATTAGTATCAGAAAATAGTATGGGCAAGGACAGAGAATACTTTACCACCTTAGTCTGAAAGTGATTACATTATTTTCATTAATAACCCATTAGTCAGAACTTGTCACATGGACATGCCAAAATTCAAAAGAGTACTGAAATTGAGTCTCCAGATGAAGAACTGCAATCTAACTACAACATAATTCTATAGAATTATAGAATTATATATATATATTATAATTCTATAGAATTATAGAAGAATTTTCATACTATTATATATCTGGTAGCTGTTTTTTTCCTCGTTGTTGTTCACTGATTTGGGGCTTATGAAAAGCAAAATTTCTTTTGTTTGATTTTGGGAATATACCCAGTGGTTCTCAGAACTTAGACCTAGCTCTGCACTCAGGAATCACTACTGATGGGCTTGGAAGACTATATGGGATACCAGGAATCACACTGGGGGTGGCCATGTAAAAGGCAAATGCCCTGCCCACTGTACTATATCTCCAGACCCTAACAAGCAAGATTTCTCAAATGATTTCTTTTCCTGACATTGTCACCGTAGCTACTTATGACATTAGTGTATTCTCCCATGTATATAGATATATCAGATTATAGGTTGAATGCTGGTCCCCCAAAAGGGTATGTCTACCTGAAATCTGTGATTGTCACACTATTTGGAAAGGTTCTTTATAGAGAGAACTGAATTAAGAATTCTGAAATAAAGGCCATAGTAATGGTACATTAGGTAAAGTGTTTGTCTTTTATGTGGCCAACCCAAGTTTAATTCCCAGCACTCTGTTTGTTCCCTCAAGTCCTTTCAGGAGTGATTCCTAAGTGCAGACCCAGAAATAAGCCTTAATGGATATGATACCACTCATCCACAACCCCATTGGCAACAAAAAAGAGATGAGATCATGCTGGAATAATTGCTTAGACCCTAAATCCAGTTACACATATAAGAAAGAGCCACATAAAGATGGAGGCAGAAACTGGGGTTTTGTCACTACAAGCTAAAAGAATGCCTGGAATAGGAGAAAAATGGAGGTGAGAGAAATGTAAGTATTCTCCCCTACAGTCTCCGGAGGAAGTATTGCTTAGCTGATGCCTTTATTTTATATATTAACCCTGTACATGTGTGAATACTCTACTGTTTTAACCCATCAAGTTTGTGGTCATTTGCTAAGGCAGTGTTAGGAAATTAATAACAGCATAATAACGTGTGCAAAACTCTTATATGTGTCTCTCCATAATTCATGCTGAAACCCTACCCTATAGGAAAGACAGAGGTGACAGACACAGAGCTAATACTTAAGAAAAATGCTGTGTGACGACACTGCAAGAAGACTAACATCTCTAAATCAAGGAAAGTGGTCTTAGGGGGAAATCAACTCTATCTTTAATTTCTAGAACTGTATATAATATTTATATTGTTTAAACTACAGAATCTGTGGGATTTTTACTATGGTAGTCTAGGCAAAATACGAGAAGTGATAGAAAAATTTTCTATGGGTAAACGCTCTGAAGAAAGATCAGAATGTTTAGTGTAATACTTTTAGCTTATTAGTACTTTGTTTAATAGGCAAACTAATGAAGCCATAAACCAAGCATATGTGAGGAAGACTTCCGTTTTCTCAACTCTTTAACCAATGGTTTTCTTTCTTGAGTTTTGGACCAGATACACAATGAAAAATAAAGTTTTGGGGGAAGAGGGGGGAAAAAAAAGAAAAAGAAAGTTTTGTTTAAGTGTTGGTTTTTCATAAAGAATTCTTAAAATCATACAGGTGTGGGTGGGGTGGGGAGTAGGTAGATCTCGGAAATTGGTGGTGGGAATCCTGCACTGGTGAAGGGGGGTGTTCTTTACATGACTGTAATCATACAACTACAATTATATTTGTAATCACGGTGTTAAATAAAGATAATTTATAAAAAAAAAAAGAATTCTTAAAATCAAATTAAAAAAGCATATACCAAAACACTACTAAGTACTTCATATATTACTTCCTAGGTACCTTAAGGTTTGGGTATTATCAATGGAGTACTGGTGACAACTTAGAGTAACTCATGAGAACTGACTGTATGTATATTTCCCTGACTTCAGTGGCAAGTTAAAATCAAACAAAGTGGCATTTTCCAATCACCTCTGAACCAGGGAAGCCATCTATGAAACATCCAAATTTGTCTATGACATCACCTGGAAGCAATCCTCTACCAGGAAGACCCTACTGCTGCTCTGACATCAATTTACTCTAAGGAGTCTTCCCTTAACACTGAGAAGATTTAAACAGCAATGACCTGCATACTGGACAGGGCTTTCTGCATTGCCCTTTATGACTTAAAATTAGATGCCACTCCGCACCATACTGACTTCAATGTAGAATATACAGATTCCAGGACCTTCAATACAGAAACATGATACCAACAACAGAGACTGAAAAATATAACTGTATGGGCACTACAGACAATGACTGAGACTGGACAAGCTAGTTTGCCTGGAGCCTAGAAATGGTCTTATGTCAGGAAACTTCAGGGGTAGGGTCTCCTTGTACTTAGGCCAAAGCTTTTCCTTTCCATGACCCCCATACTTTGGTGGGCCCATGCAAACGATAATCGCCATACTAACATTATTTTTACAGTGCTCCGTTGACTCTGAACCTTTAAGAAACCACTAGTAAAAATATCTGGAACTGCAAAAAAAATGATTTACATTAGTGTTAACATATATGCTTTTAGTTACACTAACATTCTGGAGGATAAAGGAGGGAGATAAGGGATATATGCTTGGGAACAGGGATGAAAGGAGGACAACACTGGTGGTGGAAAGGCCCTCATTTATTGTCACTATGTGCCTTAAATATCACTGTGTAAGATTTGTAATTCACTTTAAAAATTAAAAAAAAAATCAAACAAAGTGAGAATATTTACACCACCACAGAAAATGGATATATCCAACAAACTACTGAATTGGGAACTGATATATTACAATCATATAAATGAGAAAAATATAGATTACTATGATAATTTTCCCTAGTAATGCTAAGTAGCAGGTCTCAATTTCAACTTGAATTTATCTTATTCCCATAGTATACACAGGTTGTCAGTGCCTGTTCTAGGTTGCCCCCCACTTGAACAGTATTTTGCACAAATCAATAATAAAAATGCAGTGATAATTCTAGAAACTCAAAATTCATAAAAATACCATGGACTACCACTATTAAATTTAATAATGCAAACCAAGTATATAATCCCTTAAATATTTAAATAAGAACTTTGTTGAAATTTTATACAAATACAATACATATTCCACAGTAATACCCCCTCTTTTTTTTTTTTTTTTTTTTTTTTTTTTTTTTTTTTTTTGGTTTTTGGGCCACACCCTGTGACGCTCAGGGGTTACTCCTGGCTATGCGCTCAGAAGTTGCTCCTGGCTTCTTGAATACCCCCTCTTTTAATGATATATTTTTATCAGACCCTCACAAAACTTAGATTAGTTTGTTATATAAGAATGGATAAACTATGACTGGGGAGGGAATTATCCCTTTCCTGATGAGCTGGAATGAGACAAGATATAAACTATATTTCTACTTCCAAACATCAACAGTTTATCAATGGAAGAAGCAAAGAGGAAAGTGATCCTATTTATGATGACTGTAATTACTGATTTTTTTTTTTTTTTTTTTTTTTTTTTTTTTTTTTTTTTTTTTTTTTGGTTTTTCGGGCCACACCCGTTTGATGCTCAGGGGTTACTCCTGGCTACGCGCTCAGAAATTGCCCCTGGCTTGGGGGGAACCATATGGGACACCGGGGGATCGAACCGTGGTCCTTTCCTTGGCTAGCGCTTGCAAGGCAGACACCTTACCTCTAGCGCCACCTCGCCGGCCCCTAATTACTGATTTTTACTAAAACTCAGGGAACACTAATTGGAGGGGATAAATAAACACTGAATTAGAGAGTAGGCCTCACTTGTTTTTCTTGCAGTTCACACTACAATCTTCATAGCTGTATTTGTAGAGTATGTGACTAGTTATTCACAAGCATATTCATTTGACAAAAGTTATTCATAGAGTATTTGACAAGTTCAAAAATAATTCTCTTGTTTTGTTCTCTAAAGCCAGTGATATAAATTCTGAGCCACTCACTTATTTTCATGAACATAAGAAAAAAGTAGTTGGCTCTTTAAAAACAAAGAAGAAATGAAATATTCTGACTGCCTCATGAAAACCTGCAGATTCTAGCTTGTTTTCAAGTTTCTGGTTATGAAACAGAAGCAATATACTATCTTCCATTTGTTTGTTGTTTGTTTGTTTGTTAGTAGGCAGGGAAGGGCAGTAGAGGTGGTGGGAGGGAAACTGAGGACATTGGTGGCAAGAAATGTGTACTGTTGAAGCAAGTTCTACATTGTACAAAACTCAATCAAAACCAACTTTTTAACTGTGTATTTCACAGTAATTCAATTAAATAACTTATATGTTAATAAAACAGCAAAAATAATCTTGGAAAAAGATTTAGCAAGTGGAAATAAGCCTGTCACCATATAATGGAACAAAAACAGTACAAGAAACAGAAAGAATCAGCAGTACTCCTTGCTAATTACCCATCTTTTCCCCATTCTGCATTCTTGAAATAAAAACAAAGGAATCTGACCAAAACCAACATTTTGATGAGTAAAGTTGTAAATGAATGAGAAACAGATGGGCCTGGTTTTCCCAGGGGTCTATAAATGAAGAGCAAGGTGCGGGGGAAAATGCATTGGGGGCTTCACTGGCGAATCCTCTGCACTATTTAATATACCCAAAATGCAGACAAAGTACTCAGACCCACATCTCCACACATTGGCAAGACTCAACATAAAAGAATTTTGGTGCCAAAGGAACAGGCTTTGGAGACCCCCACACATTGTTTGGCACCTCACAAATCATATTTTATAGGTGCTGAAGGCAGTTGCAAATCTCACATGTGCAGCCAGAAGTTTTTATTCAAGAACCCAGCAATTCTGGCTTTGATCAGAAACCACAGATTGGTGTAAACATTTCTCTTGCCACATTTTATGATATTTATATTTTTGCATAGATCCTCCTGTCCTGATGATATCAAAATGTTCTTCAGGCATCAGCTGCAGTGATAACCCCACCTCAGTCTTCAGGTGGAGGAACATTTATGGCCAGGGAAACAGACATAGCAAAGGTTCATCCCAACCTGAGGAAGTGCACTTTGAACATCTAGGTCAAATCTCTTTCTTCTTGGGATTCGAGAGTCTCCCCAATGTCTTCTAATCATGCATATATCTAGTTACAGCCCAGAAAGAATGTCTTTTCAGTTTTTCACTGGGGGAGAGGAAAGACTGGAGGGAATGCAGGCCTGAAACCACAGATTATTTGAAAGCCATCCAAGCTGACTTTGAGATTTTTGAAAATAATTTATTTGGCAATTCTGAGAGCCAAGACTGGCCATTTGGCCAAGGCAACATGCCCTTCAGTGCAAAGACTACAATTAATGGGCCACATCATTCTCCACTCTCAAGCAACAGAAGTGGCCAGCTGCTGGAGAACCCTGTGCGGTCTTCCAGTGTAAACGTCACTGATATCATCACCATCAGAAGGTCATAAAACTGATTGATTATAAACACAGCTCTCATTTGTTTACAGCTTACATTTTTGGGCTTGGGGTAATTAGCACATTAGCCGTCTCTCAGGGTGAGGGCTCACAGGTGCTGGGACAGAGGCATCCAGGGAAACCCTGCCAGGACTCTCATAAAGCCATCATTAGTTTTCAGGAGAAAGAGACTGGAAAATGCTGATTCAGCCAAGCAGAGAGTAAGGGGGTGGAGATTATAACACCTACATGGGTCACGTGTGTAGGACATCCGACTACCGGAGTAATGTCTCCTACACAAGGTAAGGTTGGAAAAGAATCTAAGACTGATGTTAGCAATATGCAGAAGTCCTCTGAGGAGTATCTGCTGAGCCTTCTAAGATTCCTTCCCTTTCTCTCTGGCCAGTGAAGCAGATAATGAGCACTCTTTCACGTGGTGACTGGTACTACTTCTTTTAGTTACAGTGAAAATAGACCCTTTTATAAAGATGCTGCTTCTCACACACTTTCTTGGGGAAAGCTGATGGCTTGTCTTGTCTTTTCTGAAGTTGATTCTCATCAGAACCCGCCCCTTCTTGCCTTGCTTTGAGCCTTCCATAATCGAACAGGTTTTACAGCAACATCTGGAGCCATGGATGAGTGCAGACTGTCTCCTTAGCCATGCAGGTCAAATGGGTGAGTTTTCTCTATTGGCCTCATTAACACATTAAGAGTGTAAATGCTTCTTAAAGAAATGAGAAGATCTTTTGGGGCAATGACCAGGTGCTTACAGTTGGAGTGGTGAGATTAATCACAGAACACGGGAGTGATAACATAGCAGTAGGGTGTTCCATTCCTGGCATCCCAAATGGTCCCAGGAGCATCCCAGGAGCAATTTCTGAGCACAAAGAGTAACCCCAGAGTACCTCTGGATGTGGCCCAAAAAACAAAACAAAATAAAATAAAAGATTAATCATAGAACTAGCTCCTCCTTTTTAAAAAAAAAAAAATTTGGCTTTACTCAATTTCTAAATCTTTTCATCCAGTCTAAGTCTGTCTTTTCTATATCTAACCAGTAAGTGGTTAGAATCTAGAAGTAAATATAGAATATTAAATATTAAAGCCATATTCTTATTAGTTTGAATTCCATTTTCCATATAAGTCCTATTTATTTGATTTTTACCCTTTTCAAAGTTCCTTCACTTAAATTACTTATCCTTTTCCTCATAGTAATGCCATGGATTTAGAAGGTATCATATAGTAGCTGCACTTCAGAGATTAGGATCCTGGCCCAGAAATGCTCCTGATCTATTTAGACCATAAAGCTACTGAGTGTTAAATGTCATTTAAAATTTGTTTTTCTTGTCTCAAAGTATGCTATTTCTTTCTTTCTTCCTTCCTTCCTTCCTTCCTTCCTTCCTTCCTTCCTTCCTTCCTTCCTTCCTTCCTTCCTTTCTTTTTCTTTCTTTTTTTTTTTTTTTTGGTTTTTTGGGTCACACCCAGCAGTGTTCAAGGGCCACTCCTGGCTCTACGCTGAAAAATCACTCCTGGTAGGCTCAGGGGACCATATGGGATGCAGGGATTTGAACAAACATCCTTCTGCATGCAAGGCAAATGCCCTACCTCCATGCTATCTCTCTGGCACCAAGCATGCTATTTTTAAGTGTTTTGATATGAAGATATTCTTTTCTAGCTATTTTCTAAAATTTAGCCACAGCTAGAATATCGACCAGCTAATTTCTATGAGATACACAGAAATCACTACAAATAAAACCAGATGAATTTTTTAGATTACTTTTTTGTTTCTTTTTCTTTTTTTCTTTTTTGTTTGTTTTGTTTTGTTTTTGTTTATGGGTCACACCCGGTGGCTCTCAGGGGTTCCTCCTGGCTCTACTCAGGAATCACTCCTAGCAGATTTAGGGGATTATAAGAGATGCCTGGGATCAAAGCCAGGTCTGTTCTGGTCAACAGAATTCAAGGTAAATGCCCTACCGCTATCATTCCAGCCCCCCCCCCCCCATTTTTGGTAGATGTTTCAATGATCGATAAATATCCATTTAAAACACTTTAGTTCCCCAGTTAACCTCATGTACGAAGGTAAAATACAAATGGATTAAAGACCTTGATATCAGACCCGAAACCATAAGATATATAGAACAATACGTAGGCAAAACACTCCAGGACATTGAGACTACAGGCATCTTCAAGGAGGAAACTGCACTCTCCAAGCAAGTGAAAGCAGAGCTTAACAGATGGGAATATATTAAGCTGAGAAGCTGCTGCATCTCAAAGGAAATAGTGCCCAGGATACAAGAGCCACCCACTGAGTGGGAGAAACTATTCACCCAATACCCATCAAATAAGGGGCTAATCTCCAGAATATACAAGGCACTGACAGTACTTTACAAGAAAAAAACATCTAATCCCATCAAAAAATGAGGAGAAGAAATGGACATACACTTTGACAAAGAAATACAAATGGCCAAAAGACACATGAAAAAATGCTCCACATCACTAATCATCAGGGAGATGCAAATCAAAACAACTATGAGGTACCACCTCACACCACAGATTGGCACACATCACAAAGAATGAGAACAAGCAGTGTTGGCGGGGATGTGGAGAGAAAGGAACTCTTATCCACTGCTGGTGGGAATGCCATCTAGTTCAACCTTTATGGAAAGCGACATGGAGATTCCTCCAAACACTGGAAATCGAGCTCCCACCCATACGATCCAGCTATACCACTCCTAGGAATATACCCTAGGAACACAAAAATACAATACAAAAATCCCTTCCTTACACCTATATTCATTGCAGCACTATTTACCATAGCAAGACTCTGGAAACAACCAAGATACCCTTCAACAGACGAATGGCTAAAGAAACTGTGGTACATATACACAATGGAATATTACGCAGCTGTCAGGAGAGATGAAGTCATGAAATTTTCCTATACATGGATGTACATGGAATCTATTATGCTGAGTGATAAGTCAGAGAGAGAGAGAAAAATGCAGAATGGCCTCACTCATCTATGGGTTTTAATAAAAATGAAAGACATTCTTGCAATAATAATTTTCAGACACAAAAGAGAGAAGGGCTGGAAGTTACAGCTCACCTCATGAAGCTCACCACAAACAGGGATGAGTTTTGTTAGAGAAATTACTACATTTCGAACTATCCTAGTAATGAGAATGTATGAAGGAAATAGAAAGCCTGTCTAGAGTACAGGTGGGGGTTGGGTGGGGAGCAGGGAGACTTGGGACACTGGTGATGGGAATGTTGCACTGGTGATGGGTGGTGTTCTTTACATGACTGAAACCCAAACAACACAATCATGTATGTAATCAAGGTGTTTAAATTAAAAATATATTAAAAAATAAAAATAAAACACTTTATTTGAATTCTCAGAGTTTGCTTCAGTGAATTGTTAAAACTCAAGTAACTTCTAAAAGCATCATTAGTTTATGTAGTGACTAGTTAAATGCTCACACCTGAATCCCATAAATATTATTAATTAATCAATATTCCATGTGTATCTGTAATCTTATAAGAACCGCTAAAGTCTTTTTAAAAAGCAGGATTTGGGGAAAAATTCCCATGAAAACTATGGCCACACTATGTAAATGTAGTAAAGATGGGATTTAATGGATTCAATATTCAATATCCAACTCATTTTTATTGAGCTTCTATTGTATCTTGCAGTGTGCTAAGCTCGAGAGCTATTAGAGTGAACAAGAGATAAGTCCTAAAGTCCTAGCAACTTCAAACTGATAAGGAGGCTTCCCCCCCCCCCCTCTCTCTCTCTGGTAATTTTTATTATAACACTGTGCTAACCAAGTTGTTCAGAAGACAGTCATTTCAGGCATTAAATATTTAAGCATCATTCCACCATAAGTGTGACCATCCCTTCACCAATATCCTAGGTCATCCACACACTACCAGAGCCTGTCTCCATGCAGACACAAAAAATTTTACTTCATATTGCTTGTTACAACACAAAGACAATGGGAATTATCAAAACTTAGAACAAAACAAGTCAATTTGAAGTTATTGTTTTCTCTCTCCATAGTTATAACTAAAGTCAGAACTAATCATTTACTGGGCTATGGTTTGGTTCTAATTGAGCCTTCTGCTCCACTGGTTACATTTATGGAGGCAGGTTGAGTACTATATTTTTCCAACAGATTGCCTATGATATTACTGGCCTGACACTCTAGGATATTAAGGTGTGACCACTATGAGATATTAGGTGTGGCCATTTGTAGTCATAGGGTCCAGAATTTATACATATAAATTAGGTGTCTTGGGAGTTTGATAAGGCCAAGCCATGGAGCTGGCACTAGGACTTTCTGACAGAGGGTGTTGGGAGTTGGCGTTGGACTGCTGTAGTTTATGCAGAAAGAAAAGTTTTATGAGAAGGTCACAGTGGTATTGGTCCACTCTGAACTACCTGGGATCTATTGGCATTATTCTCTTCTCTTTTTTTAATATAGTTTACGTAACATGGTTACAATAATAGTATTAACATTTATTGTATTAATACACAAAATTTTGGCCCTCCATCACCACCAAAGGGTTCAGAACCTCTACTACTGTACCTGCTACCACTACCCCAATCTTCATTTTAGCTTCCCCTGCCCTCAATTCTTATTAATAAATTCTGTGATCCAAGGCCAAGGCTGTTTGGCACTCACTTTTTGGTACTGCCTATTATTGTGTGTGTGTGTGTGTGTGTGTGTCTATATTCCATAGATAAGTGAAATCATCTGATATTTTTTCTTCTTAGAGGGGATCTTTCTAGAGCCTGCTCAGCCAGTAAGTCTTGGTTAGATGCCTTTATTCCCATAATACATTCTATTCTGAATTATAACCCATAATTATGTGATGTCAGATACTTCACTGTCAGTCTTTCTCAGAGTCATATCCCTAGCCCCTAGCTCCTTGATTAGCATGCAATATGTTAAACAAAATATGAGTGAATAAATAATCTCGTTTCTTTCTTGGTCAATCAAACTCAAAGAACTGGAAAGGTCATACAGTGGATAGGACACTTGCCTTGTATGCAGCCAACCCAGGTAGATACCTAAAACTTTTAACAGTCCTCATAGCATTTCCAGGAGCCAAGAGTAATCCCTAAGACTTCTGGATGTGGCAAAAATAAAAAATAAAAAAATAAAAATAAAAAAAGAAACTAATCAAATGAGAAAGTGGCATCACAGCTGGACAGCCTAATGCAATGACTTTCTACAAGTGATTTCTTGCCAAAAATAACATTAAGTAAGTGTTAGAGCACAGAGAATATACTGTAAAGCTAGGGAAAGCAGGGTCTATTATAAAATATCAACTCTTCCTTTCTGCCGCTATTAATTCTCTTCTTCTTTTTAAGGATCATTACTTATTCAGCTATTGTTGTCTTCAACTCCTTTCCACAAACTAAGAATAAACATAATGTCTTTACTTTATGGCCTTTACATGTCCTTTCAATTTCTTTTTATATTTTATTCTAATATTAGGAGAGTTTATTTTTTATTTTTAAAAGTTACTTTATAGAAACACTATAGTTTACAAGGTTGTTTATTTTTACAAAATTGTTCATGATTGAGTTTGAGTCATATAGTGTACAATACTCTTCACCAGTGCACATTTAGGAAAGTTTATTCTTAATCACAAAAAGCTATGAAGAAAGGGCCAGAACAGTGGCACAAGTGGTAAGGCATCTGCCTTGTGTGTGCTAGCCTTGTATGGACCACAGTTTGATTCCCTGGCATCCCATATGGTCTCCCAAGCCAGGAGAGAGTTCTGAGTGCATAGCCAAGAGTAATCCCTGAGCATCACCAGGTGTGACCAAAAACAAACAAACAAAAACTATGAAGAAATACCATGCTTCTTTTAATAATGTTTGCCAAAGAGAGATTCTGTAATTGCCTTAAAATATAATAGCACAATATATAGTTCCATATTTTAGTGAATTCCCACAAGTCCAAGTCTCTCCTGCCTTTGTAAAAACACAATGTGTGATGATTTAGTTAGCAAGCATCATGAAAAGCATGAGGTGTATCTTGGATTTGGAGCAAGTCATCCATAGAAACACTGCTCTAAGTCTGAGTGTAACTCCACAGAACAGACCAGTTTTGCCACAATATCTAGAGAAAAACAGATGGAGGAAGATCAGCTCACTCTACCCAAACTCGTAGTTGGATCAAATGGTAATTACTTTATTTATAGTGATAATTATAACTTCTCAACAGAATGGACTATAACTTTTCTAATTTGCCCATTTTCATGTGTTTTTTTATTGATCTGAAGGTAAACATGAGAAACCAAATCACAATAACTTGTCCACAGCTTACATGCCACTCTTTAGCCTACTGACATGATTTTCTGTCTAAGGCACTCTAAAACCACTTTCCCAAAGTGGATTTCTCTAATGATCTACTTATAGAAATATCCAGAAAGTTTCTTCCAGTTAAAATATTTTAGAATATTAAATCTAATGTCATCATTCAATTATTTTGTATATGCATATTTGGGGGGAGTAAGGGAGAAATACAACTGAAATACCCAAAGGATATGTGATGCTGATTATCAAACTAGGGATGATCATTTACAAAGTCAAGTAACTTTACTATCTGTACTATATTTCTGGGCCTCATTCATTTACTGTTAATTGAAAATGTAATATACACTTATGTCAGAGTTATTTCATTTTAATCTAAAGCTATGGCAAATTCTGATTTAGATCTGTTCTATTCATCACTGTATCTGTATTTCCTACTCCAGGAGCAGACACATAAGTATACTCAATAAAATTGAAAGAAGGGGTAAAATAATGAGAGAACTAATGAACACTTAATGTCCGCTTCTGGTATGATAGTGCAAGAAATTACACAGAGCCATTTCTCAATAAAAATTCTGATTAGGTTTTAAAAAATAAAAAATAAAAAACACCGGGGCCGGAGAGATAGCATGGAGGTAGGGCATTTGCCTTGCTTGCAGAAGGATGGTGGTTTGAATCCTGGCATTCCTGAGTCTGCCAGGAACAATTTCTGATCATAGAGCCAGGAGTAACCCGAAGCGCTGCCGGGTGTGACCCCAAAAAAAAAACAAAATAAAACCTTAAAACGTGTAAAATGTCCTGAATGGAATAAAAAAAAATAAAGAAACAATTATTCAAGATCTACTACTAAAACTCAATAAGAATTGCAAGAGCCTATGAGATGTGAATGGAAGACCCAAACCTTTCTCCTCTATTCTCAATAGTGAAACAGATAAAACTTCTCCAGATTTGTATAGCTATAAAGTAAAGGGATGCTTTCCTGAAAACTCCCAGTAAGAAGCCTCCATTCCCAAGAAGGAACGTGAAAAAAATCAAGTTATTCTATCCAAGGTGCCAGGGAAGTGTGAGAACCAAGCAATTTCCATATTCTGCCTTCTTGGGGTGGGGCACTATCTTGAGTTTGTAGCACTAAAAATACTGGGACTCTAAATGTCCTTGTTGCAACCTATGGGGCAAGAATTCCATGCTGAGGAAATTAATCTAAATTACCTGGTACCATTTCCTCTAGTCTTTGGGCACTCAAACCCAAAACTAAGAGAGGTGTACTGCACCTGAAGTCCGCACCTCAGCAGTAATGACTTTTTCCTGAAAGAAAATTGAGTTTGTAGAACAGAGCTCCAAAGCCAGGGTAAAAGAAAATTGAGAAAAAGATGATCCTATAGATTGACTGGAGAGGTAGGTAAGCTGTAGATTGTTAGTTGGTGGAAAGAACGATGTAAGGAGATAATTGAAAAAATAACTATTGCAGAACAAATTTCAAATATTGACTTATCTCTACATTATCTAATCTTCTGAGCACCACTTGGGCAATAAAGACAATAAAAAGAGCTTCAAAGAAATAGAGTTGGTGTTAATATTAATATCTTTAAACTCACTCCTTTAGCACAGATTTCCCTTAAATACTACTATTCAGTTCTCACGTTCTTTTCATTTTCTTTGAGTATTCATTATTCTACTATTATGTTTCTCTCATGCCATGTATGAGAGAGATCACTCTAAGTTGGTCTCTCTCCCATTAATTCACTCAGCTTGCTATTGTTCAGGTCCCTTCATGTAGCAGCAAATTGCATGATTTTTATCTTTTCTTATGGCCAAGTCAAATTCTATTTTGTGTAGATGTACAATAGTTCTTTATAGTGTGCTAATGACTCTAGACAGTGACATATAAACACAAAGAACCAGAAATTAATAAGATTAAAGTAAAAAGAAATTAAAGCTATAAATATATATGTTCCCTCTCTGTTTTCTACAGTCCTAAATAAGAGTAAGTTAGAACATTATACAACTATTGAATCTGTAACATTTACAAAAGTTATGCATATAACAATAAGATTCATATTATGTAACACAAATAATAATAAAAAGTAAATGGTACATGACTATAGAAATTAATTTTCCATCTCTCACTAGAAACAAGTTAAAATAAATCTACAAAATTAATAAATCTACAGATGATTCTAATATAATAAAATATAAACAAGAGAGTAACCTATAAGGAAATAACTCAAAATAGTAAAAAAACAAAGGTAAATTAAAATATAGTACTATAAATTATAATGTAACATTATAAGATATTCATCAAATAAAAGTAAATAAAAAGTAGAATAACAAAAGATATGACATATAGAACAATAGTAAAATGACAAACCTTAAATCTAACTATAAAAGTTGTATTATACACGTGTAAATTGAATAATGGTCAAGGAAAAAGAGAAAATGTCATACTAGCTTTTAGAAAGAGAATCCAACTATATATTCTTTATATCCAGCTATATTTTCCATAGAGAAAACATGTTATTTTAAAATACACAAAGCGATTAAAGCAAGAGGATACAAAAATCTGTTAATGCAAAAACAATATGAAGGTAGTTGGATTAGCCCTATTTTTAAACAAAATAAACTCAAAATAAAAAATAGTATTAATAATATAATAGGGGCCCGGAGAGATAGCACAGTGGCATTTGCCTTGCAAGCAGCCGATCCAGGACCATAGGTGGTTGGTTCGAATCCCAGTGTCCCATATGGTCCCCCGTGCCTGCCAGGAGCTATTTCTGAGCAGACAGCCAGGAGTAACCCCTGAACATTGCTGGGTGTGGCCCAAAAACCAAAAAAAAAAAAAAAATAATAATAATATAATACAGGAAGATTTTAAGTATAAATACATTAGAAATATATTTTAAAATATATGTAATCCTAAAAACAGAGTATAAACATACCATAGAGTAAAATATCATAAAATATCAAATTAAAATTAAAAATGAAGAAGCAATTGAACAATAATACTCATCAATTTATTACTTTTCATTCAAAATAATAAATAGAATAAAAATCATATCATTCAAGAAATGGATTGGGCAAACACCACAAACCAGCTACATCCCACTAGATTACTAGTTATGAAACAAACCTTAAGAGATTTAAAAGAATAAAAGTAATACTTCAATAGAATCAAGAGACCTAAAATTTAGCAATCTAAACTTAAATGGACTGTTATACTGGCAGGCAAGAGAACAAAGGGTGGTGGTACAGGATGCACTCTGGGAATACTGGTAGAGGGAGGTTGACACAAGTGGTGGGAATGGCCTTGACTCAGTGTATATCTGAAATCAAGTATGAAGAACTTTGTAGATCACAATGGTTTTAAAAAAATAAAATAAAAATACTAAATATGTTCTCTGTAATACAATGAACTTAGAAATCAAAAACTAAAAAAGAAGAGAAAATCAACAGTTTGTGATAACTAATATGCACTAAATTACTGGTAAACAAAGAAGAAATCAAAATGATAATTAGAAGATACTTTGTGGGGAAGATACTTTGTGGGGTAGGAGATGTGCCTCAGTAGCAGGTACATATGATTCACAGATCTGAGATCTTGAAGATTTTGAAATGGATTAAAATGGAAATACAGTATAACAAAACTTGGACAATGTAGATATTTTAGAAATGTAAATTTTGTAGAGAGCTAAATCTAACCTAGTTTAAGTCATGAATAAAGTACAAACAAACCCAAAGCAGTAGAAATTAGGAAATAAAGATTAGAGTAAAAATTATCTAAGAAAGAAATAGAGAAAGTCAATGAAACATAAACCTGGCTTTGTAAAGAAAAACAAACAAAAAAAAACTTAAACACACTACTGCTAATATGCCTTCAATGCTTATTATTCTTAGAATATCTCACTGATTTATGTATTTACTTACATTAAAACTTCCAGGTTCACCATTAATACTAGAGTGGAGCAGCTCAACTATGGCCCAAAGATGGTGCCAGTGTATGGTATTACCAAAACTCAGTAGGCCAAACTAATAAACTGTGTAGCAATTTTACATCTACTGAACAAAATAGTATTTTTTTGTTTTGTTTTGGGCCACACCCGTTTGACGCTCAGGGGTTACTCCTGGCTATGTGCTCAGAAATCGCCCCTGGCTTGGGGGACCATATGGGACGCCGGGGGATCGAACCGCGGTCCGTTCCTTGGCTAGCGCTTGTAAGGCAGACACCTTACCTCTAGCGCCACCTTCCCGGCCCCCAAAATAGTATTTTTAAGGTTATAATTTATTTTTATTTGTTAACTTTTGGGGAAAATGATATTTTTAATTGGACTCACATTTTAGTTTACTTTACTTCCCTAGTAATTCATTTTTATAGAATTTTTCCAAGTGTTAGATTGTGATATATCTAAAACAGAACTTGGTATCACAGAGACAATACAGGGGGGTTTAGGTACTTGTTTTGCACATAGTCAAGCTTGGTTTGATCCCTGTACCATATATAGTCCCCCTGAATACAGCTCGAAGTGATCCCTGAACACTGAGCCAGGATAAGCTCTGGGTACTGTTGGTACTCAAAGCTATCCTGTGTATCCACAATTCCAAAAATTGGTCAACTAAATAAAAACAACACTGGTCTTTCACCACAGCTAAATCTGAGAAGCACAGTTTAGATATCTATTGAAATTCTTTGTTTCTCTTTTCTAACAATCTCTAGGATTACCTTAGCAAATATAGCACTCAATGTTGAAAAAGTTAATGGCGAAACAGAGATATGCCATTGTATAGAATCTGAACTATTATTGGCTAATTCATGAATATATAGTTTTGTGTTAACAGGAAAAATAAAAGGTGGGGAGTGAAGGAGTGAATTAATACTCGGATATATTATTAGTACTTCTAAGAAAAGTTTTTGAACTAATATTGGTTCATGAAAAACTAGAAAACATTTCCCAGGAATTAAAAGAACCTAACATTGTTTTTGAAATCACATACATCATATAAATCTATTCAACTTAATTTTCTAGTTTGTGTTCACATCTAAATTGTGTATCATCCCTGTAAAAATAGTACAGTTCCTAATATGTATACTTAAAATAGAAATGCATGTATGTTTACTTATAAATCTATCTATTCATCTGTCAGCCTATATAAACTTAAACTGATCTAAAGCTGTAAATCAGCACAAAGGTTCAGAAAATAAAATTCCTTTTAAATATACTTCTCACATTTGTTTTTAATCCACATCATAATCTCATAAGATAGTTAAGATTTCTGTTGTTCTCATGAAACAAATCAAATAGCCGAGGTTATGAAGCTAAAGTAAAATTAAGAGGTATTTCAGGTAATTACTGATATATTCTGGTTTTGATATCTGCAATTAAAGAAAGGGAAAAACTGGGGCCTGGATTATCCCATTAATTCACCTTCAGCATCAATTTACTCTTTGTACAATTTCTTTACATTGTTAAAACCGACATGGAGGGTACTAGTAAATAGAGACAAAGGGCCGAATTTTCATTGTTGTGAAATATAATTGCCATGTATAAAATGTGGTGGATCACATTTACAATGACTGTCTAATTGCAAAAGCAGTAAATAGCAATACTAAAGGATCTACCATTCTCCTACAGAAAGCCATCGTGTGATGCAAACAGGCTGACCAGACTGGGAATTTGTTGCAACACTTCAATTCTTTGAAGTGTGTTATTTTTTCCCCTTCTGTTAGAGAGTCTTTTTGCCTTTTAGCCTGTAAAGTCATGATCTGCCCAAGTCTTGTAGCCAGTTTTCCAGAGAAATCATGCCAAAGGTGAACCCACTCAACAGCTGCCGAGCCACCTGCACTACATTCTTGCCAGCTTTGGGCCTCAAATTTTCAGAAAGTTATGCAACCTTTGGTTAAGTTTATTTAAATACATGTTTTATGACTACAGTCTGCACCCCTGCCCCCTGCCATCCCCAAAATTCCAATGAATTGGGAGGTTCCATTCATGCAGATAAGCTTCTAAACAAAAAGATGGCCTTTGGAAATTGACCTGAACTCAGATGTGTCAAGGAGTCTTCACCATTAATTCACATCCAGAGTCAAAATGGCTGCCCTCAGATGTACAAGAGATTTCTGCAGGGCCCATTTTCCACACCAAGATTTTTCAGCTCAAGAACTGAAAAGGAAGTCAGTATCATTTAACTTTATTCTTTCATTTATTCATTCATCATCAAGCACTTATAAAACAAGGAGAATAAGAAGGTGGTTTAATTCTTCTGGAGATTACAACCCAACAAGAGCTCAACTAGGTAATCAACTATCTAGTGTATAAGAAAATGAATGTCATAGTTCCTAACAGTCCTAATCAAATGTCCAAAGAGAGAGAGTCAGGGAGAGACTAAAGTGACTAGAAAAGGCTATATGAAGGCAACATGAATTTTGGAGGAAAAGAAAAATTTCACTAAGGAGAAATGAATGTAAACAACAACCCAAAGGGAAGAAATTATATGTATATGGGGTAAAAAAAAAGGGGGGGGGGCAAGTTCAGGTTAGAACATGAAGGGCTCAGAGGTGACATATGGCTAGAATTTGGAAAGTAGAATAAGACAAGAATACTTCAGGACCAAACAGATAAAAGGTCTCATGAACTGCTTAAACTGCTGTGATGTTATTTAGTAGTCAATGGCAGGGCAATTGAAAAAATTAGAGTTATAATTTGAACAATGTAATAATCCAGAAAACCTTTTTAATATTGATATATAGTAAACATTTCAATTTTCAAAGGCTGATGGTTTGGGGATGAGTAAAGACTTACAACAGGCCCAAATTAGACAATTAGGTCCTAAAGTAGGGGAGTAGCCAAGAAACTGAAGAGAGGAATAACAATTCGGTGGGCAAATGAAAAAAAAAAAAGAGATTAACTCCCTGGTCTTGAGTGACTGCCCAGAAAAATTTATGTTGCAGATGAAAATATTTGGATTGAAATTTATACAAAGTTCTAGAGATTTTTAAAATTTATTTCAAAACTGTGATGTTATCCATATTTTTTTAATTTAAAAAGTCATTTCCCAGGATCACCCAGACAGCTGGTTGCTCTCACCACATTCCTTCATAAGGCTTCTTTTTCCATGGTATTAGTCTGCTTTGGAATATGAACTAGAGTGCAAAAAAATGGGTGAAGAATTTTTACTATAATTAACTGAATGTTAGTCCCTACTTGAGCAATCTCTAGTGGTACATAGCAACCATTTCAGTCCATTCTCCAATCTAGACAGGAGCATACTCTTTGAGGAAGATGGCAGCGAGGTGATCCTTTGAGAGTCTAAGAGGTTTGTGGATCTATTCTGATGGTACACACTGCAACAGTGCCTTGTGACTTCAAACCACTCACTCAAACCAATCAGGAGGTCTTCAGCTCAGAGAGCAGATGGAAATGTTTCCTCAGTGGCAACTCATTGATGGCAACATTCTGCACGAAGAAGCAAGCCTATGGGAAAGTCACTGGAACAGAGCTCTACCTGTGGTGTGCAGGGGCCAAGAGAAACAAAAGTGGTATCATTTCAGGGTTGGGAAATCTAACCTGACCTCACAAATAATTAACCTGAAAGGCCACTTCAAGCTCCCCCAATGGACCCAGATGTTGCACTTCACTTTAGGTAAACGTTATTTTTAGAGACATAAGAATTCAGCATCTAAAATTTATCACCCATCTGAGTGGGAGACAGAGAACACAGAACAGATTTATATGTTTAGGAGGTAGGAATGGGGTTTAAGCTCAATAAAACCTTAACTGTGCTTTACTTTTTAATTTAACTTTCAAACATTTCTTTCCTGTTTTGTGACTAAGAATCTAGTACATGTCACCCTTTCAGTGAAGTATCACAGGAAAGACATTTTTGTGGTGTTTAATGGAAATAATTTTTCTTGTGGTATTGCTCTGATACCCTGGGAAACTAGCTTCCCGAGATAAATTAGACTAAGAGCCGTCTAGTGCTAATTTATTAAGCAGTCAATGGTTTAAAACAACTTTCCCTGTTTCGGCTCACTAGAGATCTGTTACTGGCTCTTGAGAAGACAGCAAAGAGTCAAATACTGATAAATTTTATATATTATCTTGGAACAAAATAAAAGGTTGGTACAGAGGAGTTTCAAAAGCAGGCAAGCCTAACACATCCAGTGGGCAAATCTGTAAGTGTGCACTTTGAACACGTTCATACTGCAACATTCCACACCATGTTTTCCTATAAATAGTAGTTAGATGACAGACACTTTAAAATTCTCTCCCACAGGGCCAGGACACTAGTTCAAAGGACAGAGCATATACACCGAGCATGGGTAACACTCTGGGTTTGATACTGGCTCCAGATGGCCCTTCTGAGTACCACTGGTATAGATCATATATAAAAAAAATTTTTCTCCCAGAATCAAATTTATGGAAGACACACATCATTATACTCCCTTCTGATTGAAGTGTACTTCAGAAGGAAAAGTTCCATTTGGAAAGTAAAAATACTGATTTTTGAGGGGTCCTAACAACTTCAATTCACTTTCTCCCAATGCTTCCAAATAACAGTTCTTGGTAACAGGCTAGAATTACTTGAAAGTCTGAACATATACTGAGATCGAAGATCAAGCCCTTGAGGTTCTGAGATCAGGTTTAGGAGTTTGGAGTTTGAAGTGTCCTCAGGGCATTTTACCCAGCAGCAAGACAAAATAAAAATTTTACCCTACAAATGTCAAAGATTTAGATCTCTGTTTAGCGACTAAGATGCTAATATGTGTCCCTTTTCCAGCCTTAAAATGCAGAACATAGCCACTAATTCATAGTCATTAGGAGTAAAGTAGAATAAACTATAACAATGTTTTGGGACCTGTTCAACATTAAATGTCTCTTCATGAAACACTTTGGATGGCTGAGACCAGAGAGTAAAACAAAGCAAGGAAAATATGTGGAGAAAAGTGAAAATAACATCTTCGCTGTGTCAACTGATTGTTTTTCAAAGACAATGGGTCATTCATCCTTTCTCTTCAAAACTAGAGGCATATGTGCCAAGAACAAAGGCACAACAGGTTTTTACAGTGGTAATTAAACATTTTCCACTTTGAAAAGACTCCTTCATTTTAAAATACTAAGAGTCACCTGCAGAACATAATAAATATGCAGACACTTTTCCACTCCCAAAGGTATCTGAACTCCCAGGGTTGGAGTGAAATTTGCTCATTTGAAGTTTTAAAAGTCCCTGAGAATGTTCTAACTGAGGTGAGTTCAACTCCATTTTTGAGAAATACTGAGTCACTTCATCTCTAGGCAACCTCCTGACTAGTTCTTTGCCATAAATTAAATGATTATCAGGTCAGGGAAAAAGGGGAATGCCTCTTTAGAACACAATCTACAAGGCTTTACTTAAAAGACAGTTGACTGAAAACTCTTCAGGTCTTCTGAACATCTAAGAATCTCCCCATTTTCCTCTGTTACAACTACAGAGAAGAATGAGATAAATAACTGAAAGTACAATCATCTCTACAAACTATGAACCAATGCAGTTCTTAGAAATTATGGGACTCTTTCAAAATCAAAATCCCACACACACACACCATTAAGGATCACAAAAACTGATAAAGAAAAAATCAACCAGGATAACAAGCAAACCAAATGTATTTAAGGAGTTGGGGAAATAAAACAGATTTATTCCTCTAAAGTAAAAAATTACCCACTTGTCATGATTAGTATGGTAAACCAGTTTATATTTATTATTAAACTTGTTTTCCATTGTGTCAGCTTTGCCCATCTAGAGGCAAAGACTATGAGAAGAAGTAAAGTATCATTTCTAGTTTGTGACTGTGTAATTGTTAAATCTCTAACTTCCAACTAAAAGAGAAAGAGTATGTAAGAGAGAAACCCCAAGAAGAGTTGTATATGTGCAAGATTCATCTACAATTACTTGGCATCATATTTTGGAATCCATAGTTCATGAATTTAAAATCTACCCAACTTACAATTCAACTTGTAAAAGGGAAAAACTTAACAAGTTTTTTGGGGTCAAAGGGTGATGTTCTCTACTGCTTAATGTTTTTTCTCTCAGAATTTCCCTAGTACTCTAAAGCTCTCCAACCTTGGACATGGTTCCTATGCTGCCCACATTCCATTGGCACAGGCAAGGAATGGTATGCTTGGAATGTCTCCACCCTCCAAAATATTTTTGTATTAAGCTTATCCCTTTTCCTGAAAAAAAAAATGTTGTACAGAATTTGTTTCACTGAGTTTTTATATTTTGTATTTTTTAAATGTGGACCAAACTATGAAAAGTCCAAGCAGTAGTCTACAGTTAAGAGTACTATTAACTCTCTGACATCAATAGAATTCATCCAATAAGGAACACAAACCCAGAGTCCTCTGTTTGGAGTTTAGTTTCTTGTTCTGTTGGATTTAGCTGCAGGTCCTTTGAATTTAGAAATCAGCTCTAAGAGTTCTCATATAATTACCACCAGATTTATCTAAAAATAAAAATGCCCATCTTTTGAGGTTGCCTTCTGATGGGATTTCTCTAGAAAAGAGAATCTCAACGGAAGATTGAAATTCAAGAAAGATTTTTGCAAAAGATTGCCTTTTCCCTACACAGTGGGTTTTATTATTCATATCAAAGTCAAGATTTAATCATGAAACTAGTTTGTCTTTATTCTTTGTCAAGTAAGAGATTCACACATATTACCTTATTTAATTGCCATATCAATTGCAAGATGTCAGTACTAGCATTCCCACTTTTGTCCTACAAAAAGTTGGGTTGTCATTTCTTGGGCCTTTTGGGTAAGATCAAGTGTATATCTGGGCTTATCAGAAAACTTGGGCTGCATGTGGCATAATAAAATTTATTTCCATTACCACAGTGAATCTGCAAAAGAAAAAATGATAGTGAAAAAGGTTAAATATCCTCAAGAATAATGGGACTAAAATAATAATTAAATGGCTTTTCTAATCCAAATATGATGTAGCAACATATTTTGGGGTCAGACAAGTGGGTATCGAAGAGTTGGGGGGATTCTTTTTAATTCCTATTGGCATATAAGTAAAATTTTGGCGAAATACCATGGAAACATCTGGTCACATCCTCTCAAACCTAATTTCTTCCCTAAATGTTGTTTTTAATATGTCACAGTTGTTAAATTTGTAACAAGCAATGCCCAAGAGACTAAACAACAGTGCTTGGTATGTGAAAAATGAACAATACATTTACAGCAGTAAAAACCAGAAGGAAATTTTAAATAAACATTTAATTGAGTACAAATAGTCTGAAAGTTATTTTGGTGGAACTTACCCAATCTGTGTGCTGACATTAGCAGCAGGATGTTCTAAATAATCTCCATTAAAACAAATGTAGTCAGTTTTCTTCAGTTGTGACAAATCTGATCAGATTCAGTTCTTCTGAAAGATTAGGACTGGAGAAAGAATACTGTGGTTGGAAAGGAAACCTTTGATTCACACTCTCAGAACAAATGTATAATCACCAAAACACAGGAATAATGGAGTTAGAGATTTGTATGGTTTCAAAGCAGATAATCAAAAGTAAAAAAAATAACCACTGTCCACCAGTGCTTGTGTACTGGTCAATTAGGCAATGATTCACTTCCTCCCTAAGTCTAAAAGGATTTTTCCTTCTAGATAAAACCCTGCATACTTGAATCTAGTCCAACATATGTACTTGTGTGGGGCTATATTTTGCTTTTGCTGTATTTAATTGTGCACAATGGTAAGTCTTACAAATAATCTGCAACAAGGAGGGGAAAATCAGATCATAGACTGGTTTCAGATGATAGTAATACAAATGAGAAAGGGTTTGTATATCATCTGTCCAATTTCTTGATAACAGTTACTTTTTAGAGTCTCAATGATTGACTTCCTACTATGAATAGGCAAGTGCTATTCACTGAAATATTTTTCCACTAATCCCTGAAGAACCATATTGGCTCTTACGTGATTCAGAGATTATGTCATTTATCAACATGTTTTAAAGAATGTTAGCAACGTTAGGGCTGGTTACAACCTAAAAATAAACATAGATGGTTCTTGGTAGATCATACTTTTTTCCAAAGCGGATTTATCCTTAAATGCAAGAGAATATATATTCTTTGTACCTAGTGCCTCGTTTAATTATATAAAAGCAGTTGGAATGAAGGAGTCAGGATTTTTTCCTCATCTAATTGGTATTTTATTTTTGAAATTTTATTATTTTATAGCCATTTTATTTGGTACTAAGAATAAAATATATAATCTATAGTTTCCCTTTTGATTTTGTTTTGATTCCTTTTGTTTGGGGGCCACCTTTCCAGTTCTCAGAGCTCATTCTTGGGAATGATAGAGGAACTATAAAGACGTGCCGGGTATTGAACCTGGGTTGGCCACATGCAAGCACTCTACCTCCTATTCATTTGCTACTACTCCCTTTGCCTTCTTGAAATTCATTGTTTAATACAGAAGATTTTCTGAGATATCTTCATACTATTTTCCATAGGGATTGAACAAACTTTATTTTTGAAATTGTTAACATAAAAAGTTACATATATTAAAATAATTTTTATTCTTAAATCTTTAAGAGTAATATTTTAACATAACTTTCTATTACTTCTAAAAATGTAGTATTTCATAGAAAAACAGTAGAGACTAGCAAAGCTATACGATTATATGCTACAAAGTTTTTACAATTGCCCCTATGATATAATTTACAGAAATGAATCTCAAATAGAATCATATATTTCATAGGTTGCTGGGTTCCCAAATCTAAAATCTCTGATTCATGTTTAACATTTGGTCCACAATTCTGTATATAAGACTAAATTCACAGGTGGTGCAAAAGATCTGGCCCTGAAAGTATATTTTAAGTTCTACTACTTTATAAGAGAAAAAAAGGAGTAGGCAATTAAAGATCTTATGATGTATTTAATTATCAAATCTATTTAGTGTTTTTTAAATAGAAATTTTTTTCTAGAATGTTTTCTTGATTTAATAGATTTCAACATATTAGAAGTGTACAGGTCAGTTTTGTAGAAGATACTTTAAAATGAATTTACCCCATGTTTCCTTATAATTAGATAATTTTATACTTGAGGCAAAAATATATAAAGAAACATTTTTCATTAATTGAATAACACATAACTTAAATTTGTCTCATCATTAATTTACTAGATTTAATTATTTGATTAAAGTGGTCCACATCAGGATAATCCACAGTAACTAGTTTTACTTTTGTAATCAAAATTTATGGGGGCAGAGAGAGAGTACATCAGGCTAAGGTACTGCCTTATATGCATCGACCTGGTTTCACCTTTTATTTCCTTATTGGATTCTTTGTCATTTTTGGTTTGTGGTTTTTCTTCAAGTTCTTCTACGTGATTCTCCAACTTTGTAATTCTGCTATTATGACCTGCTAAGATGGTTTTTATTTCCTTTAATTCCATTTGTATGGATTCTCTCATCTCCTGTAAAAATTCTTCTTTGAGTTGGTTGATTTGTTCATCTATAGATTTCTTGAACTCGCTGGTTAGAGATTCCTTGATTTCTTTTGCCATGGCTTGCATTGCCAATTTTAGGTCCTCATTATTGGGCCCATGTGTTTTGGTGGACTTGGAAACTTGCTAGGATTTTTCTCCATATACGAATTTGTTAGTGGCTTCCTTAGTTTACCCATATTTCTTTGCATTTGGTGGTTTGGCTTGGAGAGTACTGCCTTCAGATTTTAGCCCTCCTTTGTCACCTGTGGCGTGGGGCTGGGTCCCTTCTCTGGAGATCGGCTCTAGGTGGGTATGATGTCTGTGGTTGCTGAGGTTTGACCCTGCCCTCAAGTCTCCTCCTTCACTTTACCTGCCAGAAGGCGTAAATCCCTCTGCTTTGCCCAACTGCAGCAAGGTTTCCCCTCTCCCTTCACCTGTCAGAAGGTGTGGCAGAGAGGTCCGGACCTGTGCCAATTTCCCCTCCCTCTCTACTTGTCAGACAGCGTAGTTCACCTGCAAGCCGCCTGTCTCCACCCAGGTAATGGCAGAGCAGCTGCCTGAATGCTGCTGATCAGGCCTGGTCAATTTACCTTTCCACTTGCTTTTCAGAGCGTTTTCATTTTAGTTTTCTTTTTTATGTTTCTGTTTTTGGGCCACACCCGATGACACTCAGGGATTACTCCTGGCTATGTACTCAGACATCGCTCCTGGCTTGGGGGACCATATGGGATGCTCAGCTGACCTGATTTCAACCCCTAAAATCCCAAATGATCTTCTGAGTCCACCAAGAGCCCAGAGTAAGCCATGAGCTCTGCTGGGTGTGGATCAAAAAATAAATGATGATGATGATTATAATAATAATAATAATAATAATTTGTGGTGTGATACTTTGATATTAAGTAAATATCCTATCACTCATAAAATTGCCAACTCAGTAATTCTATAATCTGTTTCTTACCAAAATTAATTAGGACAGTTGACAAATGCTTTTTTAATTCTGCCTTCCTTCTACATTTGTTGAGTTACCATCCTAATGAAAGAATATTCTCTTTTCTCTATTTTAATGTATTTTAATGTATTAATTCACCAAAGTAGGATGGTGGATTCCTGCCTTATTTAATGAATAATCAATGGCTATTATTTATCATGTGCTCATTTTGTTCCAAAACTGGCCTATGGATATCCTTAAACTGACTTTCCTTCCTAGTTGTTCTTAAATATTCTTTGCTTTCTAATATCAATAAATGCTCTAGGCTCTTCTTTGCTTCCTCTGCCAAGTAAATAGATTATTCAAAGAGACTTGTTCATTTCTTATGAAGAACCTAAAAGTCAAGATCTGAGCCAGAGATGTAAATGTGTTTGCCTTACACACAGTCCAGGTGTGTCCTCAGAACCCCATTAGTCCCTGGAGCCATGGCAGAAGTAAGACCAGTAGTAAGCTATGAACATGGTTGGGTGGGAAGGAAAGAAAAGAAGAGTAAGGGAAAGAGAAGGAGGAAAGATAGAGGGAGGTGGGGAAGAGGGAGAAAAAAGAAAGAGAGAGGGAGACAGGGGAAAGGAAGGAAGGAAGGAAGGAAGGAAGGAAGGAAGGAAGGAAGGAAGGAAGGAAGGAAGGAAGGAAGGAAGGAAGGAAGGAAGGAAGGAAGGAAGGAAGGAAGGAAGGAAGAGAGGGAGGGAGGGAGGGAGAGGGAAGGAAGGAAGAGAGGGAGGGAGAGGGAAGAAAGGAAGAGAGGGAGGGAGAGGGAAGGGAGGGAGGAAGAGAGAGGGAGGAAAGAAAGGAAGAGAAGGAAGGAAGGAAGGAAGGAAGGAAGGAAGGAAGGAAGGAAGGAAGGAAGGAAGGAAGGAAGGAAGGAAGGAAGGAAGGAAGAGAGGGAAAAGAGAAGGGAGAAAGGAAGAAAGGGAGAGAGGGAAGAAAGAAAGGGAGAGAGGGAAAAGAGAGAAGGGAGAAAGGAAGAAAGGGAGAGAGGGAAGGAAGAAAGGGAAAGAGGGAAAAGAGGGAAGGAAGGGAGCGAGGGAGGAAGGGAGGGAGGGAGGGAGGAGAGGGAAGAAGGAAGGAACAGAGGGAGGGAGGAAGGAAGGAAATGAGGAAGGGAGGGAGGGAGAAAGGAAGGGAAGAAGGGAGAAAGTAAGGAAGGGAGGGAGGGAGAAAGGAAGGAAGGAGGGAGGAAGGAAGGAAGGAAAGGAGGAAGGAATGAAGAAAGAAAGGAAGGGAAGAAGGGAGAAAGTAAGGAAGGAAGGGAGGGAAGAAGAAAGGGAGGAAGAAAGAAAGGAAGGAGGGAGGGAGGAAGAAGGAAGGAAAGAAGGGAGGGAGGGAGAAAGAAAGGAAGGAGGGAGGGAGGAAGAAGGAAGGAAAGAAGGGAGGGAGGGAGAAAGGAGGGAAGGAAGGAAACAAGGAAAGAAGGAAGGAAGGATGGAAGGAAGGAAGGAAGGAAGGAAGGAAGGAAGGAAGGAAGGAAGGAAGGAAGGAAGGAAGGAAGGAAGGAAGGAAGGAGGGAGGGAGGGAGGGAGGGAGGGAGGGAGGGAGGGAGGTCAAAACCTAGGTTAACGACATCTTCCTTATTACAAGAATGTTGCTTCTCATCAGCTCTTAATAGACAATTAGGAAATAAATGTATATGTTTGTGCAGATAATTGTTTACCAGATAACAAATTTACATCTAAATCTAGTCCTCTATATTTGTGTTTCCAAACTGAGGGGCATATATCCCCTTGTGTCCCCTCCCTAGTAATCTATAGAGATCACATGTTTAAAAAAAAATCACATAAATTGGGAGTGCACAGCATGAGAGTAGGGGATCATAGAAGGAGTGAAAGATAATAAAATCAAACAAAAAAGTAAACAAAAAAAGAAAAAGGCAGAGAAACATTGTTCTGCATTGAAATATATGTACAGAACCTTGCACCTATATAGGATATTGATCTCTATGCATTGATGAGGGATTTATGCCAACATCTTAACCAAATCCCAGTTAACCAGATCAGGAATTTACTAATTAAATTATAACTGATTTTAAACATTTTATTTGAGGCACCATAATTTACAAAACTCTTCGTAAAAAGTTTCAAGCATCCAACATTCTAACACTACATTTTCTGTCAATGTCTGCTTCCCTTCACCATTATCTGTGTTCCCCACCATTCATTGACACACACACACACACTAATCAACCCCTCCTTCACTTGGTAAGCTCAGTTATACAGATTACATAGGGGTTTTTTTGTTTTGGTTTGGGCCACAAACAGCAGTTGCTTGGGGCTTACTCAGGGATCACTCCTGGTGAACTAGGTGGATCATATGCAATGCTGTGCATTGGAGAAGCTGTGTGCAAGGGTAATATCCTACTTGCTTGGGGTATACCACTGGTCTCAAAGAGTTATATTTTTGTGTCTTTGGAATTTGTTAACCCCTTACTATGTTTCTTTATATTCATACCATATTTGATCAAGACATTCTGTATCTACCCCTCTTCTTCTGACTAACTTTACTAAGCATTATATTCTCTAGATTGATCCACATAGCAGAAAATTGTATCATTTCATCTTTTGTTTTAGCCCAGCAATATTAAATTGTGGATATACCACTGTTTTCATGTCAGATAACTAAATGTTGAAGAGTTTTTTTAATTCTTCAAATAACTAAGATACTAAAATTTTGTAGTTTGTTGATCACATTACCACATATATCCCATGTAACCTGTCCTAGGCAAATAAAAAATAACTCAATAATTATATAAAGAAATTCTACTATAGCCAAAGTATGGAGCTAGTGCTATTGATACTCAGAAAATTTCAGAAGTTCTCTAGTCTCCTCTCGGCAAATCATAGAGGTAAGTGTTATTTCCCAAACATAGCAGAGCTTAAAGTTTCAAAGCTTACTCCTCTCTGTAAACTCCCCTTCATTGCTCTATATTCCACAGGATTAATGGTTATCAGGCAGACCTTCCATTACTATCACCAGGAAACTTCCAGTTAAACAGGAAGGTTCAACCCATGCAACTGGGCATAAGACCAAACAAAAATAAGAGAAGAAATATGGCAATAAACCTTAAGACTAAAAGGGAGATACTATTGCCTCTGAAACTTGAGGTGGAAGTTTGGTTTTAAAAGAGAATTCTTTGAGGGGGATCACATGCCAATTGCCTCTTCCCCCATGCTCTAGGCTCAGCTTGGTGCCCATCAGAACATCCAGAAATCCTTTCCCAATCCAGATAATTTTCTTAAGTAACAGGTTGAAACTCCATTGTACCTACTCACTAAATGCCAAGGACAACTGCTACTGGGTATATGAAGAAAAACCTAGGCAAATCTCCAAACCATCAAAACATCTGAGCCTTGTAGATGGGGACCTAAAATCAACAGTGCTTTAGGGACAGAAATCAAGGAGGCACTAGCCAGCAAAATTCAGCAATTAATAGATGAACAATTCAACTAACTCAAAAAAGAACTCTTTCAGAAGATGAGAGAATCCATACTAATGGAATCGAAGGAACTAAAGAACATGTTAGCAAGTCACAGTAGAAGAATCACATGGGTGGAAAACCATATAGAAAATTTGAAGACAAATTACGAGCCAGCATTGATAAAGAATACAAAAAGAAAGTAAAGAAAAAACAATGGAAGAAAATATAGAGTACCTAATAAACAGAAACAAGAGAAATAATCTCCAAATTAAAGGAATGCCAGAAGGGAAGGAAAAAGGAAAGGGGAAGAACAAATAGTGAAAGAAATAATAACAGAGAACTTGCCCATCTTCTGGAAAGAGGCCTCTGTACAAATCCATCAGGCAAAAAGAGTGCCAAGCAAAATAGACCCTCACAGAATAACACTAAGACATATAGTAACCCAAATGGCAGAGAGAAAGAAAGAGAAAGAGAGAGAGAGAGCAATAGACTCCTTAATGCAGTAAGGAAGAAGAAAAATCTAAAGTATAAAGGAAAGAACATAACCTCCCATATGAAATGATCCAAGCAAGAAAAGAATGGAATGGTGTATCTGAATATTTTATTTAGTAAAATGAAAAACTTTTTCAACTTAAGAGTCCACTACCTAGCAAATCTCTAGTTTTTATGGGATACAGGGTTAAAAACATTTTCAGACAAAAATAAAACTTGCAACATTCACACTAACCAAACCGCCTTTGAATGAAATTCTCAAAGGCCATTTATCTAAACCAAATACCCAATTGTAACAGCAACAGCTCTACAAAATATAATGGCACAACATCCCTTTCTAGGCTGTGCATTTTAGGACATAAGTCTAACTTACAAAAATCCACAAACTTAATAACCATACCAACCATCCTATCAGACTATAATGCCAGAGATAGAGGTTGATTCTAAAGAGAGAATGTGGAAAAACTCTAACACCCAGAGACTAAACAAGCTACTCAATAAATCAAAGAGGAAATCAAGGGGAATAAATCATTTCCTTGAGACTAATAATAATGAAGAAATAAATTACTAAAATCTATGGGACACAGAAAAAGCAGTAATTAGGAGGACCTCATAATGATACAGGCCTACAAGAGCAAAGAAAAAAAAAGATAAGGGAACGGCGAGGTGGCGTTAGAGGTAAGGTGTCTGCCTTGCAAGTGCTAGCCAAGGAAGGACCGTGGTTCGATTCCCCCGGCGTCCCATATGTTCCCCCCAAGCCAGGGGCAATTTCTGAGCGCTTAGCCAGGAATAACCCCTGAGCATCAAATGGGTGTGGCCCGGAAAAAAAAAAAAGAAAATCAACAACCTAATGGCACACCTTCAATATCTGGGAAACTAACAACAAAGGAACCTAAAAACAAGCAGAAGAAAAGAAATAACCAAAACCAAAGCAAAAAAAAAATCAATGTTATAGAAACAGGCAAACAATAAATTTTTGAAGACTACCAAATGATAGAAAACAAAATTTGTAAAATTAAGCACATGCACTCAGGAAGATTTTATTTCTTTATGGGTAGGGAAGGAGAAAAAGATCCATTTGGGGATCTAATAAAATATAAGATCTTCACCCCAGAAAAAGAAACACACACTCTATGCATAATATGGGGAACTCTTGATTTGCCAAGAACGATAATTCCAAGGCAATAAAGAATAATTGCTTTTGTGCAAATAGACTTGGAAAATATGCCTTTGAAATAAGACACACCTGAAGAGTCAGCAAACCATTACTTGAAATATCCAAAAGCAGAAAACTCTGCCATCCCCACCCTGCTGAAGGCGCACCTGCTACTGCCTCTATCATCCAGAATCACCATTCTCCCTATGGCCCCACTTTATCACCCCTCACAATTTACTTTGGTGACACCAATCTGACAACATCAGGAACACAGTAATTTAACAGAATAAACAGCTAACACCAAGAGCTTACTAAACCTGCCAATGTATTAATGACTTCGTTGGAGATACAATAGTTTTCACAAATGTGCTTACAATTGTACTTTTTTTTTTCCTTTCTAATTTTAAAACTTTCTTCACTTCCATTTTTTTCTTTTTCTTCTTTTATTTGGGGGACCACATCCAGAAGGTCTCAGGGGTTATTCCTGGCTTTGCACTCAGAAATCACCCCTGGCAGGATCAAGGGACCACATGGGAATGCCAGGGATCAAACCTGGGTCAGCCACATGCAAGGCAAATGCCCTATCAGATGTGCTATCACTCCAGCCCCTTTACTTTTCTTTTTAATACTTTTGCTTTCACTCATCTGGAAACAAATGTTTTATAGTCAACTATTTAAATCATGAGATGCATTTTCTTTTAAGTAAAAAATATTCTTAAAGAGAATTCATTGAAAGTATCAGCAAGAACTTTAACTCTTAGGGCTTTTATTGGTCAATATTTTCTGCAGGAAACAATCTTTTCTCTGTTAGAATATATTATTAGAAAACAATTCTTGAGGCTGGATGGTGGCGTAGGAGTAGGGTGTTTGCCTAGCAAATGACCTAGGACCCCCAGCGTCCATATGATCCCCAAGCCAGGAGTAACCCCTGAGCATCACCAGGTATGGCCCAAAAAACCAAAAACAGAAAAAGAAAAAAGAAGAAAAGAATTCTCTTTATAAGGAAAATGAACTAGAGCAGGCAGACTAAAGACTTTGGTACTGGATCTTGGATCTTGCATCCTGGGTTTAAGTGTTTATTCACTGAAACAAGTCTACAAATATTTCTGGAGTACCTACTATGTGCCACACACTGAGTTATGTACTAGGGATTGTAAATTGGACAGATACTTTTACTGTCCCAGAGCATCTCTTCTACAGTGCAAATCCTTGTCATTCTGAAGTTTTATATGATACTTTTTTTTTACCATTTCTAATCTCCTCCTGGGTCTTTCTCATTATAGTCTGGTATGAAGACTCTCAAGAGTACTCTCTTTGGTTCATCCAAATTTGATAGAACAATATACCATAAACTCCTCAGACTGCCTGTACCTTTCCTCCACTAACAGTGGGCATATAAAAAAGGATATACCTTGCAATTCATTATTGAAACTTTATGTAAAATCCCTCAGGATAGTGGCAAATATACCTTTTTTAATCTTATAGACAGTAACCATATGACAATTAAGAGTATCAGACCTAGGGCCAGAACAATAGCACAACAGATAGGGCATTTATTTGCCTTGCATGCCAACAACCTGGGTTTAATCCCTAGAATCCCATATGGCCCCCCAAGTCTGCCAGGAATAATTTCTGAGTACAGAGCAAGGAGTAACCCCCAAGTGCCACTGGGTATGACTCAAACTCAAAAAAGTATCATACTTAATACTACATGTTCAAAAATGTATCCTATCCTTTAAAAAAGCTGGTTCAATGTTTCTTTCAAAACTGATTTCAAGGCCATAAACTCCCTAATTTGTTGACTGTCCATAAAGCTCTGTATCCTCCCTTAAACCTGACTAATTATTCTTGGTGAAATGTTTTTTCATTGAGTTTTTGTACCATATTCCTCCTAAATCTGACAGACAAGCCAGGGACAAACTTACTAACATTACCCATATATGTGTTTATTTACTGTCAAAGATGATGAGCATTTATGTTGAGCCTACCAAACAGTTTAGTTCCTTCTACCATATTTTATTTTCTTAATAAAAGAAGGAGCTGTATTAAAGAAATCAAAACTATAGTGGATATATGAACTTTTAAGAGCTGATCCCTTCTGGTTTTCCCCTTTATTTCCCCATTTCTAGTCCAATTTTGCAGATATTTCTATTCTTATCTGAGAAATTAAGCTGTTTTTAAATTAATTTTTTGGGCCACACCCGGTGGTGCTCAGGGGTCACTCTGGCTTTCTGCTCAGAAATAGCTCCTGGCAGGCACGGGGGACCATATGGGACTCCGGGATTCGAACCAACCACCTTTGGTCCTGGATCGGCTGCTTGCAAGGCAAACGCAGCTGTGCTATCTCTCCGGGCCCTAAATTAATATTTTTCATTCTACTTTATTTTCAGTGGATTTCTGAAGCTTCTGTCCCTTTAAGGGATACTTAAATACAGCTGTTCCTGGGAGAAGACCGTTTTTGTTTAAAATACAAATTATTCATCTCTCCATCCATTTAGACTCCAATGAGATTAGAAAATTCTAAGCAACCTAGAAACAAACAATATGCCCAACAATAGATGGATGACAAAAGAAACTGTAGTACATATACACAATGAAATACTATGCATTCATTAGGAAAAATGAAGTTATGAAATTTTCCTATACATGGATAGACATGGAAACTATTATGCTAATTAAAATAAGTCAGAGGGAGAGAGACACAGAATAGTTTCACTTATCTATGGTATTAAGAAAAATAAAAGACAGTATTATAATAATACCCAGAGACAATAAAGATGAGGGTTAGAAAGACCAACTCATAATATGGAGCTTACCACAAAGAGTGGTGAGTGCAGTTAGAGAAATAACTACACTAACAACCATCATAACAATGATAATGAGTGAGATGAATAGAATGCCTATCTTGAAGACAAGCAGATGGTGAGGGAGGGGGGGAGAGAGGGCATTGGTGATGGGAAGGTTGCACTGATGAAGGGGGGGTGTTCTTTTTATGACTGAAACCCAACTACAAACATGTCTGTAATCATGGTGCTTAAATAAAGATATTATTATTTAAAAAAAATTCTGGGCACAAGCAGTAACACGTTCTTGCCACTATCTCTAGTAAAATGTGTATTTGTAACAAGAGGGTCAGCACTTCTGAATACATCACCCATGATTTCATTAAAGAATACTCCCCAGATCTCCTGGAATGGTCCATTTAAAAACAACATTTTAAACTACGAGAAAATTTAAAATTTGTTCTGTTTTGAAAAGTTTTGGTTTTCAAAATTAAACATTGTAAAGTTCTTCAAGAATTCTATTGAAAATATTTTCTCTCATTTATAATGCAAAGTCTTCTAGAGGAAATGATACTCTGAGCTTTGTAGCACAAATCAATGCCAAATGGAAGCCATAAACCATGTTTTGTTATGCACTTGGCACCATCTCCAAATATCTTGAAAAAACAACGTCACTGTACTTCATTCAGATCCATAGACCCTTACTTCTATGGAAATTTATGATCACCCATTACACGTTGTAATGCTGGGGAATTAGCATATCTGGACTAGAGAAGAAGGTGAAATAAATTATGGAGAAAAACACAATTTGAATATTACAAGAACTTATTTTCCCAAACTACCACTTTTACAGTTTTATCATTCCAATGTGCTCAAAGGAAACAAATTTAAGTTCTTATTCTCAACCTCAACCTAGTAATTGTTCAGAGTGGGTTAGGTTGAGGTGGGGTGGGAGTAGAGAGGAAAATTAAGGAGAAAGTCTTCATATAAATACATTAGAGGGAAAGAAAGACATTCTTGGCACCAAATACTATTGTCACAATGAATGTCACTTTACAGTTTGGCTGCCAGTTCTTTAAAAAAAAAAAAAAAAACATTTCTAGCTTCTGCTATTTGGGAGGTAGCTGGCTTTGTGGGGAAAGGCCACACCCATGGTTCCAAGCCTACAGAGTAGGCTTTTTGTGGCTATTTCTATGGTCAGGCAATCACAGGAAATCAGAAGCCCCAAATATGACTCATTTCCCAATTGAAGCCCAACTTGGAAGCACAGGTAGAAATGTTATTTTAATATGTAAGCATTTTACTTTACTATTAATAATTCCACATTACTAAATTACCTCATTAAAAAAATAAACAAGTATGACTGATTTCTGACCTTTGCTCAAAAAACCCAAGTTCAAAGAGGAATATTTTCTAAGTCAGTCATTTAGTACTTGCCAACACTGGAATAGATGATAAAAACCTCACTTAAGAGGTTCACTTCCTTTTGCCTAAAGTACATGTAGCTACACACCTTCCAGAAAAGTATAAAATGTAATGAAGGTTTATGCTTTCATTTCCTAATTAGAGATGAATACTAAGGTTTTCACCTGAAATTGAATTCAAAATGAGCTGATAAACTAGGATACCCTAAAATATTGTTTAAAAGTGATATGGGAGGGGCTGGAGCGGTGACACAAATTGAAGGGCATTTGCCTCGCATGGGCTAACCTAAGACAAATCGCAATTCGATCCCCTGGCTTCCCATATGGTCCCCCAAACCAGGAGCGATTTCTGAGTGCATAGACAGAAATAACCCCTTAATGTCACCGAATATTGTCCAAAAACAAACAAAAAAAGTGGCATGGCAAGCCACGGCAAAAGTATGGGGGTAGGCTACTTTCCTTGCATGTGACCAACTTGGGTTCAAAATCTGGCATCCCAATTGGTCCTCCAAGCACTACCAGGAGTAATTCCTAAGTGAGAGCCAGGAGTAAGCCCTGAGTACCACTAGGTGTAGCCCAAAAAGCACACACACACATCACAAGAAAACACACACACAAACACACACACACACACACACACAAAAGAGCATATTAAGAATCTCATTCTAAGAATCAAGACATTCAAGATTTTTCTCTATTATGAGGACATGACATATCTTTACACATGAGTCTGTCTTGATACTAGAGATATGATTTATAAGAAGTTTTGAATTTAAATAAAAATGTAAAATAAAATTGAAACAGAAACATCTTTATCATTCAGATAATCCTGACCTGAGTATAATTACAGATGTCATCTTTTGAATTTAATTCTCCTTACATCCCTCCCCCCACTTCTCCTGACTCTTTTTCACTTTCCCTTCGCAAATCATCTATCTGAATGGTTATTTTCTAGTTTCAACTATCAGAAGAATTCCTGTTGTGTTTGGGTAAGGAGTACTTACCTGTTGGAGCTTGATTTGGTACTTTATGCCTTGACATAATTGAGAAGACAAACTGTCTCTCCAATGTACTTATTAGAAAAAGTAGATAAAACCCTAACTAAAGTGGGATAAAAATCATGCTTCTATACTATAAAAGCAAAGATTTTCATTAGCAATGGTAGAAATTCAGATTCTATCCAATTAGGCAGCAGAACAAATCAACCCAAAATAAAAGCGGTAAATGTCAAATTGCAAATCATAGGAGAGAGAAGCTGGGAAGATCTACAGACAATCTGCTTGGTCTGCAGAGAATTCCAAATGCAAGATTTTTAGTCATCATGATTCTCTATCACTCCTTTGGAAGTTGGTATCATTGCTCAGAGAAGAGTACCTTTGAGTGAGAAACTAAACAAAATAAGGTTTATTTTGTAAAGAAAGATTAGAAACAATTTTGTGATCATCTCCTATATCAAGTCACATATAAATTGGGCAAATGTATCCTGGTCACTTCGTCAGAATTAAATTTAGTTAAAACAAACTAAACTACCATATGGAATGAGGTGGGAGGGACTTTTTCTTCTCAATAAAATAAAAGAAGTCTATTGTTCTAATTGTTTGAATCTCTTGCTTATCTCATGACAGGATATTTAGCTATTGAGAACTCAAAGTAGAGTTCAATCTCAATACCCAAACAAATAGAAATGGAATGCACTGAATCCCAAAGCTTTTGGCATCATTCTTCCAGCAGTTACTTGAATACAAAGACTGGGGATGTTGGTGCTCTCCTATCCAATGGCATACTTCCCACAATCCTGGGGTCTGTACCACTTCACACTTCACACTTCAAGGAGTTTCATTATTGGCATTTTCCTCTCATGCAGATAAAGCATCTCTTAACAGATGGATGGAAGTGAGCTTCCATTTCCTTCTGTATTTCTCTCTTGAGAGATCTGGCAACAGGACTAGATTCTTGCTAATCCTCAGGTGGGTTGCCTGTTCTCTGCACTGTGCCAGTAGCCCCAAATGAGCTAGAAATATAAACAGGTAATCATTCCCGCTTTCAAATATTCAGGACATGATACCACCACTGAGGATAGCAGACTTTGGCTTCCTAGCTGATGGTGGAGATGTGTTCTGGGGATTTTGGAATGTTAGTTTTTGAGCCAAAGAGAACAATAATTTAGGAATGTGGTGGCTGTTTTTAGTGGCTCATGTATTTACCCATCAGGCCTTGTCCCTATATCAACTCTAAATTATTTTATTTGCCTAACTCTAAAAATTAAAGAAGTATGTGCAAATCTATAGGCATCAGATTATATTTGTTTTCATTGTCAATTGCCAAATAAATAATTTCCTTAAACAAATCACTGTCCTTTAGATAATGTAGAAGTAAATTTATGGGATGAAAGTTCTACTCATTTCCTTATTCCAATAACTGTAATTGAATATCTTTTTGTTTGTTTGTTTTGGGCCACACCCAGTAACACTCAGGGGTTCTCCTGGCTATGTGCTCAGAAATCGCTCCTGGCTTGGGGACCATATGGAATACTGGGGGATCGAACCTCAGTTCATCCTAGGCTAGCGCCAGCAAGGCAGATACCTTATTGCTTGTGCCACCACTCCAGCCCCTGTTACTGAATATCTTATAGTAAACATATATTTATACATATAGAGGCATAACATGTATAATTATATAATATACGAAGTGCCAAAGAGGAGACTCCAAAACTAGAAAGGGAACTAGGTATTATTGCTTCACAAAGGTCTAAGAAAGTATTTTATTATTGCAAACTTCTAGAAGAATTAAAAGATTTCTTGAGATGTAAATCTTACAAATTCATATTTATCCTTACTATGATCCCAAACTGTTCTTAGTTTAAGTTCTAATTCATTGGCTCAGTTGAAGTAGAGAATAATAATTTCAGCATAATTGTATAATAATGCCTTGTGAACTTAATGCTGTTGCTACCAAAACCAATTCTCATCTAATTTTAAAACTCCTTTATTTTTATCTTCATATGGAACCATTTTGTTAATCCTTTAATCAAATCAATGATTCTTTTCAATAACTATTTATTGAGTACTCTGGAAAAGCTTCAGAAAAGAAGAGCAATTGCACTGTATTCTTAAAGAAGAGGTAGGAGTTTAAAATAATGAAAATTGAGACCCGAGGGATAGCAATGAAGTAGGGCATTTGCCTTACATGCAGAAGGACAGTGGTTCAAATCCCAGCATCCCATATGGTCCCCTGAGCCTGCCAGGAGTGATTTTTGAGCGTAGAGCCCAGAGTAACACCTGAGTGATGCTGAAAGTGTGACCCAAAAACAAAAACAAAAAAATAGTGAAAACTATAACTTTTTGTTTTTTTTTTTTTGGAGGGGGGGTCATACTTGGCAGCACTCAGGGGTAACTCCTGGCTATACGCTCAGAAACTGCCCCTGGCAGGCTCAGGAGACAACATGGGATGCCAGGATTCGAACTATCATTATTCTGCATGCAAGGCAAATGACTTGCCTCCATGCTATCTCTCTGGCCCCAATTTTAAAAAATAATTTTTTTTTTTTGGTTTTTGGGTCACACCCAGTGGTGCTCAGGGGTTACTCCTGGCTGTCTGCTCAGAAATAGCTCCTGGGGGGCCGGGCGGTGGCGCTAGAGGTAAGGTGTCTGCCTTGCTAGCGCTAGCCTAGGACGGACCGCGGTTCAATCCCCCGGTGTCCCATATGGTCCCCCAAGCCAGGAGCGACTTCTGAGCACATAGCCAGAAGTAACCCCTGAGCGTCACTGGGTGTGGCCCAAAAACAAACAAACAAAAAAAAAAGAAATAGCTCCTGGCAGGCACGGGGGACCATATGAGACACTGGATTCGAACCAACCACCTTAGGTTCTGGATCGGCTGCTTGCAAGGCAAACACCGCTGTGCTATCTCTCCGGGCCCCTTAAAATTATTTTTATAAAATATATAGGACTTAAATATACTGAAAATATAACAGATTATAAAAACAGAGAATGATATTCTAAGAGAGGGAACAGCATAAACAGAGTCATGAAATTTAAAAAAAGTAACCATTAAGGAAGGGTAAGGCATGAAATGAAAGAAAAGAGAAAGGTTAGGAGAATTCTGCAATAATCCAATACCTCCCTGGAGGCTGTTCACTTTCCTTCAAAATGCTTGGGTTTCTTTTTGTCAAGAGTATTTCCATTGTAAACAATAGAGATCTTATTCAAATTAGTTCAAGCAATAAAAAGAAGAAATTCAGGTATACATCAGTGAGTCTAAAGAGACTACATCTTAATGTAGCCTCCTGATAAACAAAAAAATAGGCTACTTGCCTCTTCCTCAGGCCCTCTCCCCCACTTCTTTCATTTTCCTATCCTTCATTCTCCACAGTCCTCCTTTCTCTGCTGAGTCAACTTCAAGTACTCCATAGTTCCTAACATATAAACCCCTACTCCAAAGACAGTAGGTAGAATTAACATATCTAAATCGCATCAGTCCTCCATCCCACCTCCAGTCCATCAACTGGACTCAACAGGGTTAAGTAATGAAAAAATAGCTCTATACATTCAGTTGCGGGTGGGTGGGCTTGTTCTAAAAAAACACGTGGCTGTGGAAACAAACACCAGATGGAAATGTGCATGTGGAAATTTTTCTGAAAAAATAACTGAAAAGGATGTGCCCTTTCAATGAAGTGTTTCAACCCTCTTGCAAGCAGTCTGGGTGGGAAGGATGCCTTGGGTGAGCTTTGGTGAAGGAGAAACCAAACATAAAGAGCTAAGGCCTAAGGGTCCCAATCTATATGGAACAATGGGAGGTACTACTAATGCTCTTCTAAAGGAGACTTCAAGATCTGCTGATGCTGCATTACTGCAAACACATATGGGATATAATTTGGAAGACAGATACATCTTCAGACCAAAAAAATATTTAACAGAGATTAAACAGTCTGGAAATGGTGTGTTGGCCATAGAGGTTAGATTTAGATGTCCCATTAAGGAAGGAATTTCAAAATCATGAAAGTGATGTTTTAAAATTAATGGAGGTAATTTAAGTATCAATGGAGCATTAATTGGATGACTTGTATTTCCAGGCAGACCTATAATTAAGTGGTCTTCCAACCCTCAAAATGTACAATTCTTTCTAACCAATCAAGTCCTATTTTAAAATATGCAAGAAAAGAAATATATTGACAACAGACTTTCAAGGAGGATTCTTCACAATAAAATGCACTAAATCGGGGCAACATAGTCCAGTTCAACATTTCTAAAACTAAGTCATTTAATCTAAATCATTTAAATATTATTTTTAATATTATTATAATCTTAGTATTCTATGGGATAGTTCATCATTTAAAGAGAAAAAAACATAATATCTTATAACATTTAATGAATTTATGTTTCATAAATCTCCAGTATGTAAAACACATTTAAAAATGTTCCCAAGCTAATGTGAGAATGAGGGCTTAATGTGGTGTCACACAGGTCATGAAATTCTATGAACAGATATTGTGACACATTGGTCTAGTTCAATTGCTATAATCCATTACTCTGGGGAAGGGTCCTAACACATTTTGAGACTTGAACAAAAGCGTAATTCCCATATCCAACAACAAAAGCTGAATGTGCATACATGCTTACAAAACTTTGTACATAATGTTAGTCACGTGCTATATTGACTGATGGATAAATTTTCTCCCTTAATGTAAAGGCATTTTCCAAACCAGCAATCATATCAGTTGATGAACAGATATATATGAAAGATATTAAATATAATCTTATGGAAGTTTAAACATTATTCTAAGAAGCTAAAGAACTAAACATAAGTATAGTTTAAGTATAGCTCTAATTTTGCTATGCAAACCTACAGGAAATTTTGTCCATGAAAATAAGACATGGAAAGAGACAATTCTCATATGTTTTACAAAGATTACTACATGACTCCAGTCTTGGTGTCTCAAAGAAAATGAAATACTTTATAACAGAAATAAGATAAAATGGTCAAAAAGAGATAAACAGTTTATATTAAATGAGCTATCTATATTATTATAAAATAGCTCAGGTAAAAAGAATGTTTATCATTTTTAAATTACTTCAGTCTTATATACTTTTTTTAAGTTTCAAAATGGGCAATAAAAGAGCTGAATTCAATGAATGCATGTGGAAACCAGATATACTACTTTCATACATCTGTCATTAATTCTATAATTGAGGTTTAGGAATATCCCAGTTGAAAAACAAATGGTTTATATCAATGGAAATGATTTAGTTTTTATTTTTATCAAAGTTAATACATGTTAATAATTCTTTTTCAGAGTAATAGCTGTTTGCACATTATAAGCACATGTCTCATGTTTTCCTTATAAGGATATCCGATGGAAAAATTTTTTTCTCCTTGGCCCTCTTATAGTGAACATATTTCCGTTCATCCAAGAAGAAAGTAGTCATTTGAAGTCTATGGAGAAATGTCTGTTTGACTAACAGATGTCTATGTTGGAGTAAGCAGGAAGTCTCACAGTTCCTTCCTAACACAAAAGGCCCACTCATGATAAAAGAAAAAAAAACCAAACAGCTTGGGAATAAATAAAGCAATTTTATTCCAACAAACATCTGTACTAAACCAGCCATGAAGGTGGAACCAAGAAAAAAAGAAAAATCTTTAGTACTTAATACACACTTGGTACTTGAATGAATTCTTATTTCTGTATCCCTTTCCTATCCTTGTTGTAACTACAACATTTTGAAAATCATCCAGTATATTGTTTATTTGTTATGCCACCAATATTTTAATCTGAAAAGCTTAATAGTCAATATCTAGATATAGGGAAACAAGTTTTCTCAGAAGGGATAAAGTCTGTGAACAGGAGATGAACCTTTATAATTTGGTGTAGCCCCGTACCATATTGTAAATCTATTGAGTCAAAAAGTTGAATAAAAAATAAAATAAAATCCCATTTATGTGATATTTAGTGAGCATCACTCTATACCTCATAACCTTTCTTTTCTCAATTTTTAACCTTTTAATTTAGGAAAGTAACATGGTTATGATAGTTGTAATCATGTACAACTAATAGTTTTAGAGGTTTTTGGGGGGATAGGTAGTTTGGACCACATCCAAGTCATGTTCAAGGCTTACTCCTAACTCTATGCTCAGAGATTCTCCTGGCACTGCTCATGGGTCTATATGAAGTATCAGGGATGGTGGGGTCCACCAAAATGCAAAACATACACCTTGCTTCATATACTATTAGGCAAATATTTATGGTTTTTATGTATTGAGTTAATGCACATTCAACCACACCTAAGTACTCAAGAATCCTCCACCACTGTACTTCAGTCATTCACTTTTCTATCCATAGGCCATATGGATAAAAGATTGTAAAATGGGCATCCTTGGCTAGTAAAGTTAGCCAGTCAAGACAGGTAGTGAAAAAGGTAGTAAATTAATTTTCAGGGGATATTTTTCTAAAAGGTGCTGTGTTAGAAAGTGCTGCTGAAGATGGAAAGAAAGTTAATTCAAAGTTGATAAAATGTAGAGGTAATTAGTGGAAAGAGGCAAGAATTCCAAGGAAAAGCTTTTTTTGTACAACTAGAGAAGACCGTTCTACAAGGAAAAGATAGCATGTACCAATACCTAAGGTAAAAAACTACCTTACAGCAGAAATAATGATCAAGTGATCGGGACATAGGCAACAAGATGAAAATATAAGATGAATCAAGGTGTCTAAAAGATAGCTCAATAGGCTGAGCACAAGAGGACTGGCTTCAATCTCTAGTACCACAAGCTCCTCATTTCATTCAGCACAACCTGGAATCAACTCTGAGCACAAAGCCACGAGAATCTTCCCCAACCAGCACCACTAAGAGTGGCCTCCCAAAAAAATCCAAAAGCAAACAAAGATGACTCCATGCATGTTAGATGCAAGGTTTTTCAATCACAAAGAAAAAAGACAACTCCAGCCCTATATATAATCAAATGCTCTGCTAAGTCAATATTGAGTAAACAAAATCACTTCCTAAAAGAGGACATAAATTTCCTTTTTTTTTATCACCTATAAATAATGTAAGTTTATTAGAGTGAGCCCTTAAACAAATTTTCCAAGAAGGGAGTTCATTATAAACACAGTCTCCAGAAGAAAGTGCTGTCTTCCTTTTTAAGAGGTAAAGGTTACTCAAGAAGTAGTTTCCTCCATTCCCTTTTTCATCTAGCTCATTCATTCATCCATCACCTTCTTTGCACCCTAGAATCTGGGTGTTCCATATCACCAGAATGATAAGGAGAACCAAGTTTTGGCCTTCAAGGGTTGTCCTGGAAGTCAGCCAGACCACTGGATCATTTCCCAGTGTTCTGCAGAATGATCACATTGTTTTCTGGTAGAGCCAACATGGATTATTATCAGAAAGCTGGTTCACCCTAGAAGAATTAATGAATTCTGACACCACACTTCAGGTTACTGCCTTTTGCTAACCTTTTTGTAGTTCTGAAAAATTGAAATGAGATAAAATCAGGTATTCCCCTCCTCTATTAGACGAGACTCTATTCCACTCCAAGTAGCAAATGTCACAAGAAAAAAAAGGTTCCAGGTGAGCAAAGAATGAAGTGGTAGATTACACCAATTAAACTCAATAGTTTCAGCAAAATTTATATACACATACCGCATAATCTATGCAAAATGGTTGAATTCAATATCCTAGAACAAGTTCAATAGTATAGATTAAATTTATTTATTTATTTGTTTGTTTTGATTTTGGGTTCATGTCCAGCAGCGCTCAGGAGTTAATCCTGGCTCTGCACTAAGGAGTCATTCTTGGCAGGCTCTAGGGACCACATGGGATACCAGGGATTGAACCTAGGTCAACCTTGTACAAGGTAAATGCCCTACTTGCTGTGCTATTGCTCTGGCCCATATATTTGTTTATAAATATAGAAATTATATTTTAGATTTTAATATAGAAATTAAAGGTAAGTCATTGTACTTGTAGGACATGCAAGTAGATGCAGAAAGTGTTGTTAATATTTTCTATATTATAATAGAGAAATTTAGTGTTTTATATTTATCTGTATATACATTAAGAGTTATCTCTCACCACCAAATAAAATGAAACTGAACAGTTAGAGCCTAAACTGTTTTTTTTACAGTCCATGTATGAAAATCCAAACTTCTTTTTTTTTTTTTTTTTTTTTTTGGTTTTTGGGCCACACCCAGCGGTGCTCAGGGGTTACTCCTGGCTGTCTGCTCAGAAATAGCTCCTGGCAGGCACGGGGGACCATATGGGACACCGGGATTCGAACCAACCACCTTTGGTCCTGGATCGGCTGCTTGCAAGGCAAACGCCGCTGTGCTATCTCTCCGGGCCCGAAAATCCAAACTTCTTTATCCAGTCAATGAGGTTATAGTTTTCTCCACTCTGTATTTTTATATTCCATTAAATACCTATAAATTACACTTTTTTTCATTCTTAAAATATGGTATATTCTTCAAACTGCTGCTGTTTCTATTATATTGTTTTCTGGCAACTTTATTATTTATTTTAGATAAACAGCATTTAGAGAGCAAAAACCATATATACTTAACATAGTTAATATATTAATGAGTACCTTCAAACACTAATTGCCTTCTCAGTAATTAATTTTGTACTCTTTCATGTTCAAAGTATTCAAAATAATATTCTGAATACTTAAGATACTATTCTTCTATTTGGTTTATTTATAATAAGAAAAACCATGTTGTTACTCTTTGAGCCAGAGTTTCATTATTATATAGACTATAAGTTTTTTATTTTTCACTAGCAAGAGTAAAACTCCTAAAATAAATTTCCCCTAAATGGGCCACTAGAAGACACAAACCTATAAGAATGCAAGTTTCACGATCTCTTTGCTATTAGATTTTTTTTTTCCAAAAAGGGAGCTGGGTATGACCCCAAAACACCATAAAAAATTTAAAAAAAAACTATTTAAAGCAGTTTCTATGATTTGACTACTACTTTAGATACTATTACTATTTTTTAATAAATCAGCATTGTAAAAATTTTTTAAGAAAAGTAACATGCCACTAAGGTAAAGTCTTTGATGGATTACAGAATAACAATTAGTCTATCTGGATACCAGTCCTTAGAAAGCCTAAACCACTAGCAGACAATCTTCAAGACTGCCAACTTTTGATTAACCAACTACCTAGATATTAGTTCTGAAGTAGTTAACTTGATATAGAAGACATATAATTAAAAAAAAGAAGACATCTCATTAGTAATGGGTAGCGTTTCCTGAACTTAGTTCACAACTAATTCGCCATTCATTATCTTTTAAAGAAATAAATAAATTTCTCAATTAGGTTTTCTTTTTAAAATTACTCCTTTTATTGCCCTAGAAAAAGATCTCCTAATACTTGTTTTTAATATTATAGTAACATTTTATAAAACAAGAGCCTTTAAATTGTTTTCTTTTGTATATTAATACTAATTTTAATCCAGATATAAAATTAAAGAGCAAGCCGTAGTGATAAGCTGAACTGCCACGACTAGTATGTATGGGAAAACAGAGCATAATTTATTTTACAATTTTAGCTAACCCACATCTGTAAATCCAGGGAGCCTGTTGCCATGTGTCTTTCTAACTGAAAAGAGCAAAAGACAACTGGCTGCCATATGCTTTTTAAAAGAAATTGTAAACAGGTTGCTCAGTATGAGCCACATATATAGGATCTACACATGAATGCCCTAGTAACAGATCTGGTCCAAAGCTTCCTTTAGCTAAAAAGCTTCAGGCACCACAATATTCCCACATGTCCACTCTATAATAAAACAGATGATAGCTTTTACTCTGAAGGTTATTTCTTTTACTAAAAATGAGAATGGGCAATGGGTAGCTCAGGCAACCAGCCAAAGATACATAGATTTAAAGATTATATAGTATCCTTTGAAAACTATAAATAATAAAATAAATAATAATATAAATGTACTGTGTCGTTTTCCTTGTCACAACACATGTACTTAGTTCTAGAAAACTTAAGAAACTTCATTCCAATGTTGGACTTTTGTCATCATCAAAAGGGAAAGTTCTTTTCATTGAGAAAGGTTGCTTCTCTTTCCTTTGGCTAAAACTAAGAGACTAAAATGGAGCCAGAATAAGAAGAGAACACGAGGTTGTATTTGGCCTCTTCTATATTCGTTAAGAAGCAATACAGGTAAAGAGGTTTTTGTTTTATCTCAGCTCAACAGAATAAAAAACCTAAATATAACGATCTTGCTGCTTTCAGTATTTTATCCCTATTTTTGGGATTCATTATTGTGATTAGGATGTGTCTTGAGGTGCTTTTCTTCAGGTCATTTTTAACTGGTACTCTTCGAGCATGCAGGATTTGGTTGAATGCAGTCTTTAATTCTGGGAGCTTCTCTGCATGATGACCTTGACTATTGATTCTTCCTGGCCATTTTTTTCCTGGGTCTCTGGGACTCCAATGATTCCTATGTTGTTTCTGTTGAGTTCATCAAAGACTTCTGTTTTTATCTGTTCACATTCCTTGAGTATTTTATTCATTGATTATTTGTTTTAAGGCTCTTTTCCAGTCTCTTCTGTTGTATGGAGTTGTTATGCATCTCATCTTCCAGTTCACTGATTCTATCCTCAGCTGTTGTTACCCCTACTGGAGAAGCTTTCCTTTGAGGTTTTCATTTCTTCTACTGAGTTTTTCAGACTTGTTACTTCAGTTTGAAGTTTTGTGATTTCTATCTTCATATCCTCTTGATTCTTTATTTTGTGGTTCATTCAACTCAATCTATGCTTTCTTTTTAGTTCTGTGAACACTCTCCATATTTCTTCTCTAAACTCTTTATCTGAAAAGCTAACTAGGTGGTTGGCACTTTTCGATTCATCAGATCTGCCATATTCATTCTCTATGCATGGTGTTGGCCTGCATTGTTTCCCCATTGTCAAGCTTGTAGTGTGTTTTTTTTTTCCCTGTGTTATGGTAAGGTTCATAGGCTAGAAAATGCATGCAGCCACAAATTGGAGTGGCTGAGCTCCTATGGTTCCACCCTTTTTGTCAATTGCTCTTTAGAGGTACTTAACAATATTAATAATAAGTTGGGATAAGATGTGTTTGGTAAGTTTACATAATAGCAATAAGTCTACATCAGGGGTGGCAAACAAGTTCGACACAAAGAGCCAAAATTTGAAACTGTGAGAGTCAGAGAGCCACACCACGCAGTGACCTGCCAAAACAGACAAACACTCACACGAAAGCATCTAATTTTAACAATAATATATTAAACACATATTGCATTTTGCCATTTTGAGTGAGGGTAAAAATCCTGTTCGCCACCCCTGTTCTACATGGATACTGTTTCAGCAATTATGAAAGATAAACCATATACCAACAGTCTCCAATACTGCCAATTTTTAGCTAACTATATAAAGATTAGTAGTAGAATAACTAAATTGCTATTGGAGGTCTCTAGCAACTGGAAATGTTTAAAACATGTGGAATTGTGGTATTCAACTGAACTACTACAGTCAGAGAACTCAATGGTGTTCTAGATCTTCACTTGGGCAATGAGTCAAGAAGGTAGGAGAACAAGCAGCACAGGCGGGGATGTGGAGAGAAAAGAACTCTTATTCACTGCTGGTGGGAATGACATCTAGTCCAACCTTTGTGTAAAGCGATATGGAGATTTCTCCAAAAGCTGAAAGTTGAGCTCCCATAAGATCCAGCTATACCACTCCTAAGGATATATCCTAGGAACACAAAATTACAATACAAAAATCCCTTTCTCACACCTATATTCATTGCAGCACTGTTTACAATAGCCTTGATGCCCCTCAATAGATGAATGGCTAAAGAAACTATGGTACATATATACAATTGAATATTATACAGCCGTCAGAAGAGATGAAGTCATGAAATTTTCTTATACATGGATGTATATAGAATCTATTATGCTGAGTAAAATAAGTCAGAGGAGAGAGATAAACACAGAATGGCCTCACTCATCTATGAATTTTGAGAAAAATGAAAAACATTTGAGTGATGATTCTCAGAGACAAAATAGAGGAAAACTGGAGGGTCAAGCTCCTGATATGAGCTCACCACAGGGATTGTTTAGTGTAGTCACAACAATGATTACACTGAGTACTGTCATAACAAAATGTGACTGAATGAGGGAAGTAGAAAGCCTGTCTAGAGTATAGGCTGGTGTGGGGTGGGAGGAAGGACACTTGGGATATTGGTCATGGGAATGTTGTTCTGGTGAAGGTTTTTTATATATATATAAATCAAAAAAGAAAAGGCCTCCCAATGCTCACCACAGGCTGTGTTCTTTACACTGACTGTATAGAAAGAGGGGGTACAGTAAATGTTACCCATATACACCTCAAATCAGGCCCTTTGTGAATGGGGGGACAAAAAAAAAGAGGGTAGGAGGGACATCTCAGTGACACTGCCCCCACATGCACTTGATCCTGATGGTACTGCCATTTGGGATCCCCAAAGCTACAAAAAGATGAGTGACCTTGCGTAACCCACAACCAAAGCTGTGCAAGTACTACAACTACAGTTGTGAGCACTGTAACCAAATGTGCAAATACCTCCCAAACCCTACCACCCATCAGCAAGTACCACAGTCATGTATGTATGACTTTTGGTTGTCAAAACAACAGCCAAAAATGTAAAGGAAAAAAGTTCTTCAACTTAATATGAAAAAAATTAATAAGCAAAAGGAAAAGCAAGAGGAGGGCACTCCTAGCTGCTGCTTCTAAGATGACTGCTTCTACAAGAACATATCAACCCTTCGCCAAGACCTTGAGTGTGCATTAAAATTAAAAGCCTTTTCCTACTCTCTAAAACTCAACTCCCTTTTTAGAATCATCTCTTCAAATGGTACCATTGTTCCTCTTCTCTATCATTTCAGTTATACAATTTTTGGGGATAATATCATTAAATAATATTTAATTTGATCTCAGCATACATGTATATTTTACTTAGATCTCATCCTGTATGTAAAGAATCGATTTGTTCAGAAACATTTTAGTATTTACTTTTTTGAAATTATATTGTCTTATGTTTGTGGTCATGCATTCTAAAATACCATTGTGCCTCCTAATATAAACCTGAGTACTACTCCTCATTTATCATTTCATTTTTTGTTTGTTTATTTGTTTTTAGGTCACACCTAGCTGCACTCAGGGGTTACTCCTGGCTCTATGCTCAGAAAGCACTCCTGGCAGGCTTGGAGGGCCACATGGGATGCCGGGATTTGAACCATCATCCTTCTGCATGCAAGGCAAATGCCCTACCTCCATGCTATCTCTCTGGCCCCTCATTCATCAATTCTTGTTCATCTCACCACCTCACTCATGACAAAGTACTTGTGGAAATCTGCTCACTGAGCAACAATAGGTAACCTTACCGGATCATTTGCACTTCAAATAAAATTAACTTTTTATATACTTTTTATTAAGAGAATATTTAATATTTAAATTTATTTTATGTCTCTGTTTTTTAAAAGGTGTGGGGGTAGGGGTGGGGAACCAAATACTCAAGCAAATGGAAAACACAGAAAAAATGCTTGTGGAATAAATAATTTCTGCACTTCTATTACTCTGCCTACATGGAAAGAAAATATTTCAACTCAAACATGAGTTCATAATATCATTCTAGACTCTGCTAGCTATATAGAAGTAGGAGGAAGAGAGAAATGAGAAGAAAAATAGTGGCTCTGTTTGATTTCTGAGTAAGTACAGTCTTTAATAGCTCAAATAAGATTAGGATACTATCTGAGAGTAGCATGCAGCAGACCAAAAAATAAGGTCCAGACATTAAAAATGTGCAAAGTTAAATTAGATGTCAAAGTAGCATGGAAGCCACCTAAGGTTAATAAACAAAAACCAGTAACAGCATGATCAACTTGCAATAAAATGAGCTGACTCCATTGTGATATATAACAATTTTCACAGATTTTCTTTTGGTAAAACTTTTTTTTTTTTTCAAAAATTTCATCATCACTTAATTGTAAAAAAAAATATAAAGTAAATGATTTCATGCATGCCAAACAGGAAGGCTTGGAGATGGGTAGAAATTCAGAAATTCAGGGACAATGGTGGAGGGAATGACATGCTGGTGGAGGGATTGATGTTAGAACATGGAATGGATGAAACAAATGTATTATGAGCTACCATATAAACTATGGTTTTAAATAAAGTAATAAAAATGTGGTAAGTTATCCATTTTCATAAACTTTCTACCAATGGGGCTTATCACTTAGATTCTCTGGCATAATGAAGTTAGTACAGAGTAAAATTTCATACTGCTAATTATCAGATCTTCCAAAATCCACATCTGTATGAATTCTAGGTTTAGCTATTGGTTACATATTTTGGCAAAAATTTATCTTTGGGCATTGAGACTTGTCTTTATAAAATGCACCTACTTGTAATCTAGCCTACTTGTTGTAAGTAAACCCAAACAGCCACAAGTACATGCATGTAGAGGGGGCTGAAGAACCAAGGTATGAAACCCCAGTTCAGCTCCCAATGCAAAGTTGATATAAACTGTAAACCATCTGTACCTTTCACCTCTTCTTTCTCTATTAAAACCTGAAAAGAACTGCCAAACTATAGACCACGAAAAAGTATAAATCTGGGGCCGGGTAGGTGGCGCTGGAGGTAAGGTGTCTGCCTTGCAAGCGCTAGCCAAGGAAGGACCTCGGTTCGATCCCCCGGCGTCCCATATGGTCCACCCAAGCCAGGGGCGATTTCTGAGCACATAGCCAGGAGTAACCCCTGAGCGTCAAACGGGTGTGGCCCAAAAACCAAAAAAAAAAAAAAAAAAAAGAAAAAGTATAAATCTCTCCTGCATTAAACCATTGCCATGCAGCAATTGATAACTAAAATAAGTTGAGAGTTAATTGGACAAAAGTGTTGTAATACAGGAGTTAAGATACTTGCTTTATACATAACAGACCTGGGTTCAGTTCCTGGTGTCAGTCTCCTAGGTCCTGCTAGGAATGATTCCTGGGCACAGAGCCAGGAGTAAGCCTTGAACACAGCTCAGCTGTGGCCCAAAGCACTGCAGAAAAAAAGTTTGGAGTTAAAGAATTTGCTTACTTTAAACTCCAAAGTGGTTTTCAACTACCTTCAGAACCCTTTCAAAGTATTCCTAATTGGGCCAGGTACAAAAATTCTGATTCCATGTGCCCTCATTGGGACTGTTAATACAGTATAAACTGGCAAGGCTAGTTATTTCAAAGGAGAGAGTGTCAAATATGATTTCACAGCCACTTTCAGCACAAAGAATAGCATCTCATTTTCAAAAATCTATTGTAATCAATCTATTTCATGAAGCAATGTTGAGTTCAAGGACTCCTTCTTTAAAAAATGAAGCATTTCCAAAATGAAAAAAATTACTCATGTCTATACATGTTAATCTTTGAAATGCTTTCCAAATCAAGCTGAGTTGATTATAGCTCATATAAGTAGCTAAAGGAAGAGATTTCCTACAATAAGCAGAGGAGGAAAGAAACAGGGCAGCATAAGAATGTGCCAGTGAAGCAAATTTGCCTTCCATCCATCCTGGCTTCATTAGAGTCAGAGTAAAGGCAAAGGTTGTGCAACTACATAAAGAAATACTGGATGAGGGTGAGATAGGTTGAGGGAAAGCAAGAGGCAGGGGTGGCCCATCTTCCTCATCTGCTCAACAGAAGGATGTGAGGAAACACGCTGACTCTTTTAATAATACCAATAAAAAGAAAAACATGAGGGGAACAGACACTGACTCTATGAAATCCATCTGGTCCCTGCAAGGATTGTCTCCTCCCATTGCCAGCCGTGCAGAACCTATACATGTATTTATTAAGCTAATTATTTTTATGTGATAAGTACTTTATATATTTATGTGTGATTGCAGCAGAAGATGAGCAAGAAATCTCCAAGGGGGGGGGAATTTCAAGGTCCAAGACTCCCTATACGAAGATGCTTTTCCAAAGTTAAATTTAGAGAATTTAGATTTGGCTTTATTAAAAGAGAAAAAGAGTTCTTTAAAACACAAAATAGATTAGGGTTCAAGAGACACCACAGGAATCAAGGCTCTTACCTTGCATCTGCAGACCCCATTTCCATCCCCAGCACCATATAGTTCTCCCTCATAGTCAGAACTGCTGGGAGCTTAAAGAGAACAAAGAATAGTGCCCAAGTATTGCTATGAGTGGCTCATACAAACCTCCTCATCTCAAATAAATTAGAACTGGGAAGAGAACAGTATGTAAGGTGCTTGCCTTGCATGCCAGCACAATATGGTTACCCAAGCACTATCAAATATAGTCCTCAAGACATAAATCACCTGGTGGGGAACCCAGATAATTCCTGGCACTGCAGAACCTGAGTAGTACTATATCCTTGAGGGAACTTCACAACCCTAAGTATCATTTGGGAGTCAGTCAGAAAAACAAGTTTAAATTTTTTAAATAAAATTAAAGAGCTAAAAAAAATAGTATATAGTATAGCATGTAGCCAACCCTGTTTGGATGCCTGTCATGGCAATGGTCCCCTGAAAAAATAGTATATAGTATAGCATGTAGCCAACCCTGTTTGGATGCCTGTCATGGCAATGGTCCCCTGAGAAGCGCTAGGAGTATCCCTGAGCACAGAATCAAGATTAAGTCCTGAGTATCATCAGGAATGGCCCCAAATTCCTCAAAAGAAATAATACTGTATTTTGGGGTGGGGGCTTGGACCTCACCCAGTGATGCTCAGGGGTTACTTCTGGCTATGCGCTCAGAAATCACTCATAACTTGGGAAACCATATGGAACGCCTGGGGATTGAACCGCGGTCCATCCTAGGTTAGCTTGTACAGTGCAGATACCCTACTGCTTGTGCCACTGCTCTGGTACCAATTAATACCATATTTTTTATACCATAAGATACAAATTTTTCCTCCCAAAAGATAGGGGAAATGTCTGTGTGTCTTATGGAGTGACTGATGCCTGGAGCTGAAGTGCAGGGGACTTTAATTTTTATATTAATGAAAAAGTATTTTTTTAAATATTTTATTTTTGATGTAAAAAAGTTAGGTAAATGTATTTAACCAGCTGTAGACTGGCATATTGTAAATATACTTTGACTTCTCAGACTGGTTGTTCCCAGTCACTGTCCCCTGACATCTTGTTTTCCTCATCTAAAAACTATGTGCATCCTATGGTCAGGTGTGTCTTATAGAGTGAAAAATATGATAATAATAAAATGATTATTATGTCTGAAAACATGATAAAGAATAAAAAGATGTTATTGAAAGCTATATAGCCTTAAAAGTGAAAACCATCCAAATACCTAAGCTAAAATAGAAAGTTTATCTTCTTATTTAGAAAAAGAAAAATAAAGGGGGTTAGAGTGATAGTACAACAGTGGGTAAAGCATTTTGCCTTGTAGTTGATCTGGGTTCAATGCTTAGAATCCCCATAAAACCCTGAGTCTACCAGTGAACCATATGTAATTTTTGATCAGAGAGCCAGTAGTAACCTCTGAACACTAACTGCCAAATGTGGCCAAAAATTGAAAAACAAAAATATAAGGATATTCTGACCCTGGATCCAGGTGCTCAAATAATGTTTCAAGAAACGGCCTCTCCATGTCTTGATTCAAATTTTATTTAGCAGTATGAAATTCAGGAGCTCCAACCCATTTTTTTATCCTTTCAACAATCCTTTATAAAGGATTTCTCCTTTTCCAAAAGGTTTCTAACTATAGCTAGAAAAACACTATTTCTGGAATATGGAATAATCAATTCCACCATGCAATATTGTCCAATAATAGATGAGAGTCATTTTCCCATGAAAATTTTTACTAGAAACAGGGAAAGTGGCTGCTATCTGCATTAACCTCCTATCTAGCTTAATATATAACTAGGCTTCTTGGAGAGCAACTCAATTTTTTGAAGAGTTAGTTCTGTGCTTTGAAGTAGTGATCATGAAAGCTTTATATACCTTATGGAGCCCAGAAATGCCAACTTTGTATCCTCTGTTCTACACAGTTCCTCCTTCTTGCCTAGTACACAGCGAGTCATCAGAAGTTGACTTGTGTCATCTTCAAAGGCCCAGAATAGAGCAGCCCAACTGCAACTTCTTTCTTCTAATGAAGCCAGTTAGGCAAAACTCAAGGATTCCTGGTCTCAGATCTTCCACTGACTTGTTGCTATGTGCCTGGAAAGTTAAGCAACTCTTAAATGCTCCGGTTTTCTTTCAAGTGGGGTAAAAAAAAAAAAAAAAGATTGAAAGTCCAAGATTTTTCAAAAAGACATTCTATTGAAATGAGAAACATTTCATATATACTGTCATCACTCTTATAAGTCTTCTCACCTGGGCCAAGTAACAATGAGTGCCAGATGAGTAAAAGAGAAGAATGCCAATTTTATTGATTTTTGCCACCTCACTCTCTTCTTAGCTCTGTAAAAAATGTTTAGTGGGTGAGTAATTTTTTATCATTAACTACAAATCTGCTCTACATCACAAATCATTTCTAAGGAGGGTGTTACCCAGGTTCAGAACAAGATATTTAAGCTAGAATCATCTGATCAACACAATTTTTGATATAATAAAGAACTAAATAAATGAATAAAAGTCTTGACATTCCTATCCTGGTGGTCAAGGCATTTCATAATAAATAAAATATATGGCAGTTTCTTGTCATACTCTCATAGTGACAACATATATTGTTGAATAATTCAGTCCTATCTTCACCCTTTTTATTGCTCAAACCTCCATCTTGGATCACACCTACTTCAAACCTGAACCCAACCAGATAAATATACAATGCTAACATGTGTAATCATTATTTCATACATAACAGGAGAAAAAATATATTACCTGAGAAGAATAAAATGAAGGGAAACTGAGAACATACTCTGATTATGTGCTATCAATCCCCTACCCTTCAAACAAGATAAAGCATATGAGGAGAATAGGAAGAAAGGAATGAACAAAGAAGACAGGGAGGCTGGCTCATCCTTTCACTTTCAAAGTATATGCATATCACCCTCAGCACAATAAAAAATGTATTTAGTATCAATCCTACAGCAAAAGACTACTGGATTTTTTTTGTATCTCAACCCAAAAGTTTTTTTTTTGGGGGGGGGGGTTGAGCTATGCTCAGAAATCATTCTAGAAGTTGCATAGGAGACCACATAGGATGCTGGAAATAGAAACTGGGCTGGCTGAAACTTGAAGCAAGAACTACAGCCATAGTACTGGATTTTTAATTATGTAATAGTGATTCCTCCAAATAAAGAAAAATTACTTTCATGCCAGCACATTAAATTTGTGACATTTCCTGCCTTTCTTTTTCTTTCCTTCAGATAGAATTTAGAATCCAAGCTGTGGAAAACAAAACAATTTCAGAAGTTCGGATGCGCTATGTATGAGCTAGAACACAGAAAAAGTCATGGCCACATAAGTCTGGTTTCTGTACCCCTACTTTGAGCCTCATTGCCAGTCTGGCTCTTTGTTTAGGTGACCTTTGGCCCCTGAAGTCAATGTTTGTCTTCTAAATGGTATTTCAATACTAACATCTGGTGATGTCCCCCTGCCTGACATTTGTGGAGCAGATGCTTCCAGTGGCCTGGAGTGTGCCTTCTGACTCAATGTTTTCAATAATGCCCTCTGGCATTGATCTCTGTGGTACCTCTCCCCAGGTAAGAAAAGAAATGCCACTAGGAAATGGCTGAGAAAGAACAGCTTGAACCATCTGGAGGTAATCTTGGAATATAAAACCTCAGAACTTCTGGTATAAAAAAAAAATACCTAGAGGAGGGAAGGGGAAAAATAAAGCCCTTGGATTTTTGAAAAGTTGGACTTTAAATAATCTAACAGTTGAAATTTAACAAATCTATACCTGATTTTAAGTAGGTATTTTTTTTTTTACATTGCTCCTTCTCTCAACTTAAGGGCCCTCTCTCTTGAGTTTTAAAGTAATTGAGAATAGAATTTGCTGCTAGGAAAAGCAAGCACTCTTTCTCCTCTCATTTCCATTTTCCTTTCATGCACAAATACCAGAAAACATTTAGTAAGGGCTTCTCTTAACATAGGCTTAAAGGACTTTTATGATAGGAAAGAAACTCAGATAGGATACATTTGGACAATAGCATCTTTTAAAATTATAGATCCTCTTCTAATCAAGGTCCTTACGAAGAGTCTAGAACCCATCATTCTTTCACTCGTACTCATGAATACATTATTACCCTAGTGATCAACTAGGTAAGGGAGGTAAGCACTGAACAAGCCAATTTAAAGGAATATAGTAGGAAGAATTCTAAAATGGCACCCAATGACTGATACCACTGTCTCCTCTACAGTGTATAAGGAACTTGAGATTTGCTTCTAATCAGCAACTCACAAAGATTATAGATTATCATTCCCATGCTTATTTTACATGACAACAATGAAGCATTTCTGCAGAATTAAGAACCAGATCAGGTGGGTTTAATTTAATAAAGAGACATCGGAGTGAACATGACTTAACCAAGTGAGCTAAGAGAATCCAATTCAGAAAGCTTATCTTTCTGGCTTGGAAGAATTTGCTAATGTGTTATGAGAGGAATTAGGACAGAGCCTCTTTTATTTTGGGGGGGGAGGAGAAGGACCTTCATGTGGCCACTGGGAACTAAAAACAGTCTCTTACAATAGTTAGAACACACAGAATAGTCTCACTCATCTATAGGTTTTAATAAAAATGAAAGACATTAATTGTAATAATGCCTAGAAACAACAGAAATAAGGCCAGAAACACTGGCTCACAATATGAAGCTCACCACAAAAAAAGTGGTGAGTGCAGTTAGAAAAATAACTACAGTAACAACTATCATGACAATATTAATGAGTAAGAGAAGTTGAATGCCTATCTCGAATACAGGCCAGGGGTGGAGGAGGAGAGAGATGGGGGCATTAGTGGTGGGAATGTTGCACTGATGAAAGGGAGGTGTTCTTTTTCTGACTGAAACCCAACTACAATCATGCTTGTAATCCTGGTGCTTAAATAAGGATATTATTTAAAAAAAAGAAAACAGGGACCTCAACTATGCAGCTGGGAGAAAAAATAGAACCATAAGACTGAATCTGGAAACAGATTCTTCCCTAAACAAGTTTTCAGTTAACAACACAGCCTGTTTGGCATCTTGGTGTTAGACTTTTCGAGACCCTGAGCAGAGAATTCAGCAAGGTTACACGTGGTCTTTTAATCTGCAGAAACTGTTATAATAAATGAGATTTTCTGAAGTTTCTGAAGCCTTTAGTAACTTGTTACATAGCAATAGAAAACTAGTAAAAGAAGGATAGCTGGGCAGTATCTCAAATAGCTAACATTACACCACATTTCATTCCACCAAACCACTAAATACTTTGTGTATCTTGGATGTGGTTTTTCCAATGAGAATCAGTAGTTTATAAGAACATCTGATTTTTCTTAAGCTATGAATGAATTGATAGTTGATAGATGGATAAATAGAGAAGCACAGATGGGTGATTGGTAAATAATTGGATAAAAAGGGAAATATATGCAGGTTATATATAAGTTATGTACAAATAGAAAGGCACATAATAAAAGTATTTACATAATAAAAGTATCTGATTATTTCATATGGAGTGAGAATTTAAAACTTGCAGCCCACGGGCTGCAAAAGGCTCTCTGTACAACATTTTGTGGCCCTGCCCTAGAGGAATCTTTTTTTGTTTTGTTTTGTTTTAGTTGTTTGGGTCACACCCCCCAATGTTGAAGGCTTACTACTAACTTTGCACTCAAGGATCACCCCGACTTTGCCTTCTGGGGCCCCCAGGTAAATTGAGTTTGAGACCCCTGGGCACTTTTAATGCCAAAAATTGACTGAACCTGATGAACTGACATAATTAACAAGGCAAATAAAGAATAAATAGACTACTAAAGAGAAACACAGATTCACCTTCACATGGTGCGAGGTTACAGTGTAAGTTCCAGTTCCTATAACCCTACCAAAAATTCAAGTTATGAAAATCAAGGAGAAAACAAGCAAGATGACAACCTACTCAGAAGTTCTTGGTGACAGTTTTGTATCAAAAATTTATCAAAGTGTGATGAACAATTTTTCCAATTGCTAGTGGACTGTTCTGTATGCATAAAGATATGGGCATAAAATATGTATTAGAATGTTTCATGATTATCAATCACTACCTACATTCAAAAAAGTGTTAAAGTTACTACTAAATAAGAACTATAAATTTTAGTATTTTAAAATATTTAAATTTTAAGTGATAAATGTAAAAGGCAGGAAAGGGGAAATAGGGAACAATTGTGGAGGGAAGCAGACACTAGTGGAGGATGTGGTACTAGAGAGTTTTATGCATGAAATCTTAACATTAATAGTATTGCTAACCACAGTGCCTAAAAGTTTTTAATAGATGGAATTTAATCAAAACAAAGCAATGCAGTGCAGTTGTTAAGGATAATCCTAAACTCCAAAGATTAATGGCTAATGAGAAAGAAAATTTATCTTTCACAGTCAACTCTATGGAGGGTCAGGTGATAGAGCTTGTGTTCTACTCAATATTTCAGGAATCCATATAGGAAAGGCTCTCTCATCTCTATCTCACACTGCAAGAGATGCTCTAAATATCTAGTTGATATTAGAAAAGAAATTGAGAATGAGGACTTTGGAGAACAGAGTTAGATATATAGAATAAACAGAGACAGATTTCACATTCCATAACCAGAATTTAGACAAATAGATCTTGCCAATTTCAGAGAAAGTTGGGATTAATAACCATACTCATTCTGTTTTCAACCTCTAATACTTGTCAGTGCTTCCCTGTGAAGAAACCCAGCACAAGTCAGAGTGCAAGGGAACCCAATGATTCTATTTATAAAAGCTAATTTCCCATGCCACAGGTCAGGATAAAGAGAGTAAGAAAAACCACTGAAAGAATTCCAGTACAACATGTTACATGAAACCAATGGATTAGTAAGGGTTAAATGTTGTGAATGAAAACATATAACCCCAGCAGTTTAAAACATCTAATGCCCAAATATGCTACTAAGAAAAACGAGGTCATTAATGAAAATTCCCTTTGTGTTGGAGTTTCAAAAATAACACTAGAAGTTAGAAGGGTCTGGTATTGACTGCAATGATCCTAACTCCAGCATTTTAGATAATTTATTAAATTGACTGAGCCATGATTTCCTTTATGTAAAAATCATAATTATACCTAGGGGACTGAAAGGGAGGAGCATTGGGAATCTTTGGGGATGGAGGTTAGCACACGGTAATGGGTGTGGTGTTGAAATATGTACAGGGAAACCATTATTAACAGTACTGTAAATCACAGTATCTTAATTAATATATTTTAGATTAAAATATATTTTGCAACACTGGTAGTGGGAATGGCCCTAACTCACTGTCATTATGTACCTTAAATATAACTATTAAAGACATGTAACTCACATTGGTCACAATAAATATATATATATATATATATATATATATATATATATATATAAAATATATTTTGGAGTCTTGAAAAGGCTTGGTATGAAAGAATTCAAAAAGAGCAAACATTTGAAGATCTTTATAATTTTAAAGACAGAAATTACAAATAATACCAGTTTTGTTTGTTATGAAGATGTTGCCATTACTCAAATTATGATCCTAGCTTATAATAAAATATAATTTTATATATTAAAACTGATTAAACTGCCACTTACCTATTGACTTTTGTACTAAATATAAATAAAAATATTAACATCAATGCAAAATTTCATCTCTTTTTTAAATTTCTGAAGGTTAAGAATGTCATGTATTGTGAGCCAGTCCTTCTGCCCCTTCGGCCCTTAAATCTATTGTCTTTGAGAATTATTACAATAATGTCTTTAATTTTTCTTAAAACCCATAGATGAGTGAGACTAGTCTGTGTCTATCTCCCTCTGACTTATTTTACTCAGCATAATAGATTCCATATACATCCACGTATAGGAAAATTTCATGACTTCATCTCTCCAGATGGCTGCATATGTGCATATGTACCACAGTTTCTTTAGCCATTCATCTGTTAAAGGGCATCTTGGTTGTTTCCAGAGACTGGCTATTGTAAATAGTGCTACAATGAATATAGATGTGAGGAAGGGATTTTTGAATTGTATTTTTGTGTTCCTACGGTATATATCCCTAGGAGTGGTATAGCTAAATCATATGGAAGCTCAATTTCCAGTTTTTTTGAGGAATTTTTATATTGTTTTCCATAAAGGCTGGACTACATAGCATTCCTACCAGCAGTGAATAAGAGTTCCTTTATCTGTACATCCCCACAGTACTGATTGTTCTTGTCCTTTGTGATGTGTGCTAATCTCTGTAGTGTGGGATGGTATCTCATTGTTGTTCTGATTTGATTTCCCTGAAGATTAGTGATGTGGATCATTTTTTCATGTGTCTTTTGGCCATTTGTATTTCTATTTGAAGCTCACCACAAAGAGTGGTAAATGCTGTTAGGGAAATAACTATACTAAAAACTAGCATTACAATGTTAAAGAATGAGAGAAGTAGAATGCCTGTCTGGAATATAAGCGAGGGGGGTGAGGGGGAAGCAATGATGGTGGGAATGTTGCACTGGTAAAGGAAGGGTATTCTGTTTATGACTGAAACCCAACCACAATTATGCTTGTAATCATAGTGCTTAAATAAAGATTTTATATATTAAAAAATAAAATAAAATAAAGGTTAATTTCATATACTTTATATTAACATGAACATTAAAGTAATTGTAATCTTTAAATTATAGCATTTAAAGTTATAATTGTGAAAAGGGTTTTGATTTTCTGTTATATAATCTGCTAATGTTTTTTCCACTCTTGTCTACTGGTTTCATTCCTTTGCAGGATTTTAATTTATTTGGTCCTGAGAGAATCCTGGTGTTATATTATCAATCATGTTTAAAATTTTTGCAAATAAATATAACTAATAGGTATATTTGAACATATGGGGTTAAAACATGAAATACATGTTTTATATATTTGAAACTATTTTTCATTTTGTTTTAAACAATAAGCATCATTTCCTGCTAAAAACTACCCTTTTTATTGTGTTCACTCAGCATTTGTCAATTTCAAAAGTATGAAAGTAAAGATATTCTCAGTAAATATTAGAAGCTCATAAAGAAAAAAAGAATATCATGTTAGGGTATGCTACATGGAATGTTTTCTCTTGCCCTGGAATCGTAGTTAAAACTTATGCATATGTTGGGGCTAAGCAAGCACTAGCTTAAGACAAACCACAGTTCCATCCCCCGACATCCCAAATGGTATCCCCAAGCCAGGAGCAATTTCTGAGCATATAGCCAGGAGTAACCCCTGAGCATCATTGGGTGTGCCCCCCAAAAAAACACTTACCCATATGCTCTAGACCTAGACTAAAAAAAAAAAAAAACATGAAATAAACTACTCATAATATGGCCTGGGGCTTTCCCTTAGGTTTACAGAGAGATTTGGAAATTAAGAAATGAATCATCATACCCCAATACCTTCCTTTTCCTTTTCAATCCATAGAAGTAGAAAGGAGAAAGAAATAGAAAGAGAACCAAGTTTATGAAGTGTTCAGTGTTCATGGTGTATGGTTTCCACTCACCCTCAAGGTTGCTTCTCCTCATCCCCAGCCCAAAAGAAACTGAGGGGAATCTTGTGATAATCAACACAACTCTAGGTTAACCTACTGAAAGCAAAGCCTGCACACTTTTTCTTGGTTAGGCATTTGATTCCTCTGCGTATTTCTAAACTGTTGTGCTTCACTGAAGTGCAATTGGAGTGGAGAAGGTAAAAAGAGATCACTAAAAAGGTGAAAAGAGAAAGTAAGTGAAAGAATATCAGTGGTGCAATCTCCATTTTCATCATTTTCTAATCAATATGTCTAAAGCATCTTAATTGTTTTCAGGGCAAAGAGAACAGCTTTAAAATTACACATCTTACTTGGGGTTGGAGTACACCCAGAAGACACCCAGAAGACCACAGTACTTGTAGTTCAGTACTTGAGAATCATTCCCAGCAGTGCTTGAGATAGCTCTACGTGATAGATACTGGCAGGCTTCCACGTGCAAAGTATGCACTCAGTCCACTAAACTAGTCAGACCTAAAATTTCATTTGGGGGAAAGGGGGACACACCCATTAGTGCTCAGGGAATACTCTTAATTCTGTGCTCAGGAGTGACCTTTGATGGTTCTCAGGAGGCCAAATGTGGTTCTAGGGATTCAAACAAAGTTTGCAGCCACCATAGCACACTAGTTTCATACCTCATGTGCTATGTGTCTAGGAGATAATTATATAAAATTATGTTAACTATTATATAAAAGTATTAGCATAATTTTATTATAATTTGATATTATTTTAAATAATAAATTAAAATGAAGAGTTTGATGTTCCATGGACTTCATTCCCACCAGGCAATAGTGAAAATCGTTTAGATTAAAACATAAGACAAGTCTATAAAACTAAGCCCAAGAACATATAACAAATATAGCAGCAAATAAACTTCTACTCAAGAAAATCTATTATCATTTGTAAGAAAGTCTATGTTATTTGAATCAAAATAGCTTCTATCTCCAGCCTTCTATAGCCAAAACCACTGGCTCCTTGTCTCTGAAACCATCATAAAGCTTCACCCACAGGAGCAAATATCACCATTCACAGCTATTGGGGCTGAGGATAAGTTCTGAGAGAGTGCAGCTCCAATACAGGAGTTCTCTGCTTCTATCAATCCCTCTGAGTGAGCATCATGGTATATGGCAATTACATGGCAATAAAGATGATCTTTTTAAGAATAAGTAGAAAGATATATAATCAAGGAAGTTTAAGAAAATGAAACAATAAAGGAACACAAGACGCCAGATAACAGTTTAATACAAAGTCACATCAACATGGTATAATCATAGAAACAGATGATAGGTAATAATTGAAATTAGGAACAAATACCTCTGTATATAAGAATTTAGTACATGACAATGGTAACAGTATTTTAATTCAATGGGAATAAGTGAATAATTTTGCAAATGTTGGTACAATTGTCTAGATATCTGGAAGGAAAAATACATTGTACTCATAGTACTTCACAATAACAAATTCCAAATGTATTGATAATTGATTTAAAGTTAAATTCGTAAAATAAAAAAGCTAGACTTGCATAACATTCTATTGTTACAACCTAGAATTCTGGAGATCTTAAATATGTGAAAATCCTGATGTTATTAAAAACAAAACATAAAAAAATCTATATTCTGGACAGCAAAAGATGGTACAGACTTAGAATTAGACAGTCACAGAAAAGCAAATCTAAGTGATCATACATATAATAAAATTACATCATTCAATATAGGAAGGAAAATTCCATTCAAGTAGCAATGCAGAATCAGTTACACACCCCCCCACCAAAAAAAGACCAACAAACTTCCAAACAGAGGTACCATGTTTGCAGGGAAAAAAAGAAAAGGCTTTTTTTTTCTTCATTATTTGAACATCTTGATTACATAAATTATTGTGATTAGGTTTCAGTCATGTAAAGAACACCCCCTTCACCAGTACAACATTCCCACCACCAATGTCCCAAATCTCCCTCCATCATACCCCACCCCCACCTGTACTCCAGATAGGCTTTCCAGTTCCCTCATTCATTCACATGATTATGGTAGTTCTATATTTAGTTATTTCTATAGCTGTACTCACCACTCTTTGTGAGCTTCATGGAGTGAGCTGGTGTTCCAGCCCTCCTTGCATTGTCTCTGAAGATTGTTACAAAAATGACTTTTATTTTTCTTAAAACGCACAGATGAGAGAGACTATTCTGCATCTCTCTCTCTCTCTCCCTCTGACTTATTTCACTCAAATACATCCATGTATAGGAAAATTTCATGATTTCATCTCTCCTGATGGCTGCATAATATTCCATTGTGTATATGTACCACAGTTTCTTTAGTCATTCGTCTGTTGAAGGGAATCTTGGTTGTTTCCAGAGCCTGGCTATTGTGAATAGTGCTGCAATAAATATAGGTGTGAGGAAGGGGTTTTTGTATTTTATTCTTGTGTTCTTAGGGTATATCCCTAGGAGTGGAATAGCTGGGTCGAATGGGAGCTCAATTTCCAGATTTTGAAGTAATCTCCATATCGCTTTCCATAGAGGCTGTACTAGACAGCATTCCCACCAGCAGTGGATAAGAGTTCCTTTCTCTCCACATCCCCGCCAGCACTGATTGTTCTCATTCTTTGTGATGTGCACCAATCTTTGCAGTGTGAGGTGGTATCTCATCGTTGTTTTGATTTTCATCTCCCTGATGATTAGTGATGAGGAGCATTTTTTCATGTGCCTTTTGGCCATTTGTATTTCTTTTTTATCAAAGTGTCTGTTCATTTCTTCTCCCCATTTTTTTTTATGAGAATAGGTGCTTCTTTCTTGTAAAGTTCTGTCAGTGCCCTGTATATTTTGGATATTAGCCCCTTATCTGAAGGGTGTTGGGTGAACAGTTTCTCCCACTCGGTGGGTGACTCTTGTATCCTGAGCACTATTTCTTTTGAGGTGCAGAAGCTTCTCAGTTTAATGTATTCCCATCTGTTGATCTCTGCTTCCACTTGTTTAGAAAGTGCAGTTTCCTCCTTGAAGATGCCTTTAGTTTCAATGTCATGGAGTGTTTTACTGACGTGTTGTTCTATATACCTTATGGTATCCGGTCTGATATCATGGTCTTTAATCCATTTGGATTTTACCTTCGTACATGATGTTAACTGGGGGTCTATATTCGCTTTTTTGCAAGTGGCTAACCAGTTCTGCCAGCACCACTTGTAGAAGAGGTTTTCCCTGCTCCACTTAGGATTTCTTGCTCCTTTGTCAAAAGTTAGGTAATTGTATGTCTGGGGGACAATGTCTGAGAACTCAAGCCTATTCCATTGATCTGAGGGTCTGTCTTTATTCCAATATCATGCTGTTTTGATAACTATTGCTTTGTAGTACAGTTTGAAGTTGGGGAAAGTAATGCCTCCCATTTTCCTTTTCCCTAGGAGTGCTTTAGCTATTCGAGGGTGTTTGTTGTTCCAGATGAACTTCATAAGTGTTTGATACACTTCTTTGAAGAATGTCATGGGTATTTTTAAGGGGATCACATTAAATCTGTATAATGCTTTGGGAAGTATTGCCATTTTAATGATGTTAATCCTGCCAATCCATGAGCAGGGTCTGTATGTCCATTTCCGTGTGTCCTCTCTTATTTCTTGGAGCAGGGCTTTATAGTTTTCTTTATATAGGTCCTTCATGTCTTTGGTCAAGTTGACTCCAAGATATTTGAGTTTGTGTGGCACTATTGTGAATCGGATTGCCTTCCTGACTTCCATCTCTTCCCTATCATTATTGGTGTATAAAAATGACATTGATTTCTGTAGGTTGATTTTGTAGCCTGCCACTTTGCTATATGAATCTATTGTTTCTAGAAGCTTTTTGGTAGTCTTTAGGGTTTTCTAAGTAGAGTATCATATCGTCTGCAAACAATGAGAGCTTGACTTCTTCCTTTCCTATTTGGATTCCCTTGATATCTTTTTCTTGCCTGATCACTATAGCAAGAACTTCCAGTACTATGTTGAAGAGGAGTGGTGAGAGCGTACAGCCTTGTCTTGTACCAAAATTTAGAGGAAAGGATTTCAGTTTTTCTCCATTGAGGATAATATTTGCCAATGGCTTGTGGTAGATGGCTTCAACTAGATTGAGAAAGGTTCCTTCCATTCCCATCTTGCTGAGAGTTCTGATCAAGAATGGGTGTTGGACCTTATCAAAGGCTTTCTCTGCATCTATTGATATGATCATGTGATTTTTATTTTTCTTGTTGTTCATGTTGTGTATGATGTTGATAGATTTACAGATGTTAAACCATCCTTGCATTCCTGGGATAAAACCTACTTGGTCGTAGTGTATGATCTTCTTGATGATACATTGGATCCTATTTGCCAGGATTTTGTTGAAGATCTTTGCATCAGCATTCATCATGGATATTGGTCTGTAATTTTCTTTTTTGGCAGTGTCTCTGTCTGGTTTTGGTATCAAGGTGATGTTGGCTTCATAAAAGCTGTTTGGGAGTGTTCTCGTTTTTTTCAATTTCATGGAAAACCTTGGCGAGGATTGATAGTAGCTCCCCTTGAAAGATTTGAAAAAAAAAAAAGTCATTAGGAAAATCATCTGGGCCTGGGCTTTTCTTTTTGGGCAGATGTTTGATTACAGTTTCAATTTCCTCAGTAGTGATGGGGGTGTTTAGATATGCTACATCCTCATTACTTAAATGTGGAAGGTTATAAGTGTCCAAGAATTTTTCCATTTCTTCTAGATTCTCATGTTTAGTAGCATAAAGTTTCTCAAAGTAGTCTGTGATTATCTTTGGATCTCTGCAATTTCTGTCGTGATCTCCCCCTTTTCATTTCTAATACGGGTTATCAGATTTCTCTCTCTTTCTTTGTGAGTTTTGCTAATGGTCTATCAATCTTGTTTATTTTTTTCAAAGAACCAGCTTCTGCTTTCGTTGATCTTTTGGATTGTTTTTTGGTTTTCCACTTCATTGAGTTCTGCTTTCAGCTTTGTTATTTCCTTCTGTCTCCCTATTTTTGGTTCCTTTTGTTGGTCATTTTCTATTTTTTTGAGCTGCGTCATTAAGTTATTCAGGTATGCTCCTTCTTCCTTCCTGATGTGTGCTTGTAGAGCTATAAATTTTCCTCTCAGGACCGCTTTTGCTGTGTCCCATAGATTCTGGCAGTTTGTGTCTTCATTATCATTTCTTTCCAAGAAAGTTTTGATTTCCTTTTTGATTTCATCTCGGACCCACTGGTTGTTCAGTAGCAGGGTGTTTAAGTTCCAATTGTTAAAGTTTTTCTTCTGTGTGGCTTTGTAGTTCACATCTAATTTCAGAGCCTTGTGCTCAGCAAAGGTAGCCTGCAAGATTTCTATCCTCTTGATTTTATGGAGTTATGTATTATGTGTCAGCATGTAGTCTATTCTGGAGAATGACCCATGTACATTGGAAAAGAATGTGTATCCAGATTTTTTGGGATGGAGTGTCCTGTATATATCTACTAGTCCTCTTTCTTACATAACTCTTTTCAGGGCTAGTATGTTTTTATTGGGTTTCAGTCTGATTGACCTATCAACTGTTGATAGGGCCGTGTTGAGGTCTTCCACAATGATTCTGTTATTACTGATTTCTTCTTTCAGATTTGTCAGTAAATCTATTAGATAATTTGCTGGTCTCTCATTGGGTGCATATATGTTTAATAGTCTGATTTCTTCCTGTTGGCACATATCCCTTGATTAGTACATAGTGTCCATCTTTGTCCCTTACCACTTTTCTGAGTATAAAGTTGGTGTCATCAGATATTAATATAGCCACACCAGTTTTGGGGGGTTTTTGTTTGCTTGGATTATTTTCCTCCAGCCTTTGATTTTGAGTCTATTCTTGTTCTGACTATTCAGAACAGCAGAAGTAGGCGGCAGAAGGTTGGATTCATCTTTTTGACCCATTTTGCCACTCTGTGTCTTTTAATTGGTGAATTTAGTCCATTGACATTGAGGGAGATGATTGTCATAGTATTTAATGTCATCTTTGTAGATAAGTTTGCTATGTTTGTTGGTCTCTCTTATCTTAGAGTAGACCTGTCAGTTTTTCCGTTAAGGCTGGTTTATTATCTGTGAAGTGTCTGAGCTGTTGTTTATCCATGAAGCTGTGTATTCTTCCTTCAAACCTGAACGTGAGTCGGGCTGGGTGCAGTATTCTCAGTGAGGCATTCATTTCATTCAGACTTGTCACAATATCCCACCACTGTCTTCTGGCCTTGAGAGTTTCTTGTGACATGTCTGCTGTAAGTCTTAGGGATGCTCCTTTGAATGTAATTTCCCTTTTTGATCTTGCTGCTTTCAGTATTCTATCTCTATCTATGGGATTTGTCATTGTAACGAGGATATGTCTTGGGGTGTTTTTCTTTGGGTCTCTTTTAGCTGGTACTCTTCGAGCATGCAGGATTTGATTGCATGTAGTCTTTAATTTTGAGAGTATCTCTTTGATGATGTCTTTGACAGTTGATTCTTCCTGGAGATCTCCTTCCTGGGTTTCTGGGACTCCAATGATTCTTATGTTGTTTCTGTTGAGTTTATCAAAGACTTCTATATTCATCTGTTCTCATGCCTTGAGTACTTTTTCCATTGCCTGTTCATTTGTCTCAATGTTCTTTTCCAATTTCTTCTGTTGTGCTGAGTTTTTCTGCATCACATCTTCCAGTACTCTGATTCTCTCCTCAGCTGCTGATACCCTGTTGGCGAGGCTATCCATTGAGGTTTTCAGTTGAACAACCGTGTTTTTCAGATCTGTTATTTCAGTTTGGAGTTTTCTGATTTCTGTCTTTGTGTTCTCTTCAGATTGATCTATGCTTTTTTGTAGTTCTATGAACATATTCCATATTTCTATTCTAAACTCCTTATCTGAGAGTTTAATCAGGTGGTTGGAATTTATTAGGTCATCCAAACTTTCGTCTTCATTCTCTGTGGATGGTGTTTGCCTGCAAGGTTTCTTCATTGTCACACTGCAATGTTGTGGTGGGGATCATTGGTTAGAAAGAGTGCGTGACTACAAAGTGAAGTGGCCACGCTCTTCTGCTGCCTCTAGTTGACAATCCTCAAAGTGAACAAAGGCACAGCAGGGCGGAGCCTCCACAGGCCAGAGACCTCAGCCTAATTGGATAGTGACCCCCGCAGCCATAATGTACTTACTCAGCAGCTTCAAAATGCAGTTTTTTGGGGTGTGCTCCCTAGGCCTCTGAGGAAACCTTCGGGGATTCAGAAGCACAGTCAGGCATAGAAGAAGTTTTCCCTGAAGTCCTCATAGTGAACAAAGGCACAGCAGTGCAGAGCCTCCACAGGCCAGAGACCTCAGCTTATTGGACAGCGATCCCCACAGCCAGAATGTACTTACTCAGCAGCTTCAAAATGCAGTTTTTGGGGGGTGTGCTCCCTAGGCCTCTGAGGAAACCTTCGGGGATTCAGAAGCACAGGCAGACAGGCGTAGAAGAAATAAGAAAAGGGCTTTTTAAGGAAAAAAAGGAAAAGAACCTGCTTTACTGGTTAAAGTATTGTGGCCCTTCTAGCAAAGCAATCTGGCAAAATCTAGCAAATTAAAATTGCATTATCAGTATAGTTGTTATTATATTTCTTATACATGTCAAAAAATATAAATGTAATATTCAAGGACAATTACTATAGTGAAATTATTTCAGCAGTGAACTTAAAAAAAAGTAAATGAAATGAATTCTCAAAATAATTATTATCTAAACTATGGTATATGGACATCATGATTTAAAATTTACTGTGACTAAAGAGTTTTACAAAAAATTCTGAGAGAAAGAAAATAGACAATAAGACATAATGTAGTGCCTAGATTTATTTTTAAAAGACTGAAGACTACACCAGAATAAATACAACTCTGTGGGTGCTCATTTGATTGTGAAATATGGGAAAACATGGGAAAATATAACATTATATGCCAGAATGATAAAGCAGGGATGATGGTATGGGTAAGGGAGAAGGGTAACAAGAGGAAAATAAAAGCAGAGCTACATATATACAAACACATATATAATATCTTTGTATTTATAAATGTTTTCAATGACATTTATTCACAAGAATGTGATTTCAAAAAAAGATAAATACAAGATGCTTTGATAGACGCTACGGAAATGCTAACTGTATAAGATGTATCTCTTAAAAATGAGATATCTCTTAATAACTAAAGAGAATGAATAGCAAACTAAACTTTTCATATTTAACATAAGCATTACTTCTATCCCCCAAATCAGCTGCCTTTTGTCAATTTCACCTAAGCATGATCTTCCCAGGTGCTTACCCTTAACAACTGAAATTACAGGTAGTGGCTCCTACCTTTGTCTTAACTCTTCCCCCATCTCTTTGGCAAAACTAAACTTTGACCTCAATTTTACAATTCGTCCTCTTCTGACTTCTCTAGTGTATTTATTTTGTTTAAAAATATATTTTTGTTTACAAATATATTTTGTTATAAATATAGTGATGCTGCTCATCACTATTATACTACTTGCTTCTGTACCTTCAGTCCTTGACTACAAATATTTTCTCCTTTTGCTTCCAATCACCACACAATTTTTTTCACAGTCAAATTTCACAAATGGAACCTGCCCCAGGGACCTGAAGCCCAAGTAGAGAGTGGACTGGGTGAGTCCCTTCCCCCCATGTGGGCGCCCAGACCTGCGGCTGCCCCGGCAATACAAGCAACCTGCCCCAGGGACCCCAAGCCCAAGTGGAAGGTAGGAGGGGTGAGGAGAATCCTGTACCTGACCCACTCTGTGCCACTGGGACAGGCTAGGACCAATAGACTGGGTGAGATTGGGCTGGCCACCTGGACCTTTGGGTGACCTAGAGCAGCCCACCCCCCTAAGCCCCAGAGTGGACCTGGGACTCCCCAAGGGCTGAGGGCAGCAGCCGACAGGGCTTGGCTGAGGGTATTTCTTCTGCTGAGGTTCGAAGAGGGCAGAGCTCCATTGACTTCCAAAGAGAGGAGGGAGGATAGAGAGCTAGGCTCAACAGCGCCAGCAACCATTGTGGCCAGGAGCAGAACTGCACTGACTGACAAGAATAAGGAGAAGGAAATTGACAAGACCCACTGAAGGAAGGCTAACCTCCAGGTAGCAAAGGGGGGGAGAAAGAGCTAGACTCAACAACGCCCTCCACCATTGTGGCCAGAGGAGGACCTGCACTAGCGGACAACAAAAGGGAAAAGCAATGGATCAGGCCACATAAAGAGCATAGGGGAGCCAAACGTCAGCGAGCTCACACAACACCCCCCTCTAGCGCCACCTTCAGGGAGCGGAACCATCTCCACACCTCAGGGGAACAAAGCAGGCTGAATTTAGAAGGCACAGCACTACAAAGCACGCCAATAAATACAAAGAAATATGGGTAAATCAAGGAGAACCCTAATATCTGGAGATATGGAACCAAACCCTAGCAAGTTTCCAAGTCCACCAAAATGCACAGATCCATGGGAAGAAGACCTAAAAGCATCCATGAGGAAGGAAATGCAAGAATTGATAAAAAGAAATGGAAGAAACGCTAGCAACTGAGTATAAGAAATCTATGGATGAACAACTCAGCCAAATTAAAGAAGAAATGTTAAAGAACATGAGAAATTCCATACAAAAAGAATTGAAGAAATTAAAACACAAAGTAACAAGCCTTACAAGCAGAAACACAGAGTTGGAGAAGCACATTGAGGAACTCAAAGGAAAAATGCAAACAAAAAATGATCAAGAAACCAACAAAGAAATAAAAGGAATCACTGGAAGGAGAAATCCAATATCTAATGAACAAGGACAAAAGAAACAATATAAGAATTGTAGGTATACCAGAAGATGAGGAAATAGGGAAAGGAGAACAACAAGTAGTCAGAGATATAATAGCAAAGAACTTTTCCACCCTCTGGAAAGAAACTTCAGTGCAAATCCAGGAAGTGAAGAGAGTCCCTAATAAAATAGACCCTAATAAACCAATACCAAGACATATAATAATCCAAATGGCAAAAAACAAAGAGAAAGAGGAACTCCTTACAACAATAAGGGAGAAAAAACCTCAGTACAAAGGAAGGGACATAAGAATCAAACCAGATCTCCCATTTGAAATAATTCAAGCAAGAAGACAGTGGAATGACATATTTAAACGACTGAATGAAAGAAATTTCCAACCTAGGGTTCAATACCCAGCAAAACTATCATTCATATGGGAGGGCAGAATAAAAACATTCTCAAACAAGAACGAACTTGAACTATTTGTGCAAACAAAGCCGATCCTAAACGACCTACTCAGACACGAATTACACAATCCAAACTCCTGATTGTAACAACAACTACATCACACAACACAACTGCACAACAGTCCTCTCTCTCTCTCAATAATCTCCCTAAATGTTAACGGACTAAATTCTCCGATTAAAAGACACATAGTAGAGAACTGGATTAGGAAAATTAAACCGGACTTCTGCTGTCTGCAAGAAACACACCTACAGCTACAGGATAAGCACCAGCTTAGAATAAAAGGATGGAAAGTAATTATTCAGGCCAATGGAAAACAAAAAAGAGCAGGGACAGCCATTCTTATATCAGAACAAATTGAATTCAATCTCAAGAAAGTGACAGAGACAAAGAGGGTCACTACCTACTGATCAGGGGAACATTAGATCAAGAAGTACTAACCCTGGTCAATATTTATGCACCTAATGTAGAGCCAGCAAAATATGTGAGGCAACTGATCGCAAACCTGGAGAAACACATGAAGGGAAATGTGATAATAGTAGGGGACCTCAATACTCCACTCTCACCACTAGACAGATCCACCAAACAGAAAAATAGCAAAGAGATAAGAGCCCTAAATGAAAAATGAGAAGATCTAGGGCTAATAGACTTATATAGAGCCCTCCATCCCCAGAAAGCAGAATACACATTCTTCTCAAGCCCACATGGAACCTTCTCCAGAATAGACCATGTCTTAGGATACAAAGCCAACCTATATAAGACCTTACAAAGGTAAGGATCATTAGAAGTACCCTTTCAAATCACTATGCAACAGAGCTCAAAATTGACGTCAAGAAGAAGCAATGGAGAAAAACTAATACCTGGAGATTAAACAACATGCTGCTCAACAACAGCTGGATCAAAGAACAACTCAAGGAAGAAATAAAAAGATTCCTTGAGACAAATGACAATGAAGAGATAACATGTCAAAATTTGTGGGACACAGCAAAAGCAGTAATTAGGGGGAAACTCATAGCAATACAGGCCTATGTCAAGAAACAGGAAAATAACAAAACCAACAGTTTAAAAGATCACCTCAAAGAATTGGAACAACTGCAACAGAGAAATCCAACCACAACCAGACGGCAAGAAATAATAAAAACCAGAGCAGAAATAAACAACATAGAAACTAAGAAAACAATACAAAAAATCAATGAGACCAGGAGTTGGTTTTTCGAAAAAACAAGATAGACAAACCACTGGCATAACTCACCAAAAAAAAAAAGAGGGAAAACACCCAAATCAGTAGGATTACAAATGAAAGGGGAGAGATTACAACAGAACCGCAAGAAATACAACATATCATGAGATCATATTATGAACAACTATACTCAGTTAGGCTAGAGAACCCAGTAGAAATCGACAGATTCCTAGAAAAATACCATCTTCTGAGACTGAAAAAGGAAGAACTAGAAAGCTTAAATAGACCAATCACCTCAGAGGAAATTGAAGATGTAATTAAGAAACTCCCTAAGAACAAAAGTCCAGGCCCAGATGGATTTACAGGTGAATTCTACCAAACATTTCAAGAAGACCTACTACCATTTTTCCATAGGCTCTTCCAAACCATAGAAAAAACAGGAATCCTCCTCAATTCCTTCTATGAGGCTAATATCACACTCATTCCCAAAGATGGCAAAGAAACCACCAAGAAAGAAAACTACAGACCAATCTCACTAATGAACATAGATGCAAAGATACTCAACAAAATCTTAGCAAACCGAATCCAGCACTTCATCAAAAAGATCATACATCATGACCAAGTGGGTTTTATACCAGGAATGCAAGGTTGGTTCAACATATGCAAATCAATCAACATTATACATCACATTAACAACAAGAAAAACAAAAACCACATGATCATATCAATCGATGCAGAGAAAGCTTTGACAAAATCCAACGCCCCTTCATGTTAAAGACACTCAGCAAAATAGGATTAGAAGGAACCTTTCTCAAGATAGTTACAGCTATCTATGAAAAGCCTACAGCCAACATTATACTTAATGATGAGAAGCTAGAAACATTCCCACTAAGGTCAGGAACTAGGCAAGGCTGTACACTCTCTCCACTCTTATTCAATATAACCTTAGAAGTCCTAGCAATAGCAATCCGACAAGAGAAGGGAATCAAAGGAATCCAAATTGGGAAAGAGGAACTCAAACTATCTCTATTTGCAGATGATATGATGATATACATTGAAAACCCCAAAGAGTCCAAAGTAAAACTCCTAGAAACAATTAACAAATACAGCAAAGTGGCTGGATACAAAGTCAATACACAAAAGATAGTAGCATTTCTATACACAAACAATGAAGTCGAGGAGAGAGAGATTAAAAACACAATTCCATTTAAAATAGTATCAAAAAATATCACGTATCTAGGAATCAGCCGTACAAGGGAAGTGAAAGATCTATACCAGGGAAACTTCAAAACACTTCAGAAAGAAATTGAAGAGGATCTAAAGAAATGGAAGAACATCCCATGCTCATGAATAGGTAGAATTAGCATAGTCAAAATGACTATCCTACCCAAACTACTATATAGATTTAATGCAATGCCTATCCAAATTCAGACATCATTCTTTAAAGAATTAGAACAATCAATCACAAAATTCATCTGGAACTACAAAAGACACAGGATATTGAAACATATTGAAAAACAAGAATACATATTGAAAAACACATATTGAAAAACAAGAAGCTGGGTGGCATCTCCTTACCTAACTTGAAACTATACTATAAATCCATAGTGATCAAAACAGCATGGTATTGGAACAAAGACAGGGCCACAGACCAGTGGGTCAGAATAGAATTCCCTGACATAAACCCCCAGATATACAGCCAACTAATATTTGATAAAAGAGGCAAGAACTTGAAATGGAACAAAGAAAGTCTCTTCAACAAATGGTGTTGGGACAACTGGAAAACCAAATGTACGAAAGTGAAATTTTGACCCATACCTCACTCCTTATACAAAAATCAACTCAAAATGGATCAAAGACCTTGAAATCAGACCCGAATCTATAAAGTTTATAAAGAACAAAATAGGCAGAACACTCGAAGACCTATATATCAAAAAAGGTCTTCGAAGATGGAGCACCAATGGCAAGAACTTTAGCGTCGAACATAAACAAATGGGACTACATCAAACTAAAAAGCTTCTGGCAAAAGAAACCCTACATAACACAAGAAGACAGTTAACAGAATGGGAAAAAAATCTTTTCACTCGATACATCAGATAAAGGGCTGATATCTAGAACATACAAAGCACTCAGAAAGCTGAGCCTCCCAAAACCAAACAAAGCCATAAAAAATGGGGAGATAAAATGAATAGACACTTCTCGGAGGAAGACAGAAGGATGGTCAACAAACACATGAAAACATGCTCACCTTCACTCATCATCAGGGAGATCCAAATCAAGACAACAATGAAGTACCACCTTACACCAGTGAGGATGGCTCACATCAAAAATAATGGGAACAACTTCTGTTGGCAGGGATGTGATATGAAAGGCACTCTTATCCACTGCTGGTGGGAATGCCCTCTAGTCCAACACCTATGGAGAACAGTCTGGAGAGTGCTCAAAGAACTCAAAATTGAGCTGCCATTTGACCCAGCAATTGCTCTTCTAGGTATATACCCCCAAGATGGAAGGACATTCATTCCAAAATACGTGTGCACCCCACTATTTATCTCAGCACTCAGTATAATAGCCAAGTCTTGGAACCAACCTAGATGTCAAACAACAGATCAATGTATCATTAAGATGTGGTATTTATACACAATGGAATACTACATGGCAGTCAGAAATGATACAATCACAGACTTTGCAGCAACATGGATGGACCTAGAACATATTATGTTAAACGAAGTAAGTCAGAAGACAAAAGATAAATACAGAATGATAGCACTATTCTGAAGCACCTAGAACATACACCTTATAGACAACTAATACTCAACAATCAAATACCAGGGTATAACAGGGTAGAAACTCCAAACACGGTAATATTCAACGTATACTCGGGAGCAGTGCCCCAAAATACATGAAAAAAGGAACAACACAAACTCTTGACTATACATTATACCACAAAGAAACCAGTAACAGTAGAAACAGCAGAATAGAGAGAACAGGTAAGTAATCAGTCTTCTACTACAAAGGCCCATAATAATCCTTTAGGGATCTTATACAGGACCACAGGTAAAGTATACCACGGAAAAATCACTGACTCCAAAGGAAACATCCCATAACACTATGTTTTAATGCCTTAATTTTACTATATTTAAAATAACCTCTCAGCTTTTCTGTCCACAGGTATTCTTGGATACAAAGGGTGGACAAACTAAGATGGCATCTCGGGTCTCAGTCACACGAGATACCATACCCAGCTTGCACTACGAGAATGTCCGAGAAAACTCTTTAACATACACTTTATCTCTAGGTTATACCTTCTTTTAGGATTTGAAGCATGTGACCAGTCAGACCATCGAAGCAGCAACAGTAATGTACAGACTTATACTACAGGCCCTACTCATCGAACACATTCAAGCAAACTAGCATTCTCTTGCTATTTTCTCCTCTCTTCTCACTACTTTTTTTCTTTTTCTCTTCTCTTTTCTTTTTTTTCTTATTTCTTCTCCCTTTCTTTATAATGTATTTTCTCTTTTCTTCTTCCCTACCCCTCCCATATACTTTCCCCTTCCCCCCCTTTGGAAATCCAACAATCCCTTCACCCCTCAATCCCATCCAGACCTCCCACCATATTAAAACTCTTCACCCTTAGTTCTTAATCCATTAGGCATCAAGACTGACCTCCTACCCCAACGAACCAGTACCCAGCACCCAAGCGAAGGGACACCCAGTCAAACCCACACCTTGTTCCCCGCAAGAAAAGGCAACCAACTCCCCGGTGGACTCATGCTGCACAACCCTCCCTACCAAATCCCCCTACCGTGGACTGTTACTTGAAACCGGACTTAGCTCCAAAAGTATCCCCAATGCAAGAACTCTTACAAGACCTCCCTGCCGCAAATCCTTTGCCAATCTCAAGAAGGTCAGGGGGAGTGAAGGAAAGGTGCCTGGGAACCCACACACCACAAGAAAATCCCAAAAGACAATTGGGAAACCTATACTTCCAACATAAGTATAAGACCAGTATTGCACCACCTCTTTACCTGCTTTTCCCCAAAAGTAAGGTAGTCTCAGACATCACATGGTTCCTTTAATTATTGTGTTAATTAATTTTTTAAATGTTTGTTTTACATATACATTTGTGAGCACATATACTTTTATTCCTATTTTTATCTTGTCTGTATGTGTGACCTGTTTCTGTTTTCTTCTCTGTCCACCCCTAAATGCACCGACAATACAAAGTAGCACCATTTCTCCCTGCAAAGGCACACTAAAAAAAGGGGAAATCTTACACATAAAAAAAGAGCTCTTATCTACTAGAGATAAGAACTCATACTTGTTTACAATACAGGGATATCTCCCACCTTGAAAATATGTCAAGCAGACCCAACTTAGACCTCAGGTGATTAGACACCATCCGTCCAGCCTTGAACCCTGGATCCCAGACATATAATCGACACAGTTCTTCGCAACAGCTACAGGAAACAAACCCCATCTAGGACATCCTTAATACCGCTGGGCCACCAACAAGTGCCAGCTCTAATATGATATCCTGACAGCAAAGAAAATGGGAACAACTTGACCTAAGAACAGGTTATCCTACCTCACCAGCTAACTATCAGCTAAAATCAGAAGACTTGTCACCTTTTAGTCAGTCCAAAAGCCAAGACCGCGATTTACAGATGACTGGCTGCTAGAACCATGACTGGACTGAATATATCTTGAGACCAATAAAAAAAGCCCTAGTCTAGGGTTTGAAATATGACCCGCACAACAACCATGATCCCCAGTTCCAAAGGTCTGGCAGAGACAATCACAATGGAATGGGGCTTCTGGAAACACAATGAAAGATGCTATCCTAGGTTTCATCCCAGGATCAGTGCAAAGACTAAGACCACCAACCACAGAAGATGAATTAAAATGACACTAAGGAAATAGAACTTCTAGAACCACAAAGAAAGACCATCATAAGTCCCACTCCTGGACCTGTGCAGATACTGAGATCTCTAGATACAGAGGTCTTATCTCATCACCCAGGACAGAGAAGAAGTTTTCCAAACACCACGAAAGCACCACCGGTAGAGTAAATGAAACTGAACAGAGTCTATAGTTAATCCCGTGACAATATACCTCAAGGGTAGAGAAACCCCATAGCGGTTAGGCCAAGTGAATTTCTTTTTGAATGACCCCAATATTTACTGTGCCAGTGCAGGAGGGAAAAAAAAGGCAAAAAGCACAAAACATTTTTTATCTTTTATATATTTTTCTTCATTTATTATTATTATTTTTATTTTTATTTACCTATCTACTTTTTGTCAATTTCTTTATTTTGGTGTGGTTATTGAAGTTGTTGTCCCCATTTATATTTATATTGTTTGGTTTTTTTTTTCTTCTTTTCTTTTCTTTAGGTGCTCAGCCATGTTTTTTTAACTCAAGGCCATGGCTTTTTTTGTGGTGCCTATCGTTATCACTGGAGTGCTCACTGGATATTTGACAATTCTTTTTGTACTGTTGAGGTGTTTCACCTTATTTTTCTCCTACATCTCTCGAACCAACAATGAGAGCCTCTACAAAGATTCCACCCATTTTCAGCATATTAGACTTTTACCCCAGTTTACTAATTTTCTCTTCTTCAAATAAAACCACATAACTTGAACTATGTAGTCCTACCTCCCAGTTAGAGGGAGAAATAAGGGAGGCACCAAGACCAAGACTTCTAAGTAGTAAGCTAGGTACAGAGGGGACCACATATTCTCGCAGCCCCGGGGGTGAGGGAGGAGGATATGGGAGGTAGGATGAACAAGGAGGGGTAGGGAGAACAAATAGGTGATGGGAACCCCCCTGGTTTTATGTAAATATGTACCCATAATATTATTGTCAACAATATGCAAACCACTATGATCAAAATAAAAATTATATTAAAAAATTTCACAAATGTAAATTGGTTGATCTCATTATGCATTATATTTTTCCAATCTTGATTTCCACTCGATATTTTTCTTCCTTGACCCAGCCCCTTATTTCCAACAGTCTACACATCCCCACCAAGATATTTCACAGCACTTCCGACTTGGCATGTCTCTATAGTCAGCAAGGGCTGCCATAACAGAATAGCCACCGACAGGGAGGATTAAGTAACACAAACCAACTTTCTCACAGTTAGCAGGTTTGGTTTCTCCTGGGGCCTCTCCTTGACTTACAAATGGCAGCTTTTCTGCTGTGTCCTCACATGCCTGGTGTTTCAGCCTCTCCAGAGGGAGCCAGTTGAATTATATTAGGTCTCACCCTCCTAATTCCATTTTAACTTCATCACTTCTTTAGAGGTATTTTCTCCAAATAAAGTTACATTGTAAGGATATGTGGGTTAAGATTTCAACATATGAATTTGGGGTGATACAATCTGGACTCAAGTGTCTAAAGCAGAGTTCATTTTTTCCATTGCAAACAGTAAAGACACTTCTTTTAACTTTCTATCATAGAAAAAAATGTCAGTCCCACATTAAGAGCTAGAAACAAGAGCACTGTCTTTAGCTCTTTCCTTTCTATGCACACTCCAATGAGAATCACCACATTCACTGAATATAGTCTTTATCCCCACTATTATAGATATAAATTACCTCCATCCCACAAACTTTCAAAATAAAACCTAATTAAGCCACACTTTGTTTAGAAACCTCCACTCTATAGAAAGTAATGCTTGACAAAATGAATGAAGGTTTGTCCATGGCCTCTACTCAGTCTAGAAATAATCTTCTAAGCCTCTATAACTGCAACCTGTGTTTCAACAGTTCTAGGTGTATTGATCCCAATTATACTATGTCCTTTTACGTTTTACTAGTTCTATTCCCTGTTCACAAAACTTCATCCTTTCACTTATCCCTCAGATAAAAGTTCTAGTCATTCTTCAAAGGCCACATAATGTCTTTCGTTTACCACGTTAGTCATGTTCCCCCCTCAGCAGCTTATTTATAATGAAAATATTATATGATTATTTATATTATATTATGTATGTTATAATTATTCACTTATTTGTAATTTTTCATCTTATTGTCTTCTGCTCCAGCTTATGTATGTCTCAAAAATAAACTCAGATTTTATTATTGGTGTTAATAAGTATTTGTCACATTGGTAATGATTACCAAACCTGTCTCCAGTAGCTCTTCAAACTTCACATTTGTGAAGTAAGAAATCACCTTTTTCATTTAGTTTGTTTTATTTCATTGACCCTATTGCCTATTTCACTATGAATTTTTGTCAGTCTTCACATACTCTTAGATTTCATTTCTTTTCCTAAAGAAAAGAGATTGAGAAATAGTGCAATGGCTTAAACACCTTCTGTTCCTCACAATATTTTTTTTTTGTCCCTGACATGAGGAGTAGTGCAGTGGCTTAGATCACCTACCATACAAGCATGTGGTCATAAGTTCAAGTCCCCAGTGTTCTATAAATGTTAATTATAATCTTGGAAGCTCTGCTGACTTTGACACCCAGCACAAGTGATGCCCAGCTGTAAAGTAGCCAGGTGTGTGAAAGTACCATAAAAAGGGGTATGATCTTTTGCAAGTAATAAGGAAAATTATGTGTGAGCATCACAGCCACACAAGCCCTGGCAAACACAAGTATGAGCATTACAACAATTCCTAGTGACCATCACATCTATAACTTGGGTGCCTCAACTTAGAGATCCCTAGCAGTTTTTGAACGTATGTGCAAGCACTGCAACTAATGGAATGAGCACCACTGCTGCAATTCTGACATGCAATCCAATGTACAACCCCAGGTCATCACATCAGCAACAAGTGTTGTTGCTGAAGAGGGACAGGGAATTTTAAATGTCCATTACTAATAGAAACCAAGTTCATACTATGAACCTATGTCTACCTTTCTGCCCTAGCTGTGCTACTTAGCCTTCACCTTTCTCAGAACAAGTCACTAAACACCGCTTCTGTACTCTTCCTGTGAAATGTTACTGAATGGATCCCAACTTCTTAAGAAATTTAGTTCAAACTCATTCTGGCACTCAGGGAAGGAAGATGACTAATTTCTTCCTACTTTCTGAAGCTGCCTATCAGATTCGAGGCACATCATTTTATCACTGCTAAGTTCTTTCTCCTTACTATGGCTATTGCTCCTTCATTACACCAGTTCATTTACCCCAAAATTACTGAGAACTTTCTCTTTGCTAGATACTCTGGGAATATAATTTAAAAAAAAAGTTCATGTCTTCACACAAACTAAGTGACATCAAATATTACTATGCTTAAAAAAATAACTGAAGTGTATGGGACTGGAGAGATAGAAGGACGGTGGTTCAAATCCTGGCATCCCGTATGGTTCCCTGAGTCTGCCAGGAGCAATTTCTGAGCATAGAGCCAGGAGTAACCCCTGAGCACTGCCAGGTGTGACCCCAAAACAAAACAAAACAAAACAAAATAACTTAAGTGGTAGACTTAAATTAACATTTCTTGTAATAATCCTCCCTACCCAACATGAACTTTTGTAGCCATAAAGTATGACCTATAAAGATTCATGCTAACAAAATGCCAAGGAGCCCTCTCCCCTCTCCTCTCCTCCCTCCTTTCCCCTCTCTCCTCTCCTCTCTCCCCCTCTCTCCTCTTCTCTCTTTCCTCTCCTCTCCTCCCTTTCCCCTCTCCCACCCTCTCCCTTCTCTCCTCTCCTCTCTAAAAAGAAGAAAAAATAAAAAAATGCCAAGGAGGCTCTAATGAAAATTTTGATAAAACTACTTAAATACATAATTGAAAACTAGAAGCCTAAGAGGCATTTGTGAAGTAAATACATATTATTATGGGAGTACACTGTTCCTGAAAGTCAGTATACTAACAGAGCAAATAAGATGACTTCATTTTTCCTAATAGCTGCATAATATTACATTGTACAGATTTACCAGCTTCTTTATCTACTCATTTGTTCTTGGACACTTAAGTTGTTTCCAGATTCTGGCTATTATGAACAGAGGACTTTTCTGCATTGTGTTTCTGGGCCCCCTAGGGTATATTCTTAGGAACAATATTGCTAGATCATATGGGAGCTCAATTTCTAGGTTTTTGAGGAATGTCCATACTGTTTTCCCAAAAAGTTGGACCAATTAACATCCCCACCAGTAGTGAGTCTCTTTCTTCCTGCATCTTTGCCAGTTCTAGTAGTTCTTGTTCTTTTTGATGAGTGCAAGTTTCTATGGTAAAAAATGTTATCTAATTGTTATTTGAATTTGCATCTCCCTGATGATTAATAATGTGGAGCATTTTTTATACACCAAAGGATAAGAAACACAAAGTGGAGCAAGGAAGGCCTCTTCAACAAGTAAATGGTGCTGGGAAAACTGGTCAGTGAAACTTAGTTAATTCAGAACTCAGACCTCTCTTTAATGCCCTGCACAAAATTCAAATCAAAATGAATTAAAGACACTGGTATCGGACCCAAAACCATAGGATACAAAGAGGAAAATGTAGGCAGAACTCTCCATGACATTGAAGCTAAAGGCATCTTCAAGGATGAAGCACCATTAGCCAAGCAAGTGGAAGCAAAGATTTTTTTTAAATGGGATTACATTAAACTAAAGCCTGTGCACTTCAAAAGAAATAGTGACCAGGATATAAAGATGATCCACAGAATGGGAGAAATTATTCACCCAATACCCATCTGATAAGGGGTTAAGTTCTAAGATATATAAAGCACTGGTAGAGCTTAGCAAGAAAAAACATACATATCTAACCCTATCCAAAAATGGGGAGAAGAAATGAACAGAAATTTCCTCAAAGAAGAAATACAGATGAGCAAAAGTCACTTTTTTTTTTACAAATTTTTTTAACAAATTTCATTTCATAATTTTTTAAAAAGAGAAAGAGAAATAAAACTGAACAGTGAAAATTAAACAGAAAATCACAAGAAACAAAGTAGGTCAGATAAAAAATAAAAATAATAATAAAGCTTCCCCAACAACTCTTGCATTGTTTAGAAAAAAATATTGGCTTCACAAACTCACTTCTCTGGCCCACCTTTCTCAAAAACAACCTTTTCCTCTGTTAGCATCATGGGCAATGGGCAAAGGGTGCCTCATTCTTCAGCTAGAAGAGGTATCTAATCCAGGATTTCCACATAAACACACACACACACACACACACACACACACACACACACACACATACTGGATACTGGAAGAGGAAGGAATTATGGAGAGAAAGCTCTGAATACCCTCACTATTCTCTCTCCTCTCAGAGCAAATAGATGGAAGTATCTTCTACTTCAGTTCATTCCCTTTTGCCAAATCAAACAGGATCAAGCATCTAGTAGTCACTTCTTGGAGGCTAATTCAAATCAGAACTTTAAAGGCAATCTGGAAGAGTCTAAGCTATGTGTCCAAAGTAAGTCTTAAAGGATTTATGTGGCACAGAGAGGTGAGATGTCTCTTCAGAATGAAAAGACTAGATCATTTTGGCAAGACCATCCCAAATCTAACTCCCTTAAAAGTCCTATCTCTGCAGCAGACAGCTGGATCAAACGGAAATTTTCCCCTCACAATACCCCTATAAGTGAAACTGAGGCAGAGAAAAGAAAATTGGAAATTCTGTGTACACTTTTAATGAGGTCCCAATTCATTTGTGTGCCTTGTTAAGGATTAAGATGATTCCTGATCATGCTTGCTGACGTACATCCAAGATTATCCTCCTAAATCTCCTAAAATGCTAACTGAAAAACAAGTGACAATTGTTCTCTTTACAGATCTTTGTTTAACTATAATGGCCTATTCAGTTCCTTTGAGTGTCAATCCTGAAGACAACAATGTGAATAGGAAGAAAACAAACCTCTATAAAGCAACAGACAAGGGTCTCTGTGGATCCTGTGCTACAAACCAAGACAAGTCTAGCATACTAGGAACAAGGGCAAGGCAGACAGGTACCCTAAACCAAGCCAGAATAGTACAAGGCTTCAACATAGAATGGAGTAAAAGTTTTTATAATGGAGGACAATTGTGCCAGGGCTTGATTCTGGAGTACTAAGGAAATCAGAATCTTGGCAGGAAGAGCTGGAGGCTGTATGATAGGCAAGGATCCTAAAGACCTGATGGGCAAATACCTATACTAATTCGCGTTGAAAGCCAAGGTCTGTCTCTAGCAAAAACTGGCATTTAGGCACCCCCTTCCATCCTATATACCTGTGCCCATTTGTACTGAGAGATCACATCATTTATTTCCTTCATAAAATTTCTCGGTGAAGAACAGAAAAACAGTACGGCTGGGTAACACAGTATAATCTTCGCAGTTCCCAACACTAATTTTGCTTCAGCTCCACTTTAGACATAAAACCCTGCCAGTACTGAAGGGGTCCCTGGAATCTCCTTTTGAGCAGTCGTATGAGAATTAACCCTCCTGCCTGGCAAGCTGACTAACAGCCTAAAGGACTGCTCAGAGATTTTCCCTTGTTCTCTTCCCAACTCTCCTTCCTCTGGTTAGTATAGAAAGTCCTGGTCTCCTGACCAATGTTTCCCCCCAGGAGTCCAAGAGAAATCATTAATTTGGGAAACTCTTATGGGTTCATCCATTTGCCTCTCAACAAGAAGACTCCACCGTTACAAGATAAATCAAAGTACTATTAAAAGGTATCATTTTCACTGGCACTTGTTCTCTTCTATTCTACCTCATTTTTTTCCAACTTTATTTTATAATGGAATAGCTAACAGGAGAAAATTGTACTCCATATTCTAACTACTGTATATTTATGAAATCTGCCTAAAGGCATTTGTTTTCATTATTTTACAAAGCCGACTGACAGGAATCTGAAACTGGGAACAAGAGCCAAATAAGCTTAAAGGTTTATTTTAAACATACAGTCCTTCTCTCAGATGTGGCAGCAACAGAGTGATAAGTGTCATGGGTTCAATGACATCTGAGGGCATTAGAGAAAGACCGCCATAAAAATGGGGTCAAAGAAAGTATTCATTTCTCTGAAACAATAAGTTCTGAAAATTCTTGTTTTCTAAACATCCTCAAGAATCCAGTCAATGTTAGCCTAATATAGGTCAGCAACAAGGAACAGTAATTCTGATTCTGATTAATATCCAGAATGAAATGAAGAATTCACAATGTCAAGTGATAATTGTTGAGTTCACTCGCTCCAGGTGAAGATTTCAGGAACTCAAACTCTAAGAATCTATTTCCCTAGAGATCTAATGTGGATAAATAAAGTGACCAGTAAAGCACTGATATCTGCCAGGCTCTCTTCTAATTCCTCCTCTGTTGATAATTCCATTAATCTTTTAAAAGAGTCTTTTACTCAGATTAGCCCAATTGATCACCACAGCAACTTTATGAGATTGAGTTTACAATTACTTCCATTTTACAGATGAGGAAACAGAGGCACAGAGGTTAAGTACATCATCATCAGATTACCTAGCATGTAGTAATCACTTGTTCACATAAGGGATTTATTATCATGGCTTCTGTTATAAGCCTTACATAGAATAGAATAATTGGCTAACTGGATAGAACAAATCATATATAGTTCCTTTTAAGCTTCATTCCTTAGGTTCCATTGTTAAATAAACTTGCTATACACCAGTTAACTTCATATTTAAGTCTCTTGTTCCTCACACATGTACACACACATACTTTTGAATATGCACTCAAATTTACTACATATGCCATTATTCCTGCCAAGCCACAAAGACCTTCTGAAAATGCTAAACTAGCTTAATATTGAGAGATGCTTTGATTCACAAAAAACTTTAGATGAAGAGTTGGGCTTGATTTTTTTGGTGACCCATTTAGCTTAATAATCAAATTCAAGAGTTAGTTTAAATTTAGTGGTTTTGAAATACTTCCTGGAATTTTCCTTGATCAATTGTAGTACTATCAAAACTTTTAACTATAGAAACAACCCTGGTACAGATACTCCGCTGCAGTAATTTGTCATATTTCAGGCTTTTCTTCAACCTGCCCACACAATCTTTATCATAGGTTGCCAGGGAAGGCTCCTGGGCAGGGCACAATATTTTTAGATCACAGAATTGAAAATGACTTAGAACAAACTATCTCCTACACACACACACACACACACACACACACACACACACACACACACACATTTTTATGAGAGAAGAGGAGATCTTAGAAGATTATCTGGTTAAGGCTCTGTGTCATAAAAATAACTGTTGGGCTCAGAAAGCTTGAAGGAACTTCCCAAAGGTAACACTTGAAGGGACTCAAGCTGATGTCTCCCTACTAGAGTTTGGTTTTCTTTGCACTTTACCTCCCATCAGCTTAACAAACTAGACCATCAAATAGAACCAAAAAACTTCTCCCCTTCTCTACGTTACATTTTCCTATGTAGATACAGACGGCTCAAGAATGTAAGGGGAAGATGGATAGAGGACAAGCATATAATATTGCTAAAAAATATGCTTGGCCACCAATCTTGAGGGGAAAAATAATTGCTTTACAAACTAAAATGGCAATTTGAAATTCCCCAAACCTCATAAAATATCAATAACTGTCCTTAATGAGAAAGTGTAAACATTACATAAGTAATGCCTATAGCATCTCAGAATGTTCTCCATGAATGAACACAAAACTTCGATCCTCAAACATTAAATCTTCCTTCTCTATCTGTGGCTCTTTAACTGAACTCGTCACATATGCATGCAGATTTGTGCATGTGTCTGGACCTTCAGGGATGGAGAGCAAAGCTTCCTGCACCATCTGGTTCACTGTTCCCAGCACCAGTCTAGACTCCCACTACAGTTGAGTAATCAGAAGAAATAAGAACACCTCAGGGAAAAGAATCTAGGACTCAGACTTAACTTCCTCTAAGGAGGATCAAACACTGAAGACTGTTCCTTTTCAAGTTTTATTAATCCTGGTTCATAATTTCCACCACATCATTAGTCATTTCCTTATTTCTGAAGGGCTGGCAACAGTCACCAAGGCATCAGGCAGTAAATGGCCAGATAACCATGCCACCTGTGTGCCGTATTGACAGTTACCCACAACCACATCTGGGTGAGAGGATAATAGACTCTTTCTAAAAGGAAAGCCATTTAGAAGTGCAGCCCAGTTTTTGATCTCTTGCTAAATTCTTTTATCCACATCATCTCACCATCTGGGCCTGGAAGTCATCATGTGACCTGCAGTACTTTAAAAAACAAAGCAGCAATAGCAAATCTGCCATAAGCCTGGGCAGGGTAAGCTCCCAAATCCCTCTCAGGAAAGGGAGTCCCTGTCCCCAGCTGGGAAAACTAAAGAATGTAAAGTGAAAAAAAATGATATTATAGGGGCTTAATGAATAATACATTGGGTAGGGCACTTGTCTTTGCATGTGGCCAACCTGCATTAAAACTCCAGCACTCCTTATTTTCCCCCAAATACTAGCATGAGTGATACCTGAACAGGGCCAGTAGTAAAAGTCCTGAGCATCAACAACTGTGGCCCAAAACCAAAAAAAAAAAAAAAAAAAAAAGGTAACTGGAAAACTCCCTTTTACAGACAATACAGATAAAAATATAGCTTATAAGGAACAGCCTAAAAAGACTAACTCCATAGAACTTCTGCCCAATTCTAAAGACATGAAGGTAGCAACACAACCAAGGAATTTCTCATTGTCTTCATAAAGTCTCCCCATTACAAACCTACTCAAGAAATTCAGCACATAGACATATAAGTAAAACCCTGGGGTGGACTATAGTGTTCAATACCCAATATAAAGTGAATCAATCTATAGATATAAGGGTCAATTCTGGGTATTAGAAAGATTAACATTTTTTTTAAATGCACATAGCAACTTTGTTGACCAAGTCCCAGGCTAGAAACTTTGCAACCAGACTGAACCCAGAACTATGGCCAGTCCCCTAACACCTATAAATCCTGCATCTGCACCACTGGCAAGTTCCTATACCAAGGACTTTGTAATGGAAACACATCTCATTTTAATTTTTATTTAATTTTAATTTTTCAAAGACTAAACCCTAATATCTGGCCCTTCTATTTAGATAATTCTAAGCTAAAAGATAATGTAATCACACCCCTGCAAAACCAAGAGGGAAACTGACAAACTTAACTGCATCTGTCATGAATGAAAGACAATTGAAGGTAGAAAAAAAGGGAGTCAGAGATTTGTCTTATTCAAAATGCAAAATGGAGAAACTTTCTCCTCTTAAGAGTTCTACAGTGCCATTAGTGATAACATAAGCAAAATATCCTTAAGCATTCTCTACCCATGTCAACCACAGTAGTTTAAGAGGAATCATAAAAAAAAGTAACTCCTAGCTTGGGACCATCTGAGTGCAAGGCAAAAGCCCTACTGCTGTGCTAAGGCTCTGGCTTCGACACAGGATGTAATATCAGTAAACATGAACTGGGGCAGAAAAGATGAGGACACTGCATCCCTGGTTTCCAATGTAAAGACACAGGAAGCATCAAAATACCATCTCATTTCATTTTAAGGAAACCTTTCTATATAACTGGTTTCTTTTGACCTTTTTGGAATTATTCAAATTAGTTTTTTTACTACATACTTATAAACATATGCCCACAGTCATATGCTGTCCCAACCTTAAATTTATTTTATATCCTCAGAATCTACTCTCATTTGCCCCCTGTGGATTTTAGGTAGTGATCAATAATACTTTTTAGTAAGACTATGATTTACAAAGTTGTTCATAATAGAGTTTTATAAGTACAATGTTTCAACACCAATCCCAGAACCAATTTCATCCATCAATAGATGGAAGCCAACTTCCCTCTATCAATGTTCCCAAGTTTCCTCCCAACCACCAGTGGTCAATTTTTATAAAACATCAAAAATTAAAAACTATCATTTTTATCTTTTGTCCCCCTTATGGCAAGTCTTATCTTCAAGTCTAGTTTTTCCACCAAATGCTATGGGATCTGGTGCAATGATACAGCAAGTAGGAAGTTTGCCTTGCATCAAACCTGGTCAATGCAGGTTTGATCTCCAGCATCCCATTTGATCCTCCAAGAACATTAGATGTGATCCTCAGCACAAAGACAAGAGTAATCCTTGAACACTGTCGAGTTCCCAAAACAAAACAAAGACTATTGATGGGTTAAAACAGTACTCAAGCTTGCATAAACCCCAGTAGTGAAGACTGGGCCTTACTTGCCTTCCAACAATCATTAAATTCTCATTTATATCTTCTTTGTTCATAGACCCTCCAGAAAATCAGGTATTGGGTGCTAAACCTCCTTGATTATTTAAAGGTAAATAGCCTCACTATTATACCCTGCTGAGAAGTTGAGCACTTCTCAATAAACATAATCCTACTGAGGTTACCCAGAAAAAGACCAGACTAAGAGATCCTGATATGTACAATGTTTACTCACAAAATCTTTAAATCACTCTTATGCAATTAGCAAAATCTTTTGCTTCCTTTTCCAAACCTCTTCTCAAGGTCTCTCCTCATCACTGCAACTGTTTGGCAACTGAAACTAATATTAATTTTATCTACATGGCAACCTCAAGCTACCACACGTTCCAAACTGATCAAGTGGCCTTCAAAAATGCCCCAACTTCTTTTTAAGGCTGAGCCTAGTGCTGTATGATTGAGACAAAAACAATCCCTTATCATGTCGGAAGTAATACTTGTGGTTATCTAAAGCAATGGTAATCAAATCATACACTTTATCTGTGAGTGGCTTTTTCCTTCCAGAGTAGGAATAGAAACGTCTTCTCATAATGAGGACTATTGAAACTCCAGCAGGAGGACTCTGCTATTGGCAACATGCCATTCCCTAGTATAAGCATGTAATTATCTTTGAAATATGTATGGCAGAGAACAGGTACAAGTATTTTCTGAAAATATTGTTTATAAAGAGTCAACTTTCATAATGAATAATGTTAGGGCATTTGAGCACGTATGGTTAATAAGAACTTGCAGTTCAGATGCCAGCCCATAGTCTCTTGGGAAAGGAGTTAGGGTATGGGGTAGAAGAAATGATACTTTTTTCTTTTGTAAGTACCACAACCCTGGAAGAGATCTCTGCTATTAATTCTGTTGGTTCCTTTTGAAAGATACAGTGGCTGTCTGTGTATCATATCTAAAGATTGATCAGATCCATGGCATTTAGAAAAATCTTTAAAACAGCTTTATCAAGTAGAATTATTTGTTGGGGACAACAATTCAGCTGCAGTCCCTTTGTGACTCACCAAATTTGCAACCACCATATCATGAGGTATTTACATCACTCAGGGATAACATATGTCTAGTTCCTCTGATGCCAGACCCACCATTATCTGTCCACAAAAATGCATCTTTATGAGAAAAAAATTTACTTTGCAAGAGGGATAAATGTCCAGCTTTGCCACAGTACCAGGTTCCCTTTGGGTTCAGCAAACACTAGTTCATAACAATGAAGGACAATGGATTTCAGTTTTTTTCATATTGGCCCCAACGAACATATTCCATTACTCTTTGAATAATCCACAGAATTGACTCTTGCTGGAATTTTTGATCCTGGCCCCAGAGTGACTATACAATATTTAATGCAGGGTCCAAAAGAAAACGAGTCCTATATGCACTTATTTATTTCAATAAATTAATCCTGCTAAGAATAAAATCAAGTATTTTAATGACAAAGATAGTTTGGGTTGTTTGAATATCTCCTTCACTGGGCTACTGTCTTTGCCCTCTTTACTCACATATACCTTCAATACCACATAAAACGCAATGATAATTCAAATCATTTTCTGTTTTAGAAGAAAATTACAAGAATCAAATCTGAACAAATATGAATTAAACTAAAGTATATACACTTGATTCTAGTAAAACTTACAAAGTGTTGATGGAATATTTCCATTACATGATACTTACAATATTGTGGTACTTACAAATATTCATATAATCTTCATCTAATAGAAAAGTGTTCATCATTATATTAAAAAAAAGAAAGAAAAGTGTTCATCTTACTTAGCTGTTAATTATTAAGTTATGTGCAAGTTTGGAGACCAAAGTGAGCCACTGAGACATGTAAAGGGTGATTGCTGGAAGGCAGTAAATTAATCAGCTATTATCAATCTTCACTAAATAAGAAAAAAACAATTTGGGGGAGATTTGGACCACACCTGGTGACACTCAGGAGTTACTTCTGGCTATGCACTCAGAAATCACTCCTGGCTTGGGGGAACCATATGGAATGCCAGGGATTGAACCCATGTCCATCCTGGGTCAGCTGCATGCAAGGCAAGTGCCCTACCACTGTGCTATGGCTCCAGTCCCAGATAAACAATGTTTATAATACACTTGATGTGTAGATGAAAGAAAAAATTTCCTGACAATAAAAAAAAAGTTAAATACTAACTTCTACAACCAATGTCCTAGATATTCCCAAGAAGTATTCATTTGGCTCTGTCTTGTATTATTTTAAATATTTTCAAGAGTAATGAGAAATGACTAGACTGCTTATTGAAGTTCCTTCCAAGAATATGGAGCCAATATATCCACCTGCCTAGAACTGCCTCAGCGTCAGAAGATGACCCAGGAGAATGGACTTGAGAGCTTTAAGATTCACATTCAAAAATAATACATGCGCTTTTCTCTAAAAGCCAGCCACAATAACCTTTCTACAATTTTTCACAATGATAGAAGATAGGCTGACATGAAAAAAAAATCACCAATAAGATTTCTGATCTAGAGAGAAAATAAAAAAGGCAAGGGGGGGTCCTGAAAATAAAAGTTATTTGTTCCTTAACCCTGTATCTTTGCTTGGAGCTATTTCTTAAGAAGGAAGTTGCTTCCTTCCTTAACCATATAAAAAAAAAATGATCCCTGAAGTTATTTATAGTGTTCATGGCCTGGAGGCATCACTCGGTTCCCCCCACCACAAGCCCAACCATGTGTTACTATATTAAAAAATGTGAAAAAGTAATTATGGGTTATGGGAGCCAGTGTCTGCAGACACAACCTGCCAAAGAGGAAGTGACAAGAAACTTATGCTACTCATTGCCGCTCAAGCACTGCCCAGGCTTTAGAGCTCAAAAGAGAGCAATCTGTTCCAAGAAATGAGAGGAGCTTGCCCTGGTGAATCAGAAATATCCCTGTTTCTGAATATACAGTAAACTGGTTTCCATTCCCACGTCCCCTCAGTCGGTCAGACTTTCCAGTCATGTGGAGAGACCACTCACAGAATCCTCCCTTCTCAATACTGCCTACTTCAGCTGCCTACTTCAGCTCCCACTGCACTGGCCAGACAACAGTCTGAACTTGAGTGAGAGACAGAGACCGCTAAAACTGGCCCCTAAGAGCCTCCTTCTCCCATCACTCAGAGATCCTGACTTTTGCCTTACTCTTCCACCCATACAGGAAAGACACTTTGAAGAACAATTACATTCCTTTCTTTGGACTGTCATCAGTTTGCTTCTGGTCTAAGAAGCTATAAAGAGTTCCTTTCCACCATCTCAGGGAAAGAAAGACAGGTACCAATTCTCATAGAGAGCCCAGAAATTATCTCCTATCTCAAGGAGGGTTTGCTGGAAAGAAAATGCCACCACTCTGAATTTAATATGAGGACCTCACCACATCACTACATGAAAAGGCTAACTCAAAATGCATCTTCTATAAATTAACTTACAGAGATCTCCTGAAAATAAGTGTTTAAAGCTTTTCTAAAAGTGAAGATAACAGAATCAGTAAAATGTCCTGACTACCTTAATAACTAAATAAATGGAAATAACCTGTATCCCTAAAGGATGATGACATAAGGGCTTTAAATGGGATTGTATATTATAAGCCCACATAATGTGCGTTCCCATTGCACATTCTTCACCTTTAGAACATGAGTAAATGTTGATTTTCAAAATTCCCCTAAAAGTCTTCTTTTGAGTTTGTTTTTCAAGTCTAGATAAGAGCATATTGATAGAATTTAAACAGATTATCAGTGGATGCAGCTGGGAAGATGACTGAAAATCAGGGAGCATATTTATATAATGCAGATCCACGGCATACTTCCCCCAATCAAGAACAGGTTTATAGTTTTCAGGGATGCCCTGTTCACCTCCTAGAGTTCTGTAGAGGAGCTTCAGTTATCTCATCTTTATCTAGATTTCCCTTTCATCTTTGCCTTCTACAGCCATTTCTTTGCCACTGTAGTATCCACAGTGCCACCTGCTGGCAGTTGGAAGTGTCTCTATTTTTTTCAGTGATTTGTTTAATTAGTCAATCAATGACTGCTGGAAAAGCCACAGAAACGCAGTCTTCAGAAATATTTTAAAACTTCTGACATGAGCAAGATATGACATGGCATGATGACTTATGACATGATTCATGAGGCTTAACATGACCCCATATATTCATCTAAGACAAAGATCTGCTATTATAAAGACAATATTTAAAAGTTAAAACATTTATAAACTTGCTTTATGTTAGATGGCAACAGAGCTCTGAGAGAATATTTTTAAGTAATTAACAAAACTAAGTCTATCATAATTTACCAAAATTTTGTCTTTTCTTTTACCTATCATTTGTTGAATTTCACCTTTTTTTTATTTTTTCTTTGAAAAATATCCTCAACCTTTAAAAACATAAAATTCTCTAACAAATCAATATAATTTTTTATTTGATTCATAGAAATTCATTCTCTACCACAAGGTAAAGTCCCATCCCCAGTGGAATCTTTGAACCACCCACATAAATAATAGGTTCCAAATGATTTGTGTATGCAAAGCTCTTCTTCCCCTATTCAACCTCTCAGAAGGCTTAAGTATTCTCAATGACAAGCAAATAATCTTCCATTTGCATCTAGGTCTTAACTAGTAAAAGATAAGAGAGGTTAACCTTTAAAACTCACAACTAATGAATATAAATGAAGTCATTCCTGCAAACTGTTCTGTGGGACAAAGCTATTCATAGAGAAAACATTTTTGCTTCAAGGCTCCTGGCAAGTATTAGCTAATTCCCTGGAGCATAGACTAGCAACCAGTTGTTACACTTCCAGGGTAGGTAGTCAAACTGTGATGCCCCAAGGTCACTATTTCAATGTCAATTATATGAAATTGATATTCTGATGTGGTATTAGAAAGAAAGGTGCTGCTAAAAGTTTCTCACTGACTTTAAGTGCAGTGCAGAAAATATATCCAAGTCTGGGGACACTAAAACCTGAAAGCATTGAATCAACCTTTATTTGGTAAAGATTTTGTCAGATTAGATAGTTATAGAAGAGCAGTTCTCTCCCTAACTAAAAATATCTATAATTGAGGATAAATCTAGAGGAAAATGTATTTGGAAAATAGGCTGTTTCTTTTTAGTTAATTCTCTTCGTTAAAGGCTGACCACCAAAACAATGAACAAAAAATAAAGTTCATAATGTAATCTTCAGTCTTTAGCTCTCACTAGCTATTCTCCCATTTAAATTTTCTTTCTATTTTTTTTTCTTCTTTTTCTAAAAGTATAAATTGGACCCTGAAATATTCCTGCCTTCTATGTAGAATTGTCAGAATTTTTCTTTTTGAAGTTATGAAATTAAAAAATACTTTCAATTGTTAGCAGGTTCCAATCAACCCTTCATCACTGCAACATTAATGCTTTTCCACCTGAATATAACACTAATGTGGGAGGAATTAATTATAAGTGCCCTAGGTAAATTACCTTTATCCCTTTACTGGCATATGTTTAAGCTCAAGACAAAATGTGTGCATATATAAGTATGTTCTCAAAATATTCAGGACATTTTACAAATTGCAGACAAAAAATAGCATTGGTTACTATCTAAAAGGGGAACTGAATTTAGGATTCCTCTTTGAATATAAGGAGTAATCTAAAAAGCAAAAGGGGAGGCATTTTAAATTTTCTTTCAATATCTATATCATAAAATCTAAACACAAGGTAAAACCAGACAAAATCAAACTTTGAGATGATACAGTAGGGAATACTATGTTCCAGCATCATTCCTGTCATCACTACTTCCAGAAAACGCTCAAGGCACTAGCCCCAACATTTGTTCGCTTGATACAGAATTCACTTCTCAGTCAAGGACTTTTTCAGAACAGTACACTTAGCACTCAGCAGTTATTTGACCTATTTTACTAATGTGTTTGGGAAGGAGGTTAATTAACAGTGTATGGCTATATCCTTAAGCCTAATTTTTCCAACAGTCCTGCTCATAAAAGGAAAAATTGAGTATGTATTGAAGGAAGCAAGCAATTAAGTTGCACAAATAGTGAGCTCATTGAACTGCAGCTGACTTCTATCATGTCAAAGAACAACTAAACACAGAAGCAATAAAAAGATTGTTGCCACGACCACCACTGAGAACCGACTGGCAATAAAGATGAATAACTTCCTACTTGAAGATTACTTGATTAAAGCTCTTTAGAAACCAAATGTTACACATAGGCATAAATGGAGCAAAATATTTTAATGTGTGTTTGGCAGGTTCAGAAACATTTTATAGTCAATTTTAAATGAAGGTTTATACAACAACAGTAAACTCCACTTAAAACAGCCTTTCCAATTGCTGTTCTTGCAAGCAAGCTGCAGTGTTCCTAGGGAATGCTTGAGAATCCCAGAGGGTAGGACTAAAGTCCCATGCTGGACAGAGAAAGAGGAGGGCCAATAGGGAGATTCCACAGGATCTGGGGCCTCTGAAACCAAACCCAAGAGCAAGCGCCAGAGAAGTCCATTCGGTTGGCTGTGACCCTTGAAGGCAAGTAAACAGACTCCCTGTAGCAATAACCAGGAAATCTCTCTCTCATCAGAAACCTCCTGCTCCCCTTCCCACCTCCCAAAGCTCTAAAAGGTCAAGTTTTAGGCTAAGCTGCCCTTCAATAAAGTGTACTCTATCTAGGAGTTCAATACAGGTTGGCATCACAACTGGCTCCCAGGACTATCAGTGTCAGTGAGGTTGGACAGGCAGGAATTGATGAGGAAAATGTGTCTGACAGAGGATTCGGCTCTCAACTTACAAGTGTCCTGTCTAGAGAATATCAGTCTTTTTGAGGGCTGGACCCTAGCACTTACCTGCAGCCTTTAGAGGGAGAGAACATGGAGAATTACAAAATTAAAAAAAAAAAAAGGAAAAAAAAGAAGATTTTTGCCAGCAAAACTATTTGATAGCTAACCATAATAAGCAGTCCTTTGCATTAATGCCCTCAAACTCAGACTGTGGAGAATTGACATCAGTTGATTGCAAATAAACCAGTATGCAATTCATTTATAACCTTTCCTCCATTAACTTCATCTCTAAAATAGGAAAGTGGGGGTAAAAATGAACATGTCTTCTTATCGTTTCCTTTAAATGTGAGCTTGAAAGATAACAGCCTACACTAAGATTATGATTAGGTTTTGCTACCCCTGAGCCCCTATCATCTATCTACCTAGCTTATTTATGGGTGCTATGTGAAGCAAAAAGAAGACACTACAAACTTTGCTGAGAGCATGAGGAGGTTTGTAGTGTCTTTTTGTTTCACACAGCACCCATCAATATGCTAGGTAAATGGTAGGTGGCAACAATCTACAGGAAAGGTTAGTACTTAAGTACTTAATGAACATTATTTTATCTTAAACATTCGTACAATAATCTAAGGCATGAAAAACTAAGCAAGATCTTGTGCAAAATCTTAGAGGGAAGTGGTAAAGAAGAATAATGTCCTTGGCTGTTTTGAGTGAGAACTGGGACCCAGAGTGACCTGAACAAACTGAATGGTAGAATAATGTACGCAATAGCTAGCTTCACAGTTTCATTTACATAGATGCACCTAGTACACTTTCCTTTACAGAGATTCAAAGCTATATTTACTGCCTGGGATTTTTAAATATTTGATATGATTTGCAAACCAGGTTCATACTGCAAACCAAAAATGAACCTGTCAGATGAAAAATTGATATTTGACACTTTGGCAATACTTTGCACCTTTTTAGAATAAAATCTAAATTTCTATCATAGTTCAAGGCATCTAATAAAATGAAAATATTCAAGTCTTACTGGCCAATATTTCCTCAAAAATAGCTACTCCTTGATCCAGAAAAGATTTGACTCCACTGTTAGACCATGTCATAGGCCTTTACACTTTTAGAATTTTGTACTTTTTCCGAGTACTAATTCTTTTCCTCTAGTTTTAAGCATCTAGATATGATAAGCATAATAAGAAAATCTAATAGAGTCTGAAAATTTGAATCAGATATATATAAAAATTGTTTTTTTGGCCACATCCAGTGACGCTCAGGGGTTACTCCTGGCTATGTGCTCAGAAATCGCCCCTGGCTTGGGGGACCAGATAGGACCCTAGAAGATCGAACCAAGTCTGTCCTAGGCTAGCACACACAAGGCCTTCTTCTTCTTCTTTTTTTTTTTTTTTTTTGATTTAAGTAACATTTTGCGGCTTTTATTTATTTTATTTTTTTCAATATCTTTTTTTTATTTAAATATCTTGATTACAAATATGATTGTGATTAGGTTTCAGTCATGTTAAAGAACACCCCCCTTGACCAGTGCAACATTTCCACCACCAATGTCCCAAATCTCCCTCCATTCCACCCCACCCCCACCTGTACTCTAGACAGGCTTTCCAGTTCCCTCATTCATTCACATGATTATGCCTTCTTATGGCTTGCACCATCGCTCCGGCCCCTGAATCAGTTAGATTGTATTCACAGGAAGAAAATACAGTGATATAGTTTATTTCTTTTATTTGATTTGTTCGCCCTTTGAAGCCAAGCCTGGGCTTTAAAATTCCAGCCTTCCAATAAGAGACTATGATGGAAATGGAATGAACTACATAGCACAAGAAGAGGGTGGGGTGAACAACAGTTCAGACAAGGGAACTCTCTGCTCTTTGGAAACCCTTCTAGCCTTGGGTTCATTACATAAACTCCAAAAGTCAAGACTCTTCCTCTCCTTATGCAAGAACAAGAAAAATATCTAGGGAAGTCCAGTTTTCTTCCTCCTTGAAGTGAGGAAGCACTAGAGGGAAGAGATGCCCAGGTAAAGTCATCAATTCCTTGGGGGCTGGTGTCCATTTCCACCCACTGGGATGGAGACTGGCAGCTTTTTAACTAAGTGGGAGATACATGTACATAATCCAAGAAGCAATTTTGGCTCCAATTCTAGCTGTATAGAAGCCGAAGCTGTGTAATTCTGAGAATCCTATAAGCACTAGTAAGAAATTCAAATTGCCTCATTCTTAAGACTATGGACAGAGGAAGTGAATACAGGTTATGGGGTCTATCTTAAGTTAGGCTCAAGATGCTCTTCAGAAATATCTTCAACTTAGGGTAAAATAGAAAGACACTCAGAGGTGATAAAGTAAACTTTTTTGTTATTCTTCAAGAAAGAAAGAAAAAAGTATCTTGACATTGTCAACTTAAGTATTCACTGTCTTGTCTTTCAACCCGTCTTATCCTACATTTCCTTATCTCAGTTTGCTGTGGTTTCTCCACATATCAATCACACCAAGTAGAAACTCTAGGGTCCTGTGAGAATCCCAGAACATCCATGTCTAGGCTTAAATGTTTTGTGTGTGTGTGTGTTATTGTCTCACTTCTACTGTGTTTGTGTTATTGTCTCACTTCTGCTGTCATGGTCCTATAACCTAATGTAAATTATTGTAATAACTCCCCAAAGGTTCCCCGTCTGTCAGCGCTTGCTTTCTCTCTACCCTACCTTTTATATCCTAACAACTACCTTTGTAAGGTACAGGTCTAATCATGGCATTCCCTCACTTAAGGCATCTAATAAAGTGAAATTATTCTAAACTTCAGATCTTATCTACCACTATTTCCTCACATACAGCTAATACTTTATCCAGAAGAGACTCATCTCCTTTGTCAGACCATGTCATAGGCCTTCACACTTCTAGAACTGTACTTTTTCCTTGAACTAAATCTTTCCCTCTAGCTTCACATCTTCAATTCCTGTTTTTCCTCTAAATACAACTTCAATCATCATCTCTAGAAATTTTACCTGATTCCCATGCAAAATAAATCACTCCTTCCTCACAGCACATGTAACACTTGATTTACCTCTTTATCATAATGTCTGTTCCAATCTACTTTGTATTCATTGTTATGATTGTTTTGTCTCCTATTAAAATAAAGAGACAGTAACTAAACTCTCTAAAGATAGTTCTGGTGTCAAACAGTGTTTTTAATGTGATGGCCATTTCATCTTACACTCAGGTCTATAAATTATGATTTTTCACTAAAAGCTGAATCACAGATGAAAGACCAAGAGAAAAGCATAATCATGGAAGATATAGAGGAAAGGAAGAAGCTTCAATAAATAGCATACAAACTAAAGCCCATAATAAGCGTGATATAAAAGAATAAAGATGACCTAATCCATTGCCTTTCAACATTTTCATAGTCACACATACTTATAAAGGTGTTGACTGTAATTCAGAACCACCCAAACCAAATGCAGAAACCATCTCTCAGCAATAGGGACTTAAATGTTACATTAAGGTTCAATTACGACTCAACAGATACAAATTACAATACAAATTTATATATAATGTAAATATAACTTATACATACATCTGAGATAAAAAGTTTTAAACATCCTGGCATACAGTTCTCTAGTGATTATCTTAATAAAAATTTTAACCCACATGTTTGCCACAATTCAGGACAGAAAATAGCTAAGTAGTAAAATTATCTCTTTAGTCTTATTGGTACTAAGCAATCAAATTCCCTGTTAGTAGAAATCTGACACAAGCTTTCTGCAGTAGCCTTTCTTGCCTAAATTGAAAAATTGAATTCAAACTTCCCAAAGAAAGCCATAATTTTCCAACATCTTCTCATGAGTCTTGTCTCTCTCTTCTAAAACTTTTGAGTCAACTCTTCTTGAGATGAATCACCTTAAGAAATGAATCTCTTAATTGCACCATATAAGTTAAACAGTAAGCCATGACCTCATCACCCTGAACGTAATAAAAGGGCAGAGACACTCAGGCATTTCAACAACATCTTAATTCCTGAACTGTTTGGGTTTATTATAAAGCAGGCCTGTGTGCAGCAAAACTTAAGCTTTTATCTCTATTTTGCATGTTAGCAAATTTCATAGAATTATATCTGCATATATGAGGCCTGAACTGTGCAAAAGTAAGCCAGTATATTTACTTGAGAAAAAAGGAATCTGGCCTTTAAAAGTAAAGCACATGGACTCAAGATGATCTCAGGGTACAAGAACCTTAAACTACACAATTACTCTCCAAGCTTAGACCAGAAACAAAACTCTTACAAACAAAAGCTAAAATGGAACAAACAGCTGAATGCCACAACCATTCTAGAGAAAAAGCAATAGTTGATATATTTGAGCTTGAAAAGGAATGTTAGAAGCAAAGATTGCCATCCCGATGATTTCAAATCACTTTCTGAGCCTTATTTCCACCCTTTATTAGTAACACTAGTAAAAATCTTATTAGTGACTACTAGTTATGCTGATAACATTCTTACTCCACTAAAAGTAGTATAAGGACTCAACTATATATAGAAACATCTACATAATATAACTCATATAAGTGCAAATGTTTATCTACTCTTTACTGGGTAGCAATGAACATTAATCCCTAAAATGATGGTCCAGTAACAGAATAAATGATTTGGGTAATTTGTGCCCTATCAACAAGTAATGCCTAATATAATTCTCAACAAGTATTAACACTTAGTCTTTCAAAAAATCACAAAATTTAACTTATTTAGGAAAAGGAAAGTTGCCCTCTCCAAAATCAAGGGGATACAGAGAAATAGCCACCAGCACAATCAGCAATAGTCAATAATTTGACAGTTCCTTAAGCCAAATGCTAACTTCAAGTGAATATTCTTCCTTGCATCATTTCTGAGCTATGAAACTATTATCCAGGTGTTTAGAGATGGTACTATTGACTGCATATTGCTATTTGTTACTTCACAGCCTGTAAGTTGCCACTATAAAGTATATCCAAATTTGCTTTCTGTCCTGAATTTCCCAACTAAAACTGTACCTACAATATCAATTTAAGTTCACAAGAAAAAGTGGCAAAATTGAAGTTTGGCATCATAAAACACAATGTTCAGGTTTATAGCTCAGGATGGGTGCCAAGACTTTGTCAATTTCACCTTAGCTGGCTAAGGGATAGCTAGTTTTACTTGATAAGATTCAATAGCAATAAAGCAACAATTTTTACTAAATATCCGATTTTAGAGCTGAAGAGATAGTACAGTGGGTAGGACATTTGCCTTGTATATAATGGACCAGGTTTGATCCCCAGAATCCCATGTGGTCCCCCAAGAACATTCTTGAGTATTCCTAAGTACAGATCCAAAAGTAACCCTTATCATTGCCAGTGTGGTCTCTCAAAAATTTAAAATAAATGTATCCAATTCTACAGATATAAGCTTTAAAGATTAGGTGTGTACAAGGACTGTCCAGAACAAATAAAGGAGATAACAAAACCCAGGAAGATTCTGTCTCATAATCAAGATGAATTGATTCTCAGTATAACATGGCAGCATTTGTCACAGATGTGGCCTTTAAATTACTAAATTTAAAAAAGGTTCTTTAGGGGACAGAGTGATAATGCATTGAATAGAGTTTGCCTTGCACATCATCAACAAGGGTTCAATCCTCCTCACACTACATATGACCCCTGAACTCACATATGGCTCCCTGAGTGGAGTGGTACCTGAGTACAGATCCAGGTTTTTTAGTCTAACAGTGATACACATTATTTTCAGCGATGGCTTTTCTGCAATAGAGATAGAAATACAGAAAAGGAGGGCCAGAGAGATAGCATGGAAGCAAGGCGTTGGTCTTGCATGCAGAAGGATGGTGGTTCAAATCCCGGCATCACATATGGTCCTCGAGCTTGCTAGGAGCAATTTCTGAACATAGAGCCAGGAATAGCCCCTGAGTGCTGCCAGGTGTGACCCCCCCAAAAAAACCCAAAAATACAGAAAAGGGGGTGTCATTATAAATTTTTCCACATATTTTTGAAGAATTCATTTCTGGTAACAGTCTGATCCATAAGAAAAGTGTTTCTCGGGCCCGGAGAGATAGCACAGCGGTGTTTGCCTTGCAAGCAGCCGATCCAGGACCTAAGGTGGTTGGTTCAAATCCCGGTGTCCCATATGGTCCCCTGTGCCTGCCAGGAGCTATTTCTGAGCAGACAGCCAGGAGTAACCCCTGAGCACTGCCGGGTGTGACCCAAAAACCAAAAAAAAAAAAGAAAAGTGTTTCTCAATTTTTTCTAACAATGACCCCACTGAAATTTTTCTTCCTGTCCACCTCTGTCCCACCAACCAGTCTCTGTATCCCACCATTGACAGAATTTTCACCTTTTTTGTATCCCCACTATTGACAGAATTTTCACCATTTTTCTTAGACACTCCTGGGACTCATGGAGGGCATCAGGCTCCCAGATGTGAAATACAGCTTTAAACTGAAGATATAGCCAGAGAGAGAATTCAACAAATTGAGATGGTTCCATGCTTGCCAGAGGTCAGGAATTGATCCCAGGAATAACATGGTTCCCTAAGCACCACCAGGTATGGCTTCCAAACCAAATAACAATAATAGAAGATGTTGTCATTGTACCCATCAATTACAGTGAAATCTTAAAAAATGAATTATCTTACTCCCTATACAGTTGGTGTAATATATATGTTATATATGTGTGTGTAACATTTAACCAAATCATTAACCAAGAGCAACTAAAGAGCATGAAAGTTTTCTTGCCTTCACTTATTCACTGTTGAAAGGCAACAAAACAGAGTAGGGGGAGGGAGGCTTTCTGATAAGATAGTTTCTCTTTGCAAAGTAGGTATGAGGAAATGCAAAAGTATTTCGACAATTTCCAGACCTTTTAGGAATCTCTCAATAGAAAACAGTATGTTCCAAATAGTTTAAAACAGAGTTGAACTTCATTTACTTATATCATCTGCTATTTCTAGAGAAATGAAGGGATACTGAAGGGAGAAAAAAGAGATTAAATATTCAAGACCATAATAAAAATTGATTAATTTTAATGCTATTCCAGGTTTGTTTTACATCAACCTTTACATACATAAGAAAACTGCTATCAGGAATCAGTGACAGATGCGCTCGTTTCTCTTTCTATTTTTACTGTTTACAAAGCAACCTTGAACAGCACTAGTTTATCTTTGTCTCTCTGTTTGCTGACTTGTCCCTGTTTAGATGAAGTTTTGATACTTGTGTCTTTAGCCAGCAATGAAAGGAAGCTGGTCCAGAGAGGCCAGAATCAAGGAGAGAGGAGCTGCAGGGCTTATCAAGTCATCCGAGAGTCCTTGTTGTGTTCATCCTTTGTAAACAATAAGACATGTCAGCGTCCCTGGTTGCTGTCATTGCTGACAGTTCTCTAAAGACCAGTAAGTGTTGAATTCTTTAAAGCTGAATTGGGCCCCGTGAGAGAAATGATAGTGTGAGATTGAGGAGGACTTCATGGATATCTGAGTACCTTGGGAAAAGAGAGAATTGAGGCTTTTCACTCAGCAACCTAATGAAAACTAGACAAATAGTCTTGCATTTAATATATAGTTTCCACCAATTCATGCTTCTTTTGTTAGGAACAATTCCAGCCTGTATAGAAAGAAAGAGTTAGATATAAAGAAATAATTTCTCCCTGACAAGGGAGTTTCAGGTAAAGCAGTGATTATGAAAGGACAAGGGACTAAGGTTTATAATGGCAAATTACTACCACAAAACTATTTCATTACTTCAAAATAGTCATAGTACCAAAACTTCAAATCCTTGAACAAGTCCAATGCAAAAGAACAAATTAAGTAATCCTACTGGAAGAAAGGAATGTTAAATAAAATGACTAAAACAGAAATATAAATAAGAAATTGTAGCAAAGGAGAGAAAGACGTGAAAATAACTTACAAAAGCAGTCTCTAGTGCTTATCAAGTAGTTAAGGAGTAATGAACTTCACATGCTTTACTTTGAAACCCATAAGGTAATTTTTAAATAGGATCCACTTGTATAAGTTAACTTGAAAAAGTTAATTTACAAAAAAAAATCCAATTCTACATTTTCCATAATTTCTAGCCTAGAATTTTAGTTAATTTTAATATTTTATTGTTTTTAAGGTAAATGATTACAATAGTTTTAAGGATAATGCTTTTAGTATACAAAATTACTACACTCTACCACCATCAAAGTGCCACAAAGATTTAAATGTAATAAAAAAAAGACAACGCTCTTTTTTCATATAAAAACTGAAATGCCAAATTAGAATAAACTCCATAGTAAGTGCTAAAATTCCTGATAGCAACTGGTAATGTGTTATAGTCAAGTCTAATTTTGGCAGGGCACTTAAGCTATAGATTTTGAGGTTAACAACAAACATTTCAGAAAAAAGGAAATTCTTATCCACTGCTCCTACTTTCTTCTTCTCAAGATTTCTGAAAAACATTTGGTCCATTAAGCGGTAGAAAATGTTTGAGACAAAAAACTTTATAGAACCACTTACAAAATATTAGGCCCCAAACTTCAAAGGAATAATTCTTTCTATATTAAATCCATCCCTGGAATAAGAATCACCTCCACTAACAAGATCAGAACTTAATGTTACATTTATCTACTACTACAATTTTAATATAGATTTATTTTACTAGCTTTATATAAAACCACCTGATCATACACAATCATAGATTACTCCTTGGAATTTGTCCTTTTATCTTCTTCAATCTCCTTGACTGAAATAACCAGGCCCTTGATTCTATCACTAACCTGAGCCTGAAAGTCTATATCTGAATCACAGAAAACAAGAAACAATTCAAGAAAAATTTTTACAAATTCTGAGAACAAAATAAAAAGTCACCCCCACTTTTCTCATTCTAGCAGCAGAAAAGCTCAAGCCCTATTAGCAAGGGCCAGTCAAGATACTGTGGAGAAGCTTTCCAAACAGCAAATGGGAAAAATAAAATGAAATGGAAAAGATTTGCCTGTCATGGGAATTGGTCAATAAAGTGCAACAGTGTTTATTACAACATTTAAAGTCTGTGATTAAGAACACCAAAAGGCCTAAACTAGAAAGGTTTTCAGCCTGTAATTTCCCTGCAGTCCTGGCCTGTACTTCCTTATGAGTTAGCTCAGCAGGGCTTTTTTTCCATGTCCATCATCAGCTTGTAATTATTGCCATTCTCAAAGCTATGCCAGATGGGTCTTTAGAAGCAGGCATGCAGCTTGTTTATGAGAGAAAGAGCTGTAATATTACTCTACACAGAGACCTATCTGGTCCTACTCAAAGAACCCTGCTCCTCTTCCCCACCCCCTTTCAAGCCTAACTCCCTCAACACACCCCACTAACCTTCTCCCTTCCTCTCCTAGACAACCCTGTTGCCAGCTTCTGATCTTAGCTGAAGAGGCTAGCAAAGGCTTGAGACCCTTGGGAACCCAGAGATACCTGTATCTTAAAGCAAATGGCCTCATCGTCACCTCACACCAGTCACTTATGGAAATGAGGCCAACACCCAAGGGAAAAACAAACTGTGAACTCTTTCCCCAGCTCTACTGATGGAGGAGGTTTTATTTAGAACACTAGGACTGCAAGGCTACCTTTCAGGATAGATCTGCAGATATCACTACTGGGCCTTCAGTTTCTTGGCGGTGGGAATTCCTCAGTGGCGAGAAGTGAAATTCCAAGCAAGATTCTCTAAGACAAACCTTTCCTCCCTTTGCCTGGTAGGAAGGATAAACATTTGTCAGAAGGTTGAGGTCAAGGAGCCGTGCAAAGCAACAGTGGGAAAGGCAAAGCAGCTAACTAGGAGTTCATCTGGTGATAGGCCTGGGGTGTTGGGTATCCCAGAGGGCCAAGCAGAGCTTCAATCAGCAGTTAATGAGGCAAGACCTGCAACAGATAGCCACTTTCAACTTACAAAAGCTTTTAGATGTCTCTGTTTACTTTGATCCATTTCAGTTCATTTGAGCCTGGTTAGGCTGCATTTCCCCCCCCCCTTTTTTTTTTCTTCAGCCTTTTTTCTCTTTTCTTTTCTTTTTTTTTAAAGCTAAATAAACCCTCTGCTCCACCCCATCTCCACCACCACCACCACCCCCACCTCCCAAACAATAGCATCATTTACCAACTATATACTTAACACATTTTGAGATCTTCTGTCAAGGTCAGCAACAATTACATAAAAAAAAAAAAATCCAAAAGCCCAGTAGAAAAAAAAAAAAGACTGCTCCCACAGTCTGATGATGATTTATAGAACGGTAATTTCAAAAATCCCACCAGTGGAAGAGAAAGAAATGCAAAGGCGTGCAGGTACAGGAAAGACTAGCTTTAGTTGTTTCTTATTAGGTGGGGCCTTGAGTTCTCTTAACCCTCATTATTGTACCCATGTGATGACCAGAGCGCTTTCTTGGTTAAAAAAAGTTTTTTGAGCATATAAAACTAATTTACTGGAATGTGAAAGAATCCAGAAAGAAACTGTACCTGATGAGCAGACCGGAAGGGCGCTTTAACTGACTGCAGTTTCCAGGCCCTGGGGCTGCTGGACTTCCCCGCAGGAGAGGCAGCCAGGGCTCCAACGCAAAGGGATTTGCACGTGGATCCGCCTGTTAATGGGCCGGGCTGCTGTGATGAGCTTTTAATTAGGTCGCCTTGGTGCTTGACCCCACTGCCACTGGATTGAGGGGCCCATAGGCCTGCCTGCTGGAGGACCTGCCAGCCCACAGGTGCCTAGAAACACATTCCGGAAGTCGTCCCAGCATGCCCTGCGGCGGCGCCACTATCCCGACATGCTCCTGGGCACCCTGTCCCTCTGCCCTTGTACCTTTCACCTGCTATCCTACTTCCCAGGGTGTTGTCTCCCATCCCTGAGCTACGTCTCCCAAACTCCTTTGTTCAGATGAGACAGACTTGCTTCTGAAAAGAAAAGTGGGGGTGGAAGGGTGTGAAGAGAAAAAATATCTCTGGCCAGCAAAGCTGTTTTTACAAATGGACAGGTTGGGTTATTACATACATTTTTTTTTCCAAAAATGTGCTTTTCTCAAGTGAACTATAGGCTACTTCCACCCCTGTCCTGACTACTGCATTTCTAGGAAGTCCTATGACTTCCAAATGAATGGAAGCAAAGGATTCTGCAATCAGTCTTTAAATACTTTGGAAATACTTTGGCTTATTTTTGTTGTTGTTGTTGTTGTTTGGGAGTCAGACATGGCGATGTTTAGAACATGCTTCTGGCTCTGTACTCAGGGATCACTCCTGGAAGGCTAGGGGACTCAATTGAGATGCCAAGGATAAAATCCAGGTCGTCCTATGTGAGATTTATAGCAAAAGCTTGATCCTTGTCTAGGATCTCTCCTGGCCTAAAGTTGGATACTTAGCCTCTCTCCTTTCCCAGAAACGACCCAAAGTGAAAACTGGGTTCCTTACCTTCTACTTCCCTAATGTTCCTCAAGACTTGCATGGAAGGGATTTTAGAGAGAACACTTTAAAAGTATTTCAGAGGGCCACAGAGAGAGTACAGCAAGTAGGGCACTTTTAAAGTGTTCTCTCTGAAATCTCACATAGGACTTCGACAGTTAAATTTTATTTTATTCCTTTCCCAATGCTTTAAAATGAGGATAAAATGCATGATAGTACAATGGGTACTGCATGACTTGCATGCAGCTGGCCTACCTGGGTTCAATCTTGGTACCCCATATGATCTCTCAAGCCCCACAAAGAGTGATACCAGAGAGTTGAGCCAGGAGGAAGTCCTGTTCAGTAACAGGTGTTTTCCAAAAATGAAAATAACAATTCTTATCACTGAAAAATATTGAGCTCTTTTGTTAAAGGCATCAAGTTCAGAGAAAATAAGTTTCAATTTGTATTGATTGGTATAACAGTTACTGTGAATACTAGTATTCAGTATTTCTTATAGGACAGCTCAGTTAAATGCTTTAAAATTTTGTGTAATTTGTAGGATATTTAATATACAAACTCACTTATTGCTTTGAGTTAATAATGATGTTAGCATATGCTAAGCTGTAAGCCAAGTTATTTCTTTCATTCATGGTCTAGAGAGAGATGACACGGGCATGTTGAGTCACTCAAAACAGGCTCAAAACACCCCAAGGAGTTTGCCTGATGAAAGGTTTTCCTTTCCTTCAAAGCCACTTCCTCTATCACATGACCTATATCACTCCAAAGATAATAACACTTCATGCTTCCAGAACACTTTTATCCAAAGATCTCAAAGCATTTTCAAATGGTAATTAGTCCATCACCATCCTGGAAGATAGCAATGCCAATCTTGCTGTTTAAATACTGTACTGCTGAACACAGGTTGTTCTAATCACTAAGGGAAATAAAGGCCTCTCTGGGCAAATCCTGTGTGTGAGCCACTACCCAAACACTTGTACTCAAATTCTTCTACATCTCCTAGGAAACCACCTAGCACCTCTATTCTAAATTGAAGAATCACATCCAAATTTAAAAGGGGAAAGGAGAAGCAAAAAGAAGACATTCTAACTAATCCCATTTTTCTTACAGATAAAAATGTAGGTAGAAATATAAACAATAGGGGTCAGAGTGATAATACAACAGATAGGCCATTTGCTTTGGGTTGACTCAGGTTTGATCTCCTGCATTTCATATGGTTCCCTGAGCATGCCAGGAGTTCTCCTGTGTTCAGAACCAGGAGGAACCCCAGAGCATTGCTAGATGTGTCCCCAAATCAAAACAAAAATACATAAGCAATAGAATTCTGCAACTATCCACTCTTCATTAAGCTACTGGAGGCTTTTGTTATCGATTTTCTCATTTATCATGATGACAAGAGAGGGAAAATTTGTCCTAAGATTCTTTTAAATGCAACTGTTTGGACTTCAATTTACCTGACTGCTTTTATTCAGACATTTATACTATGTTTGCTCACCGGGAAAATTAATGGATTTTAGTCAGTTTGTGTATACTTTAGTCAGGAGAGAGGAAAACTATGTGGCAACTACAGCCCTTCAAGTTCTATCTATCTTGAATCTATTACATCTTTATCTCCCTCCACTCTGCCACGCTGACAATTCTCTTCACCTTTACATTAAGCCAAACATTTTTCTTATGCCAGCTTATCTGTTGTGCAGGACTGTCCTACTGCCTGAAATTCTTTATTCCCTATCCTTAATAAAACTATTTGAGTTCCCAGATGAAATGTCACTTTTTGAGACTTGCCTTTTGTTAAGTTATCTTTTGTTTAACAGCAGATGGTTATAATTCATGAGATTTTCATTTTATGTTTTCACTTCTAGATTAAAAATTATCAAAATGAAATATCCATGAGATTTTGGATGATGTTTGTTAGGTTTTCATAGTTGAAGAGATGAATGGATGGATGAATCTTTAATCTTGCTTACAAATCAGTTTTCTTTTAAAGTGATATAAGTTAAACAAAACGATAAAGAAATAGATGTTAGAAGTTCAATTATAATTGCTTAATGCTTTATTTTATTTTTATAGTACTGAGAGAATAGCAAAAAATCTTTAAACTATTTGGGTGAATAAAATTTTATTACAAGTAACTTGTACAATGCACAACTCACCCACACGAAGTGTTAAAAATCAAGCCTCTGAACTGAGTATTATACTAAGTTAGTCCTCTTTAAGTTTTGGGGGGATGCTAGGCTTCCATAGATGCATACAGACTGAAGTCAGTGTCTCCTAGGTACAGGGCATGTACTCAATTCTTTTAAAATATCTCCCCACCCTTTAGATTATCATATTTATCCTCAGAATCTTGGGAGGCAAAAGCTATTATTATGCCCATTTGTAGTCAGCGGGACTAAATAATTTACCTGTACTGGTGATGTTACTCATTCTACTTCATTTATTCATTTATTGTAGACATAGTATTTGTCAAGAATAGTATTTTAAGATTATTAGAATAATGAATGAGCCATTCATCCTGAAGCTTATATATATATATATATATATATATATATATATATATATAACCAATATATATATAACCTATATATATACACACACATATATATGTTTTTGGGCCACACCCATCATTGCTCAGGGGTTACTCCTGGCTGTCTCCTCAGAAATAGCTCCTGGCAGGCACAGGGGACCATATGGGACACCAGGATTCGAACCAACCACCTTTGGTCCTGGAATGGCTGCTTGCAAGGCAAACACCACTGTGCTATTTCTCCGGGCCCCTGAAACTTATATTTTATTTTATATTTATCTTTTGGTTTTGAGCCGTACCCAGCAGTGAGCAGGGTTAATCCTGTCTCTGTGCTCAGGAATTACTCCCAGAAAGCTCATGGAGCCATATAGTCTACATGGGATGCCAAGGACCAAACCAAGGTTTACTGTAATGCAAGGCAAATACCCTACTTGCAATGTCTCTCTGATCCCCATCTTAGAGATTTTATATTTAATCTTCCATAAGAATAGCTCTCTGAATTCTGACATGTAATCAATATGTTTAAGTAGTATAGATCCATTTTTTTAAATATTGACTCAAGGGCTGTGAGTAAATCCCTTAAAAGTTTTGAAGTTTCCACCATACTTCTATAATGCAATTATATGACTTACTAAGAAGACATATAAAGTACAGAAATAAGTCACAACTTCTTTCTATAGCATATTTCAATAGTATATTTATTTATTCAATAGTATATTTATTTCAATAATATAGTAAAATAATGAATGGTAATAGGAGTTTTAATTAAGGATGCCACACTTCTGCCAGAATGATCTTTCTAGAACAGCTTAGAAAATCAGGTGGCATTTATCCCATGATTTATAACTTTTCAGGGATTTCTATTAATCTAGCTGTATAGTCCAACCTCTTCAGCTCTTTAACATGGATAATTAGAACCTGAACTCTCTTTAAAATCTGTCTCTTCCACTGATTTAACTCATTACATTGCAAACATTGTTTAAATAGACAACAAATAAACACACAAACATTTAACTCCCACCATACCTCTAGCCTTTGGACATGTTATTTTATCTTTTAGTAATGCCCTTTTTGTACATCCCATCAGCAGCACTAACACTTTGTTGAGGGCAGAGTTTGTGTTCAGGATTTTTTGAGCAGCATTTTTGATAATATTTCAGTGAGGAGGGACAAAGCAATATTGAGAAGAAAAAGTTCAACAGCAATATAAGTGCAACTGAGTTGAGCATCTGCTACTTCTCTGAGGCACTGTTGAAGTGGGTAAGCTTCTTTAAGTAGAGGGTACTTTCTAAGGGAATGGAGAAAGAAAGGACTCCTGCTCAAAATCATCAAAAGGCAATAGTACTGTCAGTGGGGGAATAGGGTTCACGTCATTTAAGATGTGGTATCCCTCAATGTTCACTGTAGTCTGGTCATCTTTCCCATTTTGAGTGTCTCTCCTTCAGGAAGACTCTCTTGACTTAAGTCTGAGAGGTACAAGCACCCTATGCTTTCCCACCATGTGTGCTTCACATCATATTATAGTTACCCACTTTCCTGCTGCTTTTCCTAGGAAAGTATAAAGTATATGGACAGAAGACATGAAAAAGACAGTATATCCAATTTGCATTATACCTTCTAATACACACACACACACACAAATACTAAAGATTTCATTTTGTTGTTTTTAATTATACACAAAGGAGAAATTGTCTGGAAGACCATTATCTCCATGCAAACTGCCATCTTTGTGTCAGAATAATGTGTGATTTTTATTTCCTTCATTATGCCTTTAGTTATATAATCATTTTAACACATGAATTAAACATTTTTAATTATGATAATTTTGAAGAAAATAATAAAGATGACTCCTCCTATAAAAATAACAAGCATCACAGAGAACAAATTGGTTTGCCAAAGTTCAGGGCTGGGAAAGAGGAAGAAGGCAAGAAATTAGGTGAAGGTAAGCTAAAGTTATTTAATTATAAATAAAGGTCAGGGAGATATAATTTACAGCAAGACAATTGCTTTGACTATTAGGTGCATGTGACTGATCCTAGTTTGATCCCTGGCATCATCTAATTCCCTGAACATTTTCAGGTTCCTGATTGGAGCACCACTGGGGTGGCCCAGGTTATATATATATTCTGAACCACAGGACTTGAGCAATACCACATCCTCAGGTCCTCATCTTGAACCTTAGGTTTGTTTGGCTGAGAAGGCCTGTACATTGCCTGGGAACTGTTTGGGAAAATCTTAAAATAACAATACAGCATTTCATATTTGAAAGTTGGTGTGCTGTTGTTGTTTTAGTTTGGGGGCCATATCTAATGGTGTTCAGGTGGTAGTCCTGGTTCAGTGCTCAGGAGTGCTCAGTGCAGTGTCAGATTCTTGCAGTCAGTGAGATGCAAGACAATTGTCTTAATTTTGTACTATCTCTCCAGTCTCAATTTGATAAGATTGGATCTTAAAAGTTCTTGTCACAAGAAATGTAATTGTAATTTATAGACACAGATGTTAACTGTACTTACTTGATCATGCTTTAGTATTGCAAATATGAAATAATTATGTTATACAACTAAAACTAATATTTTGTTGTGTCAATTATGACTCAAAACTGAAAATCAAGCTTGAAAAAGTAATACAACAGATATTCTATAGTTAGTATTTTGTACTATAATTCATCATTTATGAGGCAATTTTACATGAATTATTTGGATATTGGAAAAAGTCATAAATAAAAAAGGCAAATATGATATTCTTATTTCTTGTATATTGCATAGCTAAGTCAAGCTACTTAATTAGAAATGACTCAAAGCATCTTCAAAGATGACTTGAGAATGCATCAGTATACAGGTATATTTCTCCAACATGTACAATATTTGAAATCTTGCCAAGACTTGGGATAAAAAATGGCATAATATCATCTTTATGCTATTTCACACTACAGGCCTTGGCTCTTGCTTGCTATATGGTCTGTTCTTATTTTCTTCTTCATCCCTATGACATAATGTCGTTCCCTTTCCAGAGTCCTTGTTTCCATCATTTGTTTGCATAAGCCTAATCTAAACAGCTCCATACAGTTGAAAGTCCTATTTTCTCCTCACATCTCATCTTTCTTTTTCCCCTATATTGATAACATTTCACAAACATGTGGCACTTTCCAGAAGGCTTCCCCATATGTCACCTCATTGGATCCTCCAACAAACCTTTGAGATTTGCACATCAGATGGTTTTGCATCCCCCTCCCCATTTTAGAGATAAGAATACCAAAACACAATGAGGTTACTTGACTTGCCAAAACTCACAGTTAGTCACTGATAAAAACAGGACTAGAATTAGGACTGTACAGAAAAGCCCAGAACCCTCTGTATTTTGCTTTGATCTTAGAGGCTAGCATCTAACTCATTGATAGGGCCCTGCAGAATTCGAAGCTGAATGCAAACTAAACTGATGAGAGTAAGATTGCTGGTTCAGTTTCTATCATGCAGTATCATTCTGATACTTGCAATGGAATGAAAATAAGTGACCCAATTTACAAAATGGACTAATCCAAACATGTCAATGAATTAGCAATTTCATTGTGATACACAAAACACTTTAAATATCTGTCGTTTTAAGCTTAATAAATACAAATTCCATTAAACATATAGTCATTGAGCCAGAGTGGGTAAGTGGGTAAGTATAGTGGGTAAGTTTCTTGCCTTGCAAGCAGTAGTGTGGGTTTGATCCCTGGCATCCAATCTGGTCTCCCTAACATTTCATAGCCTAATGATTTCTGGCTCCACACAGCCTAGTGTGGACAAAAATAAAAACAAAACAAATTTTAAAAAATCCACATATGATCATTCCTATAAATAGGTTATAAGATTTTATGTTTTTATAATTGTGGCTTTCCATCATCACTTATTTCTTAGGAGAGTCCCCATTTATACCTATTATCTTGGTTCAATTAATGCCTCTCCTTTTCACTTTAAAAAAAAAAAAAGCCCCAGTGAGGAGGATTATTTATATGGTCATCCTATATACATCTTACAGAGAACAAATGTGCAATTTTAGTAGACACTGAACAGTATTGATTTTCAAAGTGGCAAGTCACAAATGTTGTAAGAAGAGTTGCTGTTATTGAAACATTGCTGGAAAAATTCCCAGTGTTAAATGGCTTTCTCTAAAGACACAGCGAGACACACATCCCTTTGTGTTCTGTTGGGCTCAGGTTTTCAAATGTAGTGAAACTCTGGCTAGCTTTAATCAATTTGTTAAATGATTTTGGATTTTCTGCACCTCATTCCCTCACCTGGTATTATATCTTTGTCTCATTTCTTATCAGAAGTGTTCCTTACACATTCATTTCTGAAAAATGAGAAGAAGCAAATTTGAATTCACATTTTGAGGCTTAAAATTATAATGTCTCCTACATTTTCCAAAGGGATCCTGCCAAGGCAAGGACCTAGAACAATAGCTGTTTACCAAAAAGGTAAGAGGTAAAATTTTCATGACAATTGCAATTCATACCTTTTGAGCTTGTGTAAGTTTTTTCTTTCCCCATTTATAATCTGAGGATACGACCTGCTCTTGAATTACTGTAAAACTGAAGAAGGTGCTGTGACTCACACAATTGATGAACAACTGTATATTATGTTCCCTAGCAGTCCCAGAACTGCTAAATGAAAAAGACCTGATTTTTATTCTCAGGAAGCTTAGGACAGATACAAGAAGCTCTGTAAATAAATGCTAAGATTATGCATTTAAATGTGTTAGCTAGAGGAAAGACTGATATGGGCTAGAGTAATGAGCAAGCCAAGTCAGTGTTAATATTTCTTCCCAAGGGACACCCCAAACACCTCAAGAAAATTGTGTAAAGAGTATATGAAATCCTTTCCAGGCTCCCCAACAGCTTCTAGTCTATGTTCAATAAAACTTCTCCAGAGTTTGTCATATTCCCTAAATGAGTCTGTCAGACACTTCATGAAAGAGCACAAATTGTTTTTAGAATAATTCAATTTAGTCATCTGATCAAGAAAAAGATGACAGAATTCATAGTCTAGTGATAGAATTCTTTGTTGCTTTTTTCTTTTCTTTTTACAAAGGTCTGTCTTTTCCTATCACTGTCAACAAACATAATTGAATTGCTGTTCTCTACATACAAAAAAACATCATGTCTAAGAGACAAAGCAAATATATCCCTACCTATACCCTTGCAGAAAATAGACAGGCATAAATAGAATAACCCTGGCACTTTGAACCAAGAATTTATCAATGTATCTCTTTTATAATAGCTAATCACTGGATATTACTATGGACTTACTACTACAGTTAGGTTCTTAGACGACAGAGTGGTGAAGATCTTTGTCCTGCTAGAATACCTGAGTTAGAAAAGTGACTACAATAGAGCAATGTATCAAAGTATCAAAGTAGAGAATAGGTCAGATAGTACAGAGGTAGGGTGCTTGTTTGTATTCAGCTGACTTAGGCTCAATTCTCGACACTGCAAAAACACTAACCCCTTAGAGTACTGCCAAGAATTACTACTGAATATAGTCAGGTTCAGCTCTTGAGCACATCTAGGTGTGAGCCAATCCCCCTCTGAAATTAAGCGGGGAGAATCTAACAAGTGTTGTAAACTTACTAAAAGTAAAACATTTGAATAGGTTCTTCTCATATGAAATATCTAAATTATCTTCCAACTTGGCTCCACTTAACAAGTATTCTCACTGTAAACAAATGCTAGAGAAAAATTTTATGCCTAAATTTGCAGTGGCAAACTAGGATTTCAAACAGGGTTTTAGGATTTCAAAGACTCTTTTCTTTTTCCCATCCCACGTTTCTTTGGTTCTCATTTTAATGGACAACACTGTTAGTTGGCACAACTGAAAAGAGGGATCTGATATCTGGATGTTTTTTCTACCAGGATCCTCCCAGAAGAAGATGTTCTGACTTCAGTGCAACAAAAGCCTGAGCGATAACATCAGATTTTGCCAGACTGGAGTTACCTTCTGGCTGTTAGACAGGAACTAGGGCCTCCGACAGCGAGCTCACTATTATGTCAGATTCTTTCAACAGCTCCAGGAAAATGGAAGAAAACAATGACCTGGGAAATTTAAAATAGAGGATATTTAAATAAAAAATCCATTGTAGCTGCCTTTTAAATTAGTTGTACAATTATTCAAGTCCTTAATGACATTCTACAATGATGAAATTATGATTCACCATACATTCAACATAACTGTAGTAATATGGTTTCTGGAAAAATGTTAGTTTGAGTATTAGAGCAAGTTGGCCAAGAAAACACTGAAGGGTGTGAGAAACTTAATTCAGTTTGGCTTTCACATGCCAATAAATTGATGGTCTGGAGCAGATAGATTTTGGCTTTCAGTTCCTTCAAGGCAAAAATCAGTAGGTTGATTTAAAAGATTTATCTATTTATTGAGTACATATTTATGATTAATTATCAATATACAGTCCTGATCTTCATCTAGTGGAAAAGGCAGACAAGATAACAATTTCAATAGACCAAGATATTTGCTGAAAGAGGTAAATAAGGCTGACATGGAAGATCACAGGAAAAACTTCTAATTCACTATAGTACAGAATTAGGAAGGAGGTGTGGATACAGTAAAGGGAATGTCTGCTAAAAGGCCTATAGAGGATCAATAAGCATACGTAGTCAATGTGTACTCACGTGGAGGGTGTAGCAGGGAGGACAGGGTTTCATGCAAGTAAAACTACATGGCAAAAATGGCTGGAAAGCACTGCCATGGTAACATCTTAAACAACTATCTCTGTCCAATTGGTTTGTGAAAGGACTACTCGTAAGTGGGAGTGGAGGAGCTACAAAAGGAGGCAGGACCCATTATTAAGAGTCTTTTTAATTACTATAAGGAATTTTGTTTTTATCATTCCTTCAGAAATTATTTAGTAACCTTACAGTGGGACCAGGTATTTTTCTAGATTTTCACGATATTAGGATAGTAGAGAGATAGGCTCCTACTTTTATAATACAAGTAGAATTTGCTAAAGATTGAAAGTGAGAAATAATCAGAGTTAAATAAGCCCTGCTCAGCTCTAAAATTAACTATGATTTAAACTCAGGGCACACTAAATACAACAAATATGACAAGCTAACAGTTAACATTAGAAGTGAGTTTCTATTAATTATGATCTTTTTTATCTATATTAGTTATCGTTGGTTTACAGGTTTCTTTATAAGGATTCAATTAATTGAGTAGTCCTTAACCTGATTATATGATTAGATTCAGAAACATTTCTTTGTTAGGGAAGGAAAAAATGCCTACAAGTAATGAAAACCAAGTTAATTTTAGAGACAATGAATTGAGGGTAGAAGATATTCAAAATAGCAACTATACTAATAAGCTCCAAATTCAGTTGACTCAGACACTTAATGGAAATATAATCAAGATTAAAACATGATTTTCTGAGTAATTTCTTTACTGTAGATCAAAATTCATATTATTTTCTGTCACCAAGTGTAATACATCAACATTCTCGACATAGAAAAAAAGAAAAATAACTGACACATAGCTATCAGTTTGAGCAATTTCTCATGTGAATATGTCCATTTTCTGATAAATTGCAAAAAGCCTTGGTGTTTAGAGATTATGAGTATCTCAAAATCCTTCTATAAGTTAATAGAAAATAGAACTCAAATTTAGTTTATCAATCACTGAAAGCAAGAGTGTCAGGTAAGAAAATAGCATTTTTCTTGGAGTAGAAATGCGGGGGTAATAAGGAGAGAGCCAAAACTTGAAAATAGCCAAAACTATTTAGTGCTTCCTAGAAAGTTGTTTGCCAGTACACGAAATGCAGCTTCCAAGTACAAGAATTCTCTGAGCTTCCTGAAAATAAACCAAAAATAAATATTAAAAACCACCTCAGGTCTCAGAGCCCATTCCTGCTTTGCTCACTTAGCATTTCCTCTCCTTCTGGCATATTGGCTTCTATCCCCTCTCCACAGAATCCCAACTCCAATTCAGCAACACTCGGCTTTTACAAGGCCTTCAGTATCCTGGTGGTCCTCCAGGCACTTCCTAGTCCTGCCCTTAACCTCTAACTTCCGGAGTTCCCTGATTTCTCTCCCAGAGAGGACCCACAGCACAGGTAACACATTCAAACCTTTGCAGCTTTCTGTGGCTTCACAAGTAAGGCATCAATTGTACTTTTAAAGTTAGCTACAACTGCTGGCTGAGTTCAGGAGCTATATAATCTCTCTTTTGTTTGACTTTTGCTGCAAAAATAACATTTAACCCTATTTACTCACACTTTGGAGTAGCAATTTTTTGTTACCAATCTCCGGGTTTCCTCCAGGTAACTTGGATAACAAAGTCTTGTGCTTTATTAAACAACTAGTGCTAGCCATATTCTACTTGTTCAAAGTGAGTTCTGCAAATGTGCATTGCTGCCATTCTAATCAATGAAATGAGAGACATCTGCTGTCCGAGGAGGAGAAGTCTAAGAAAGTCTACCTTGCTTAGATTTAAAAAAAAGGTTGAGGTAACCCAGGAGACAAGAGCTTCTTCTAGATCTGGTAACTGGAAGCATCCTCATTATCTTGTAACCATGAAGTCAAGCAGGTATATGAAAGAACCTTGACAGTGCACAAGGTGGCAGAGCAAAAAAGATGGAAGTAAATTAGATTATTGCATTTACCAGATCTGGAACTGCCTGCCTATAGAGCATTTTAAGGTAAACAAATAGTTTTCTCATCGTTTGAATCCTTTTGAGTCAAGCTTTACTTGTTCTTAAAAACTGCTTGGTATTATGGAGAACTGACAAGTGAACCAACAAACTTTTTAGTGTGAACAAACAAAAAAGCAGGGAAGGGAAAATTGAGAAGAAAAGAAAAGAAAAGAAAAAAGAAAAGAGAAAGAAAGAAAGAAAGAAAGAAAGAAAGAAAGAAAGAAAGAAAGAAAGAAAGAAAGAAAGAAAGAAAGAAAGAAGAAAGAAGAAAGAAAGAAAGAAAGAAAGAAAGAAAGAAAGAAAGAAAGAAAGAAAGAAAGAAAGAAAGAAAGAAAGAAAGAAAGAAAGAAAGAAAGAAAGAAAGAAAGAAAGAAAGAAAGAAAGAAAGAAAGAAAGAAAGCTTTTATTGTCAAGACAGTAAAAACTGGTTGTTGTGTAACTGAATTTGTATTTAAATTTGTCTTCTGGTAAAGTAACCCATTGGATTTGGAATAACATTGAAATAACAACTTAGTTGGTTTATTTTTTAATTTCCATAAGCAGCATTTTTCTCCATCCCTCCCTTCCTCCCTTTCTTTCTTTCTTTCTTTCTTTTTGACAGAATATACATAGAGGAATGATCCATCCCGGTGTATACCCAGCCATCTCTTAGTTCAGGTAGGTTTTACTGCAGTGACAGATTTTGTGCACCTTAGAACATACCACCAGGAGAGGGTGATGAGGTTAAGAGCAATTGTGATATGCATATCACATCACAATTGAGGACCTGAGGGGATAGTAAAAATCCCTCACCCAGCCCACAGCAGTTATGGTATCCAGCAATATAGCAGTGAAACTTGTCCGGAAGTCAAATGCCCAAAAGACCACCCACAACCTGGAAGGATTGTTTGATTGTGACCACATGTGAGACTTTCTGGGGTACTCGGAGATACGTAGGAGAGCATTGCTGGGAGCCAATGGACCTGTACCATCTCATGGGGAAAAGATATGGAAATGTGAGTGATACTGTTTCTGTCATTTCCTCCACACCCACAGATGGCTTAAAAGAAAGTGGCTGAGCAGAAAGTAAGCCTCATGGCCCATTAGGAAGGGATCTGGCATGATATTTAGATGGAAGTTCCAGCAAAGTAATAGATCAAAAGTTTAAACAGAATGTGAAACTGCCTTTTCAGTAATTTTTCTTGGGTCTATCCAAACAAGATCTGAACTAAGGAGATCAACAATGAGAATACAAATGTTTACTAAGCCATCAGATAATTATGATAATAGAAATAATTGCCTCAAATTTTACATTTTGGGGGGAATGGTCACACCTGGCAGTGCTCAGGACTTACTCCTAGCTCTACACTCAGAGATTATTCCTGGTGAATTTGGGAGCCATCTGGGGGTGCTGAAAATCAAATCTGGGTTGGCAGAATGCTAGGCAAGAGCCTACAAACTTTATTATCTCTCTGGCCCCTTCCTTAATGCTTTTGATCAGAGAAACAAACATACAAACAAAAAAGAAGCATTATTGAGATTTGAGCAATAGGGGACTTTAAATTGCAGATATTTAGGATAATGATCTAAGACTATAAAACCAGAAGTGAATTTCTCAAAGTCCACTTAGAATCTATTCTTTTTTTTTTTTTTTGGTTTTTGGGCCACACCCGGTGACGCTCAGGGGTTACTCCTGGCTATGCGCTCAGAAGTCGCTCCTGGCTTGGGGGACCATATGGAATGCCGGGGGATCGAACCGCGGTCCGTCCAAGGCTAGCGCAGGTAAGGCAGGCACCTTACCTCCAGCGCCACAGCCCGGCCCCTTTAGAATCTATTCTAATACAACACCGAAGTAATTGATTTTGCTAGTATGCCTTTATTATTGATTTTATCCATGTGGGAGCAGTGAGTGTGTGTGTGTGTGTGTGTGTGTGTGTGTGTGTGTGTGTGTGTGTGTGTGTGTGTGTTGCTCACAGGTCCAAGGCTATGAACAACAGCACTTAGGTGCCCTTGATGGACATTACCAGAAAGAAACCAGAAGGTCAAAACCTATCTTTCCTGAATGTTGAATTAAGAGTTCACCAATAGTCTCTGAAATAGAGCAAAAAGAAAGCAATGTGATTCCCTCAAGTTTAGTCTTCAAAATGTCATTAAATAATGACAAAATAATTAGTGATAGAATTAGCATATGGTTCCCAAATCTCATCAAATAAAAATGCATTTCAGAGCCACCCAGTGAAAAATTAAAACAAATGGAAAATAACTACTATTGTCATATCAAAAGTAAGAGAAATTATGTAGGAAAGCAGCCACTAAGATGTAGGAACAAGGTTTCATAATATCTACAAATTTAAAAAGAACATTTTAGGTTGGATAGATAGTACAATGGGAAGTGCATTTGCCTTGAATATGGTCAGCCAATTTGGGTTTAATCCTTGGCATACATATGGACCTTAAGCTCCACCAGGAGTAATCCCTGAGCACAGAGCCAAGAGCACACCACATGTTGCCACTGAACGTGTTCCAAAACTTTTTTTAAATGAGGGTAGGATTTTTTTAAGTATCAATCAATAATTATCCCCAAAATAGAGTTCTAGTTTCTGCAATTGTAATTAGTCTTATGTCAAGGTAGTTTCCAAAATTCTAATCAGAATCAGACAGGAAGATCAGAATCTAAGGGAGCAGGAGACAGACTACGAGTGGAATAAAAATACAATATTCAAGATGTTATATAGGACTTGAATCGAAAAATTGAGTACAGATAATGACCTCTGCCATAGAAATTAGGAGAGCAAAAAAAAATGAAAGAAAGAAAGAAAGAAAGAAAGAAAGAAAGAAAGAAAGAAAGAAAGAAAGAAAGAAAGAAAGAAAGAAAGAAAGAAAGAAAGAAAGAAAGAAAGAAAGAAAGAAAGAAAGAAAGAAAGAAGAAAGAAAGAAAGAAAGAAAGAAAGAAAGAAAGAAGAAAGAAAATGGCACAAGCGCATTTGCCTTGAACACGCTAACCTAGGACAAACTGCAGTTCGATCCCCTGGTGTCCCATATGGTCCCCCATATGGATTTCTGAGCGCCTAGCCAGGAGTAAGTGAGTGTGGCACAAAAATAAAAATAAAAATAAAAAAAAGAGAGAATGTAGATAGAATGCTAGGTAGTGGATCTCAGAAAGTTTATTGTGGGTCAAGGATACATTCCATTATAGAGCATTTGCCTTGAACATGTGAGGCTCTGAATTTGATTCCTGTACTGTAAAAAAAATTTCAGTTTATTCTACACAAGCTCAGATACTGGGGCTGGAGCAACAACACAACAAATAGGGCTTTTGCCTTGCTTAAAACCAACCCGTGTTCAATTTCTGGCAACCTTTTTGGTCACCTGAGCACTGCCAGGAATGACCCCTGAGCACAGAGCTAGGAGTAACATCTGAGCACTTCTGGATGTGGCCAAAAAATAAAAATAAAAACAAGATCAGGTGCTAAACAGGTTCCTCACTAGGTCTGGCCATATGAACTTTAATTGTTAGTCTATAATTTAAAAATAGATCCAGAGAAATTGTACCATAAATAAGGAGTTTATCTTGCATGTAGCCAACTCAGGTTCAATCCCAGTAACCCTATGGCACCCTGAAACTTAAGAAGGGATCTCTGAGAATAGAGCTAGTATACTGAACACAGCTTAGTATGCCCCCACCACCACTAAACACACACACACACACACACACACACACACACACACACACACACACACACACAACAGATATAACTAAATAAATGGAATGACCCAGTCAAAATTAAATGCCAGAGTAACTTTGGCCTTTTTATCTCTGCCCTCTCTGAAGTTCTTTTCATATATAAAACATATGGAATTTGGGGAAGAGTGGAAATCATGGAAAATATCTGATCCACAAAGGTAAACAAAAAATTTTAAATTTTATTATAGTTTGGATTAGATGGTTACATTACTGCCAAAACATATGGTATTGATGGACAAAGATACAACTCTAGCTATCATGACCCTTCATCACTGTCTCTATGTCACCTGCAGACCAGTCAATATTTTTGTTTGTTTTTTTATTTGTTTGTTTGTTTTGGGGGGTCACACCCATTTGATGCTCAGGGGTTACTCCTGGCTAAGCGCTCAGAAATTGCCCCTGGCTTGGGGGGATCATATGGGTTGCCGGGGAATCGAACTGCGATCCTTCCTTGGCTAGCACTTGCAAGGCAGACACTTTACCTCTAGCACCACCTTGCCGGCCCCCCAGTCAATATTTTTTTTACTGTAACTTCAACCAGTTTCAAATAAGTAGTAAAGAAAACGGGATTCAAAAAAGAAAAAGAAAAGAAAAAAAAAAAAAAAGAAAAAGTTCCTCTCAGATAAGAAAAGAAAGAAGTTAGACTAATATTTTGAGACCCTAAAATGAAACGTGGAGATTCATAACAGCTCTCAAGCATTATTATTATTATTATTATTACTATTTTGGTTTTTGGGTCACACCTGGCAGCGCTCAGAGGCAACTTCTATCTCCATGCTCAGAAGTCACTCCTGGCAGGCTTTGGGGACCATATGGGATGCCGGGATTCGAACCACTGTCCTTCTGCATGCAAGGCAAATGCCTTAACTCTGTGCTATCTCTCCGGCCCTCTCAAGCATTATTAGCTTCTGTCTTTATATATGGAAACCAATATTCAAGGGTAGTCTCTCCAGAAGAAACAGATGCAAGACTAGATGTGGCTCAGAAACTTCCTCTTGAGAAAATCAGGAAGTCTCATGCCAGGAAAATGACATGTGATCTGAAGCTAGCGTGATGGCCAGGAGAAGCTAAAGGGAGTTGCCAAAGCTAAGTATCCTAGGAGAAGAAACAAGATCAACAAGTGGAGGAAAAGTAGAAAATGCATGTTTTGTCAGAAAATGCAGCACATGGGATTCATAAGAGAGTGTCATGAGAAAAGAAGCAGAAGGCTAAGTTGTGGCTAAAGGAAGCCTAGGAAGGCTTCTCCCCACCCCCATCCTGATGTCACCTTTGTGATCTCTGTTCGGTGAAAAGTCTAGAGTCTTCTCGAGTTTATCATTGAAGGCTCACACTATTTTCTATGATAATGTTTCAAGACTTCTTCACTTGCGTCAACTCAAACACACGGACACTCTGGGAATTAGGGGAAGACTCCAAACAAAGACGCAACCTGGCATACATCCAGGGGAGACCTCCTTCTTGGGCTTTTATGGTGTGTTTTGTTTTCAAAGAATATTTCAGCTCCTGGAAGATCACACTTATTTAAAATCCTATGATCTACAGTGATGGAACTCCCTGGTTCATTCCAGGGGCTCCCAGGCTGTCACATAAACTATTATTTTACTTCTAGCTTAAACCTTTGAGAGTCTAGAAACTACTGGAGTTCTGACATGTGTCCCTGAGAGAGTCACAGCATTGCCATCCCCTGCAGGTTTCTTTTGCAGTCTGTGCCTCTGACCTTTGGGCTCATCTGTTTCCCATGATTCCTACTGGGCCCCAGGGTGGAGCAGTATAACACAGTACAGCATAATTCACTTTTATAGAGCATCCTTCATGTGAGCTATCAGAGGGAGCTAATCAAACGCTGATGAGAAAAGGTCTGCTGCAGGATAAGATTTAAAGGGAGGAACTGATTTAGTGGCTCAGGGAGGCAGAAAAGAAATTTCTGATAGATGGGTTGGGAGAAGTGAAAGAACAATCCCTGCTGTGGAAATGGTGGGGTAAGAGATGTGGTTGAATCTGGGGACAAAGAACTGTGGTGTGGTAGGAAAGCTGCTGGCATTCTGAGGAACTACCAAGATCTAGGTGATTTAGACTGCATTCAGGAAAGTAAGCTGATCCTTAGAAAGTCACAAACCCAGGAAAGAGAAAACACAATCCAATCATGATTTAAATGTAGGAAACATTTCAATCTCACAAACAAGAAGTCCTCAGGGGGAGTAGATAGTTAATTCAGTAGCCCAATAATGTCATCAAAGTCTCGGCTCTTGCCATCTTTCTGCTCTGGGCTCTTGATATGACAAACTTGTCTTCAGAACTGCAGTTCCCCTGGGTCCTAGGAGGGCTGAGTTTGTTCCAAGTATTGCACCTAGGTACATTAAACATCTAGAGAAAACTAAGAACAACAAAGAGAGACTGTTCTTTCAGCAGATTCCCTTTGTAGAGTGAAACAAATCTTTCCCAGAAAATCCAGCAGATAGCCCTCATGTCTCCTTGGCCAGGATTGGAATCCAGTTACAACACTGCAACAAAGATTCATATAAGAAGGGGGACTCCAAAATCAACCCATCCATAGGAAGAAGGAACACTAATAACTAAAATGTCAACCTCTGTGTCTCATATAAATGTGATACAAAATGGGTATTACATCATCACCATTGAAGGAATAGAAAATACCTCATTTTAAAATTTGTACATTTTTTAAAAAGTTGTACAATTCATTGTCTAGATCAAGAATATAAAAAGGTCACAGAGAGGGAAAAACTATAATCTCTGTGTTAAAGGACATATCAGGAGGAGGTGGTGAGTAACCTGAATTTTCACGTCCTTTTAGAGATAACTGAGAATAAAGTAGTGTGGAAATCAAGGACTTATGTCCTTAATGGATGAGGCATGAACATAGCACGTTTTTATTTTGGATTTAAAGATGTTGTGATTGAGTCAGAGCATTTTTAGCATAAGAATCTCGTTTCTGGAGGAAGTGGGAGAGCAGCTATGAAAAGCTGCTAAGCATGACTGCATAGTGCATTGTTAAGGACAAATGCATAACCTATGTCAAGTACAGATGTCCATGTTAAACACAAGTAAGAAAACATCTGCAAAATCCTAAACAAAGGATCATGTAAAACTAAAAGAAGTAAGATGAAGATACATTTTTGTTAATTTTAAAAACAATCTGCATTATGAGTTCTGAACCTCTTGTTCATCCTGAACTTACTGCTGTTTGATGGAGTTCACTTACTTACTGGGCAAAAGTCATCTCCAAGTACCAAAAAAAATGACTCTAAAGATTATTAAACACCAACTAGCTTTTAAGAAAGCATACAGGGAAAAGTGAAGTGTAAATGAATCACAAACGTGCAGATTAAGTTTCTCCTAAACTGCACTAGAGTTTAAAGGCCAAGAGAAAAAGCACTTCAGGCAAAAGACATTTTGGCTTTTGCAGAACTTAAAACATTTTTAATGAGTTTGGAGTCATTCAATTAACTTAAAACTCAGCTGAGTTCTTTCTTCCAAATTGGGGTTCAGTCTAGTGATGTATATACAGCTGTCATTCTAGTCTTGTGTCTTGAGAGAGAGAAAATTCCTCTCACTGTTTTTTGTAATACTAGCTTATTGATACAATATGATAAAACATAGCTGAGACTGATAGCATGGCAATGACAAAGTATTATTGTAATAGCCACAAATAAAAATGAAAAGATGACTTAAAGTACTATTTTCACCTAAAAAAACTTTGCATTCCCAAAGCTAATGATACTATAGCAGGAATTCATGTACCATGAATTCCTTGTGAAAAGTATTTATTGAATGTGTATTGGGAAGCAAATACTTCTAGAAATATATGATAAGGATATAAATTATTTCTTTATCACATTATTGTTCTGGCTGAATATCACTCGTGCAATTGGTCCAATGTATTATATCACTATGGTTTCTTTCCTATCTATTTTTTCTCCTCTTTGGGTTAGGTAAATATTCCATGTGTTTTTCTTTTGTAGGCACCCTTCAACTTCTCCCATTTTATATTCTTTCATATAAATGCATGTCTTTTATTATAAATGTTTAAACTAAGAAGATGAAATGTCATCATTTTTCTACTAGACTACGTTTTGTCTATATCAGACATAGTTCCTTCTAGTCTCCTTTTGATCTGCTGTTATAAATAACTTTGGTTCACTATTCTTCCATAAGGTGAATTGAGCTAGGCATAGAATCTAGGCTGTTTTTCATTTATTTTATTGTTTTGAGGCCACACCTAATGATACTCAGGGGTTGGTACTCCTGGAAATGCTCTAGGGATCATATAGGATGCAATACAAACATATACTATACGTCTATGGTATATCTCTAGCTTCAGAATTTATACTGTTTGATTGAAAAGTGATGTTTCCCATACCTCTCAGCTAACCTATCCACTAAGATATTATCTTGAAACTGAATTTGAGTAAATTTTGCTTGCAAAATCATATCCTACTTGAGATTATAGAAGGCAGAGTGACGATGTAACACTATTATTTTGTGATGATCTTCACAATTAAGCTCAAATCTTTATAATCCAGAGGCCAATGTATATATCTTATTTGGTTTGAAAACACATTTGAGGTCACAGTACTTACATCTCATGGAACACAAGACAGCTGTTCTTATTTCATATTACAGATTAGAAGTCTGAATTTCAAAGAAATCAAGTAACTTAGCCAAAGCTATACTATCCAAAAATGGCAGAGGCAGAAATTTGAAAGAGTTTCTAAGAGTCAAGCATGATCTATAAATAAGTACAATTCCCTGAGACTGGTACATGAGCTGAGTATTAAAGTTCTTTAATTCAGACAAGAATGCAAGAGCTAAAATTTTATTTTGGTACTTTAGTTCAGATAATAGGACTAATATTTCAGAGAAAAGAATTGAAGTTAGCACTCTCCACCCAGTTAAATACATTTTACAAGAAGCTCCAATGAAGCCAGAGGAAAACAATCTTACTTTTCTTCTCCACTTCACATAAGTACCCTAAAAGTCCCTCCTAATTTTGACTGTAGAATATAACTTATGCAATTATTATTTAAAGGACCTCTCCTAATAGAAGAAAAATATCAATGGCAAATACACTGGGAACCTCTTGCTTCAAAACAAAAAACAGATGATAAAAGATAATGATAACAGCTCTAGAAAGTGAATAAAAGGGTATAGTAGGGCGAATAAACAAATCTCAGGGAGGGAAAGACCATAGATATTGAATTTTAATTTGGATATATGTTTGGAGGAATATATAGGTGGGCTGTACAGATAAAAGAGGAGGTCAGGTGATTTATTACTTTGCAGTTAGCCAACCCCTAGTTTTATTCCTTGGTCCACATATGGTTGGATGGAAGGAAGGAAGGAAGGAAGGAAGGAAGGAAGGAAGGAAGGAAGGAAGGAAGGAAGGAAGGAAGGAAGGAAGGAAGGAAGGAAGGAAAAAGGAAGGAAGGAAAAAGGAAGGAAGGAAAAAGAAAGAAAGAAAGAAAGAAAGAAAGAAAGAAAGAAAAGAAAGAAAGAAAGAAAGAAAGAAAGAAAGAAAGAAAGAAAGAAAGAAAGAAAGAGAAAGAAAGAAAGAAAGAAAGAGAGAGAGAAAGAGAGAGAGAAAGAGAGAGAAAGAAAGAGAGAGAAAGAAAGAGAGAGAAAGAAAGAAAGAAAGAGAGAGAGAAAGAAAGAGAGAAAGAGAGAAAGAAAGAAAGCAAGAAAGAAAGCAAGAAAGAAAGAAAGAAAGAAAGAAAGAAAGAGAGAAAGAGAGAGAAAGAGAAAGAAAGAAAGAAAGAAAGAAAGAAAGAAAGAAAGAAAGAAAGAAAGAAAGAAAGAAAGAAAGAAAGGAAGGAAGGAAGGAAGGAAGGAAGGAAGGAAGGAAGGAAGGAAGGAGGGAAGGAAGGAAGGAAGGAGGGAAGGAAGGAAGGAAGGAAGGAAGGAAGGAGGGAAGGAAGGAAGGAGGGAAGGAAGGAAGGAGGGAAGGAAGGGAGGGAGGGAGGGAGGAAGGAGAAAGAAAGGAAAGGAAAAGAAGAAGAAAGAAAGAGAAAGAAAGAAAGAAAGAAAGAAAGAAAGAAAGAAAGAAAGAAAGAAAGAAAGAAAGAAAGAAAGAAAGAAAGAAAGAAAGAGAAAGAAAGAAAGAAAGAAAGAAAGGAAGGAAGGAAGGAAGGAAGGAAGGAAGGAAGGAAGGAAGGAAGGAAGGAAGGAAGGAAGGAAGGAAGGAAGGAAGGAAGGAAGGAGGGAAGGAAGGAAGGAAGGAAGGAGGGAAGGAAGGAAGGAAGGAAGGAAGGAAGGAAGGAGGGAAGGAAGGAAGGAGGGAAGGAAGGAAGGAGGGAAGGAAGGGAGGGAGGGAAGGAAGGGAGGGAGGGAGGGAGGGAGGAAGGAGAAAGAAAGGAAAGGAAAAGAAGAAGAAAGAAAGAAAGAAAGAAAGAAAGAATGAAAGAAAGAAAGAAAGAAAGAAAGAAAGAAAGAAAGAAAGAAAGAAAGAAAGAAAGAAAGAAAGAAAGAAAGAAAGAAAGAAAGAAAGAAAGAAAGAAAGAGAAAGAAAAAAAGAAAGGAAAGAAAGAAAGAGAAAGGAAGGAGGGAAGGAAAGAAAGAAAGAGAAAGGAAGGAGGGAAGGAAAAGAAAAAGAAAAAATAAAGAGAGAGAGGGAGGGAGGGAGGGAAGGAGGGGATAGAAGATAAGAAATACCTAAAATTTTGAGGACTGACAACAGAACTGAGATTACCAAGTGGAGTGAAATAGTAGCACACGGAAGGGATTGGACACTAGAAGAGACAAATTTATAGGGTAAAGTATTTCTGGTATTTTCATGGTGGTGAAATTGTTATTTGTACACCAAAACCATTAACATTAACACATTGTAAACCATGTCACCTCAATAATAATAAAAGTCTTGAAAAAAACACCTACAAAGAGAAAGGGAGGGGAGATGAAAGAAGTGAGGGGGAGGAGAGGAAGAAAGGGAAAGGAGAGAAGTGGAGGAGAAAGAGGAAAAGAAGGAAGGAGAGGAAAGAAAGAAGAAAAGAGAAAAGAGAAGGGAAGCAAAAGGAAGAAAGAGGAAGGGCTGGGAAGGGGAGGGGAGGAGATGAAAGGGAGGGTAAGCTATGGGAGAAAAGGGAAGGAAAGGGAATTGGCACAAAAAGTATATATTATATTGACAGAGGAGATTGGCAGAGGAGAAGACAAGAGGATCTATTTCACTACACAAGTTCTGGGAAAATATCTCTGGGAAATAAAAAACATTCATTTCTTTTCTAGAAGATTCAAATTGTCCACACATTTCCACTCCCTTTCTTTAATTTACTGCTTTTTTCTCACCCAACTATAAATTTATCTCTTCACCTCAAAAATAAATTATTTTTCAGTCAACTCAGTCAACTAATTTTTGTTCAGCAACACAACATGCAAATGAATAATTTGGAATATGACAAAGATCTCATCTGACAAAAAAGAAAATAGAAAAGCTGATGACTGTCAAAATAAAAACACTTCTTAAAAATATTTCTAAACTATCAAATTGGGAAGTGAATGGACCTTGAAGAAATACTTAGACTTTTCCAAAATAAAAATAAGGCAAAATCTTTTTAACCTTTTTAATTTCCTCTCCCATTTTTTTCTCCCTCTTCCTATCCTCTTCCCGGGAATCATATGTCTTTATTAGTGTTCACTGGTTTGTCTTTTATTTATTCATCTTAATCTTTATTTAACTTTATTTTTGTTTGTTTGGGGGATATGCAGAACTGTTCACAGGGCTTTTTCCTGACTAGGGATGACTCCTGGTGTTCATGTGGATGGTATAATAACCCTATGGGTTGGTCCTATGCAAGGCAACTTTCTTATCCACAGTACTATTGCCCCTTTATCCTTTTTCTTATTTATTTAAACATGTAGAATCATCCAATATTTTTCTTTCTCTTTCTGACATTTGCTCCACCTAATTCTCTCAAGATCCTTGCATTTGGTAGTGAATGGTAAAAGTTTTTTTTTTTTGTTTTTGTTTTTTTGGCTGGAGAGATAGCCCAGTGGTAGGGCATTTGCCTTGCATGCAGTGACCTGAGACAGATATGGGCTCAATTCCAAGCATCCTATGTGGTTCCCTGAGCTTGCCAGGAGCAAATCTGAGCACAGAGCCAGGAGTAACCCCTGAGCGCCACTGGCTGTGGCAAAAAAAAAGTTTGTTTTTTATAACTGAACAAAATATTTTATTGTATGCATGTACCACATCATCTTCTTTTTTTTGGTATTATTTTATTTATTTTTTAAATATATTTTTTACTTAAGTAACATGATCATAGTTGGGTTACAGTCACAAACAGAACACCCCCCTTCACCAGTGTAACTCTCCCCCTCCCCCTTTCCATCTTCTGCCTGTACTCGAGACAGGCATTCTACTACAGTTATTTGTTTTTAAGTTCAGTAAATTGTATTTTTTTCTTAAAGGATAAGAGTAAAAATATAGTAAAGGTGTGATAGTGGCAATCGCCATTGTTTGCATAGGTCCAGAAAAATGGGGAAATGGAAAAAAATCCTTGACCTGATTACAAAAAAGGCCTCACCCCAGAAGTTTATTGGCATAAGACCGACTCTGGGTTCAGGCATACCAGTCTGTCCAACCCGAGTCATTCTCCGGTACCACATCATCTTTATCATTCATAGCTAAGCATTTTGGTTGCTTTATATTTTGGGTTTTTAGCAATAACAATGCAATAAATGTTGGAGTGGGTATAACTATTCATGCTGAAGTGTTTTATTCTCAAACAGAAACTTAAAGAAGGTATTACTGAATTATATGGCAACTCTAGCTTTTTAAAAACACACAAGGGTGGGGCGGAGAGATAGCATGGAGGTAAGGCATTTGCCTTTCATGCAGAAGGTCATTGGTTCGAATCCTGGTATCCCATATGGTCCCCCAAGCCTGCCAGGAGCAATTTTTGAGCGTGGAGCCAGGAATAACCCCTGAGCGCTGCCGGGCGGGACCCAAAAAACCAAAACCAAAACAAAACAAAACAAAACAAAAAACCACAAGGCATTGCTACAAACAGTTCACAGATTAAGATTTCCCTTGTATACACTTCTCCACCATTTCTTTTATTTATTTTCACCATTTCTTATTACTATTTTTGGTATATGTCATTCTCACAAGTGTGAGGTGGTATCTTGTGAGGAATCGTAATTTCCCTTCCCTGATGATCTGCAATTGTTAGCATTTTAGGCACATTAAGATAAGAAAATCGGGGCTGGAGAGATAGCATGGAGGTAAAGCGTTTGCCTTTCATGCAAGAGGTCATCGGTTCGAATCCCAGCGTCCCATATGGTCCCCTGTGCCTGCCAGGAGCAATTTCTGAGCATGGAGCCAGGAGTAACCCCTGAGCACTGCCGGGTGTGACCCAAAAACCACAAAAAAAAAAAAAAAAAAAAAAAAAAAAGATAAGAAAATCGAAATAAGTTCTTATCTAATAGGGATAGGAACTCAAATTTTATAGTACAGTTGTGCCTTTCACCCTGAACATTTGTCATAGTGACTTGACTTAGGCCTTGGCTGATCGAATATCAACCTTTCAACCCCAAACCTTAGACCCTATCCTTGGAATCGGTATGGTTTTCTGTACCAACACCAGAAATCAAACTTTCGTCTAGGAAGGCCCTAATGCCATCCTGGCACTGACTTGCTCCAGGGTGGGTTCATATGAAACCCTGACAATGAGAAAACAACTTGTTTTCAGGCCACCTAATGATGAGCTGAAATCAGAAGATGCTCCATGACACCCTGTGTGGATCTGTGCAAAAATCAGTATCTCTAATAAGAGAATTCTGACTGCAAAAAGTACGATTGAATTGAACTTTTCCTGGGTCCATGAAGAAAGAACTCGGGCTGGACAATTAGTATGCCCAGAGCCTGTAGTCAGGGTTATGGCAGGATGCTTCATTGGTAGAGACACTTTGTTTTCCTTTTTCAGGCCAAGGGTATTTCCTTTCTAATTTCCCCAACATTTGTTGTACCTATGCAAAAAAAAAATTGTCACCCCCATTTTTATTTTACTGTAATTCTATTATGGGGCTGGAGCAATGGCTCGGTGGTAGCATGTTTGCCTTGCACACAACTGACCTAGGACAGACCATGGTTCAATCCCCCAGCATCCCATATAGTCCCCCAAGCCAGGAGCAATTTCTGAGCACATAGCCAGGAGTTATCCCTGAGAATCACCAGATGTGGCCCAAAAACAAAACAAAAAACAAAACAAAATAGAAAACCCCAAGAATTATTTTAATTCTATTTATATCTTCTAGATAGAGATTCCTGCCCTTTTTATAGAACTTTGGAACATGAATTACTTTGTTTTACTTTGTATTTCTGAGTTTTTCTACAAGTTGAGAAAAGAAGGGAATGGGGTTCATGGGCCAAGTGGTCTCAGGGACATTGATGGAGAAAAAAAATGTGAGAACTAAATATCCAAACCAAACTCAATGACAATAGAATCAAGAGACCCAAACTATAATAATCTAAACTTAAAAGGGACCTGTTATGCTGACAGGCCAGGAGGCTAAGAGTGGAGGTATGAAATGCACACTTGGGTGGTGGGAATGGCCCTAATTTACTGAAATGCTTAAAATTCAACTATGAATGCTTGTAATTCACAATGATCTCAATAAAAAAATTTTTTTAAATATTCTTCCCATTATATGATTGTGTTTTTCATGTTTTTGCTGTTAAATTGTAGGAGTTCTTTATATATCTTGGTTATTAGCCATGTCCCTGATATTGTTGTGCAAAAATCTCCCATTCAGTAGGCTGTATTTTAGTACTTTTTGCCTTTATTTTTCTATATAAATGCTTTTCAATTTAATGTAGTACTAATCTTTAATTTTATTTTTATTTTCTTTGCTGTTCAGATTGAATTCCCTCCCTAAAACACCACACACACACACACACACACACACACACACACACACACACACACAACCTCTAATACCAGTGCCACATAATATCTCATCTTGTTATCTCCTATCTACATTATGGCATACAATCTTACATCAAGAACCACACCTCCCTTTTTTGTTTTTTTGGTTTTTTTTTTTTTTTTTTTTTGGCCCACACCCAGTGACACTCAGGGATTACTCCTGGTTCTGCTCTCAGAAATCATTCCTGACAGGCTCAGGGGACCATATGGGATGCTGGGGATTGAACCTGGGTCTGTCCCAGGTCATCCGCATGCAAGACAAATGCCCTACCACTATGCTATCACGTCAGCCCCAAGATCCATCCACTTTTAATTAATTTTTATCTGGGGCATAGAGGGTGGTTGTTTAAACAAAAGCCTAGTTTTATTCCTTGCATATGGAAGTTTTCCCTACTCTATTTTTTGTTTTGTCTATTAGGTATTTTTGGGGGGACCCTAACGGTCCAGTGATGAACAGGGGTTATTCCTGATTCTGCATTCAGCAATCATTTCTGGAAGTGTTTGGGGGCCATATGGGATGCCAGGAATTAAACCTAGGTTGGTTGTATACTAGGCAAGTGCCTTACCACTGTACTATTTCTCCAGCCCAGTTGTTTACTTTTAGAACCATAACAGGTGGTGCTCTGAAAATCCTGAAGTTCAGGATCAAATATAAAACTCCTACATGCAAAGCATGCTCTTCAGTCCTTTAAGCAATCTCTTGTGCACCCCAAATTTATTTACTTATTTAAAGTACTTTTATTTTGCCCTTGTATAATTTCAGATTCTTTGTCATAATAAAAATGGCTAAATGTGTACACTTCTTTCTGAATTTTAAGTTCTATTCCATTGATCCATGTGTCTATTTTTTTTTATCCAAATCCATATCATTTTAAGTACTGTTGCTTAGTGTAGTATAAAGTCAGGTAGTAATTTGTTGCCATTTTTACTTTCTTTTATAATTACCATAGACATTTTAGAGGTTTTAAGAATTCATAAAAAGCTTATTTTGTTCTATTTTCTTTAAAAATGTTGCAATTTAATTGACTATATATAGCTTTTAAAAGAGTTTTGACTATTGATGGAAGTAGGCACTCTGGTGATGGGTATGATATTGGAGCATGTATTCATGAAACTTTCACTAACAGTATTATTAATCACAGTACCTCAGTAAGTATATTAAAAATTAAACATGTATAAATGTTTCTTATACATAAGTATTTGAATAGTCAATCATTTTGACCTACAAAATGACAAATTTATATGATTCCATTTTATCTAGAAACAAAAGTATCAGTTGATAGACTATAAACATTCTTTTTGTTTTGTTTTGTTTTGTTTTTTGGGCCACACCCAGCGGTGCTCAGGGGTTACTCCTGGCTATCTGCTCAGAAATAGCTCCTGGCAGGCACAGGGGACCATATGGGACACCGGGATTCGAACCAACCACCTTTGGTCCTGGATCGGCTGCTTGCAAGGCAAACACCGCTGTGCTATCTTTCTGGGCCCAGACTATAAACATTCTTAACACAACCAACTATACACAAATTTTGAGAGATTTTTTTCTAAAACCTTTATATCATCAAAAGAAAATTCTTTTTTTTTTTTTTTTTTTGGTTTTTGGGTCACACCTGGCAGCACTCAGGGGTTGCTCCTGATTCTATGCTCAGAAATCGCTCCTGGCAGGCTCAGGAGACCACATGGGATGCTGGGATTCGAACCACCAATCTTCTGCATGAAAGGCAAATGCCTTACCTCCATGCTATCTCTCCAGTCCCCAATAGAAAATTCTCAAATAATCAGTCCAGAAAATTCATTTCCTGGAAAAATAAATACCTATTGATAGAAACTAGGATAGAAAGAAGAGTTCATAAAAGCTCAAGTAGTACCTTTCTACCAATCCTTGGAAGTGACTCTATCTCAATTTCAAACTCACATTTTCACTCTTCCCCAAGGCTAGATATGGATGAATGTGAAAAAAAAAAAAAAAGTAAACTATTCCAAGAGATCTTTTCTATAAAGTTAGAGCTTGATTTTTATAAGCAGTTCAAGGAAATTGTTTTGGAATCACAAATTATCTAAAAGTAGACAATCAATAGTTTCACTAAAGCCCCCCCTTTATTTACTTTATTTAATAAAATGTATCACGTAGTTGACATAGTTGACCAGAATACATTTGTTTCCAGCTAAGTGAGAGGAAAGTTTTAAAAAAAAAGAAAAGAAAAAGGAAGAGAAGAAAGTTTAAAAGAAGAAAATGTACAGTAGCAAGCACATTTGTGAAAATTGTTTTATTTCCAATAAAGTCATTAATAATATGGCAGATGGTTTAGTAAGTTCTTGTTGTTAGTTGCCCATTCTGTTTAATTGGTGTGTTCCTGTAGGGATGACAGCATCAAACAAATGAAGTTGTCCACTAATATTGATACTGCAACTTTTAGGGGGGTGTTCTCAGCTGGCAGGCTTCCAAAATGAAGGAAGATGGGAGCAAGAGGGCGTTGCCTAAAGTTGCTTCAAACAGCCCTAGTGATATCAGCCTTAAATCTGGCATACATGAAGTTTGTTCAGATTGGTGTTCCCAAAATAAACTGTAGAGAAGTGATGAGGCAGGGCCATTGGGAAAACAATTCTGGGTGATGGATGCAATAGACATGGCTTTGGCAGGGTGGGGGCTTGACCTGCCCTCTCCTCTTGAGATGGCCAACTTTTTGCTCCATTGGGCCAATGTACACATGATCTTTGACAGCTTGATTTACATCTCATTTGAGAAAAGAGTAAGACTATGGAGCTTGCCCAGTCAAACATTATAATTGCTGTTAGGGATGTGGTTCCAGCACCATTTTAAGTTCTACAAGCAGAGATAGGAAAAAGGCAAAGAAAGGCATACAGATTTTTCTGTAGCTCAATTTCTAGTCCAAAGAAATGCAAGTTGTTATCATTTTGGCTTTAGTGTGAGGCCATACCAAGCAATGTCCAAGGGAACAGGAGATCAAGCTCAGAGTTTCTACATCTAAAGTATGTGTTTTCACCTGTTTGGGCCCTAGCCTGAGTCCAAAATTTGTGTCTTAATATCAGATAAGATGAACTTATATTTGTTTTTTAAGTGCATATGTTATTTCTAAAAATGACTTGGTAATTATACTCTGTAGGTCTCCATTGGAAATTATCATGTAACTTATATGCCAATAAAAATATGTACCACCTATCTTATAAGCACTATTGCCAATGCTCTAGAGTTTATCACATCATTAACATTCATTTTCCACTTACTAAAAAATTTGTATTTGGATGAATAAGCTTATTTTTAATGATTGGAAATATCTTAATCATGCTCCATGAACAAATATTGTATCCACAATGCAATGCAAAAATTTGAATCTTTGTGGAATTCTTTAAACATTTTACTTGGTTCTGAAATTCTGGGTGTAAGTTCTTTGATATTTTTTTGAAAACTGACACTTGAGAATCTTCTTAATGTATTCAATAATGGTTTTATTTTCCTTGTACTGATACCTGGATTTTGCAAGAGCAGTAAATAACCTCAATATACCTGTGATTTACAATAAACATCTTTATCTTGCTTATGATTCATGGGAACTGTAGTTTGGTTCTAGAACTTCTGGTCCCTGCTCAGCTACATATCCATCCAAATCTATTAAGCAGAACATATTGCACAATCAAGTTTAGATTTGTGAATTGAGGGAGCATAATAGAAGCAGGAAAAAATATCAAAGGCATAAAGACAAAAACGATTAATCCTATTACAGAGAGCATTGATTAATCCTATTAGAGAGAGCATATGAATAATAGTAAGTGATGATGCAATATATCACAAAGTTTTGGAAAGTTAGTTTGTCAATGACAGAAAAGAAACACAATGTGAATTGTTTTCATTAGTCACAATTAAAAAAAAATAATGGCACTTGAAAGTAACATCAAGTTTGGCATATTCAGTACTGTAAATAGTAAAAGAGCCTGAGGAAGAAGTCGAGGAGTTTTTATTCCAGTTCTTTCATTTTATTCACTATTTGTTTTCCGTTCATTAAAGAGTGTGGCCAACAGTTAAATGAACTTGTTCTTTAACTGTAGAAAATATCTGGTGCTTCCCTTGTTCATCATCATTTTTCTTTTTTTTTCTTTTTTTTTTTTTTTTTTTTTGGTTTTGGGCCACACCCGGCGATGCTCAGGGGTTACTCCTGGCTGTCTGCTCAGAAATCGCTCCTGGCAGGGACGGGGGACCATATGGGACACCGGGATTCGAACCAACCACCTTTGGTCCTGGATCGGCTGCTTGCAAGGCAAATGCCGCTGTGCTATCTCTCCGGGCCCCATCATCATTTTTCATGTACTCTTTTGGACTTCAAAGATAAGTCTCTTGTGAGTGTCTCACAGGCAAAATATAAATAAAAAAAATTCTTTCATTGAGGTTGAATTGGAATGTTTTGAGTTAGTTTGGCATCAAGATTTATGTGTCACATAAATGGGTGAAGAGGTAGCTAGAATATGAATAGCAAAGTGCCAACATAATGATTTCTTCAGTAACTTGCTGTAGGGTTACTGCCCTTAAGATGGAGCTGAATGGAGATGGATGGATGGAGAGACCTTTCTTTGCCATCCCAGGCCACGTGGCTCTGCAACCCCTTTCATTCGGTGGATCTGGAGGTTCATGAGAGCAGCAGGTAGAATTCTCACTCACAGGCTTCCAGAGAGATAACATCTTTATTGGCCCTGGCCCACGTGTGTGGCCTATATTATAACCATTTACGCATTTGCCATTCTTAGCTTGCCCTGCATCTTAACTTCTTTCATCCGTGTCTCCTCCAACCTCCATGCTGGCAAAATACCTTAATCCCTTCGGTCAAAGGCCTTATCTAACCTTCCCTAGACCGTCCCGGGAATGGGCGGACTAACAGGTAAAGTTACACATAGTATCCACTCCCCAAGACCCCTCCCAGGAAAGGGCAGGTCTTGTAGGTAGTTACACGTAAATCTGGGGTGGAGTCACAACTTGCATACTAATTATAAAGATAATTTCAGCATTTTCAAGTATGTTTTTTAGGGCTTATAGGATGGTTCTATAGCAAAAACACTTCCTAATATCATTCACTGGCACTGGCCAAGTTGGGACCCTTAGTATAAATACAGAGTGTGAGATCTCCAAAAGACAGTGGCCAAATTGTGCAAGCACTACAAATAAAAGTGCAACCCCAGAAAGCATTGCAACCAAATAAAACAAAAGCACAACCCCAGCAAGCATCACCCCACAGAGATCATCCCATCATCCACAGAGAACACCACAACCAAAATGCATGTAATCACCACAACTAGACGAGTTGGTCCCTGGCAAGCACCTCAGTCAAATACAAAAGAACCATGTCTAAGTGTAAGTCCCACAACTAAGTGTGCAACACACTTATCTCTACAAAGGGAAGAGGGGAAGGAGTCACAGCACAGTGGTAGGGCATTTGCTTTGCACACAGACTGCTGACCTGGGAACCCCAAGCCTGCCAGGAGTGGTTTCTGAGCACAGAATCAGGAGCAACCCATGAGCGCCATGGGGTGTGGCCCAAAAACAAACAATAAAAACACAAATACAACCAGAAGGGACACAGTTTTTAGACTAGTGTAAATGCACTGTGCTTTAAGGTAATATGTTGCAAGTCAGCCACTGAAGAGGTTGACTGATGGAGGGATGGAGGATGAGGTCTTTCCCCTCCAGCTAGGAGCACGCGTCTGCCACCCTGTTCTGTCAGGGTTCTGAGGTGAAGCGGCGGGTAAACAGCTCACAGACAGTCAGGCTTGTGAAAATATTAGCTTTATTCGGTGGACAAGACTGAAGTCCAAAGCCTCAGCATCAGTTCCAGCCAAAAGCCCCTCACCTTCCACAGACCCTTGTTTTTATCCCCCAGAATCAGGTACCACCCAATGGTGGGATCAGATACCACCCAATGGTGGAAGCAGAATCAGGTACCACCCTAGGATGGGGGCAGAATGCCAGGTCACACCCTAGGATAGGGCACAATCACCCATCAGGGTAGGGTCAGTAACATAATAATCCCATAAAATGTTTACATACACAACAGTGATACTTGAAAAAAAATAAAGTTGTATTACTTTGTCTTCTATATTGTCACTCTCAGTCTATGGCCCTTGCTATATGCAGTTCATACTGTGCATATAATGCACAGTAATGTGTCTATTTTAGTATTTGTTTCTGTCTTTCACAGCAAGCCAACACAAAATCCAAATTTCCAACAAAGGTCCTGAGAGCCTTAGCACTATTTTCATGGAAATACAGAGTGTTTCAGCCATGGACCAATTTCCCTACATTTGCAAGTTTGATATCATCTGTGAATTTGCAGAGGCAGGCACTTAGAGATAGGAGCTTCTTCGATACTAAAAGAAGAGAAATAGATAATTTCTACAACTGTCCAGTGGAAATTACCAATAAAATCAAGACAGGGAATAACAAATGAAACTTTCTGCAATGATAGCAAATCTAATAACGTCTATGGGCCATTGACATAACAAATATTGTTCCATTGCAAAAATAAATTTTTCTAGACCCAAGTCTAGAAATAATAATGTTTGTAGAAATAGACTGAGGAAGAGATGCCTCAAGTTTACAGCAGTGCAAACTGCTATAAAATGGAAAGCAAGATCATTCATTAAATGAACTTCTCTTCTGTAAATCAAGGAGAGATTGTAAGCTCTCATTGTATGAAAGGACATTTTTAAAAGATAAGGACAAGGAGCTGGAGAGATAGCATGGAGGTAAGGCGTTTGCCTTGCATGTAGAAGGATGATGATTCGAATCCCAGCATCCCATATGGTCCCCTGAGCCTGCTAGGAGCAATTTCTGAGCATAGAGCCAGGAGTAACCCCTGAGCACCACTGGGTGTGACCCAAAAAACAAACAAAAACAAAAAAAAAATAAGGACAAGGACAGGATATTACAGACGAGATAGTGGAGTGAGTAAGGGATTTTGCCTTGCATGTACCTGACCAGGGTTCCATCTCCAGTTCCTGTATGATCCCATGAGCTCTGCCAGGAGTGATCCCTGAACTTATATAGCTACCCTGAATCCCAGTCCTGAGCACTGGGTGTGGAACAAAACAACCCTCCCCCCAATGGTAATGAGTTTAGTGGTGGCCTCTGGATTTGGGCACTGGACTCTAGATAGAAAAGAACATTGTGAATTCTGCCTACTGTGACATAGCTGAATGAAGTCCCCTTGGTCTATCCTGAACTTGAAACCTGCTGGTTTCTCACCCTTCCTCTGTCTTTTTCTCTTTTCTTCTCCACTATCCAACCCCTCTTAGAAAGAGGAGCAGAGAGTGAGTTGATAAAAAAAAAAAAAATAGAGAATGGGTAGTCAGGTAAGAATCCTTTGACCAGGGTATTAAGGCCTCCTCTAGTTGGGGCAAGATAATTACCTCCAAGTCACTATACACTTGCATTCTTTCTCCTTTGCTCCTGCAAAAGTAGCATCTCTGGAACCAAGGAGTCCGGGCTCGCTCACCCCGCAAGTGTGCTTGTGGACATTTCTGAGCTGCAGGAACATTATCCGTTTCAGTAAGTGCAAATTTTAAAAATGAGTGCAGAAAGGAAAACTCTTCGCTGGTAGCTTTGACAAGACTCAAATCCGCTGCAGGGCCTCCTGCCTTTCTGCCGCAGCGCTGCAAGCTGCAATGCATTTGGTAAAGCCTGAAATGAGCCTCCCCCCAATATTTGTTTCCAAAGCCCCATCCTGGAAGGTGAGTCTCATCCTCCGACAGCTCCGTGGACCCCACTGAACCTCATTCCACGTGTCCAATTACCTGCATGATATCTGACCCTGTCTCTCCTGAAGCCCCCCGAAGCCCAGCTCTGGGGGTGAGCAAATACCCCCTTCCACTCACTCCCACGCCTCTGGGTGCGGTAGACACAGGATGGGTGGGGGGGCAAGCCTGGGAGGGAGCCGCCCCACATGTGCCTTTGAATGCCCCATTTTTAGGGCCTTGTAGTCATTTCCTTGCGAGGGGCGCGATGCAAGTTTCTGTACATTTTTCTACAAGGGGGCCAGCGGGGCACACCCTCCTCTTCCTTCCTGATGTATTATGTCCCCCCCTGCCGAGGCCGGGGACTCGGTCTGGATGTGGTAACTGAAGTAATATAAATGTTAGCTAAGAAGCATTCCCGCAATGTGGTTCCAATTTAGGCCTGTTTTGAAGTCTAAAGGCCCAATATGTCTCGTAGATTCTTCGCTGGACATTAGCGCTAATGTAATTTGCGGCGGGAGCAACGGAGAAGGCTGCCGGGCCTCGGCCGGCCGGGGAGGGAGAGTGGGGGTGTGGGGTGTAGGGGGGCGCGTTCCCAGGACGGGAGAGGAGAAAGGGGGGTGTTGGAGGGGAGGCACACGGCCGCCCGGGAGTGCCCCCGCCCCCCGCTTTTGATGTTGGGGGCTTTGCTCAGGAAATTGCCTGATACATGCCAGAGTTTGCAGATAAACAGAGCAAGGTAAGTGCCCGTGCCCCCAGTCCCAGCCCTCCCCTCTGCAAACTTGGGGAGAATGCAATACCCCCCAACCCCTAGCACTGCCTTTCTCTGTAAGCTGTTGGCCTTTGGCTTTTTTTTTTTTTTTTTTTTGCACCACACCTCTGGGAGAGCAGAAGGGAGGTGCGAGCTGGGGAGTTGGGGGGAAATGCCGCACCCCATGCACCCACCCACCCACCCACTCCCTTACTAGGCCAGCGGCTAGACGCTCACACCGGTCCCGAGCCCCAGGGCTGCAGGCCGGTTAATGAGGATCCCCTTGCACCCCTCCCTGCCCTTTATCTTGCTGGGGAGATCCCCGCACCTTTTGAACTGCCATCTGTAGATTGTGTTGGTGCACTGACTTGTTAACTGTGCCATGCTGTGAAGGAAATGGCATGATTTAGATCAAGTGCTCGGGACGGCTGTTCATAAGAAACACTTGAGCCAAGCTGTTGCTGCTCAGAAAGTGCCCTGGGGAGCGGGGTTCCGTTTCGGGTCACGGTCCTTGCCTTGTACGAGGGGCAGGCGCGGGGAGCTGCAATCCCGGGGCTTCGCTGCTGCGGCTGGGGGCTGGGGAGGGGTGGAGAGAAACATTATGAAACCATAGAAGCCAGGCTGCCAAATTAACTTCTCACCCTTTCAATCACACTCCAGAGGATAAAAGCCTAACATTGCTGCCTCAGAAATGGGCTCGGTTTACACCAAACAAGTTACTTCTCTAATTTATCAGCCGGGCTGAGCTATCCTTCTCATTACAGAAAACTGCCAAGTTTAAGAAGCCCCTTTTCGCAGACCAGAAAGTTAGGAGATGCGGGCTACAAAGGGGTGTGTGTGTGTGTGTGTGTGTGTGTGTGTGTGTGTGTGTGTGTGTGTGTGTGTGTGTGTTGTCCCTACACTGCTTGTCAAAACAGCCAAGACACCAAAAGTTTCTGGTTTCACTTGTTATGTGGCCACAGAAATGTTTCTGACTGTTTCTAGGAGCAACATTCAAAGTGATGTTCAGGTAAACATGGATCAGCGCACCTTCACGCCCATCAGCAAAATTTTGAAGGAAAGTTAGTTCCGATGATAAAAGGAGAAAGGGAGGACGGTGTCAGGAGAAGGGGCACCATGCACCTTCATTCATCAGCTCCGGGACTAATACTAAGGGCTCTCACCGATTTCTTCATTCTATGGAAATAGATGATTAGGGTCATTCTCTAAGACAAATTTACTTTTCTGCACACTCTAAATCTGTTTAGTCACTTTAAAGGTGTCAATTATTGGAACAGGCTAAGACTATGAATTTCTTAGTAATAGCTTTAATAACATTTTGAAATGAAAAGCAGATACCTTGAAGTCAGCCTGCTTTGAAAAGACATATGAGCAGCTCTGGTTTTAATTTGTGTAGCATTCTACATCTGGAATCCCTTATAATTAAAACTAAAAACTGAACTACTACTTCCACCTGTCAAATGATGAAAAGATGAATGCACTAATAAGTTACTAAATAGCCCAACATGAGAGAGTTTACATTCTCATTCTATACAGTAAAACAGCATTTTGGACAGGAGGCTAAAGGTCTTTGGTCATTACTAATAACACGCTTTCAGTATTAACCTATATGTCCTTTTGCAACTACTGACGGGGTCTTTTTTATATTAAGAGCTCATTTTCCTAAGTCTTTGTTGTAAAAGTACATATAGATTTCAGAAAGAATATCCAAAACACATAAACTGAGATGGACTTTCATTCCATATGTTATGGGTTTACCACTCTTGAAAACCTCCTAATGGCTTCCTATAATAACTGCACACAGTTGCCCCCAAATCCCATATTTACAAATATTTACCCACAATTGCCCACAATGACCGTGACTTCGTGCTCAACACTCAGGACCAAGTGTTGGGAAAGGTATTTCTCTCTAGGTAAGTTAGAGGTAGGAAAATCCACAGTAGTTTCCTCAGAAGAATAAAATGTGTGGTTTTGCCTAAATGCTGATAAGAAAACTTAGTTTTCAAAAGCTTTTGCTGTCACTCCAATGAAAACAACAAAGGTCATTCAAAGTGCCCTCAGACTGTCACTGGTGATCAGAAGGTTAATTATTTAAAAATGTAAATCCTGAGTTGTAATCCCTAGTGAAACTATTTGGAACACCCCCACCCCCAGAAGTCCAGCTGTGTGGGCGGCCCCTAAAGGCTCATTTTTCTTATTACACACTCCTGTTTCTCTGTCATAAAATGAAAATGGAAATACCCCATCTTGAGAGGAGCACTGATTCTTTTAGAAGCAATAATGAATTTTGCCAGTGGTAGAAGGGGTCTTGCACAGTGTATATGTGCTGTAGTCTTGATTGTTCCATTCAGCACAGTAAACTGCCAGGGGCACCAGGCTGCTGAAAGGAGGCCAGGCCTGAGGGTAGCCATAATCCCAGTGAACCCATTTTTCCCCTTGTGGAAGTATGCCCTTGAAGAGAATTCCAACCTATTTTAACCCTTATGGGCCACTGGGGACTCCACCAAATTACTGCTTTTGTGTCCCTTTTTCTATTCCACCACTTTTCTTTCCAAGGGAAGTAGGATGTGGCTACCAATTGCTCTTAAGAAAAGGTCACAGACTGCCCACCTCAACAACTTGAATGATGATAGATGGGTGAGTGGATAAACAAAGTATGGCCTGTTTGGATACCAGCCCAAAGGAGGAAAGAAATTCTGGAGACCAGGATGTAGCTGTGTGTAGGGTACATGGTTTGAAAATATGGGGATGCAGCACCCCAAATTAAAAACAGAAAGAAAAAGAAAGGTTGATCTGACACATGCTACAGCATGAATGGTCCTTGAAGACATCATGCTAAATGAAATAAGTCTTGTAGAAGGACAGAAATTGTAGAATTCAGGACCAGAAAGACAATATAGGGATTAAGGTGTATGTACCACCACCACCCCCAGCATTGCTGGTGCACAAACTCTGCTGGGATGTCTCCAGAAAACCTCAAGCATAATTGTATCTTCAGTCACTTGCACTAACTGCCATTGAGAATGTTGGCAAGGGTCCCCTAGCCTGTGCACTCTTTGAGAGAACAACACGCCCTTCCCAACCATCTGAGGTTCCATGTACAGCCCAAATCAGAAGTTGAGAAAAAAGAAATGCAGCTGTCACAAACTGAGAGAGTAGAATGGAACATTAATGGTCAATGTTTCCATTTGGAATAATGAAGAGTGCTAGTGATGATTTTACAATTAATGTTCCTAAGACCACTGAATATACACTTTTAAATGGTATTTTTTATGGACTAGAATGTTGGATTCAGCAGTTACCTTGTATGTAGCCAATCCAAGTTCAATCCCGGTACTACATAAATTCCTCCAAACCCCTCCAGGAGTTATCCCTAAGCACAGACACAGGAGTAAGCCCTGGGTACTGCCAAGTGTGGCACCCAAACAAAAAATTTATTTCATGTGTATTTTGCCATGATAAAAATAATCAAGAGAGTTTACATAAATCTATAAACAAAGAAATAAAAGTGTTAAACAATAGATAGAAGACCTGAATGATAATGGAGATTGCAACTAAGTAGTTTTTGCACTTTCAAATGTAAGATTCATGTCTGCACAGACCCCTCTTCCTTTTAGTCTTTCACACATTATACTTCAACCACCCCAGCTCTGGCTCAGTGCCAAACTCAGGCAGCCAAGGGGCCCATTGGAGAGCTCTCACACTCACACAACTTTTGAGGGGCACATGGAGAGCTCTCACACGCACATACAACTTCCCAAGGACTTGCAAATCAAATGCTTACCTGCAACTCCACAATGAATGTAACCTGTGCCAGATGCAGAGGAGGTGAAGTGAGAGGAAGTATCTAGGAAGGAAGTTGCTCTGAGAGCCTCCTCAGCTTCCCCACCCCAGCAAGGACCGGGAATGTCTCTCTGTGCCTGGCTCCATCACTGGACAGCAGCCAGCAGGTTAAACAAAAGGAGAACACTTTTTGATATCAGAAGTTTATGCTTCCATTTCTTCTCATTTTTCTCATACTTTAGACAAATTTTTCAAGTTTAAAGTCAAGACACAATGAATTTAAGACTCTTTATTGAAGTCAGGATTATCTTCAAACTGTGAACTTTCTAAGTCATTAACTGTCGAAGGATTTTTTTTTTCCTCCTCTTAAATGCTACTGTCAAACGAGCATTTAAAAACATTTATCAAAAACCAATGGCTGGGAACTTCAATCCATACAAAACTTCATTCCATACAAAGTAAACCCCAGACTAGTGCTGATGCATAAATGATGTGTTGGTTTAATCTATTTTTCACAGGGGGTGTCTGAGAGTAGGAAAATTAAAAACAGGTAGAATGGACTATTATTACTGTCCCATAGTGTGCTTTTTTACATGAGGTCTGGATTAAGATAACATCTGGTCTATATTTCTTGAACTATTTCCCTTTTATCACAAGAAAAATCGGCAACCCATCTCACAACTGCTCTTAATTTAGATCTAAATATCACTGATGAAAAATTGTACAACATGCTGTTATCTATTAAAATGATTTCCCTGAAGGAACAGTTGATACTTTTATATATTCCAGCAAAGCTAATCATGCCAGGCCCCCTTAGTAGGACTTACCTTATAATCATATGTTCAAATGTTCCACCTAAATCACTGCTTTGGTACTAAATGAGTCTGAAACTGAGATTGATTTCACTATGTTGTGAAATAGAGTGCCCAGGTCTGAGACTCACAGAGCCCTGGAGTCTTAGTGATACAACGTTTTACACGAGAGCCAACTAGCCATTGAACAATAGCTCTTGCTGCCTAGATTGAGAGCCTTCCAGAAACCTTTGCAAAAAGAAAGCAGTAAGCTACTTTCAGTACTTTTCAGAGTTCAAGTTCTATACAATGTAGTATATAGATTTTACAAAATAAAAAGCGTCTTGCTTTCCCCACTCACATCCCAGAATCATATAATTATTTCCACGAATAATAAATCAGACTTGTATTTTCTCTGAACTAGTTTTTGCATACTCATGGCACATGTTCGTTTTGTTCATTGAAGTGACATCAAGACGAAGAATCATAGATTACATATATGTATGGATGCATTAATCCGTTACATGGGAAATGACTTTGACTTTCTTCAACTCCACCCTTAATTAGGTAATATCATGTGTTCCTGAATTTTTGAGTGGAAACAAAAACACAAAAATTATGGCGTTTATAAAAATTAGAAGTAATTCTTGGATTACTGTGAAAATACATGCTCTTTCCACTCAGTTAAGGAGCTAAGGTGATTAGGCCAGGGTTGGGGTGCATTCAGGCTCAACCTCTAGTACCACATGATTCCCAGAGCAAAGCTGGTGGACCCAGCACTGTAGGACTCGAGTAGCACCATATTCTAGGCCCTACCGTGGAGCTGCTGGGAGACTAACCAATCACAGTGTGGAGCCCTTAGGCTACTAAAGAACTGTTCCTCTTCTAACTCTGGGGCCAAAGTTAGAACGATATAAGCATATCTTCCTTTGAGTGAAGGTTTGATCCCTGGCACCATAAACATATTTAAACACATACACATACAAATTATTACTGTTATAAACAAAACAGAAAAAGTTGAAGCAATAAAAATACTTATTGATACTCTATCTATGGCATAATTAACATATAGTATTAGCAAGTTAAATAAATTATATTAAAGGTATACTAGAGTCTCAAAAGGCAGAAAATGAGGATTAAAAAGTTATCTTGGGGCCAGAGAGATAGCATGGAGGTAGGGCATTTGCCTTGCATGCAGAAGGATGGTGGTTCGAATCCCAGCATCCCATGTTGTCCCCCAAGCCTGCCAAGAGCGATTTCTGAGTGTAGAACCAGGAGTAACCCCTGAGAACTGCTGGGTGTGACCCAAAAACTAAAAAAATAAATTATCTTCTTGATGTATTAAGAACAACAGAATATAAAGTATCACTGATGTCACTTAAAAAGAAAAGTGGAAACAAATCTGGAAGAAGACAATACTAATATTGTATGTTTTCTGTAATTAACCATTAGGAATAAGAAGATTAATATTTAATTTGTAGTGTTTCTTAACACTCACTCATAAAAATTACTTTGTGCATAATAAAGTAAAAATGCATTGGTGAGGGGAAAAGCTAGTCCATCTCTTTCAGAAATAATCATGAGAATGAGGTGGCTTGCTAGGGAGAGTGGGGCCTGTGGACAAAGCAAGAGGAATGTGAGGGACAAGCCTCCTGTCATCTTGTATTTTTTGGAGGGAATTCTGAGAATAAAAAGCCTTTGGAAGTTATCAGCGGTCAGGCTGGAGCCATTCATTTTTCACCTGCCTGTGTTTGTTGTCTGGCAGCCAGTCAAGGGTGCTATTAGCAGAATTAAGATCCAGAAGAAAAGATTATCCCCTAGAAGGCAAGATAAGGGGCTGGAAAGTGTGGCTGGTTATCAATATCACAATACCAAACAGGTCAGAAAGGATTCCGTATAGGTTTCACTTGAAGCAGGTAATCTCTGAAAATAATAATGGAGTGACTGTTCTTCCGAAACACTTCAGTACTGCAACATACTGCAGTTCATTTAAGATAAAGTGGCAGTTTCACCAAGGCTCACACAACTGCATTAGGTTGGAGAATGGATAATAAAATGCCACAGCAACAAGAACCTTTGAATTTTACCCTTCACTGAAATTGTGCCCCCACCTCCAGCCCCGCCCATTATTCAGTAAACTACCATTTTACCATTCAGTAAACTAACATCACTACCTTTCTTAGGTAGTGTAACACCTTCCATCTCTCACCTAGATTATTTTTTAGTATTTCATATTTTTCACTCACTCTTCCTTTTCCACCCAATGAGGATAAACCTAACTAAACTAATTTGATACAAGAAACCAGAGGAGTGATTATATTAGTTAAGTTCAATTGCTAGGATATTTTTTTTAAATCACCAATAGTTGCATGGATTCAGAGCAACAGCTTTTGTTGAAGGAGGTTTTACCACTCTGGCATAGGAACATGTGTTTTCTAACAATGAATTGGAATAGTGAAGGTTTTGAGTTCATGTCAGCGCTGCAATTTACAAGAGTTCACATACAGCATGAACTTACATAGCATTTCACCATGTTGTCTATGAATCATTCCATTTTAAGCTCTGCAACATATGGACAATTGGAAAATAGGAAGATATAAGAAACCACATTTGGTATTTCTCTCTATACACTTCATACTGGAAATAAGTATTTCTTTTTTGTCCCAACTATTTTCCTCCAAATGATAAGGGATCTTTAATTTTACTTTTGTTTCTTCTTTTTTTAGTATCTTTAACTTTTTTTGTCTTAGCAATGACTAATTTGTTCAGTTAAATTATTTCTTAATAAATAGACATTTACATTCCTGGTATGCATACAGAATAACTAATAAGTAGAGGAGTGTTTATTCTGAACTGTCATTCCAATAGTAGTGATGGATGTTCATTAGTCCTTTCATTACAATCTATTATAACAGTCCATTACTTTTGAAATTCTACCTGTATCTTATTGTTAGTATGAATGAGGCTATGTTGTGTCCATTAGAAAAAAAAAAGCCTTCCAAAATATTTTATCCTTTCTATTTTTGAGTCTGCATTCTAAGAATATGCCAAGAAAAGTAAAAACTATATTAATTCAACACCAGTATCTAGTTTTAAACAGCTTTGATTGTATAGTTGAAGTGAAAAATGCTTTTTTTCTTTTTAAAATGCTACAGTACTAAAGTACATATGACAAAAGCACACAGTTCCAATCCATTCTTTATAAATATATACCTTTAACTGTTGTGGTTTAACAGTAAGCAATAGAGAACAATTGACAGATTTTTTCCTATGTATCTGTAAACACATATGAATGTACATGTGTAATGGAAGGATATCCTTTCTTTTTAATAAATAAGATAGTACTATACATGTTGTTTTGTGGGTTGTTTTTCTTACTTTAGTAATGTGTCTCAGAGATCACTTTAAGTCAATATATATAAGCTAGAATTTGCGAGTTTGACCACAGTTCACAAATCAAATTCTTTGCATTAAAAATGTGTTTTACTAACATTATAAAATCCATATTTCCCATTTTAAGAATATGAAATATTTTTCCAATTGTTACCAGGAAACAAAATAGGAGTTGCTCAGGTTGACACTCAGACTCATGGGTTCCACAAACTTTCCCACAGTCAGTCTGGCCCCTGTGCCTTCATATTATTTATCATAGATTCATCATATTTAAATTATTCTTTTACAAGACTGAATAATACTTTATGTACTATCATTTGTCTCAAATTTCAATATATGGACTTCATGCTTAAAATATAAATTTTAAAGCTGTATTTGTTGACTAGAGTCAAAATCCATATTTAGAAATTAACCTTTTGTTTTGTTTTGTTTTTGGGCCACACCCGGCAGTGCTCAGGGGTTACTCCTGGCTATCTGCTCAGAAATATCTCCTGGCAGGCTTGGGGGACCATATGGGAAGGCAGAATTTGAACCAACCACCTTAGGTCCTAGGTCGGCACTTGCAAGGCAAATGCCACTCTGCTATCCCTCCGGCCCCGTAAATTTACCTTTTAAATTGAGCTATAATTGACATCTATTAGTTTCAGGGAAAAACATAATGATTCAATATTTACATATACTGTAAATTACCACTACAAAAAGTCTAAGTTATTTATATATAACTGCACTCAGGGATCATTCTTGTTGGTGCTCAAAGGAAAATACATGGTGCCAGGGATCAAATTGAGGTCAGCTACTTGAAAGGCAAGTGACTTAATCCCTATATTATCTTACATGTGATAAAAAATCTTTAAGATTTATCCTTTTTACACTTTAAAATATTCAAAAAGGTATTGTTGACATTTACATTTATCATCTTCTTTAATTTGTTGTTTGGTAGGTCACATCTGGTAAGTCTGGGGGACAATTTCTAAATCAATGCTTGAAGTTAGTCCCAGAAGTGCTTAGACAGTGATGGGATGTCAGGGATCCAACCTTGACCTCCTGGTGTAAAGTATGCATGTCAGCTCATTTAGGTCTCTTCCAGGCCCTTTGGCACTTTAGTTTTTCTGTGTTTTATGAGGAATCTAAATTCATAATTGATCAAAAAGTAGTACAGGAATTATGGCATTTACTTGCCTTGTACATGGCCAACAACAATTCAATCCCTTCCACCATATATGGTTCCCTGAACACTGCTTTTAACGCACAACCAGGAGTAAGCCCTGAACATAGCAGAAACCAAAACCCAAATAAATATATAAATCCATAAGACAGGGGTCTCAAACTCGTAGCCCGTGGGCTGTTTGAGGCCCTCCATACAACATTTTGTGGCCAGCGGCCGGCCTTCAAATATGGCAGTATTCACGATTATTCGCTTACCGAATAATCGCAATAAAAATCGCATTAAACATTTGCATACCCCAAGCAGTTGCGTTCAGGGTATGCAAATATTTAATGCGATTTTTTGCGATTTCTTTTCTTACTAATGCGATTTTTATTGCGAATATTCAGTAAGTGAATAATCGTGAATACTTTGCGCCTAGCGCAGATGTCATTTCTGCTGCTCCTGCCCGCTGTTCCTTGCATTATCGGAGGCCTAAGGGAGAGAAGTTTATTACAGAATTAGATTTTGTCATACCTTCATCATGACTTCATCAAAGCCTGCAGTGAAGAGAAAGATTGATGATGAGCACAGGCAATTTCAGGAAAAGTGGGAGACGCAGTATTTCTTTGTTGAGCACAGGGAAATACCCACATGTCTTATTTGCTCAGACAAAGTTGCAGTGCACAAGGAATACAACTTGAAACGCCATTTTCAACTAAACATGCTGAGGAATGTGCAAAATATCAAGGAAATGAGAGAGCCAAGTGGGTTGCCAGTCTTAAAGCATGTCTAATGAGGCAACAAGATTTCTTTAAGAAAGCAAAGAGAATATTGCATCAGTCGAAGCTAGTTACATGGTTAGTGAGATGATTGCTAAGGCAGGGAAGCCATTCACAGAAGGAGAGTTTGTTAAAAAAAAAAAAAAAAAAAAAAAGCATGTTACAGGCTGCAAGTATTATCTGTCCGGGGGGAAAAAAAAGTCAATTTAGCAAAATCAGCCTTTTTGCCAACACTGTGGCAGAGCGCATTTCTGACATGTCAAGTGACATTTATCATCAACTGTGTGAGAAAGCCAAATGTTTTGATGCATACTCAGTTGCTCTTGACGAGGGCACAGATATAACAGACACTGCACAGCTCACAATTTATGTCCGTGATGTTGATTGCAATTTTGAATTGACAGAGGAGCTGCTCACAATATCCAATGCATGGCCAGACCACTGCTAATGAGATATTTCAGCATCTGTGTGCTGCCATTGAGAATGCAGATTTGCCATGGAAGAGGTTTTTTGGAATAATAATCGATGGAGCGCCATCAATGACAGGGAGGAAAAATGGACTGGTGGCACTTGTTCAAAAAAAACTTGAAGAGGAGGGTGTAGAGAAAGCTATTGCTCTTCATTGCATTATCCATTAGCAAGGCCCTTTGCAGTAAAGACCTGCCGTGTGACAATGTGATGCCTGTTATTGTGAAATGCATCAACCAAATCAGATCCAGGGGCTTAAAGCACAGGAGCTTCCATGCTTTTTTTTTTTTTAGAGGAAATGGAGTCAGAATATGGAGATGTGCTTTATTTCACTGAGGTACATTGGCTCAGCAGGGGAAATGTCCTGAAAAGATTTTTTGAGTTGAGAGAAGAAGTGAAAGCATTCATAGAGAAGGATGGGAATGCTGTTTCTGAGTTGAGTGATCACAAATGGCTCATGGACTTAGCTTTTCTTGTTGACATCACACATAAGCTGAATGTACTAAACAAGATGTTACAAGGCCTGGGGCAGCTTATCAGTGCTGCCTATGACAACATGAGAGCATTCTCCACAAAACTTGTGTTATGGAAATCCCAGCTCTCTCAGACAAACCTTTGCCATTTCCCAGCATATAAGGAACTTGTGATGCAGACATACCATTCAGTGGTGAGAAATATGTTGATGCTATTTTTAAGCTAGAGAAGGAATTAAATCACAGATTTGCAGACTTCAAAAAGCACAGAGCCACTTTCCAAATTTTTGTGGACCCCTTTTCCTTTGATGTGCAAGATGCCCGTCTTGTGCTTCAAACGAAGCTCATTGACCTGCAGTGTAACTCTGATCTCAAAGCCAAGTTCAGGGAGATTAGTGGAAAAGCAGACATGCATGGGCAAGTTTTGAGAGAATTGTCCCCCAGCTTCCCTGAGCTTTCCCGAATGTTCAAGCGCACCATGTGCCTTTTTGGGAGCACATATTTATGTGAAAAGTTATTCTCCACATTGAACTTCAATAAATCAAAGTACAGGTCTAGACTTAATGATGATCATCTTCAAGCCATACTAAGGGTCTCAACTGCTTCCTCTCTAAAGCCAAATGTGGTTCAGATTTGTGAGAAGAAGCGCTGTCAAGTCTCTGGCAGTAAGGAATAGGCAAAAGATGCCATGTTCCGAAGAACAGTTCATGATCCTCACTCAATGTTCTATTCATGTTCAGAAGAAATAATTAAAACTGTTAATAATGACGTTTGAGGACTTTTTTTGAAATACCTTATGTGGCCCTGCCTTACCCCGACTTTGCCTCCTGTGGTCCCCAGGTAAATTGAGTTTGAGACCCCTGCCATAAGGGATAATGTCTTATTGTACAAATAATTATCCTATATTTTCCCTTTGAAAAATAGAGCTATTCTTATATTAAAATACTGAGAACAAGGTTTCTGGAATGTGGGTAGAGGGCATTCTAAAACTTTACCAGGGCTGGCAAGATAGTACAAGGGTAAAAGCACTTACTTTGCATTTTGTTGACCCAATTTTGAATTCCCAACCTTGTGATGGATTCCTAAGTAATACTAGAGGTCATTTCTAAGCATAGAGCCAGAAAAAGTCTTTGATATAACCAAACCTCCCTTCCCCCATTAGAAAATAATAATGATAAAATTACCAAAACTGTAAAGCCCATTGGAACAGAATTATTGTTCTGTTGTAATCTTTCTGTTTTAAAAACAATGGCTCTAGCTATAAACTACCCAAGACCTGCTGCCTAAAGAATATTCTTTCATCAGTTAAGAGAACTGTTCTCTTCCCCACTTTGCTCTCTCCTATGCCTCGGCTCTGAACATCTCTATGATAAATTTCCCATAGGGAAGGGGGTAGGCAGGGGGCAAGTGATCCAACTGTGAAAATGAGACAGCAATTAATAAGTTCAAAAAGTATTGCTCCAAAGTGACACTATTTATGTGAATCAAGATGACAGACTTCTGACAAGCAAAGCCAAATCATGACTTCAATTACTTAGTAACCATAGACTATGCTTAAGCAAAAAATCAAAGCACATGCAAAAGTAGGAAGAAACTAGAATTAAAAAGAAAATAATCCATAAACTAAAATAAGAAGTATACATGAAGTGATACCAGGGCCGTGCCACACACAATGGTTTTCTTTTAGAGAACTGGAAGTGAGGTAAGAGCTCTACTATAACAAAAAGTCATTCAGATAAATTTGTGCTTTCTTTATTCCTTTTTAATTTCTCAGAAAAATCTCTCAACTTGCCTTCTTTTTTTCAGTGAGTCACAGAAACACATCATTGGTAAGATGTTTATATAGAATTGGTTTTCATGAAAATAATAACTATGTTTCGTATTTAAGACTCAGAAATAGACCAAAGTTTAATTACTAACTTATTGTTTTATCTGTCTTCCTTACCAAAAATTAAACTTGAATGATGCTTTGCCTAAAGGCTTGAAACTTGGCAATAAATATATGTAGTTGGATCTCTTCTAGGCTGAGGGATAAAGAATACACATCCTTGAATGTTTTTGGTAGAAAATAAACAATATATAACAGCCTTATGGAATATAGCCAATAAAATATTGTTGAAACAAACTATTTTTTTTGTTTGGGGGCCACACCTAGTGATGCTCAGGGATTACTCCTGGCAATGTGCTCAAAAATGGCTCCTATCACTTCTCAGCCTTTTGGCTAAGGTCAAGTGTAGTATCTGTTCTATCAGTTTAATAACAAATATGTCTTCTATCCAATGATAATATATTAAATGGATTTTTGGCACTAGGAACTGGAATAGGAGCTTGCTCCATCCATTCCACACATCGACCTGGTATTGCAGTACCTCCAGGAATGGTGCACCAAAAAAAAAAAAATTTCTCCTCGCTCAGGGACTATATGGGATGCTGGGGATTGAACCCAGGTTTGTCCTAAGTCAGCTGCGTGCAAGGCAAATGCCCTACCGCTGTGCTATCACTCTGGCCCTGAAACAAACTATTTTAAACATTGTATTTCTATGTTGAAATAAATGGCCCATGCATTTCTCAATTGCTTTGTTGCTTATTTGAACTGTTGTATTTTTCCCCAGGTAAGTTAAGATCAAAACATTAAACTTTACACCAAAGTCCTAGTCACAGGAACTGTGAATACCATGCTGATTAGATCATTTGGAAACTACAGCTGATTTAAGAGGAAACCCATGTGGTGCTGCTCTTAGGTTTTTAGAACAGTTTCTTTAAAGGAGGAATAAAAAATTTTCTGTCCCTAGCAATAGTCTCTTCCCATCATTTAGGGTTTCGGATAAACTCCAAGTCATCCCTTTATGCTATCTCTGATAAATCTTTATAATATCTGTTCTTTTTTCTGTTATTAACATCAAACAGATCTCCATAAAAATTATGGGTCTTTAAAAAAATTGAAACTCCCTTTGATATTTTAGTAGGTAGCAATTCTAAGTAAACTAGTGGCAAGGAAAACAAAATTAAAACCCCAAAGGGTGATGCACAATTGAAGTCTAAGTTGAAATAGGGCAGATTTTCAGAACTCTCAGGCCTAGCAAAGCCCCCCAACCCCCTAATGCTCTCAACTGTCCCTCTGACACCAGGCAGTCAGATGCCTAAAGCTTATATCCACATCACTGAAATATCATGGAAATACATAGCAAACATCATATAGCAGACTTGAGATTTTAAAAATAGTTAAGACATAAGGTTCATAGAGGAGTGTTGAGGTAACTGATGAAAATGTGATTACAGACCACTACTGGAACAGAGATAGAAACAAGAGAAGAGAGAAAGGGTGAGCTCTGCTTTTGATGGAGAAGGATGGTGAAGGAATGTAACCAGATGTGTTGTGTGATGATAAGAGCAAGAACTGCTCCCCTTTGTCAACTTGAACTGCTCAGATGTGCAGAAATCATCTGATTCCTAGCAGAGGTCTTTAGGTCAATCTCTCAGAATCCTAATAGAGGCATAAACCTTATGGCTTTTAGAAACTGTCTGCACTCTAGCTACCTACAATGGTTTTGTCAACAGACAAAACTATGTAATGATCTCTCTTCCCTGTCTTTGTTTCATGGTAGAAATAGAAAATAGGAGATACTAACAGGAGATAATGGGCACAGACTACACCTGAAACTTTGTCCAAAAACACTTAAACATTTTTTCATAGATTATTCTGCTTCAAAAAGTATGGATGTATGATGCTTGTATGTATGCATGTATGTTGCTGATGATGAGCATAAAAATATAAGGCTAGGTTCAGATGGGCTTTATGCTCCTTGTGCAGAGGTTCTCTGATTCTTGGTTTCAGGTGTGTTACAGATTTTGAACTCACACTTTTTAGCTTCTCAAGTAGTAGTCCAATGAATCTCTGCATCACTTCCTATAAGGTTGTCTGATTATGCAATCCAATATGTATATTTTGGAAACAAAATACTAGATAAGTGGCCCATTCTATTTCCAAAGGAGCAGAATGTAATTTTTAAAAACTAATTTATTTAAACACATGGTTTACAAAGTTCCTCCTAACACAGTTATTTCTGGCATTCAATATCCCAACACAAATCCTACCATCAGTATAACATTTCCTCAAACATTACACCCAGAGTCCCACCTTCTTCCAAGCCATCCCCTTGGCTTCTTTCTGTACAAATAATTTATATATTATTTCTTGTTACAACTAAAGGGTAGTAGAATTATTATAAATACTTAACTGAAAGAAAATTTGTGAAAATTGTCATATTTGACAATGGTGTTATGTCATTATTTTACAAAGCTTTTTATTGCAGGTTGAGCATTCTGTTGTTGGTTCTGTTTGTTGAGCTTAGGTGGGTTCTATGATAATTTCACATCAAATCTGGTACTTTTCTACTGGGAAGTCAATATTGAAAAATATATAGCTGTGAGATACAAGACTTCAAGGATATGTAGAGCTGGGCCAATGAGCTAATGTAGGGGCAGCTGAGGAGCCTTGGGCATGACGGGCAGGCTTTCCGAAAGTATGGAGGTATGGGGGAAGAGAGCCTAGCCTAACTCCAGAGACCCCAGATCTCAGCCCCCAACCCAGCATACTTTTATTTTTAATGGCAGTTAGTGGGAAAGCAATCAAGCTGGCTCACTGACATGGCAGGAGTTGTGGAGTGTCTTTGCTGCTGCTGAGGCTTCAGTGGCATGGAGACCTGCCCTACCCTCCTGATGCTACCAGCTGTGAAACCAGTATATCTAAGAGTTTTTAGAGCTTGACTTGCCTTTATACTGGACAACAGGCAGATTTGGTAGCTGGCCAGAAAATAATTATTATTGGAAAATTTCAAGAGTTGACATTCATAGAACAAGACATTCTCAACTCAAGCAGATACTTCAATCCACACACAATTCTTCCCAAACTTAAAACACCAGTGTTTGCTTTTTTTCATCTTTGTTGTTCTATTTTTTAAATAAATAAAATATTTAATTGAATCACCATGAGATACACAATTACAAAGTTGTTCCTGGTTAAGTTTCAATCATACTTGTTCCAACACCCATCCTTTCACCAGTGCACATTTCCTACCACCTGTGTCCCCATTTCTTCCTCCTGCCTGCCTCATTTCCTGCTGTAGCAAGTCAGCCCTTGAAGAGGTTGACTGATGGTGGGATGGAGGATGAGGCCTTTTTCTTCCAGCTCGAAGCACGTGTCTGCCACCCTGTCTAGCCCAAGGTTCTGAGGTGAAACGGCGGGTAAACAGCTCACAGACAGTCAGGCTCGTGGAAATATTCGCTTTATTCGGAGGACAAAACTGAAGTCCAAAGACTCAGCTTCAGTTCCAGCCAAAAAGCCCCGGCCTTCCACAGACCCTTGTTTTTATACCCCAGAGTCAGGTACCACCCAATGGTGGGATCAGATACCAACCAATGGTGGAAGCAGAATCAGGTCCTACCCTAGGGTGGGGGCAGAATGCCAGGTCACACCCTAGGGTAGGGCACAATCACCAATCAGTTTAGGGTGAGTAACATAGTAATCCCCCAAAATATTTACATACACAACACCCTGCCTGTCTCTGTGCCTCTGTGGCAGACAGTTCCCCTTGCCCTCTTTTTACCCCCCTTCTCTTCACATCCTTCCCTACCTCTTTTTTTTTAAATATTGTCACAGAGGGGTATCATGCATATTATTTTATCATTTTATCTCCTTTCAGCACATAGTTCTTGTTCAGAGTAATCATTTTGTGTGTGTGTGTGTGTGTGTGTGTGTGTGTGTGTGTGTGTGTGTGTGTCTTGTGGGGGGGGTCCACACCTGGTGGTGCTCAGGGGTTACTCCAGGATCTGTGCTCAGAATTCACTCCTGGCAGGCTCAGGGGACTTTATGGGATGCCGGGGTCCATCCTAGATTGGTCATATGCAAGGCAAATGCCTTACCGCTGTGCTTTTGTTCTGGCATGAAAGCAATCAATTTGAACAATCAATGTCATAGTGGTCTCTTCACTGCCTAAACTGCACTTTTCTACTATTTGTGGCAAACTTCCTAGAATGGACTGCTCTTCCTGGCCTATTATCTTGGGATAGTAATTCCATATTATTTTTTTTTGTGTGTGGTTTTTGGGTCACACCCGGCAGTGCTCAGGGGTTATTCCTGGCTCCAGGCTCAGAAATTGCTCCTGGCAGGCACGGGGGACCATATGGGGCTCCGGGATTTGAACCGATGACCTCCTGCATGAAAGGCAAACGCCTTACCTCCATGCTATCTCTCCGGCCCCGTAATTCCATATTATTTTTATATCTCACAAATGAGTGGATCATTCTATATCTATCCCACTCACTCTGATTCATTTCACTCAGCATAATATTCTGCATATCCATCTATGTATAAATCACATTTCATAATTTTATTTTCAGAGTATTCCACTGAGTAGATGTAGCACATTTATCCATTCATTTGTTTTTGAGCACTTGGTTTGTTTCCAGATTCTGGCTATTGTGAATAGTGCTTCAATATGTTTGCCTCTTTTGGGGGTGGTGGGGGTGGGGGTGGTTTACAGCCAGTGGTGCTCAGGGCTTACTCCTAGCTCTGTGCTCAGAAATCACACCTAGCAGGCACCGGGATAATATGGGAAACCAGGAATTGAAGCGGTTCCATCTCGTGTTGTCCAAGTGCATGGCAAGAGATAGCTATGCTATCTCTCCTGCCCCTGTTTGCCTCTTTTAAAGTGTTTAAATAGGGCCAGGCAGAGGAATCTGAACCAGATCGTGTGCTTCGCATATCCCTGAATTTCCACTTCATGATCCCCCTCCCAGCATCACATTCTTGGATTAACTGTATATACCACCTCATTCAGTATACTCAGTATATGTGTTGGTTGGAAACATCTTTGTATGTAGTACCTTGGATAGCTTAGATCACTTGAACTTCACTGCAAGGTGTGATCTGATTCTTTGTGATAAATATTCCGGGTCTCAGAAAAAATACTCTCTTGTGTTTCTGGATTCCCTCACTGAGCTGCCTGCTTGCTTCTTAGGAGAATGCTTGTGTGTTGGTATTCCTGAGCCCGTGTGAGTGGATTATTTCCTGCATGAGCGATTGCTTCTAAACCTGCATTTCTCTAGTGTTCTGGCTTTGAAACTTAAGGCTTTATTCTTAGACCACCTGGAGGTGGCCTGAGGGTCTCCAGGAACAGTTGGGTGCCCTAACTTAATGAATTTATACCAAATTAAATGGGAAGAAATAGGAATTTCTTGGAATTGTATCATAGAGGGAAAAAATCTCATAAATGTAACTCTAAACATAATTTATTTTCTTTCCTAACAAATGACTAAGGATAAAAAAATAATAATCAACAAATAGAAGCCATGGAGGAAATCAACATGCTTACATAACAAAGAGATAAAAACATATTAATTATTGGGAATTGGGCCACACTTGGTGGTGCTCAGGGGTTACTCCTAGCTCTACATTCAGAAATTATCCTTATGGTTCTGGGGACAATATGGGGTGCCAGGAATTGAACTTGGGTTGACAACATTCAAGGCAAACATTCTCACTGCTGTACTCTGGCTTCAGCCCCAACACAAGTCATTTCTTAAAAACAATATTTCAATATGTATTAAAGTGAGAAAGCTAATCTCTGAACTACAAATCCATGACTAGAAATGTATATTAATAACCTAAACAGAGACTCCAAGGATTTACATATGGAGAAAAAATTGTATTTTTCTCAATGTGAGTTGAACTTTATTTATTTATTTTTATTTTGACCATATTGGCTTACATATCTTTCACAGTAGTATTTTAGATACATATTAACATTGAATCAGGGGAATTCCCATCACCAAATTTGTCCTTCCTCCACTCCCGTTCCCTTCCTGCAACCCATATCCCCCACTTTCACCCCCTAGGCTGCTAGAATAAGTAGTCCCCTCTGTTTCTAGCTTACTACTAGTGATCATATATCTGTTTGGTCCTGGTACCCTCCCTTGTTTCCCCTCTATTTGAGAGGCAGAGCTAGATAGTTCGAGTTATGTGGTTTTGTTTGAAGGAAAGAAAAGCAATAGAATGGGGTAAAAAATAAGAAAAAATAAAAAATAAAAAAAATCAAATAAGCTGAAAATGGGTGGAGTTCTTCTAGGGGCTTTCAACCTCAGTTTGAGAGAGGACAGGAAAAGGGTAATTGAAACACCACAACAATACAGAAAGAAATATCAAATAAAATATCCAGTGAGTACTACAGCAATAAAGACAAGCACCACACAAGAGTCTCGGTCATGAAATCAAACCATGCCAGAGTGCAAAAAGAAAGAGAAAGACAATGGGGAAACCTATACTTTCATCATAAGTATAAGATCTGTATAACACTATCTCTTTATTTATTTTTATTTCATTTTTCTTAAAGTTATTTTTCTTTATACATATGTGAGCAAATATTTCTTTATTTCTATTTTTATCTTTTTTGGATGTGTGACTTGTTTCTCTGTTCTTCTCTTTCCACCCCCAAAAGCACCAACAATATAATGAAGTACCATTTCTTCCTGCAAAGGCACACTAAAAAAGGGAAAATCTCACGTATATAAACAAGCTCTTATCTACTAGGGATAAAAACTCATACTTATTTACAATGCAGGGGAATCTCCCACCTTGAAAATATGTCATGTGGACCCATCTTAGACTCCAGGAGATTAGACACAACCCTGAATCCCAGACATAGAAATGACACAGTTCTTCACAACAGCTACAGGAACCAAATCCCATCCGGGACATCCTGAATACTGCTCAAACACAAACATGTGCCAGTTCTAATATGATATCCTGACAACAAGGAAATTGGGAACAAATGGACATAAGAACAGGTTATCCTACCTCACCAACTAACGATAAAACAAAATCAGAAAACTTGTCACACTTTGAGCTGTGCAAAAGCCAAGAACGTGATCTACAGATGACTGACTGATAGAACCATGACCTGGCAGTATATATTCTGGGACCAACAAAAAAAGCCCTAGTCTAGGGTTTGTTCTACAATCTGCACAACAACCATGATCTCTAATTCCAGAGACCTGACTGAGGCAATTGCAACTGAATGGGTCTTCTGGAAACATAACGAAAGACGATATCATAGGCTCCATCCGAGGTTCAGCGAAGGGCCAAGACCATCAACCACAGAAGACAGATTAAAATAACACTGAGGAAACAGAACTTCTAAAATCACAAAGAAAGACTTCATCATAAGTTCCACACCTTGACCTGTGCAGAGACTGAGATCTCTAGAGATAGAGGTCTGATTTTATCATCTAGATCGGAGCAGAAGTCTTCCATACACCACCACAAAAGCACCAAGGGGAGAGTAAATGAACTTGAAAGGAGTCTACAGATAATCCCATGACAATATATCCCAAGGGTGGAGAAACCCTGTATCTCTTAGGCCAAGGGTATTCCTGTTTCTAATGACCCCAATATTTACTGTGCCTATGCAGGAGGGGAAAAAAAAGAAAGAGACAAAAAACACAAAATAATCTTTTTTTTCTTTTTCTTTTTTTTTTCTTTTATCTAGTTTCTGTTGATTTCTTTGTTTTGGGATTGATATTGAAGAGTTGTCCATTTTTTATTTATATATTTACTTTTTCTTTCTTCTTTTCTCTTCCTTTTTGCTCTCATGTTTTTTATCTCATGACCATGACAATTAGGTGGTGCATATCTTTATTGTTGCAGTGCTCACTGGATATCTTATTTGATACTTCTTTTTGAACTGTTGTGGTGTTTCACCTTCTTTTTTCCCCTTCGTCTCTCAAACTGAGGAGGAGAGCCTCTAGAAGGACTCTGCCCATAGTCGGGGCTGACCTGCTACAGTCGGCATAGCTGATTTTTACCCCATTTTATTACTTTTCTCTTCCTCAAACAAAACCACATAACTTGAACTATCTAGTCCCGCCTCCCAATTAGAGGAGGAAGCAATGGAGGTACCAAGACCAAGCAGTTATAAGATCACTAAGTAATAAACTAGACACAGAGGGGACCACTCATTCTAGTAGCCCCTGGGGTGAGAGTGGAGGATATGGGAGGCAGGATGGGAACGGAGGTGGAGGGAGGACCATTCAGTGATGGGAATTCCCCTGATTCAATGTTAATATGTACCTGAAATATTACTGTGAACTATATGTAAGCCACTATGATTAAAATAAAAATTATATTAAAAATAATAAAATAAAATAAAATAAAATTGGAGACATCAACTTCAATATCTACGCCAAAATAAAGAAGTCAAAAAAAAAAAGATTGTATTTTTAACATTTCTTATAAACAACAACAAAATGTTCAACATTTTAGGAAAAGACTAAGCACTTTGGGGTTAGAAACAATTTTATTCCATAAATCAATTTTATCCCACAGTTTCCACAGTATATGTGAGGTGGTGCTAGAGGCCGTATGTGCCTGAAGCCTTAGTTCTCCAACCACCAGGTTCCTACACCTCCACACCCACCACAACACACATATAAAGTATGTCCCTGGTGGCTCTACAAGTGATAAGCAAGCACTGCGACCAAATATGAGACCCACGGACAAGGCAACAATAAAGCAAATAAAGGGGAAAAATAAATGTACATAAATAAATATTAATTAAGGGGGATCTAAGTACCAAAATCCAAAACTTCAAAAGAAGAAAGATGCCACCTTTTAATTTTGGGAAAAATTCATCCTCGGTAAGAGAAGCTACATACGTGAAACAAAATTAATATTGGGTAGGTACAGCTATTACTTTGTATTTTAGAACTGTTGTAGATGCAGTTAATATAGTTTATCCATACCATTTCTATTGGCTGCTTAGCTCTAAATTAAGCCTGATATTTCTCTGACAAACTGTGTTTAAAGAAAAAGTCTTCCTCCAGAGATAAAACCCAAAGAAGTGACTAATTAGCAAATATCTAACTTAGCTAGGTCAAGAAAGAAATATCATGCATTAGTATTTATTCCCATTGCATTTCTTTTATAAACACAGTGATACACGATTTCCCATTACATTTCCTTCGCAGAATTACAAAATTGTAGTTACATTGCCAGATTTAAACATGAGAGGAGAAATGGCTCTGTGGGTGTATAAACAGATGTTCAAAGGATTTTGTGTGATCAAAGCAGTTAAATTTGGGGAGGGCTCTTGGAAATACCCGCCCACCACTATCTGCCCAAGACGTGGTAACAGAAGGCAGATGATAGTGGCAACTTAGCAGCTGTTGTTTTAAAAAATATCTGTTTCTTGCACATTTCATTCGACTTCTTGACAAAGAAAAGTGCCACCAAAATCTGACTGCTGGGGTGGGATTCAAATGAAGTGTCAATTTTATCTCTTAAATGCCCTGTTACCAGAGAAGACAGACCCTTAAGAGCACTGACCTGCGAGATTGCCAGACCATCAGGATGCCTTTTTAAATCTAGTGCAGAAAAAAAAAGACAAAAGAGTCTCCAAAACACAACTTCAAATGGGTTAAACTCTTTTTTACTAACATTCCCCTTGATTAATATCTTTTACAAAGACTGTATCTTAAACTAGCATACTGATGATTTACTTGTAGAACATAGTGATGATTTTCTTATAGAAGGTCAAAATATTTGTACCTTTCATACAAAGACTGAGCAGGAGTAGGGGAGTCCCCAGTAAGGCCACTCAAACAGGAGGAGCAGAATGAAAATTTCAGTCTCTTTCTCTGGCTTCTCACTTACCTAGTCTCTTTCCAAGTACAGACCAATTTCCAAATATAATACTTGAAATTTTTCTACTCGGGATTTTTCCTGAGTGTCCGTGGGAAGCCAAAAGATGCTCAAGCAGAACTGTAGAACTGCTAAGAAAAATCAGTGAAAAATTGACCCAACATAGAAGTCTCTTATTATTTTAGACCTTCTGGGATAAATCTTATAAAACTTGATTCTTTGGAGTTTACAAGGGACTGAGGAATGGGTGACAGGCAGAGCTCTGTACACTACCAGTTTCTTGTAAATAGTAAAATATATTTTGAAATAGAAAACAAAAATGGTAAATTTCCAAATTGCCCCTTGGACTTTTGGAGACATTAATCCCTAAAAAAGATGAAGCAGTTTGTTTTTTTTGTTTTGTTTTGTTTTTGGGAGGGGGTCACACCAACAGCGCTCAAGAGTCACTCCTGGCTCTGTGTGCAGAAACTGTCCCTGGCAGGCACTGGGGACCATGTGGGAAGCTGGGGTTTGAACCACTGTTTGTCCTGAATTTGCTGCATGCAAGGCAAATGCCCTACCACAGTGCTATCTCTCCAGCATAAGATGAAGCAATTTTTAGGGAGATTTTACACTAGAAAATATCCATTTTAGGGGCCGGAGAGATAGTATGGAGGTCATCGGTTGAAATCCCGGCGCCCCATAAGGTTCCCCCGTGCCTGCCAGGAGCAATTTCTGAGCCTGGAGCCAGGAATAACCCCTGAGCACTGCCGGGTATGACCCAAAACCCATAAATAAATAAATAAATAAATAAATAAATAAATAAATAAATAAATAAATAAATATTCATTTTAATTGAAAGGCTAATCCTAGGCCATAGACATTTCAAATCTTCTTCTGATAAGCAGAAATGAATAACACTTGTTCCCCTAATTATGAGGAAAGCAAACTTGGTTTAAAAATTCACTGACTTCAGGGACTGGAGCAATAACAGTTTGTAGGGCATTTGCCTTGCATGTGACTGACCTAAATTCAACCCCCAGCATCCTATCAAGTCCTCAGAGCCTGTAGGAGTAATTTATGAGTGTATAACCAAGAGTAACCCATGAGTGCCACCAGGTAAGGCCAAAATAATAATAATAATAATAATAATAATAATAATAATAATAATAATAATAATAATAGTAAAACCAACTCACTGACTTCAGTCAGTTACTGACTTCAGTAACAGTCCTTCAAAGCAAAGTGAATAACAGACATATTAATATGAACAATACTCTAGTAGGCAACAGAAACAAAAATGCTCTTCCTCAAAATCCCTGGGTAAAAACTTCAAGAGATCAAAGCTTAAAACTAGATAGCAGAGAGAGGAGAGATAGAACAATAGGTATACTTCCCTTTAACACATTCCATCCAGGGTTTGATCCCCAGCATCCCATATTGCCTCCCGAGTATCTCCAGGAGTAATTCCTGAGTAAAGAATAAGGAGTAACCCCTGAGCAATGCTGGCTGTGGCTCAAAAACAAAATGAATATATATAGCAGGATATACCCACTGCCACTAAACAGTTTCACAATAACGCCCATTCTGTCAACATTCCTCATGTATTTTCTTTGCACCTGAGTGCCAGGTATTGCAATGAGACAATAGTTCCATAACAAATTTCATATTACAAACAAAAGTTCACACTCTGAGAAGATCACCTGGAAGTTTAATTGGAAAAGTATTGGGATTCAGGACTCTAAAAAGGCCCCAAATTCAAACACACTCCTACCACAGAGCCAAGAACAATGGCCAATTGCAGTCCAGAGATTTCTCAAGGGAGAATATCCAGTAGCAATCTCAATCCCAGGTCCTTGAAACCTGAAGCACTGTCACCTTCCCCAGCTATTTCCAGCCCAGCAGAAGACTAATTCTTTCCATGCCATCTCCGCCATTGCATGGGTCATGCAATGACAGAGTCCAGATTATAGATATAACTCCTGGGGACTTGAGGGGCTGAAATGTCTTATTCAACCCTGGGAAGATAAGTTTCATCATGTGAGACCATGACAATATGAGACAATCACATTAACCAACTGACAGGTTGGGTATTGGCAACTGTTTGCTATAAAATATGGCCCAATTTAATATGATACATCCTATAAAGTATAATAGTATGAAAACAGCAACCAAAAAAACCCAAAACTCTATGCAGTTATTATCCAGCATTGCACAGATCTTCCTAAATAGTGATCTAACCAAAAAAAAAAAAAAAAAAAACAAAACCTTATATTTAATAATACATAAATTGTAACTGAGACTATTTTCCTTTAAAGAGCCATCTTATCTGCCTTTTCCCACTGTTTTATGCTTTCATGGGCATCAATTTAGATTCTTAACACCTTTTAATGTCAAATAAAACGAAAACTAAATTTCTTTTAAAACATGGATTGAGGGGCTGGAGCAGTGGCGCAGCAATAGGGCATTTGCCTTGCAGGCGGCTAGCCTAGGACAGACTGCGATTCGATCCTTGGGTGTCCTATATGGTCCCCCCAAACCAGGAGCAATTTTTGAGCACATGGCCAGGAGTAACCTCTGAGTGTCACAGGGTATGGCCCAAAAAGCCAAAAAAGAACCCAAACAAACAAACAAACAAAAAACATGAATTGAAAAATTAAATTCTGCATGTAACAGGTTAGCAAAGTTCTACCATCATAGCTTAAACAAGCTATTTACTTCTTTACACTTGAATATCTGCTTCTACTGTATCTTCTACATAGCATTACTTGGGAAAATAAAAAAAGAAACAAGGTATGTAAAAGGCTTTGTATACCATGAAGCACTGCTGGATAGCAATGTTACTCAACAATGAAGCCTCATAAAGACATCAGGAACCAACATTGTAAGTTCCATTTTAATTGATGAAGATGAGTCTAAAGCTCAGAAAGTCAATCTCTTACTGAAGGAAACAACAGAACAATAATGGGATCTAAACCTAGGATTTCTAACACTGGAATTTCTGACCTTTTCCCATTAAGCCTGTTTCTAAGGATTAAACCCCATTACAAATAAATTCCTAATGACTCATACAAACTCACAAAAATCTTTACATGTTATGTAAAATTATCTTTTTTCCATGTTATAGGAGGAAAGGGTATTAAATATCAACAAAGAAATATTATTTTCTTTATATTATGCCTATTTATTTAGAACTAGAAAATTTAGAAACCAGATAGTTAAGCCTCTTAGATTTAATTCACACAAGGACCATTTAACCTTTCTTTAGGTTTTCCCTGTTTCCCTTTACTTCTTGGGTTTTCTGTTCTTGTAGACAGAACTTAAGTCAACAATAAAGCAATCAGAAAATTCTGGGTGTTACCCAGGCAAACACAAGACTTTTAGGGAGCTTGGCTGTTGTCCAGTTGGCAGCATGCATGGCTATGGCATTTACCAAAAAGTATTGCCAGGAATTCCCAGTTTCTCTTTGTGGGTAGTCCACAAAGGAAGTGTACTTTAGTCAAGTCTGTTTGTAAAATGTGAAAGTAATAAGGGTGTTCAGAAATTTTAATGAGCACGATGAATTTACATACTGAGGATATGAAGTGGAACTGGTGAGTCACTGGACTCACTACTTGGTTATCAGAATGTAAAAAATACTAGGAAATTTCAACTGTTATAAGAAGCTACTAAAATTGCCCAAGCAAGAAGGTATTGGTTCTGACAATTGGGGGGGAGGGTAGTGGGGAGAGCAGATTCTAATTCTACTGGGAACCCACCAGGTTAAATAGATTGATATTTAAATTGATTAATTCACTCTCATGCTCATCAAACAACCTTTTGATTTTATTTTAGCTTTCACTGTAGCCATTCTATAAAGAGTAGCGCATGTGAATACTCTAGAGGAGAGTTACATATTTTGGTTTTAAATTTATCAAATATTGCATCTAGCTAACAAGGGTATTCAATCAACAATAGAGATAATTCCTCAGCATAAGTCAACCCCATTGTCACTTTGGTTGTAAAATCTCTTTTGAGTTTTATAAGCATTCAGTCATCTTCCAGAGTTCTTGATACTGACAAAATCCAATTTCCAAACTCTCAAGGGTTAAGATCGATAGAATCTGGGTCCTATTGTCTTCATCTAACAATGACTTTTAGGTATTCTCTGGGATTCCTTTGCGGGTTTGTCACTCTCCTTTAAAATTAAACATTAAGAATTAATTAATTAAATATTTTAGCTCTGACTTGGCATCCCTAGCAGCTTTATAGTCTTAGAAAGTGACTCCAATAAACAAAAACATAGTTTTGGGGCCAGAGTGATAGCACAGCAGGTAGTATTCTTGCCTTGTACAAGGCTGACCTCAGTTCAATCCCTGACATCGCATATGCTCCCCAGATCCCCAGGAGTCATTCCCGAAGGCTGCTGAGTGTGGCCCCGAAACAAAAACAAAAGATAAAAAAACCCACAATTTTCCTGTTCTGCCTTATACACCAAGCAGTTCTAGTCTGAAATCATATACCAGGTAAGCATGGTCCTCTTTCCCTAAACTGGGGGGGAAAATTCAGTAATCTAAAACCCAAGAAGATCTGCATACCACAGAGCATAGCATGAATTTCGACCCTCTTTGTCTACAGGGGTCATCTTCTGTCTTGAATTTGCCAAATCTCAGATTGGAAAGTCCAGGCAAAGTCCTGGCACTGCCTTTAGGGATGCTGGGTTATTAATGTCTTCTTCAAAGGGTGCATGGTACAAGGGAGATGATTTTTTAAAAATATTGACTTTCTTCTTGAATAGGCACACCTGTTTCTCTACTAACTTTGCTGCTTCGGTCACTTATGCCCTAAATAGCAGATGCAGAATTTACACAAGCAGAGAATTTTTCGTTCCTTTCATTTACAAATTCTGCAAAAGCTAACCCAAGTGGTACAGGACTGTTTCATGACCTGTGCCCTCAGCTGCTGGTTGAAATGCAGTGACTGCTATTAAATTGTTCTTCACAGGTTTCTTTCCTTTGGTTCTTGGGCCACATATGGGGTGCTCAGAGGCTACTTCCAGCTTGCATCACTAACTTATTTGAAAAAGTTATAATGCTTAATATTATAATATGGCCTTTATTTTTCGGAAGAAACAATTTCTATTTTCTGAATTTTTATTTCTAAGTTTTTCTATTTCTGTTTCTATTTTTTTCAGAAATTAAGATATAAGATGATATCCAGCTATTAACCCAAAAGAAAGGCATTCACCTACCTTTTCTTTTCCTTTAAACCTATCCCTTTGGTACGTAAAAGCCTACTTAGAACACTTGACCCTCCCCACGTGTTGGATTTTGTACTGGGAGAATAAAGAAAGAGCAGTCTGGCTTTGGTATGTAGAGAGACCATGAGGGAGAAGCAAATGACTGCATGACTCTCTCCTGGCTAGCTGATTTATTAATCCTTCACAGCTACCTGCATCAGATCTGTTCATCTGGGGATGGAAACTCTGCATCTGGAGTAATTTCACATTGTGGGAACTTATTTTACAACTGGTGCCTGAACCCAAGAACCCAAGAAGATTCCCAAAAAATGGTGAGTGATTTGACCCTCTGGTGGATAATCACCATGACAGTTTCCTTGTACTGGACTGAGTGGGCAGTGCCTTTCACCAGAACAGCAGTGCATAAGGCATGGTACCTGTTCTGAATGTACAGAGGCCACCTCGGGTGTGACAGAAGCAGGCAGTGAAAGGAAGAGAGTTGAAGTATTGGAACAGCATCCCAGAGGCCGAGGCCCACCACCCTTCTTCTACCAAAGGTGCTTTATGTAATGACCTTGGCACCCCCAATGTGCTGCAACTTATTGAGGCCACTGATAGGCTAGAAGCCAAAGAGAAAGCCCCATTAGAAGGGGACCAACAGCAAAGAGATGATCCGATATCCCAACCCAGATTCTAGCCCAGGTATCAAAGGCCTTTCCATATCAGGAGACCCCAGAAGCATACCAAAGAAAGTGAAAATGGAGAAAATGGAGAATCCAAGCCCAGCCAAATTCCAACTGAGAAGTAGCTGCTTTCAGTACCTCCAGCAACTTTATTCTAGGTTAATCTCTTGACCCTATTTGCATTAGTCACTATATTGCTGGTTAAACTGTGTGTTCTACCTGAATAGATCTTAAAAGCTACTCTTCTTCTCTGCCCCACTGCAAACAAATAATTATGCATTCAACTTTAGAGGTTTAAAACTAGTTTTCACAGTTGTGGGGAAATGCATAATGTTGTTAGATTTTTAATGGTTCTTAGTTATTCAATTGGAAATGTTTTCCAATTGCAGTGATGCTTGATTGTGTATATATAAGTAGCAACTTATTCTCAAATTATATCTGCAAAAATGTTCTAATGTTTTTGTCCACATAAATTGATATAAAAGGAACTTGGATACTATAGACTCATATTACAGAGCTCATTATAAAAATGTTTTAGCAAACTTATTTTCAAGCTGATTAGATATAGATATAGATATAGATATAGATATAGATATAGATATAGATATAGATATAGATATAGATATAGATATAGATATAGATATAGATATAGATATAGATATAGATATAGATATATATGCATAAATGTTCTTGTGATTTTGTGGAAAAGGAACTCAGATATTCTAGATTCATATTGCAGTGCTCAGTGTAGAATACTTAAGACTTTTCAAATTAAGTGTATCTACAGAAAGGTCTAATGTTTATGTTCAGAAAAGTCTATGAAAAAATTGTGATATGTATAAAACAAAGATATGGAAAATTTCTGATATGTATAAAACAAAGATATGACTGTTTTGAGAATGATGTATACAATCTAACCTTTGATGCTTTTATAGCCAAATTTTACTGTACCTATGCAAAATAACAACCACTTTTTATAATTTCTGATTTGGGGTTCCCACCTCTGGCAAAGAGCAGTAGAAAAAAACTTTTTTAGCCTTTCTCAATATTTTTTGTTTTGAACAGAAAGTGTGAAATTGTAAGTTGACACCCAATTATTAATCCAAAACAAAGGCATTTCCCCATCTTTCCTTTTCCTTTAAATATCTATCCCTTTAATATTTAAAAGCCCACCAGGATCACTCAACCCTCCCCCACATGGTGGATTTTGTAGTGAGAGAATAAGGAAAGATCAGTCTGGCTTTGGAATCCAATTGACCACATAGGAGAAGCAACTGACTCCATGACCCTCTGCTGACTGGCTTGGTTTATTAATCCTTCATGACTTCTTATATCAGACCTGTCTGACTGAGGGTGTAAGCACTGTATATGAGGTGATTTCACCATGTGTGGATTTATTTTACACTAAGGCATAAGGTTTTTGCCCAAAATTTCTACAAAATGACATGAAATAACTGTATGCCACAAATTCTTAATACATGTTAATATGTATAAATTTGTGACCATTCTTAGCTGTTCATGCAGGCCCTGCAATGTTTGACTTAACTGTATATAGCTATATGGACCACACACTTGGAACTGAAAATGTAATGCTCAGGCTCAGTAGCCAGGAACAACTTGGCAATAACTATGGTGCTGGAGATCCAGGCAATGCCAGAAATCCAATTTGGGACCTCAAATTTCTAAAGTATATGCCAGGGGTCTCAAACTCAATTTACCTGAGGACCGCAGGAGGCAAAGTCGGGTGAGGCATAAGGGATTTCACAAAAAAAGTTCTCAAACGTCATTATTAACAGTTTTAATTATTCCTTCTGAATATGAATTAAACATTGAGTGAAGATCATGAACAATTCTTCGGAACGTGGCATCGTTTGCCTATTCCTTGCTGCTAGAGACTTGACAGAGCTTCTTCTCATAAATCTGAACCACATTTGGCTTTAGAGAGGAAGCAGTTGAGACCCTCAGTATGGCTTGAAGATGATCATCATTAAGTCTAGACCTGTACTTTGACTTATTGAAGTTCAATGTGGAGAACAACTTTTCACATAAATATGTGCTCCCAAAAAGGCACATGGTGCGCTTGAACATTCGTGAAAGCTCAGGGAAGCTGGGGGGCGGGGAGCAATTCTCTCAAAACTTGCCCATGCATGTCTGCTTTTCCACTAATCTCCCTGAACTTGGCTTTGAGATCAGAGTTGCACTGCAGGTCAATGAGCTCCGTTTGAAGCACAAGACGGGCATCTTGCACATCAAAGGAAAAGGGGTCCACAAAAATTTGGAAAGTGGCTCTGTGCTTTTTGAAGTCTGCAAATCTGTGATTTAATTCCCTCTCTAGCTTAAAAATAGCATCAACATATTTCTCACCACTGAATGGTATGTCTGCATCACAAGTTCCTTATATGCTGGGAAATGGCAAAGGTTTGTCTGAGAGAGCTGGGATTTCCATAACACAAGTTTTGTGGAGAATGCTCTCACATTGTCATAGCAGCACTGATAAGCTGCCCCAGGCCTTGTAACATCTTGTTTAGTACATTCAGCTTATGTGTGATGTCAATAAGAAAAGCTAAGTCCATGAGCCATTTGTGATCACTCAACTCAGAAACAGCATTCCCATCCTTCTCCATAAAGGCTTTCACTTCTCTCAACTCAAAAAATCTTTTCAGGACATTTCCCCTGCTGAGTCAATGCACTTCGGTGAAATAGAGCACATCTCCATATTCTGACTCCATTTCCTCTAAAAAAGCATGGAAGCTCCTGTGCTTTAAGCCCCTGGATCTGATTTGGTTAATGCATTTCACAACAACAACAAGCATCACATTGTCACACGGCAGGCATTTACTGCAAAGGGCCTGCTGATGGATAATGCAGTGAAGAGCAATGGCCTTCTCTACACCCTCCTCTTCAAATTTTTTTTGAACAAGTGCCACCAGTCCATTTTTTCTCCCTGTCATCGATGGCGCTTCATCAGTTATTATTCCAACAAACCTTTTCCATGGCAAATCTGCATTCTCAATGGCGTCACACAGATGCCAAAATATCTCATTAGTGGTGGTCTGGCCATGCATTGGATATTGTGAGCAGCTCCTCTGTCAATTCAAAATTGCAATCAACACCACGGACATAAATTGTGAGCTGCGCAGTGTCTGTTATATCTGTGCCCTCGTCAAGAGCAACTGAGTATGCATCAAAACATTTGGCTTTCTCACACAGTTGATGATAAATGTCATTTGACATGTCAGAAATGCGCTCTGTCACAGTGTTCGCAGAAAGGCTGATTTTGCTAACCTGGCCTTTTTTTTCCAGACAGATAATACTTGCAGCCTATAGCATGCATTTTTTTAACAAACTTTCCTTCAGTGAATGGTTTCCCTGCCTTAGCAATCATCTCACTAACTATGTAACTAGCTTCGACTGATGCAACATTCTCTTTGATTGCTTTCTTGAAGAAATCTTGTTGCCTCATTAGACATGCTTTAAGACTTGGCTCTCTCATTTCCTTGATATTTTGCACATTCCTCAGCATGTTTAGTTGAAAATGGCATTTCAAGTTGTATTCCTTGTGCACTGCAACTTTCTCTGAGCAAATAAGACATGTGGGATGCCCCTGTGCTCAACAAAGAAATACTGCGTCTCCCACTTTTCCTGAAATTGTCTGTGCTCATCATCAATCTTTCTCTTCACTGCAGGCTTTGATGAAGTCATTATGAAGGTATGACAAAATCTAATTCTGTAATAAACTTCTCTCCCTTCTCTCCCTTAGGCCTCCGATAATGCAAGGGACAGCAGGTAGTAGCAGCGGAAATGACGTCTGCGCTAGGCGCAAAGTATTCACGATTATTCACTTACCGAATATTTGCAATAAAAAACCGCATTAGTAAGAAAAGAAATCGCAAAAAAATCGCATTAAACATTTGCATACCCCGAACGGAAATGCTCGGGGTATGCGAATGTTTAATGCGATTTTTTGCGATTTTTTCTTACTAATGCAATTTTTATTGCAATTATTCAGTATTTAAGCAAATAATCGTGAATACTGCGATATTTGAAGGCCAGCCGCAGGCCACAAAACGTTGTACGGAGGGCCGTGAACGGCCGCGAGTTTGAGACCCTTGGTATATGCTATATCTCTTTTAGCAATTTCACTCAAGGAGCAGGGCATAAAAAATTGAAAAGAAAATAACACCAAAAAATTAACCTAGATCAATTATATATATTTAATATCTTTGCAAAGGAAAATTTTGAAACATATATTGAAAGCCACAGAGTTTAAGATCACATAGTATGGGTCATAACCATTTGCATCCAGAGTAAATTAAAAGCAAAATAATTCCCTAATAGTTTATTAATTGATAACTAATTGTAATTTTGAGAAAGCTTAGACATTCAGTCATTTCTAAGACAAAGGTGAGAATAAGCTCCATGTCGTCTTGTGGAAGGACTCAGAAAAAATGTTCGGGTGTCACATATACATTTTAATTATTTTTATAAATTACTTTATTTAAAGATCATGCATTACATAGTTGCTCATAATATATTTCTTTCTGCTACTCACCTTCCAAGATCAAAACCACCACTAAAATAAAATTCCCTTCACTATTGTCCCTGGATTTACACCTATTCCCAAGCCTACCACGTTGGCAGGCAAGAAATAATACATTTTATGTTGTTTGTTTATAAGTAAATGGTAATGAAGTTGGTTTTTTTTTTTTTTTTTTTTTTTTTGTGGTTTTTGGGTCACACCCGGCTGTGCTCAGGGGTTTTTCCTGGCTCTGTGCTCAGAAACTGCTCCTGGCAGGCACGGGGGACCATATGGGACGCCAGGATTCGAACCGATGACCTTCTGCATGAAAGGTAAACGCCTTACCTCCATGCCATCTCTCTGGCCCCAAGTTTTTTTAAGGTGAATCAATAAGAAAATCTTTGAAAATTAATGTATTCACAATGAGGTCATTAAATCACTGTCAGAGATTTGCTAAACAACTTGTTGCCAGTTGATTTTCTGCTATTTGTTTTGTTCTGACCAATAGGTGACTTCAAATCCATGCTGATGTCTAAGTTTGTGTGCTCCTACTGGGATAACTGTTTTGAAGAATTTGGAGTTGTCACCTATATGGCTTTGTGGTTCAGGAACTTCAAGCACTGTCACTAACATTAGATTTTTGTAGGGGTCACTGAGATTGAGGTTTTTGTAGGGCATGGTCTCAATTGCCAGGGTTTCCAGAATTTCAGGAAGGTGAAGAGGGTACCCATAGTCACTCAAAAAAGTCCTGGTGGGGCAGCCCAAATACCATCATTTCTGGATTTCGGGTCATTTTTGCATCTCTGCAGAGATTAGTAGTTAAATGGTGAAGCTGGGGCATTGGCAAAGTGACGATTGTAGATGGTGAGTGCAGCTAGTGTGGTTTCAGCAAGGCAGGAACTTGGCCTAACTGTCTCCTCTGATATTGCTGTTTTCAGTTGCATGGCAGGGTTTTAGCTGCCAGGGCTTCCTAAAGATATATCTTGATAAAATTATTTTGTAAATTGTGAGAATAAAAAATAAGTCTTGAGGCGGAGCGGTGGTGCAAGTGGTAGGCGTTTGCCTTGCACACAGCTGACCCAGGACAGACTGTAGATAGACCCCGCAGCATCCCATATAATCCCCCGAAACAGGAGTGATTTCTGAGCATGTAGGCAGGAGTAATCCCTGAGCATCACTGGTGTGCCCCCCAAAAGAAAAAGAAAAATATATGTCTAACTAAATTATTTTACATGGTAGATAATTTCAAGAGGTTTATATAACTATATTGATAATCAATAAGCAAAAAGTTTATTCATATATATTCCAAAAGTTATATCATCTTTTGGGGGATGGGGATATTGGGTTCGGGATCCACACCTAACAATATTCAGGGATTACTCCTTATTCTGTGTTCTGGAATCATGGTGCTTGGGGATCATATGAGGTGCCAGAGATTGAACCAGGGTCAGTCACATGCAAGAAAAGCACCTTAACCCCTGTATAATATTCTTATCTAAATAAAACTTTAAGTTATTATGCTAGAAATAGAAATCACAAAACATCCAACTATTAGTATTTGTCTTAAATAATTCATAAAATATGAATTTGCTATCTTCTTAGACTTACAAGTATGACACAATTTATTTCCTCATCAAACAAAATTCTTGGCTGTGACTTCATCAAAAATGGAATAAAAACAAAGGGAGGACTGCTTAAACCCTCTGCTTTATACTAACTCATTTTCAGCTCAATATCTCTTCCATCCTCCAAAGGGAGACTTGGAACTCCTATTATATGGAGGATTTTTTTCCTTATTATTACAGATGTACACAACTGGAAATTGCATAAGTGGAATTGGCTGGCAGAAGAAAGCTGAACACTCCTCATTCCTTTCTTCTCTCTGCCAGGCTTCCACACCCCAATGGAGGAGAAAGCACAATTTTGCTGACCCTTTCAGAAATAAGCTACCCTTGAGCAAGTGAGCAAGCCAACCCTGAGACTAACCTGGAAAATTCAACAGTGGAATATCTTGAATGTATGACCCTGTAAGCAGTTTTTTCCACTCACCACTATTACTCTTTGTCTACTATGGAATTGCTAGACATGCCTCCATTCACAGGGACCCCAACCAAGTCAACCTGTGTCCATTCCCTCCTCCTAGTTCTCAAGAAGGCACATAATACCCTACAATCATGAAATTAAATATCTTACCTATAGAACTATGAACATCTGTGTACAACATTGATTTTAAAGGAGCCAGAGTTAGGATACCTAGCACCCCATATGGTCCACAAAGACTTCCCAGGAATGTCCCTCAGAGCAAAGTCAGACGTAAACCCTAGCATAATTAGATATCTCCTCACCCCCCAAAAAAAAGCCCAATAAATAAATGACTACAGTTTGTTTGTTTGGACCACACACAGCAGGTGCACTTGGGCTATTCATAACTCTGAGATCACTGATTACTAATCCTGGAGAAGTCAGGGACCATATGGGATGCCAGGGATCAAACCTGGGTGGGCCATGTGCAAGGCAAATACACTACCTTCTGTATTATCACTCTGGCTCCTGGGACTGATTTTTAAGGATGTCAGAGCTGGGAGGTGAGGTGGAGTGTAGGATTTAGAGATTTTCTAGTCTAATGATTACAACTCAAATTCCTAATGGGATTAAGGAGGTGGATAAAAGAGTGAAGCAATCCATATACACGACAATAGGGAATAGTGAGGACTGTGACAAACAGCCTTAAGAACAGGCCCTCTGATTCTAATCCAACATTCCTTTTTCACAAAGGAAGATGCAAAATCCCAAAAAGTGAAGTCATTTGTCAGGATGAACATTCAGTTTAGATCATTTTCAACTAAACAGGTTGCCCTTAAGCAAGAGGGAAAAATCATAATTTCTCCACTCCCCCTAATCTATAATTCTCTTATGTGGGGGGTTCATGCAACTTTTCTTCTGGAGCACTAAAATTGCCATCCTTCTGGAGATGTGCCCTCCTGCTCTGATTCCGCCCATGGGCTATGGCCAAGGCTACATTCATTCTCAGGAATGTTCTGTCTAGGGAGGATTCCTGGGATGTGATCTGCAGTCAGCGAGAAAGCCCTTTTGATCCCAGTCACAAGAATGCAGCTGAGCTCAGACCCCACTCTTCATAAATCAGAGTATTCCCGGGACAGCCGGGTGTGGCTCCCCACGCAGGTGCCCAGCTGCTGCAGCTGTCCTAAGGGGGCTCTCCCTCACTGTGAAAGACTTGTAGGAGCTGCTGGAGTCAGAACGGGAAATTCATAAGACTCTATTCTCACACACGACTTCTCCCTGACTTCCCGGGCATCTGTTTTGTTCATTCCTAGGAGCCAGGTGTGAGTGCCTGTCTGCCTTGCTTCTGTTTGCTATTTCATGTTCAACCTTCATCTCTATGTTCGGTGTTGCTTATGAGACAGGGCCAAAAACTCCTATGTGAAACTGCTTTCATTTTCCCAAGAATACCAAGTTCAGAAGTCAGGATACTGCTCTTGCTTTAGATCTTGAGTCTAGCAAGTTGGCTGAAGACTGACCACTGAGACTGCATCCTCCTCCAGCGACACTCATGCACTCCCAGGAGACTAGTACTCCTCGTCTCAAGCAAGGAACTTCCTCACATAACAGCTGCATTCAACTTGAAACACCAGCCAGAAGACTGGAGGCCAGGTCTGGTTTTTGAAAGCTCAGACACTTATGACAGTTATGGGACTTTCCATGATACATAGCCCTGGTTGCATAAAAGAAAACCTTTTATTTTTCCTTTTTTTTTTTTGGGTGAGGTGGGGGTAGGGGATGGCAGATTTCAGCCAAACCTGATGGTGCTCAGAGTCTACACCTGTCTCTGTACTTAGAAATCATTCCCAGTATTGCTTGGGGGATGTTGGAGTGCTGAGGATTGAACTTGGTCTCTATGCAACGGTCTTAAGCTCTGTACTATCTTTCTATGCCCCCAAAGTGCACATTCTAAACTTCTATGTCCATGAAGATACAATAAGAGTAGTAGTTACTCAATATGCCACTGTTGTTAGGTATCCTGACAAAAACTTTGCAGAAATCATCTCATTTCATTCTTACAACTCTCTGGAATGATTATGATCTCCAGTATACACTAGAAAAAAGAGATTTAGAATGGTTAAGCTCATTTGTCCAACTTCATGCTACTATTAAGTATTGGAAGTAAAATTTCAGGTAATTATTCCAAAATTAGATTTCTGTGAATTTGGAAAGACATATGTCTAGCAAGAAATGTTCGCAGGAAGGAAACACCTTTGAAAAAGGCTTCTGCAGTAGTCCAACTGGGAAATGAAGGCAGGATCACAAGCCAAGAGTGAAGAAAAGCCAAGCTCTCAATGAGTCCCAAATCTAGACATGGAGGGGCAGGGGGAAACAGGCAGTGTTGGGTATTAGGGTGGAGTGAGTAGAGGCCACATCCAGGTGGCAGCTGCCTTGGAAAGATGAAGGCCTGGCTCTCTGTATAGTCTCCACTTCTGCAAATGAAACATCATCTATTCCTTTCTAAGAGCAGGTTAAGCCTCATAGGGGTTCCCATAAAGATAAATGATCCCCAGAAACTTGCAGGCAAGAGCTACAGGAAGACAGGTCATGGCAGCAAGACTGCAGGCTCGCCAGGCCTTTCCACCACCTGCTTCTCTGTCCCACTCTCTTTGAGTTTCAGAAATGACTCAGAATAGAAAAGGTGACTCAGTGAGTCCTTTCAAGTTCCCAAGAAAACAAACATAAGGCCAAGCATGAGGTACATTTCCTCGTGGCTGGGTTATTTTGCAGGCAACATGTTTTCAAAATGGAACCCATGATGCACCCAATCAAGCTCTCAGTGATTTTTGTGGAGACTGCTTACCAAAAAATCCAGGAAAGTTTTCCAGTGATGATATTTTTTCCTGTTTAGTAGCTGAATCACACCATGTGGGAAGTCTAAGTCAAGAATGGATCCAAGATTCAAGTTTTTATTTAAAGTGCTATAAATGCATAGTGGTAAGGATTCTGGCAAATGGACAAGAGGAACCATAACTGTGTGACTTGCTCTTAAGGGTCAATGCCACAATGGAGACCACTCAGGCCTCTTCTTTCTTCCTCTAAGCTCTAGCTCCCTGCCCTGGTCATTCTACCACCTGCTATACACCTGCTGGACAGAGAATTAAAAGAAGTTAAAATAAGTCATCTTTGTTTGCTTATATAGATAAACAAATGATTTGTGTAATAACATTCAAAATTATCTACAAAATTTGCTACTTTGTAATACTCTATATATCGCCTGCCTTCCCTAGTGCTCCAAAAACCTAAGGACATAGATAACTTCTAGTACCTCCATTAGCGGGGAGCATATGAGGACAGGGAGATTGTACAGAGGTTAGACTAGTATGCACCTGATCTGGTTTAGTTTCTGGCATCGTGTGCATCCTGTCACTCCAGCACGACTGGGTGCAGCCCTACAGGTTCCAAGTATCATTAGAGTGGTTTGGGTATCTCTGGTATTATACGGCCTGAGTAATATGTCCCTCAGCCCTCAGCCCAGCTGAACAAAAATAATCAGCAGAAACCTGGACCGCCCCCTGAGCACCACTTGGGAGTCCCCATTCCCAAAAAGGGAGAACATTAGGACCTCTCCAAACCTAATCTTAGAGTGTTCAAGCTGCTATAACAAAATGCTAGACTAGGCAGCTTATAAACCTCAGGCATTGCTTTTTCTCTCAGTTCTGGAAGCCTGGAAGTTAAATACCTAGGTGACTAATGAAGACTGTTTTTTAGAGCAGCAATGCCATTTAAAGAGGATGGGAGCAAGGTTGCCCTTTGGATATTTTTTACACAGGCACTAATCCCATTCAGGAGTGGCCTAATTATCTGCCAACAGCCCCACCTCCAAATTAGGAATTCCTTTTCACCCTTCCTATTTGGAATTTTTTGGGGGTTTTTGTTTGTTTGTTTTTGTTTGGGGGCCACACCCAGTGACGCTCAGGGATTATGCCTGGTTATGCACTCAGAAATCGTTCCTGGCTTAAGGCACTATATGGGACACCGGGGAATGAACAGAGGTCCGTCCTGAGTCAGTTGTGTGCAAGGATAATGCCCTACCACTGCGCTATCACTCTGGGCCCCCTATTTGGGTGTTTTGTTTTGTTCTAGGGGACACACTCAAATTTTGCTTTTTTTTTAGGAGATGTTCAGGGATTACTCCTGACTTTGCACTCAGGAATCACTTCTGGTGATGATCAGGGGGACAGACATGAGGATACCAGGAATGGAACCCAGGTAAGTGGAGCACCCTACCTGCTATAATATTGCTCCAGCCCCATCACGCTATGTACTAGGAGTGGACACATATACTTGGTTTATGGAGGCCCTCAAGACAACATTCTTCTTGTTTACTTGTCTGGGAAAAGACTTCAAACAAAAGGTTATGTGAGGCAATTAGCTCTATTGAGCTTTCTACCCAGTTTTTGTCTTCAACCTAACAGCTAAATTATCCTAATGTCTTTCTGTAAGCCTTTTCCCTCTTCTTTTCCCCTTTACAGACACCCTTCTACTCTCCAACATCATCCAACAAGTTGATTTATACCATCATTGGAGTTAGTTAGCTAATACACAGCTACCCTAAACTACCATACTCTAAAAGAGAAATAAATTCTTGTCTGCAAGTGCAGCCGCTCGTAAAAAAACCAAAGAAACCAAAAACCTAACCCCTATGAAAGGGACCCATAAATGCCCATACATACAATTGGTGTTGGAACCACGCTGGATTGGAGAGAGCACATCCCATGACAGAGGCACTGAGCCATCACTCCCACTTGGGTCTCTCCCAGTGAGAATACTGGTGTTTGCCATCAGAGCCTAGAATGATTCCAGAAGCCAGAAATCTTCATTTTCATGAGCAATCTCAATAGTTTAGATTGGTACTAACTCAGTTGGAAAACATACGCAAAAACATACCAGAATAAACCAACACTCTGAACTCCTGGCTTGGCCTTCAGGTTGCCAGATTAGGCTGGCCCTGGAAATATTCCTGGGCTTTCCTGGTAGAGGAGAACAAAGGTGTTTTCGCAGTTACTTCCTATTTGCATTTGCTGAGTTGAAGACATCTGTCCCCAAAAGACCAGGTCAATCAAGGCTTATTTGAAAAGTCTGTCCCCATAGTCTTGGTGACTATGTCTACATCTATGAGACAGAGTACCTCTTCCTTTCCTGACTTTATTTTACTACTTCTTGAAGCTACCACTTAGCCGATGTGACCATCAAGACAACCCTAGATATGCTCTAAAATTCTGCCTACTGTTGTCACTATTCACCACCTACCACAGGTTCACCTCCACAGGTTCACAGGTTCTGGGGTCAAATATGACAGGGGAGTTGAAGTTTCCTCTTGTTACCTAGTTTCAATATTAGAAAGGCTGGAGATTATTAGTTTCACATGTTCAAAATTTTTTCCTTAATTCATCAAAGATCCTCATCCCAGAAAAACCTTATCATACAAACATCTCATAATCAGTCCCAAAACTCCATTCTACATGAGAAGGATCTAATGTTCTCTCCAATAAAGCATATTTTTGTAGAGTTTTGTATTGTGGTTCTGAAGGTACTAAGAAGCCAGTTAAATCTTCAATGATACAATTGAACAACAAGTGTGCATAAAACAATATTTTTATTTATTCAAGTTTCTATAAAAGTCACTTCTAAGATAAAAGTCACTCAAATGACTACTAAAGCTCAAGAAAGAGGACTTATGGAAAGTGACAAAAGAGGAGCGTAAATTATTAAACACAATTGCCTTTACTAGTCAGTCTCCAAATTCTTTGGCTGTCCAACCTTAGTATTTCCTAAAACTGTCATTTCTTCCTTCGGATCATAGCCCAGGTCAAATCAAAGTCAAGCCAAACAAGAGACACGTGGAAACTTTGCCTCAGAATGTGCCCCTCAATCTCATTATGGAAAACAAGGCTTACAAAAACAGGTTTGTTTAACTCTTGCATTCACTGACTCAAAGAATTTTTTAAAAAAGAAACAGCAACAAAAAGAAACACAAGCTATTGTGTTAATCTTCAGATTAGCCTTCTGGTCTCCCATGTAACACTGATTAGTAAACAATGTCCATAATTAAACTGTTGTCAGAGACACAAACTCCCCCACGAGCCTGAGCTAATGAGGTGGCATTCAACTCCTTTACAAAGGCCAACCCAATACAATTCCAGGAATGTTAATGCTGTCAAGTATCTGGGATGCTCTCAATAGCCGGGAATCACTGAGTGCAGGTAATTAAGTCTCCATGGTCAGCTAGAGAATCCAGTTCCCAGGCTATTTTTTGTTGAGGACATGTGCTTAGGTACAAGAAATTGGAAATCACTGAAATTAAATTGAGCACATTGGGCATCAAAGCACCCCAAGTCCTCTGCTGAGGCCTGTGACATGAATGTGTATGACAAGGGGGCAAAAGGGCCACAGTGTTCTAATTGTCTCAGCGACCTTTTAATCTGGGGGGACGACATGTCTTAGTATTCACGTAATTAATTGCACTGAAATTTTCAGTGCCCTTGAAGTCTGGCTGCCTGTTAACCAAGGCTCAGTATATTTGCTAGAAGTTACTTTGCTATTTTCTTTGCTCCTCTATAAAATATAGAGATGATCCTCTATAAAATACCATCATATGCACTGAGTTTGTCTGAGTCTGTTTATTCTTTTTTATTCTTTTTAGATCATTTCCACTAGGGACATTTTATTTCACTTTCTGTTTTCCTTGGATTCTCTTGAAAATTCCAATATGTGACCCAAGTTATATGTTACAATAAGTAAAATCACATCAGAGGAAATGTTTTTAAAGGTGGTGGGGTGGGGGGTGGGATTCTACAAATAACCATTTCTATGCCATCTTATTTTATTACTCACTTTTCCCAGCAGACAGACTCCTCGTGTTACAGTCGCCCATGGCTGCCTACATACCACCATTCTCCCTGGGATTCCAAGGTTTTGCAAAACCAATCTCCTGAGTCTGGTGTATCCCACCCAGAGGGACTGACTGTGGCACACTTGAGATAAGGATGGGAAGAGAAGAAATAGAGAACACCTGATATTCTAACAACATTTCACTGCAGCCTTGAAAAGTCATCAAGAGGTCAAACTTCCTGGGGAGACAAGATTATGACACTTCTCTATTCCCAGTGATCAAAGGAAAGGCAATTTCTGTCAAAAAACTAGAGTAAGTCGGGAGAAATGCTGGAATTGTCATAACATAGCTCTGTTCCTTCATTTACTCTAATTCAAAAATGTTAATGCAAGTCCAATATGAACTGGGCTCTGGAGACACAGGTAGGAACAAACAGAAACACTATCTTCACTCATTGAATTGACTGCCCACTTGGGGAGATGAATATCACGAAATCATTACACAGTTATTATGAAAAGTTCCTCATGGAATAACAAAACCAGAGCACAAAGCTAGTCACCCAAGCAGATCAAGTCCCCATTTCCAAATATGTAAATGTCAAGTGTAAACAAGACTCACTCCTACATGATAGGAATAAACATGGTATCTTCTTTTATTACGCTATCCACAGTTTTTCTAGGAATCTAGATAATTTAATAATTGAGAGCATAGTTTTAAAGCTGTCTAGCTGGAATAGAATAATTTTTCTTTTGTTTAACTATCTTTAGTTATACGCCATGATTGCAAACATGTTTGTAGTTGGGTTTCAGTCATAAAAAGATTACCACCCTTTACTGGTGCAACATTCCCACCACCAAAGCCTCCATCTCCCTCCTCCATCAGCCCCTCCCTATATTTAAGACAGACATTCTACTTCTCTCTCTCATTAACATTGTCTTGGTAGTTGTTAGTGTTATTTATTATTGTTACTGTTAGTTATTTCTCTAACTGCACTCACCACTGTTTATGGTGAGCTTCATACCCTGAGCCAGTCCAAGATGCCCTTCAACAGATGAATGGCTAAAGAAACTCTGGTACATATGCACAATGGAATATTATGCAGCCATCTGGAGAGATGAAGTCGTGAAATTTTCCTATCCATGGATGGACATGGAAACTATTATGCTGAGTGAAATAAGTCAGAGGAAGAGAGATAGATGCAGTATAGTCTCACTCATCTATGAATTTTAAGAAAATAAAAGACATTATTGTAATAATTCCCAGACAATAGAGATGAGAACTGGAAGGACTGGCTCACGATATGAATAGAGCTTAAACTCCAGAGTACTTCCTGACTTTGAGTAGTGACTTAAGCTCCAGATCCTCAATTTTAGTGTTAAACATGGACAATGGAGAGCATAAAAACCGGCTAAGCTTTGCAAAAGCCGGCTCCCTGTGTGTGACACCAGGCGGGGAAAATCCGCGAAAGTACACCGGCCCAGTGGGGCTCAACTGTGAAAGACTGTGAGTCTGACCTGTCTATGTCTGTCTACTGTCCTCTTGCGTGAAACTCTTGCGAGTGGGGCAAGGAGAGGCTCCAGAAACCTCGCTCGCCCAGACGCCATTTTCAGGGAGGGACTTCAGAGCATAAAAACCGGCTAAGCTTTGCAAAAGCCGGCTCCCTGTGTGTGACACCAGGCAGGGAAAATCCGCGAAAGCACACCGGCCCAGTGGGGCTCAACTGTGAAAGACTGTGAGTGTGACCTGTCTATGTCTGTCTACTGTCCTCTTGCGTGAAACTCTTGCGAGTGGGGCAAGGAGAGGCTCCAGAGGAGCACAGCCGCTCCGCTTCGCTACGCGGCCGTGCACTCTTTCTAAGGAAAGAACTCCATTGCAACAAGAAGGAAAAATCACACTAAGAACGGCGCTATATCACAGAAGCAAACATTTCTCTCTGGACTGTCTTCTCTGTTGCATGCTCGGGCCTAAGATTTGACCCAGTGTGAGGCTTCATCCACGGAGGACTCCCCTCCCTTAGAGGCAAGTCAGCCCATCCAGAAAGGGAGGAGCCAGAGGAGTGTGCTGACTACATAATATAGACAATGAATACCACCACAACACGTAGAAAAACCCACAATACAAGTGTGACAATGGGGAAACAACGCAGGCCAGCATCAGACATAGAGAATGAAGATGACAATTCTGAGGACCAGATAATGACTGACCAACTAATCAACCTCTCAGATAAGGACTTTAGACTAGCAATATGGAAGATACTCAACAGACTCCAAGAAACCATGGATCGAGTTGAACAGAAAACTAATAAGAACCAAGAAAATATGAAGGCAGAAATCATAAAACTCCAAACTGAAATAACATGTCAACTAACAGGACTGAAAAAGTCAGTAAACGAAGTGAATGACAAAATGGATAAGCTCTGGGACAGGGTATCAGAAGCTGAGAATAGACTTGGTGCTGTGGAAGATGAGATACATAACAATTCCATACAGCAGGAGAGATTGGACAAAAAACTTAAAGCAAATGAGCAGACAATGGAAAAATTAGTCAAAGAATGGGAACAGACGAAAATAGAAGTCTATGATAAGATCAACAGAAACAACTTAAGAATCATTGGAGTCCCAGAGACCCAGGAAGAAAATTTCCAGGAAGAATCAATGGTCAAGAACATCATTAAAGAGAAACTTCCAGAGCTAAAGAATATATGTGATCAAATCCTGCATGCCCGAAGAGTACCAACCAAAAGAGACCCCAGAAAAACCACCCCAAGACACATCCTAGTCACAATGACAAATCCCACAGATAGAGACAGAATTCTGAAAACAGCAAGATCAAAAGGGGAAATCACGTTCAAGCAAGCTTCCCTGAGATTTACAGCAGACCTGTAACCAGAAACACTCAATGCCAGAAAGCAGTGGTGGGATATTGTGACAAGACTGAATGAAATGAATGCTTCACCCAGAATACTATACCCAGCAAAACTCACTTTCCGGTTTGATGGAAGAATACATGGTTTCACAGACAAAAAACAGCTCAGAAACTTCACAGACACAAAACCAGTCTTAAGAGAAAAACTGAAAGACCTAATCTAAGACAAGACTACCCAAAAGACACACCAAATTTTGAAATAAAGATGGCGTTAAATCCCAGGACAATTCTTTCTCTCAACGTCAATGGACTAAATGCACCAGTTAAGAGACACAGAGTGGCTAAATGGATCAAAAAACTCAATCCAACCTTCTGCTGCCTACAAGAAATGCACCTGAATAGTCAGAACAAACATAGACTCAAAATAAAAGGCTGGAGAAAAATTATCCAAGCAAACAACACCCATAAAAAAGCTGGAGTGGCCATACTAATATCAGATAATGCAAACTTTATACTCAGGAAGGTTGTAAGGGACAAAGATGGACATTTTATATTAATCAAGGGGTACGTAGAGCAGGAAGAATTCACTCTCCTAAACATATATGCACCGAATGAGGGGCCAGCAAAATATTTAATACAGCTGTTGACAAATCTGAAAAATAATATCAACAACAACACAATAATTGTGGGGGACCTTAACACGGCTTTGTCAACACTGGACAGGTCAACCAGACTGAAACCCAACAAGAATATACTAGACCTGAGGAGAGAAATGGAAGAAAGAGGCCTAGTGGATATATATAGGACACTCCATCCCCAGAAACCTGGATACACATTCTTCTCCAATGTACATGGGACATTCTCCAGGATAGACTACATGCTGGCACATAAAACATACCTCCATAAGATCAAGAGGATAGAAATTTTGCAGACTACCTTCGCTGACCACAAGGCTCTGAAATTATTTGTGAACTCCAAAGGGACTCAGAAGAAACACTTTAACACCTGGAAGTTAAACAGCCTCATGCTCAATAACCAGTGGGTCCGAGATGAAATCAAGGAGGAAATAAAAAGGTTCCTGGAAACAAATGACAATCAAGACACAAACTCTCAGAACTTATGGGACACAGCAAAAGCAGTACTGAGAGGAAAATTTATAGCTTTGCAAGCACACATCAGGAAGGAAGAAGGAGCTTACCTGAGTAGCTTAATGACACAGCTAATAGAACTAGAAAATGCTCAACAAAAGGACCCAAGAATAGGAAGACAGAAGGAAATAACAAAGCTGAGAGCAGAAATCAACGAAGTGGAAACTCAAAAAACAATCCGAAAGATCAACGAAAGCAGAAGTTGGTTCTTTGAAAAAATAAACAAGATTGATAGACCACTGGCAAACCTAACAAAGAAAGAGAGAGAGAGAAACTTGATAACTCGTATCAGGAATGAAAAAGGAGAGATCACTACTGATATGACAGAGATTCAAAGGGTAATCAGAAACTACTTTGAAAAACTCTACGCCACTAAAAATGAGAACCTGGAAGAAATGGATAAATTCTTGGACTCTTATAATCTTCCACGGTTGAAGGAAGAGGATGTAGCATATCTAAACACCCCCATCACCATTGATGAAATTAAAACAGTAATCAAATGTCTGCCGAAAAACAAAAGCCCAGGTCCAGATGGATTCACTAATGAATTCTATCAAACTTTCCAAGAGGAACTACTGCCAATCTTGGCAAGACTCTTTCATGAAATTGAACAAACAGAAACACTTCCAAATAGCTTTTCTGAAGCCAACATCACCTTGATACCTAAACCAGACAGAGACGCTACCAAAAAAGAAAATTACAGACCAATATCACTGATGAATGCAGATGCAAAGATCCTCAACAAAATCCTGGCAAATAGGATTCAATGCCTCGTTAAGAAGATCATCCACTACGATCAAGTAGGTTTCATCCCAGGAATGCAAGGCTGGTTTAACATCCGTAAATCTATCAACATAATACACAACATCAATAACAAGAAAAATAAAAACCACATGATCATATCAATAGATGCAGAGAAAGCATTTGATAAGGTCCAACACCCATTCTTGATCAAAACTCTCAGCAAGATGGGAATGGAGGGAACCTTTCTCAATATAGTGAAGGCCATCTACCACAAGCCAGTGGTAAATATTATCCTCAATGGAGAAAAACTAAAAGCCTTCCCTCTAAATTCTGGCACAAGACAAGGCTGTCCTCTCTCACCACTCCTATTCAACATAGCACTGGAAGTACTTGCTATAGCGATTAGGCAAGAAAAGGATATCAAGGGAATCCAGATAGGAAAGGAAGAAGTCAAGCTCTCACTGTTTGCAGATGACATGATACTCTACTTAGAAAACCCTAAAGACTCTATCAAAAAGCTTCTAGAAACAATAGACTCATATAGCAAGGTGGCAGGCTACAAAATCAACACACAAAAATCAATGGCCTTTCTATATACCAATAGTAATAAGGATGAAATGGACATTAAGAAAACAACCCCATTCACAATAGTGCCACACAAACTCAAGTATCTTGGAATCAACTTGACTAAATATGTGAAGGACCTATACAAAGAAAACTATAAAACTCTGCTCCAAGAAATAAGAGAGGACACACGGAAATGGAAACGCATACCCTGCTCATGGATTGGCAGGATTAACATCATCAAAATGGCAATACTCCCCAAGGCATTATACAGATTTAATGCCATCCCTCTAAAGATACCCATGACATTCTTCAAAGAAGTGGATCAGACACTTTTGAAATTCATTTGGAACAATAAACACCCTCGAATAGCTAAAGCAATCATTGGGAAAAAGAATATGGGAGGAATTACTTTCCCCAACTTTAAACTGTACTACAAAGCAACAGTTATCAAAACAGCATGGTATTGGAATAAGGATAGGTCCTCAGATCAGTGGAATAGGCTTGAATACTCAGAAAATGTTCCCCAGAGATACAACCACCTAAATTTTTGATAAAGGAGCAGGAAATCCTAAATGGAGCAGGGAAAGCCTCTTCAACAAGTGGTGTTGGCACAATTGGATAGCCACTTGCAAAAAATTAAACTTAGACCCCCAGCTAATATCATGTACAAAGGTAAAATCCAAATGGATTAAAGACCTCGATATCAGCCCCAAAACCATAAGATATATAGAACAGCACAGAGGCAAAACACTCCAGGACATTACAGGCATCTTCAAGGAGGAAACTGCACTCTCCAAGCAAGTGAAAGCAGAGATTAACAGATGGGAATATATTAAGCTGAGAAGCTTCTGCACTTCAAAGGAAATAGTGCCCAGGATACAAGAGCCACCCACTGAGTGGGAGAAACTATTCACCCAATACCCATCAGATAAGGGGCTAATCTCCAAAATATACAAGGCACTGACAACTTTACAAGAAAAAAACATCTAACCCCATCAAAAAATGGGGAGAAGAAATGAACAGACACTTTGACAAAGAAGAAATACACATGGCCAAAAGACACATGAAAAAATGTTCCACATCACTAATAATCAGGGAGATGCAAATCAAAACAACGATGAGATACCACCTCACACCCCAGAGAATGGCACACATCACAAAGAATGAGAATAAACAGTGTTGGCGGGGATGTGGAGAGAAAGGAACTCTTATCCACTGCTGGTGGGAATGCTGTCTAGTTCAACCTTTATGGAAAGCGATATGGAGATTCCTCCAAAAACTGGAAATCGAGCTCCCATACGATCCAGCTATACCACTCCTAGGAATATACCCTAGGAACACAAAAATACAATACAAAAACCCCTTCCTTACACCTATATTCATTGCAGCTCTATTTACCATAGCAAGACTCTGGAAACAACCAAGATGCCCTTCAATAGACGAATGGCTAAAGAAACTGTGGTACATATACACAATGGAATATTATGCAGCTGTCAGGAGAGATGAAGTCATGAAATTTTCCTATACATGGATGTACATGGAATCTATTATGCTGAGTGAAATAAGTCAGAGAGAGAGAGAAAAACGCAGAATGGTCTCACTCATCTATGGGTTTTAAGAAAAATGAAAGACACCCTTGTAATAATAATTTTCAGACACAAAAGAGAAAAGAGCTGGAAGTTCCAGCTCACCTCAGGAAGCTCACCACAAAGAGTGATGAGTTTAGTTAGGGAAATAACTACATTTTGAACTGTCCTAATAATGAGAATGTATGAGGAAAATGGAGAGCCTGTCTAGAGTACAGGCGGGGGTCGGGTGGGGCGAAGGGAGACTTGGGACATTGGTGATGGGAATGTTGCACTGGTGATGGGTGGTGTTCTTTACATGACTGAAACCCAAACACAATCATGTATGTAATTAAGGTGTTTAAATAAATAAAAAAAAATCTTAAAAAAAAAAACATGGACAATGGGTTTAAGGACAAGTCACTGTTGTCACCAACAAGAAGACTTTGTAGTGGAGTCACATTCTTGAGGTTAAATGTCCCAACTAGGGGCCGAAGAGATAGATGGAGGTAAGGCGTTTGCCTTGCATGCGGAAGGTCGGTGGTCCAAATCCTGGCATCCCATATGTTCCCCCAAGCCTGCCAGGAGCGATTTCTGAGCATAGAGCCAGGAGTAACCCCTAAGCACTGCCAGGTATGACCCCCCAAAAAATTAAATAAATAAAATAAATAATAAATGTCCCAACTAGAAGCTTGAGAATGCCCTAGATCACATGCCATAAGCCAGCATGAGATTCACCCTGGAAGTAGTGTCTTTTTTCCTCATCAATGGAAGAGTAATGTATAAAAGAATCGTCAAACTTCCAAGTGTTGGCTCTTTGTGATATGTGCCTGGGCATCAGAGACCAGTAGCTTGCTTACTTATGGTATGGTTAATCAGCTTTATCTGTGGCACTTTGGCTATCAACAGAATGTGTGACATCACAGTAGTTTTGAGACATATATGTAGGACTGTTACCTGGACAATAGTGTACAAAAGAGCAGAAATACATAATTTTCCTAATTAAAGAAGATTGGTAGTAATAGTCCTTTACTTATTGGGTATGTTAAAATCTAATAATATAAATATTAGAGTAGGTACATATAATAGATACCCTAAGAAGATGTTATCTTGGGACCGGAGAGATAGCATAGAGGTAAGGCGTTTGCCTTTCATGCAGAAGGACGGTAGTTCAAATCGTGCCTGCCTGGGGTGATTTCTGAGCATAGAGCCAGGAGTAACCCCTGAGCGCTGCCGGTGTGACCCAAAAACCACACACACACACACACAAAAAGAAAAAAAATGTTATCTTGACAAAAAAAAGAGTGAAAACATTGAGTTACTAATGTTGATTTGGTGATGTTCCTGACTCTGTGCTCAGTCATCACTCCTGGAAGTTCTCAGGAGCTAAATGTGGTGTAAGGATTCATACTAGAGTTGACCACATGCAAGACAAGTTTCTTACCCTCTGTACTATCTTTCTTAGAATTGCTCTATGTCTGGCACCCATGAATGCAAGGATCCCATCATTGCCATTATTCTTCTTGTAAATTGCTCTTGGGACCGGAGAGACAGCACAGCGGTAAGGCTTTTGCCTTGCACGCAGAAGGATGGTCATTTGAATCCCGGCATCCATATGTTTCCCCCCCCCCCCCCCCGAGCCTGCTGAGGGTGATTTCTGAGCATAGAGCCAGGAGTAACCCCTGTGCGCTTCCGGGTTTGACCCAAAAACAAACCAAAAAAAATTGCTCTTATCCCAGTTTCTTGTTGAGAGGACTGATTCTGTTTGAGAGTTAAGTACATTAATCTCTGAAACATTTGCCAGTGTTAATCTTCACAAGATTTCTGTGATGGATTTTTAGCCCACAAATCTCTTTCTTTTTCAAATTATCCATAGGAATGGCTGTGTCATTTGAGATTTAGGGGTTGGGTTTAAGATGAGAATGATAACCAATTTCTCCATGCCCCAAATTCATGCTTTGTCCAAACCTAAACTTAATTATAACTACAGACATCATCACTGGTTAAGGATCAATCCAGCCCTTTAGAAAACAAAGTCATAGAACTTGACTTGCTCTCCTCTCAAGACAATGTGTTCCACAGACTTCATGGATGGCTTCTCTGTCTTTCAAAGACTGTCACGTAAATAATTTACCAGCCCCCAAATTCCTACAGACCCCATTTCTTCCAACTTTGGTGAAGTGACCTCTGGCAAAATTCAATAAGAAGAAAGGGCAAACCAGTCACACTCCTTTTCACATAAATATCAGGAACTAGTCATTGAAATGTGTCCCAGACGGGATGCTGGAAAACGCATTGCCTGCAGTTCATGGGACTCACAATTGGTCTTCTCTCTCCTCAGGAAGCAGGGAAAATCCTAGAAAGAGGTAGATAAGTCTCCATATAAGACTTCTGGTTCCGAATGAATTTCTAGCCACAAATGCTATTTAAAATTTAATTCTCAATGCTAATTTTTCTACTTTTTTTTATCTTACTTCACTCTCCATTTTCAGCTATACACTCAATAAATTCTATTAATCCCGAACTCAAATCCCCCAAAAGAAAGAATTCTTTTTAATATTATATTGTAATTCTGTGTTTTGACCAAAGCCCACATTCAAGAGCAAATGCTTTGTTGCAGAGAAGTGAAAGGCTTTCCACCCTACTATGTATTTACTATTTGATCATGGCTGCATTTCCCACCTGCTCTGATCCTCAATTCTTTCTTCTTTCAAAGAAAGATGAAACCACAGTTTCATAAGAATTAAGATAGGTCAGACAAGGAGCTGCTAACAAACTCTAAATTCAGAAAGCCTGGGTTCAAATTCCATCTTTACCACCGATGACTAAGGTGCTTCAGGACAATTACACAGACTCATTGTATGTCTGTCTCTTCAACTGAGAGAACTGAAAATAGTGATATTATGCTCTTCTTTATATGCTTATGAGTTAATGAGTCAACAAGCTCATTTCTAAATGCACGAAGAACGATATCTAGCAGGTGTTATGGTAAGCTAAAACTATTACTAATACTATCATGTAAATAATTTAATAATTGATTATATCATGTCTGAAGCAATTCTAATATGAAAAACTTTGTAAATCACAGTGTCTTAATTAAAAATAATTTTCAAAAAAAACTGGTCCTAGAGGAAAAACTGATTATTGCTATTATTAATATTTGGTGTTGTGTCCTCAAAAACAGCTGAAATAGGGAAGGGGCTAGCACTTAGAATCAATCACATATTCTATGAGCCATTGAATGAAGAATTTTTCATTTAATCTTCACAACATGCTGTACATTACTGCCTCTATTTAACTGAGAAATTTGGGTTTTAATTATATTTAAAAGAACTGCTCTGCATCAAAAGTGATCGGTAACAAAGAAAATACTTCTTTGTTGAACAAAGAAATTTAATAAGCACATATTAAATATTAAGAACAATATTAAGCACAAGAAATAGAAAAATGAGTGTGAAATAGTCCTACCCCCAGTCCTACCCCTACCCTCAGGCTTTGGAGAGAGGCTTTGGGTTATCTGTACCTAGGGTGCAGAGATAGGGATAAAGGAATTTCTGCAAGGAAGGAAAATAAGGTTGCATAACCACAAACTATTTTGAAGTTGAGAAAGCCTAGTCTATAAAACTCAAAGAGCCCCATCACTAGATGGAATGCAAACTGCCTCTGTGGAAGAGTTTGAAGAAGGGAGCAGATTGGATCAGCTTTGCAGTTTCAATTGTAATAACTTGAGAAAGGTTCATTTTCAGTACCTGATAGCTAGCTAGCTAAAGGTTGTTACAGGGATTTGGAAAAGGTACAGTTTTGAAAAGGACCTGATTCCCTTGCAGAGTTAGTCTTTAAGGATAACAACAGTTGGCAATGACTTCTTTGAGTAGATAATGGACAGAGAAAGAGGCAGGAATCAGGAATAACTTCCACATTTAACTTGGGTGGCTAAGCATGTAGAAGTTGACCCAAGGGAAATTAAAAACATCAGAGGTATCAAAGAGAGACATTTAAACAAGTGAGAGAGTGAATTGTGCAGTTCGTACACTACTGTTGCAAAGTCAAGAAGAATGAGCAGCCTCTACTCAGGTGACTCCTCAGGAGGGTCAGGCTTCCAGAGTGAAATATGTGTAAAGATGAGGAAACAGTAGGCTTTGTTTCCATGGAGTGAGTAGTTTAAGGCAAAGCAAGCAGAAGAGGTGGTGTCTGAACTGAGGGACTTGTCTTTTGCCCTATGGACAGAGACAAGTGGAGGGACATGGTCCCAAGTTCCAAGCAGATTCTGCTATCAGACAGCTTCAGACCAACTAGTCCTTGACAGAATCTGAGGCCCAGATGAGAAGCCTGTGTCTGCTGGTGTAAAGGGGTCGGTGTTAGCGTTGTAATGGAAGCTCTACTGAAGACCAAGTGAGATCACACAAACAGAAAAGCACTTTTGTGGTAGACTCTACGCTAATGAAGCAAACACAGAAGAAAAGTTATAGTAACACAGAAGGAACTTAAAAATCCATCAGAGTGTCTGGAGAGATAGCACAGTAAAGTGGCCACAGGGAACCTCATACAATTCCCAATATGATCAATTCCCTTTCCAGCAACACTGGCTGAGGCTACTGTTCACCAGAGTACTTTTGAATTAACCTAGTCTCACCAGCAGTGGCCCCAGGCCTCCTGAGCACAGCTTAGGAGCATGCCTCAAAAATACCGTCCATTGTAGTCAAGAATATTGATATTATAATTCAGCAGAAGGAGTTATCTGGTCTCTACCTCAAACAAGCCTAGATTCCACCTGCCTCTCTTGCCCTTTCTCCATTTATACTCCAAAATTTCCTATGCTATGCATCAGGATCTATTCTGCTCACTCTCACACTGTGATCCCTGTTCTTGAAGACTCTTCACAAAGATCTTTCTGAGACAAATCTCTAATTATGATTACTGAGCCATGGAGTCAACCAACTTCCATTACTGAGTCTAGCAGGACCAGATATGTGACATTTTGCTCATTGTAGATTTCTATCTTCATTTCCATATTATTAATGATAATTAATCTTGACTACTGAGGTTTTTGGAGACTTCTTAGACTTTGTACCTTATTTTCTAACACAGATCATAGGTCCATCTATTGGAATGGGATACTTAAGAAAAAAATTCTTTATTTTTGGGGCCCAGGAGACAGTTCTAAGAATTGGAGTGCGTTCCTGGCATGAATGAAACCTCAAATTTGATCTCTCTTAGGTCCACGCAGCATGGTATTGCATGAAACATTTGGCATTAAACAATTAGGTTCACACAGCCAGATGAATGCTTCCAAGAGTGGTCCCCTAGATCCCTGCCTGGGAAAGCATTGCCCTCCCCAAATAAAACAGGTCGTGCACACTTGATTCCCTCTGATACCTGGTGTGGTCATAAGAAAACAGAAGCAGATGGTGTTTTCAAAGACAGAAAACCAAGTCAGTAATTTTTATCATTTTACCTCATAACTGCCTCCTTTCTTTTTTGTAATCCTGGCAACACCTCTGTGATGTAGGTAGTACAAGCCTACAATACTCCATTGGCAATTATAAAAAAAAAAAAAAAAACAAGGAAGATTGAACCATGAAAGATCATTGTCAAGCCTTTTATTTAGGCTGACCTGAATGAAATGAGTTACTGTAATTATTTTCTTCACTGAATTAACTTACACATCTATTAAAGTGTTGTCACAGAAATAGGAAGATGTCTGATTATGGGCACTGCTAAAGTTTTACATAACACAAATTTATGTACCACATTATTTTCTAAAATATGGAAAAACTAAGTTTCTAAACACACCTAGCTCCAAAATAGTTAAATAAAGAAATAGTACTTTTTAAAAACAGAATTAGGCATTACCCTCAATTTTACAGAGAAATTTAAGACCTTGGTGTTAATTGGCCTAAATGATATAAGGAGAATATGGGTCACAATTATGATTTTTCACCATTTGGAAACAGGTTTTGATTTCAATATCATCCTCAAATTAGGTTATTTTCTAGAAAGGAAGATGAACATTTATGCAAATATCTCTAATTATAGGAGGTGAATGAGTGTGTTAAGAGTAAGGCCAGAGAGATGATATAGCAGATAAGACAATTATCATGTATTAAGCCTACCAGATATCAATCCACGGCACTGCATATGGCACCCTGTGCATAGCCAGGCATGATTTCTGAGCATAGAATCAAGAGTAAGCCCTGATCACAATCTAGTGTGGGAAGGAGAGAAAGAAGGAAGGAAAGGAGGGAGGGAGGGAGGAAGAGAGGGAGGGAGGGAGGAAGGGAGGGAGGGAGGGAGGAAGGAAGCAAGGAAGGAAGGAAGGAAGGAAGGAAGGAAGGAAGGAAGGAAGGAAGGAAGGAAGGAAGGAAGGAAGGGAGGGAGGAGGGAAGGAAGGAGGGAGGGAAGGAGAGAGGGAGGAAGGGAGGGAAAAAGGAAGGAAGGAAGGAAGAAAAGAAGGAAGGGAGGAAAGAAGGAAGGGAGGAAAGAAGGAAGGGATGCAGGAGGGGAGGCGAGGGAGAGAAGTGAGGGAGAGAAGGAGGGAAGGAGAGAAGAAGGAAGGAGAGCATTAAGAAAGAAGTAAAGGAGGAAAGGAAGAATGGAAGGAAAGAAGGGTAGGGAGGAAAGAAGAAAGGAAGGAAAGGAAAGGGAGGAAAAAAGGAAGGAAGGAAGGGGAAGAAGGGAGGGAGGGAAGAAAAGTAGGGAGGGAGGGAGGAAGGAAAGAAGGAAGGAAGAGAGGGAGGGAGGAAAGAAAGGGGAAGAAGTAAAGAAAGAAGGAATGAAGGGAAGGAAGGAAGGGAGCAAAGAAGGAAGGGAGAAGAGAGGTATAGGGAGGGAGGGAAGGAAGGAAGTGAGGGAGAAAATGAGAAAGGGAGTAAAAGTCTGGAGGAAGAAAGGGAGGGAGAATAGGAGGGAGGAAGGGAGGGAGAGAGGGAGGAATGAAGAAGGAAAGGAAGGAAAGAAAGGAAGGAGGGGAGGGAGGGAGGGAGAAAAGGAGGGAGAGAAGAAAGGAATGGATGGATGAAAGAATGGAAAAAGGAAGGGCTGGAGGGAGGAAGGGAGGGAGGGAAGGAGGGAGGGAGGAAAGGAGAAAAGAAAAGAAGGAAGGGAGGGAGAGAGGGAGGAAGGAAGGAAGGAAGGAAGGAAGGAAGGAAGGAAGGAAGGAAGGAAGGAAGGAAGGAAGGAAGGAAGGAAGGAAGGATTTCATTTCAAGAAAGTACAACTTTGCATTGCATGCAGTTAACCTGAATTCATTCCCCAACAATTCTATATGGTCCCGCCAAGTTTTGCCAGAAGTGATCATTGAATGCAGAGCTAGGAATAAACCCTGAGTACAGAGCCAGAAATAAGCCCTGAGCACTCCAAGTGCCATACCCACCCAAGAAAGAAGGGTACAATACAACTCAAATAGCATCCAGGAGAGATTCCTCAAGCTCTATTGTTTCGTACACTATAGGAGAACTTTGTACTGATGCTTCTCTTTATCATAAATATCACCTCTGACGTAATCTAATAGCTATAACAAGGAGGTCTGGCTACAGGAATGTTTCCTCAGCAACTTTGGGCTAGCAAAGGGGCCTAGGGTTTATTTACCTATTAACTGTTACCTGGAACCGGGTTGGAAATTTCAAGTTAGGATGGGCCATGATTGGGGGAGATGGGAGCAGAAAGGGAGATAAATCAAGTAGCTGAAGCAAATTTACATTTCAGGGATGTTCAAATATGAAATCTAAATATAATGGAAAGTTTAGATGCTGGTTATCATCAGAATCAAGTTTAATAGGGTAACTAAAACACAGAAGGTTCCAGAGAATACCTTGAGAATCAGGAGGTTGAATGCCCTTTATTCATTCTTTAGTCATCATAGCATCATCGATCTAGAGAATTCACAAGATAATGGTTTTTCATCAAGAAAATGAAAACCTCTAATAATATGTTCTTGGTAGCATAAGATAGAAGGGGATCATCAGAAGGTTCCTGAAACAAACCTGGGGGTTCGACCTGCTACAAACATATGGTATCTAGATGTGTTCAAAGACAATTAATAAAAGACTTCCATTTTGGAAAAATGATAGGTTAGAGATCCTGAAATCTGCCAGCTATAAATAAGTTTAAAGTACTGACATATTTTTAAATATAGATGATAAAAACATTCTGGTTTTCTATCATTACTATATATTAGTATTTAAGTTGTATCATTATAGAGAACTTTGTTATTCAGTTATATAGAGTTTTGTTTATAAAGGACATGTTAGCATACCTACTTTAAAAAAATAAACATCTGGGCCCGGAGAGATAGCACAGCGGCGTTTGCCTTGCAAGCAGCCGATCCAGGACCAAAGGTGATTGGTTCGAATCCCGGTGTCCCACATGGTCCCCCGTGCCTGCCAGGAGCTATTTCTGAGCAGACAGCCAGGAGTAACCCCTGAGCACCGCCGGGCATGACCTAAAAACAAAAAACAAACAAACAAACAAAAATAAACAACTGAAACTTAGCTGAAGATAAAGTACAGGGGTTAAGTGCAGCTTCCTTGCTGCACAGACCCCAGCAGAATCCCCAGCACTGCAGAGTCCCTGGGCACCACTGAGGTGAGCTGGGAGTTTGCCAGCACCACAGCTGCACAGCTGCCACAGGCCCACATATTCAATGGTTGGTGGACAATCCCCAGGAGGGGCCTGGCCTTCCTAGGTACCACTTGGGAGCTCCTGAAATTTGATAAATAAGTAAGATTGAGACCAGAGAAGCAGAAGAGTTCAAGAGTTTCTAAGACAGTTATTGTATTTGCCAGGAAATCTGACTGAAGATATTCTACATAGAACTGGGACTTACCTCAGAAAACAGGCCCACTAATGAAAAGTCTAGACAGCAATGGTGAGACTGCATTAGACATCTCAGCTCTGAAAAAAAGGCTAACAAACACAAAAACATAAGAAAGTACAAAAAGAAAAAATATAAATACCTTTTGTAGAAAGAATAATTGAACTGTGATCCACTACTTTTTTAAAGAGTTTATAAAACTACAAAAAAAAAAGATATTTTCTAGGTTATAAATGAGGCCAATAAACTAGAATTCCATGTTTGAAAAATCCTCTTCTACCATTTCAAAATCCCAAATTGTCTGCACAAGGGAGTTCACAACTAAAATCACATTATCTGCATGGGCCAGAAAAACCTAGGAGAATTTCCTTAAAGCAAGACCAGATCTGTGGTATCCTCAAATATTTGGCAAAGACCACCTCACATTCTTGGTATATACCTTACAAAACTAATACCTACATAAGACTTGGGGTGACTAGAGACCCCCCCCACATTTGGGGCATAAATATTCCTGTCACATAGACTTGCTGCAGAAGAATTTTTGTACATAGATTTTCATCTCTACTAAGTGATAACCCCAAGAAAATACCTTCAAACTAGGTCTTCTGAACTTGCTCTAGGATCATTCCAACCAATATGAACTCAGTGAACTCACAATCAAGACCTATCAGGGAACAAGTACAAGGACAAGTACCATCTGAAACAACACACAGTAGAACCAGACCCATAATGTCATTACCAAATCCTCAATAATAGATAAATACATTCAATATTTTTTTAAAAAGCAAGAAGGAATCAAATCTTCAAAATCAAAAAGGACCAGAAAAATTTGAAAAGTAATTGAACAAAACTTCTAGGCAAAGGAATAGAATAATATAAAACTCAATAAAATATATAGTCAAATGGATATAGTCAAATTCTAAAGATGGGAAATTCAGGACAAATAGCAGAAAAGCAGGAAAAATAACTTGTTTCTTCAACACTGTTGGTAAGGAAAGTGGTAGAGAGATGGGAGTAAAAATGTTATAGATGCAAAGAGATGTAAAAGACCTCAATCAAAAGCAAGGTGAAAACTTAAATGAAAATTAGCAAGTCTAAATGATAAATGAGATTTACTGAAGTAGGTGTGTGTGTGTGTGTGTGTGTGTGTGTGTGTGTGTCTTGGGGTCATACCCAACAGTGTTCAGATTTTACTCCTGGCCTGTGCTCTGAAATTACTCCTGGTAATATGTGAGTATATGTGGTGCCAAGGTCCAAACACACATTGGCTGCATGCAAGGCAAGACCCTTACCCACTTGTTCTATCTCTCTGTTCCAAGAAAATTGTTTTAAGAACAACAATTTAATGAGCTATTATCTCAGCTGTGTATTGAGGAACAACATAAATATATTAATAAAAAAAAAACAAAACCAGTCACCTAACATCTAAAGTCCTTACAAGTAAGAATACTTTCTGGGATGACGTCCACTGGTTTATGGTATGTTCCTCATGAAGTTCTTGGAAGAATTTGCTTTCAAATCTTTGTAGAAAAACTGGGCTTCTTCCTCTAAACTAAGTCACTTTTATCTCAAAGATATTACAACTCTTGAAACCATGCCTGTTTTTCTTTTCACTTTGGTCTTTAGGAAACTTGAAGTCAAGTATGCAGTCCCCCTCAAGCAGCCTCACAGACCATATGGGATGCATTCCTGTGTGCTGTTTTATCCCAAATTAGCTCTATTTGCCTTTCCTGGATTCTTTTGACCATAGAGTTTATACTTTGCATATTTTTTATAATCTGCCTCAAGGTATATATATAAATTTGTAAACCACCTCACATTCTTGGTATATACCTTACAAACCTAATACCTACATAAGACTTGGGGTGACTAGAGACCCCCCACATTTGGGGCATATAATGTTCCTGTCACATCAACTCTCTGCAGAAGAATTTTTGTACATAGATTTTCATCTCAAGTAAGTGATAGCCATTTATGGACACAAATTATATTTTTCATCTCTGTAACACACATAGTGCCCTTCACACTTAATTAATCTATTAGGGAGTGAGAGAATATTAAGAACTTCATTAAAACTCCACACAGAAATATAATGATCCAGGGTTTATGAACAAGAATAAATCCAAAGTGTTTTATACTTTGCAGTAGATGTTCATAACTAGACATGATAGACAAAAATATTGATAAGCATTTGATATGCTTAGGACATTACTTTTAACTTGTTGTTTGTTGTTGTTGTTTTTGAGTATTTTTAGAACATTTTGTTGTTGTTGTTGTTGTTTTTAGAGCATCCCAAGCAGCACACAGTAGGCAGGTATCTACTGGTGATATAGCCACTGGACCATTGTTCCAATACAGGGCCTCAGGACACAATGCTTCTGAAGCCCTTCAGTGCTCAGGATACAACTGGGGCCTCCAGGGACACACAAAGTGTTACTTTTGAACTATAATACAGATCTGATTCCATTGTACTGTCTCCTAACCCCTTAATATACTGAAAATATAACACAACTTGACAAGTGCTAGTCAAGGCAAATTCATTAAACTTCATCTTTTTCTATTTATAAAGCTTTTAAATTCTTATTTGTTATTTATCCACAGTTCTCAGTACATTTAGATTCTGACTTCATTTGAAGTTCATACACCCAATCTTCTCTTCATAATAGCATAGTTGAAAGAAGATAAGGCTAAGAAAGCAAAGATATGCATGATGGGATACTGGCAGCATGATTCTGAGTCTCAGGGAAACAGATAAAGAGAAAACTGAAAACTTTTAAATAAAAACACTCAAAAATAAACATTTAAAATAAACTTGAATTTAAAAGAAAATGTTAAAAACTAAAATTAAATAAACTTAAAGATTAAAATTTTAATATAAATAAAAAATACTTTTTTAATCTTTTTATATATAAATTACTTTATTTAAAGATAATTTATTACATAGTACACATATTTATCATGCTAAATTTGTTTCCAGGTAGTTAGGAACAAAATTACTAAGAATTTAAAAAGAGGGACCAGAGCAATAGCATAGTGGTAGGGCATTTGCTTTGCACATGGCTGACCTAGGATGGACCTGGGTTCTATCCTCAGCATCCCAGGAGTGATTTCTGAGTGTAGAGTCAGGAGTAACCCCTGAGCATCGCTGGGTATACCCCCCATAAAAGAATTTAAAAAGAAAAATAAAGGTACAGTAAAAAGAAATTTTGTATTGTATCTTGCAATGAGTTCATTAAGTCATTGTCATGTTTATTAAGCTCTTGTTTCTAGTTGATTTATTCTATTACTTTTTTTTGTTTTTGAACATTAGGTGGCTTCAAATATACATTGGCATCTAAACTGGTATGTTCCTACTAGAGTAGCAGGATTTAAATTATTGGAGTTGTTGCATGGTTCAGAAATTTCAAGCACTATTACTGATACTTTGGCTTTTGTGGGACTTTTTGTTTGTTTGTTTGTTTTTGTTTTTGTTTTTTGGGGGCCACACCCAGTGGTGCTCAGGGGTTACTCCTGGCTCTCTGCTCAGAAATCGCTCCTGACAGGCACGGGGGACCATATGGGACACCGGGATTCGAACCAACCACCTTAGGTCCTGGATCGGCTGCTTGCAAGGCAAACACCGCTGTGCTATCTCTCCGGGCCCGGGACATGTTTTTTAACTGCCAGGTCTTCTGAAAGTATAACACTGTGGATGAGGATGCCAACACTCACTCCAAAAATATCCTAGTGATATCAACCCATATACCAGTATACCTGGAGTTTTGTCAGAATGCCATAGATTGGCCCTCTCTGCAGAGAGCCATAGAGGAGTGGTGAAGCAGGGCCATTGGCAAAATGGCGATGTGGGTGATGGGTGAAGCTGGTGAAGCTTTGGCAGGGTGGGGATTTGGCCTGCCCTCTCCTCCTGAGATTGCAAGATTTTAGCTGTGCAGTCATTGTACCCATAAATTTTCATGGCTTGGTTTATAACTCTTTCAAGAATAGATTGTGCCTCTGGAGCTGGCTGAATGTAAACATGGTGACTGTGTTTGTGGGGAGTGATTTCCAAATAAAAATGCTTTTAAATAACAGTTCATCATTCCCTTTTTATAGGTGATAAAACCAAGATTCTTATATTATTTAACTTCCACAATTAGAAAGTATATGAATCCAAAACTGAACCTAGGGGTAGCTAGTCCCCCTACCCCCCTTTTATTGAGAGGTGGTGTGAACCACAACCATCAATGCTCAGGGATTACTTCTGGCTCTGTACTCAGGGGTCACTCCTGGTAGTGCTCAGGGTATCATATGTAAGGAGATTCAGTCAGGTTCAGCTATAGGCAACGCAAGTGCCTTAACACCGATGTCATCTCTCTAGCCCCCAATAGCTAAGTTTATAATTTTCTTCATAGAACCCCCAAATATATAAACAATATGAGAATTTTTACAGAATAAAAGCAACAGGGAAAGCGAAGAATAGAAATAAATATATAGGACAGGAAAATCATCTTTATTTGAGCAACTACTGTGAATTAAACATTTTCTTCTATTCAAATTAATCACCTTTCAGAAACAAAAATATTCCGTTTGCAGAGATCCTCATAAAAGAAAAGGTCACACATTGCCCGTACATACAGATCTGGGAATCCAATGTATACCTTTTGATAAATTTGCACATTCTAAAATCATTTCTCCAACACAATGTACTTTCACCACCCATTCCAACTGGTTTTTTGTACTTATGTAGCTGACTGAACCTACAGAAGCAGGTCAGGTAGGAGTTCAAATGGGTAGCTAACAGAGCTGTACCATCCAGGGCTAGAGCAAAGAGCCATTCTATTTCTCAGAACACAGACTTTCAGTGCAGAACTCAGTAGAATTCCGACAGACACCAAACGGAACTCCACAGATCAGTCATAGAGTGATAGTGATCCTACTATCCATAGGGATAACAGTTGCCTGCAGAGGTGGGTGCCAGCAGGGGACAACAAGGCGCAACGAGTGGGTCAGGAGAGTTCCAGAGACATGTGAACATGGCCTACCAAATTTTCACACAGTTGATTCTATGCACTAATTTCTCTCATTACCCTCTTTGGCATCTTTACCCCTGTTTTAGCAGCTGGTGGGCTAAATTTTGTTGATCTTTTTACAATCCAGAAAGGCTCAACAATCAATTGCCACGTGCCTTGCATGTGGCAGATCCAGATTTCATCATCGGCATTCCATATGGTCCTCCAAGGCTCTCCAGGAGTGGCTCCTGTGCCCAGAGCAAAGAATATGTCCTGAACACTGCCAGAAAACAAACAAAACTAAAAAGTTGAGGGAGATGGCTTAAAGGAATGATGTACATTCTTTGCATGTGTGAAGTTCCAGGTTCAATCTCAGACACAGAATGGCACCCAGAACATAGTAGTTATAGCTCTGGTGATCCCTGGTACTGCTGGGCCTGAGCACTAAACCTTTAGACCCTCCCAGTGCAGCTGAGTGTCTCCTGGAGTGGTCTTTGCATACCTGATCACTGCCTGGGAAAAAAGAGGGAGGAGCAGAAAAAGGAGAAGGGCAAACCCTCTGTCTCTTCTAAGCATAGAAGTATTTTCAATGCCTGATCTCCAGTCAGACGACAGATCAGAGGCAAAGTAGGACTTTGAAAATCACCAACAACTTGCTTTCAGGGTAGGGTTCCCTACACCGCCACCTAACGGTGAGATGAAACCAGAAGGTGCTCTGTGACACCCTATGACATAGGATATGGGCAAAAAACTAGAACCTCTAATTACAGAAGCTGACTGTGGCAACCCTGATTGGGGAGAATTTTTATTGGGATCACAAAGAAAAGACTTTGGGATTAGGAAACTTATAATGCCCTGGTCTTATGGCAGGATGTTTCATGGGTAGGGTCTCCCTGTTTTTAGGCCAAAGGCTTTTCCTTTCTGTTTTCCCCAACTTTTGCTGTGCCTATGTCCCCTCCTCCCCCACATACACAAAAAAAAAAAAGCCACACACACATTTTTTCTTTTGTTTCCTCTTATTCTATTTAATTTAATTTTATTTTTTTTCTTTAAATAGGGTCTCCCACCTTTTTCATAGAAACTTGCTACAAGGATTACTTTGTTTTACCACATATTTCTGCATTTTTTTAATAAAAAGAAGAAATGAAAAATAAAAAGAAAGGATGGGGGCCAAATGGTCTCAGATTCATTGGTGGATTTAAAGAAAAATAAAGGGCAGAAGTAAATATCCAAGCCAAAGTCAATAACAATAGAATCAAGAGATCTAAACTAATAATCTAAACTTAAATAGGTCTGCTATATTGAGTCAGGAAAGGCCCTGATTCACTGTATATCTGTAATTCATCTCTGAAGGACTTTGTAGATCACAATGGTTTCAATAAAATAACATTAAAAAAAGCTCACACACAAAAAAATCTTTGATTACTATTGGGCAAAGCTCACCCAGTGTAGCTCTTTCCAGCTGGGGCTGGAGTGCTATTCTGATAAAGGAGGTAAAATAGAATAGCAGAGGGGCTTCCTAGTTTTCTTCATATTACTAATATTGAAACGTTGTCTATGCATAGAGAAGCACATATCATAGACAATGATACTTCTTTGTCACAACTGAAACACACTCATGTAACCAGCACCTAGAGTAGAAGCAAAGTATTATCAAATTTCATTACCTAGTAAAAGATCAACCATTGACTTTTGAAAGTATTGCTCCATTTTGCTTGCTTTGAAATGAACTCATTCATTACTTATTGTTTCCTAGAAGTCTTCTTTTACTCAGTATTATTTTTTATGGGATATTATTACTTGTAGATGAAGTTTGTTCATTCTCTTTGCCAATACAAAATGCCTTTGAGTAAATAAACCAGGATTTATCTTCTTTCTACCATTAATACCTGTTTGTGTAGTTTTTAGTTCGAGGCAGCTAAAAACAAAACTTTTCTGAACTATCTTCCACAGCTCCTTGATAAATATCTGACTTTATTTATTTTTGTTTTGTTTTATTTTGTTGTTTTGTTTTCAGGCCACATCCGGTGATGCTCAGGGGTTACTCCTGGCTATGCGCTCAGAAATTGCTCCTGGCTTGGGGGACCATATGGGACACCGGGGGATCAAACCACAGTCCGTCCTAGGCTAGCGCGCACAAGGCAGATGCCTTATTGCTTGTGCCACCGCTCTGGCCCTAATATCTGACTTTATTTTAATTGAACATATGATATATAGACATGTATAAGAAAACTTCAGAGTGTGGAATAAGTTTGCATGTGTTCAAATTCAGTAGATAATGACAGTTTTCAAAGTTTTTGCCATTTCAGGAGAATTAGAAATAGGATTACAGATATAGAAATATTTCTGGAAATTCAGTAAATATAATCCCTAGTTCTGACTAACATATCTTGACTGACCTTCCTGGGGACAAACCTCTTAATAAAGAAGGTAAAGACCTGTGTCTGGGAGATAAACTAGTGGTTTGGGCACATACCTAGCCTGAGTCAACCAGACCTAATCTAGCCCTATCCACCCCCCAACATCTCTATTGAGCATAAGATGCAGTGTATGCTGAAGTCCAGGCTTTGAACTGCTTGTCTGGTTGGCCAAGAATCTCAGCCTCTTGAGCACCTCTTGGAAGCCCACCCCTCAAAAAAGAAAAAAGAAAAAGAAAAGAAAAGAAAACCTATGACCCTCTTTTTTTGTAACCATTTCACCAAACAACTTGCTAAAAGCAACTATAGTATGATCTTAGAAACCCTTGTTTTAAAGTCATGATCCTCACCCAATTCTCCACTTTAAGAACGCAAAAAAGACTAGGTTAAATTTGCTTTGAAGTACAAAGATCTGGGCTGAACCTTCTAGCAAAGTACATAATTTCTTTGAGTCTCAACGTTCCTTATCTGTGAGTTGGTGCTAAATTTACAAAGGTACTTTCTTGGTGCAGTAGGAAAGAAATGGAGTAAATATCACATCTGGGAAGCTGAAAATGGCCAAACTGCCTTCTCTTGTACTTTAGAAGGTGAGAAATCAGAGAGTGAGATGCCTGCAGAATTTATTCCTGCCAGGAGCTCCAGAGAATGAATCTGCTGTATTTCTCTTATTATCTTGGTGTTTCTTAGCTTGAAGCAGCATGATCACTTCTGTTTCATCGCACAGTCTTCCTCCTTCCTGTGCTCAATGTGATCACTCCAATTCAGTAAGATTTTACCTTCATCTTACTAGTAAATCTTCAAAAACCCTATTTCCAAATAAGGAAAAATTCATATACACATACTGAAGTTTCAGAGGCCTAAGAATTGTGGGGAAAACACTGTCCAACCAATAGTGGAACAGCCAATATGTAATTATTATCACTAGGCACTATTACTCTTATTTTACTCACTGATTGATTAATGGATGCCTTTTCATTTTAAACTCAGTAGTGTCTATAGTGTACCAGGCAGAACTGGCAATACAAACGTGCTCTCATAATGGTTACTTATTTGGGGAGTGGGAGAAAGGTGAAATATATCTATAAATAATCACATAACTTGTCAGTTAGTGATAAGAAAAAAACCTAAAACCTGGAAAGTGTACCTAAGACTTCTAACTTTGTTTCCTCCACTTTTTATTGTATGCAACCATCTGCTTTGGGGGCTTATTGCAGTTGTTGTCTTTATTGTGTTCTTTACCAAAGGGGACATGAATTTTTTTATCTAAAGATGAAAAAACCCACTCCAGATAACATTTTCCATTACAGTGGACAAATTAATCATGATTATCCCATAAACTGGAGACTTGAATAACCGAGGAAATTGTTCCAAATGAAAGAATAGCTCACAGGGTAGGAGGTAAATCGAATTCCACAAGTGATAATAAGAGAGAGCAAAAAAAGGGCAGTTATGTATCAGGCTGCATGAATCATTTACTATAAATCCAGATGTTTGTAAAATGAAAAACAGGCCAAGTGCATGACCTCGTGAACTGATGTAAGGACTAGTTAAAATATAATGGGAGAATAAATATCATGGAATGTTGTACTTTTTTTAAAGAAGTCATAGAAAGGCCATTTACCTATCTATCACCTGAAATCATGGAGAAGACATCAAGATATTAAAATTTTCATTCTAAGCTACCATAAATTAAAATTTTTAAGCAACCAAAATTTTAATTATTGTAAGTCAGTAGCACAGCATAAGTAGCTTGTTATAGTGCTATAGAGAGAAAAACACTTTGTTAAGCTTGTTTCCAAGGAAATGAAACTCTTTTTCAGACGTGTCATTAATGCTCATAAAATCTCCCAGAGCCAATTCAAGGGCAGATGTTATTTTTCAGAATGGTTGCAGGCCATCAATAGAAGGAAATTTCATTTAATTGTTTGAGTATTTGTCTGCCTATTTATACTTCAAGGAATCCATTTAAGAAAGGAGAAAGATGTGATCTAAAGATTAAAACATGCATCAAACAACAGAAACCTATAATTAAAAGTAAAAGTGATGTAAATGGAGAATCAACCTATCACAAATAAAAGTAACACTCCAATAACAATGGAAAGTCTCTACCTTTGTAAACTCAAGAAGCAGTGACTCTTGAAACCCCAAAGGTCCTTCCTGAGTTGGTGCCAACCTGTATGTTATTTCTGTACTAGCCAGAACATCTAATGCTTCCCCTCAGCTTTACCTGCTCCAGTTCCTCTTCCTACACACTACACTCTCCGTTGGATTTTCAAATTCCTTATTTCTCACTCTACTAGCTGAATTATTCCACTTCCTTTCTCATGATTCTTATCACTTTTATTTTCTGAGCAATGACATCTCCACTTGCAACCATCCCTTTTCAACTAAGCCTTCTGTCCTCATTCTTTGTGCTGTCTGCACCTCTAATGCCTTACTCTACTTAGAGTCAGACAAGATAGGTAGTTCTCCTGCCACTCCAAAAAGGAAAGTATATTAAAATGCAGTAAGAGAAAACTGGTTCTCACGGCTTTTGTTTTCTAAAAGTAGAATGTTGAAAGCATCCTGAATAGACCCTGAGAGGTGATTCTGAATTCTGATGTGTGGCCATTCATAGAATCTGTCCTTAAGTATACATTGGGCTATTGGGTACCTAACTGTGAGAACCTGCATTCAACCTACCAGGCAAATTCTCCTATATATCATGAAACAGAAAAGCCCTCTGATTACAATTCCAAGTTTGAACCACAAGTTTCATTGAGTGAATTGAAAGAGTTAAAAAAACAAAGGTGAGATATATGGTGTAAGTTGTAAAAATTTATGATATGGTGTAGGCACAAGACACTCAATTAGGGTATCACTGTATCAGTGGTATCAGTGCAAAAATAAAAGTAGGAGTATGGACAAAAGATTCCGTAGATAAAGGTACCTGGCTTCAAAGACATTCTTTTATCAGAGAATTCTGCTTGGTCTCATAATAGCTGTCATGAACTACAACAACACTTCTTAGGTACAGGACAGACCGAACCACAGTGGGTGTGTTAATGGGTATACAATTTATATCTCATAAATATTCATAACCTATGTGTATTTAGTGTATCATAAATATTTAGTAACTATTTGGTCCTCTCATCATTTTCTGTCTACACTCATACAGATATGTACCACTTAACTTATTTGCCAAGTAGGCACTTACTATCTAATCTTAATACAAGAGTTTCAACAACTCTATTTGTTTTGCCACTATAGAAAAACTGGATTTCCCCCCACAAACAATAGAGGAAAATGCTCACTAGGAACAATTATCATGCTCCAAGATGGAGGTAAAGGGAGCAAGAAATATATGGGTTTTTTTGGTTTGGTTTATTTTGGATTTTTGGTGGGGTTTGTTTTCCAGTTTTTGGGCCAAACCCAGCAACTCACAGGGATTACTCCTGCACTCAGAAATCACTCCTGGCAGGTTTGGGGGACCATATGGGATGCCATGAATCGAACCTCGGTTCATCCTGGGTTGGCTGCGTGCAAGGCAAACACCCTACCACTGTGCTTTCTCTCCGGGCAAGAAGTATATGTAAAGAGAGCAAGCACTTGAGGAGCCTCAGAGTATGGGGCCTAGGAAATCATATACGAGATGAGACTTCAAAACTGAGTGGGACATGATATGGGAAAACATAGGATTATAGACAATCCAGACAGAAGAAACAGCTTAGCAACATCAAAAATCCTAGAAAACCCTGTTCTGCCTGCAGAACAGGTGCATGGAAGACGACACAGGGGAGGCAGGTGGCCCTTTGGGGAAGCACTAGCTCCAGCACAGGTTGGACATCATTAAGGAGAGAGACAGCCATGATGAAGCCAACCCCAGGACTGGAGGTATGACATGGAAGTTCTGGGAATTACAGGCCTGTGGCAGAAGAGACTTAAAATAAAATTCCAACAAAGGACTGTTGGGAAGATTGGGGTGTCATATCAGAGTGGTCAAGGAACCTTAGTTTAACCATGATCCACCTCACCACCTCATCATCTCACCTTACCTCTGCCTTCTGTCCTAGAACCATGGAGGCTGTCATTGTCAGAACTGTCTTTTTTCAATGAAGAGAGTTCCTTCTCCTCCTCTTCCAGCATCTGATGGATCATTTCACCCTGTGGTGATGTATTAACAATATGTCATTCACATTAGAGTTCCTATTTTCCTATTCTTGGAGCACAGAGGGGTTAGGAGCTTTGTTCTTGGTTTGGGGTTATTTTTATGGATATAATTTATTATATTGAAATCAGTGTGAATTACAAAGTCCTTCATAGTTAGGTTTCAGACATACAGTGAATCAGAGTCAATCCCACTACCAGTGTCAACCTCCCTCCACAATGTTCCCCAAGTACATCCCATACCACCCCTCCTGTTTCCCTCAGCCTGCCAGTATAAAAGGCCCACTTTAAGTTTAGATTGTTAAAGTTTGGGTCTCTTGATTCCATTGTTGCTGCCTTTGGCTTGAACATACAGTTTTATCCTTTTTATCTTTTTAAATACTACCAATGCACCTAAGACTGCTTGGCCTATGGCCCCCAAACTTTCATATTTTTTTCTCCTCTTCCACTTAATGTTTTCCTTCTTCTTGCTATACTCTGGGGCCAAGGGTGTTCAAGACAACTCACATTTAAACCATTGTATTTATTCATGCAGTTATTCTAAATACCACATATAAGTGATATCATTCTGTATTTATCCTTTTTTCTGGTTTACTTCATTTAACATAATATCTTCCAGTTCCATCTAAGTAGTTGCAAATAGTATTCCATTGTATATATGCACCACACCTTCATAACCCACTCATCTGTTGTTGGATATCTAGATTGATCCAAGTTTTAGGTATTGTACTGAATGCTGCAATGAATAGTGGTGATACATCCTTTTGGATAAAATTTTTCTGTTTTGGAAATAGATACCCAAAAGTGGGATTGCTGGGTCAAATGGCAGCTCAATTCTGAGTTTACTGAGAGCCCTCCAAACTATTTTCCATAGAGGTTAGAACAGGCAACATTCCCACCAGCAGTGGATGAGAGTTCCTTTTTCACAACAGCCCTGCCAACAGAGATTATTCCATTATTTTTGATATGTGCCATCTTACTGGTATAAGATGACATCTCATTATTGTCTTGATTTGGATTTTTCTAATGCTAAGTGATGATGAGCATTGTTTCATTTATCTGTTGACCATCTATTGGTCTTCCTCAGAGAAGTGTCTGTTCATTTCCTTTTCCCATTTTTATGGGGTTTTTAGGTTTTGTGGAGTTAACCTTTGTGACTACTATATATAGCCTGGATATCAAGCCATTATCTGTAATACAAAAATTCTCTGCCACTCAATTAGTTATCTTCTGGTTTTATGCCTGTGTTTCTCTGGCCAAAGAGAAAAATTTTCGTTTGATATAGTCTCATTTATTCAGATTTAATTCTATAGTCCTTGCCATTGGCATCCTATCATTGATGACGTCTCTGAGGTCTATTTTTATTTCACAAATAAATTCTTTGCTCCACCCATTGCTAATTCATGGAATTGCATTTTGGGCATTTTTTCAACAGAGCTAATTATATTGTATTTATATGTGTGAGTAATGGTAAATATATTTGTGATTAAATGGTAAATTCTAGTTTCATTAAGAGGTAGGGAAAAGGGAGGATCAGTGGTTCTCTGAGGCTACTTCTAACTCTGTGCTCAGGGGTTGCCCCTGGCAGTGCTCAGAGAACCACATGATCAAGCCAGGTTGGAATTGTATAAAAGAAGTGCTTTACTCTCTGCTATCTCTCTGGGCTGGTTTCATTTTCTTTAATTAATCACTGGTAAAGTTATAAGATACTAATTAGTATAACTCATATTACCTTCAAGTCTGAGGGTAAGTGGAAATGTGGTAAAGAAAAATAAATATCCATGAATTATAAACCTCATGTTTCCTATTGTTCAAACAAGCTTAATTACAGTGGGCTTGCCATAATTTTACTCATTCGCTCAGAAAATATTTCTGGAGCCCCTAATGTGTGACCCATATGGATGTTTTACACAATGATTCACCACTGAACCAGGTAATGTTCATTAAACAAAGTTTAATCTAATTAAATCATAGATGGATTTATCCTGAAGTCAATAAAGTTTAAACTTCAGAGACCCTCGTAGGATTAGGTATTTTCTAAGACTTTGGGAGGGTATTTTAGCAAATATCTGACATAGTTCTATGTCTTAGGAAATGTGCAGATCTATAATATTTTAATTGTAATAGGCCCAAACCCATTTTGGCTTTTCTTCAGTCATGTTTCTTCTCTTCATTGGATGACTTTGGAGGAGTCATTAGTACTTTGGGCATCAGGCAAAGAAAATGTGAAGTTGAGGATACAATTTGTGTTTAGTGGCATGTATATATGTGATTTTCAGCCATGTTCCATGGACAGTTATTACTAGCTATCCTAGTATAGGAATAGCGATCCCAGAGGCATTCCTGAATGGACTCACCCAGCAGCAAGAAAATGTGATCTAAATATGTTCTACTGAACCCTGTGCCCCAAATTGTGGATAGGAACACAGTTCAAAATATTAGGAGTCAGAAGCTAATCTGTAGTGAATTGTACTAATCATCATATATGTATGTATGTATATGTATATGTATGCACATATACACATGTACATATATGTGTGTATATCTAGATATACACACATATATATATGATGGGCCTTTTTGGTCATCTGTAAAGGCATATCACTATTCAATATTTAGGTATATCTAGAATATACCAGAAGTGCCAGAAACCCAGGGACTATGTGAAAGGGAGAAAAGGAGACATTAAAAGAAGAGGATTAGGGAGAAAGGGAAGGTTGTCTTTGCTCACATGGGAGAAATCTATGCTCCTGATGAACTATGTGACCAAAATTGGTCATGGTGCACAGGGCTTTAGTGCTAAAGAAGGTTATTGATAATGTTGATACAAAACTATGGCCAGTTGTTGAAGCCATGTGTAAACAAGATAACTCTACTGTTAGGTCCTATCTAGTCCTCATTTATATCTGCAGCTGGATTTATTTACACAAGACTTTGGTGTCCTAGTTCCTTGGCTCTGAAACCTGGAGAAGTAATGTCTCGGGGCTGGCATGGAAGTGTCTAAATCAGTGGTCTTCAAGTACCAGTCCACAGGTGATGAAAAGTTGGAAGCCTCTGGTCACCTACCTTGGTTCTAACTGCCAGTCTGTGGAGCAGTGTGCAAGACCAATGCTGGTCAGAGGGTGCAGAAAGTTTGAAAAACACTGGTCTAATTGACACAAGGTGTTTATGGAAGTATCTGAGTGTGGATCTATAGTTTCACTGGCAAGGACCAACACTTCCCTGTCCCATGGGCATCTTCCTTCCTAATCAGAAAACAATAACATGAAATCATCTCCACTCATCCTCACTTAGCCTGGGCCCTCTCTACCAGGAAATAAACGGGGGCACACTATAGAGCAATACTTATCCAGATTGTTTAGGAAAGTTCTATCATGTGGTGTTTCAAAAAAACATTCTGGGTTTCTGCAACCTCATTGGCATCTTCCATTTTCCAGGCTTTGTACTTAACAATGTCAGAATGAATCTATTCTGGGTATTTTGAGTGCCTACTTAACGAAGAAACAAAACCAAAAACAAAACAGAAATTCTCTTCCCTGTACTCCCCATTTTATGAATTGCTTTCTTCAATTTCCTCTATTCTCTCTAGCTATGTGTTTTTGTGTGTGGAAAAATCAAGGCTTAAATGTCAGAGGAAAAGGATCAGATTCCCTCTCCTCTTGCCAGCCAAGAGCACATTTACTAGTCTCTTCTCTCCATTAAACATTAAATGATGTTTATGAAGCACCCACATGGGCCTGGAGCTTTCTTCAGTGTTCGAGGTTGCCAGGTGGCCAACATAATGGCATTACCCTCTATTTGAACTTTCTACTCTGGTGTTCTTGGAGGCTCTGTAGGAACACGAGTAGAATCAGATTTAAGGAACCCAAAAGGGAAATGAATACAACATATGAGAAGAAGTCCCAGGTCTTATTCGGACAAATCCGAAAACTACAGCTAGTTGACTTAATCTTCTCTCCATTCCATCAGCCCTGTTCAACACCTCCTTAACCTCTCGAGTCATGGTCCATCTCTGATGCCTGCTCCTTGTGATCTCTAGGAAAACTGGGGAACCCATCACGTGCTTAAAAGAATGTCAAAACAGGGGCCAGACCAATAGCACAGTGGTAGCGCTTTTGCCTTGAATGCGGCTGACCCAGGACGGATCTGGTTTCAATGCTTAGCATCCCATATGGTCCCCCCAAAGCAAGGAGCGATGATTTCTGATCATATAACCAAGAGTAACCCCTGAGCGTCACCTGGTGTGCCCCCCCCCCAAAAAAAGGAATGTCAAAACAGAAAATTTTCCTATTAAAATCTTACAGATGAGAGTCAGGGAGGTAGCTCAAAGGGCTGAGATACATACAGAGCATACATGATCCCCTGTACAGTATTCCTCCACACCCAGCACCCCACCCAGCCTGAGCAGCTCTAACACCGTTATTGACTAAACAATGAACTGTTTAGGCCAAATGGCTCAGTAGTTTATCATCAGGATTGACCCTCACGATCCCTGAATACTACTGGGAACCAACACCTCCCACCAAAATAATAATAAAATATTGCAGAAATAGTAATCAGTTTCACCAATTCCATCTTAGGGTTCATGATTTTATAATAAGAAAATATGTTTTAAGGGTTGGAAAAGTAGCACAGAGACCAGGTTCAATCCTTATCACCTCATATGGTTTCCCAAGTTTGTTAGGAATAATTCCTGAGTGCAGAGCCAGGAGTAAGCCCTGAACACCTTTGGGTGTGGCCTCAATTTTTTAATCATTTTAAACCAGAGCTAGCAGAAAAACCATGTGGATACTGTACTTTCAAACCAAATAAGTATAAAAATGAACATTTGGTGAATCAGAAATATAGAACAGGAGTTAAAAAGCTTGCCTCACATGTAGCCAATTCTGCAGAACCTAGCTAAGATTCTGTCTCTAGCTAGCACTGTATGGTCCCAAGTCACCAGAGGCAATTCCCAACCCAGAACCAAGAGCAGCCTCTGAGCATTTCGGGATACTTAACCTCTCCCCACTCCTCATGGGCATTTTAGGAGCCTGGAACTTAGCTCAGCAGCAGAGACATGCTTGTATGTTTGAGACTGTTCAACCAAAAAGACCAGGGAAGGTGGGAATGCATTTTATTTTAATATTTGATCAAATACTTTAATAAAGATACATTTTATATTTTGGGGTTTTTGTTTTGTTTTGGTTTGGTTTGATTTTTGGGTCACACCCGGCAGCACTCAGGGGTTACTCCTGGGTCTACGTTCAGAAATCGCTCCTGGCAGGCTCGGGGGACCATATGGGATGCCAGGATTCAAACCACTGTCTTTCTGCATGCAAGGCAAACATTTTACCTCCATGCTATCTCTCCGGCCCCATACTTTTTGTTTTTAAACTTAAGATACATCAACATCTTATTTAGTGAAACTATTACTGTATGAGCTCAGGGGGAACAATTGCTTCCTATCATCACCAGGTACTGAGATATCTAAGAAAAGCAGCCTGTTACAAGCTCCTAAAAACATCTTTAGTAAACTTAGCATTTATTCCAAGGAGCTTCCTTCTTAGAAACCCATCTGGAGAGAAGGCAGGAAGGAGGAGGAGGGAGGGGAAGTGTGCTCCCACCTCCCCTACCCCCCAGACTCTTGCCCTCCTCTCTCAGAGTTCGCTGCTGTAGTTCAGGAGAATGCTTTCAGGTCAGTAATGATGAATCCAACGCTACATGAACGATATTTGCAGGTGTGAGTGGGAGGCAGCCCGGGGCAAGCCCGGATGAATGGGAATGTGGTGAGAGGATTTCAGGGATACAAGTAGAAGCAAAGGTTGTGCTTGAATGAGCAACAGTAGGACAGATGTTTCTTCCTGCAGGAGAGCAGCTGGGTCATTCTAAGTGGGGAATCAGAGCTGTGAGTGGCATCACCCAGGTGCCGCTCTCAAGAAAGGGCACAGCAGGGCAGGAGATGGTGCCTCAGACAGAGGCAGAATCGCTGACAGGCTGGGAAGTCTGCCAAGCCCACAGGAGCTCCCTCTATAGCAGTTCTGGTTAGACAGCCAACAGGTCAAGTCCCGGTGAAAGGGAATAGATGGATAAGCCAAGGTCACAAAGTCACAAACGCATGCCAGGTAGTAGTACCTCTGGAAAAGAGTTACTTTAATAATGTATAAATGGAGTGTAGGGCTGCACCAAGACCAACTTCAGAGCCAATCATTTAATCCAGAAAACTAGAGTCCTTGATTCATTTGTTAGTGCAGCTGCTTCTAACTCATGAGAGGTGTTCAGGGGTTACTCCCAACTTTGCGTTCACTCCTGCCAGTGGCTGGGGGATCATATAGGATGCCAAGGATAAAATTCGGGTCAGGCATATGCAAAAAAGTGCCTTACCTGCTATACTATCTCTCCAGTCCACATTTTTGTTTTGGTTTGGTTTGACTCCATCTATTGGTGCTCCGGGATCACTCTTTGTAGGACTTGGAGGAACATATAGGGTGCCAGGGATTGAATCTAAGTTGACCGCTTGAAAGTCAAACACCCTGCTCACTGTGCTATCTCTTCCATGGCCAGCACCTATCTTTTGAATACCTATTTGCTATGTTGAACTATGCAGCAATGAACAAGATAGAAAAAAACTGCTTGTTCTGGGGATGCAAACAAAAACAATTACATAGTAAATGATAAGAAAATGTACAAATGACAAGTACTATAGAGAAAGTAAGTATTACTCAAAGATAAGAGCAGAGGCCAACAAACTTTACCTAGAGGAAGAAAGCAGAGATATTCTGTTTTGTGAACCACTCCTTAGTATAATTATTCAACTTTATTTATTTACCTATTTACATGGGGAGTCTAATGCATATCATTTTCATGTCACAAAACATTGTTGTGTCACAAAACATTTTACCACAAAACTATGTCACAACATACTTATGCACAAGATTTTTGTGTCATTTTTATGTCATAAAACTTTACTTATGATCATGGAGATTCTAGTTTCATATCATTTTTATTTCACAAAATATTTTTCTTTTCCTGTTCCCCTACCCCAATCCTTTAAAATAATGCAAATACAAATGCAAATTTCAGCTATCAAGCCATACACAAACATATCTGGCTTCCCAGGGTGCGGTTTACCAACTCCTGGAATAGCGCTATGGGTTGGGGGCTGTGACTGGAGTAGAGGTGGAAGACTACAGAGAAGAGGACATTTTAGCTGAGACTAAAACAAGAATCAGTCACTGGAGAGAAGACATACCAGACCCTGGGTAAATATGATCAGTGTGCACGTGAAGAGCAAAAGAGAGAAAGAGACTGAGATGAGTTTTTCCTCAAATATGTGACCTCAAAATCAGCTACAACAATAAAAAAAAAGTATATCTTCAATAATATCCTAGTAGATGAGTATAAAAAGCAAAATTGGAAACAAACCCTTTTCCTCACAGGCTCATTGACGATGTTAAGGTCTGTGCACTGAAGCTCAGGAGCACTGAAGCTGCTGCCAAGAGCAAAGTGTCCTAGATGGACAGGCATGTCGTGCTAAATCCTGGCCTTGTTTTTGGACAACAGGTTCTGATCTTACTAGTCCTGGTTTCCTTAAGCAGTTTTCATTATTGTTCCAAATTTGTCATTTGGAGATTTTTAGCAACAGCATCTTTCTGGAGAAGTAGGTAGAGAATCAATTTGCAAATACGGTTTTGTTTGGCTCCGTAAAAACTTACTTTGAAGTTTATAATATTTTGAATTTTGTGGATTGTTGTATTTCTGAATGTTAACCAATATTGATCAGTCTGGTGCCTTTCATACCAGAGTTAGGTCATAGTTCTCATTCAATCCAGAAGTTTCAGAATTCTGAATTGGAAAGGAAAATGATCAACCCACCCACCAAACACACATGATGACAATGGTGAGTCTCATTGAAAAACTAGAAGGGTTCTTAAAAGTCCCTGATGTCCCTTCTCCATTTCCTAGTTTATAAAGCAGAGAAAAAGGAAGAGATGGAGGACAATAGTCCATGTAAAAATGAACTACTCATTACAGTATATCATTCTGACTCCTTGGCTTCTTTCTGACCTTTTAATTGCGGTCAATTCCTACTTTTGAAGAAGCTACCCAACTCCATATTTTATCATTCATGTATGGATTTTTATTCTGACAATGAACAGTTCTTGTACATAATTAAAGCACAGGATAGCATCTGAACCCTTCATATCCCCAATTTTGGGGATGAAGGGGGGGGGGCGGGTATGTGAAAAAAACAACTCAGCAGTTTTCAAGTCCTGGCAGCATCAAAAGAGCATCTGCAATCAATTACCACTTCCCCCTCCCCATTTCTCACCATCCTTTGCTTAAAAAATGGTTAACTTATTTTTTTCCCTCATATCCTTGTAAAAATACATGCACACACCAACACACACATGTGCTCCCAGGCTGAAATCACAAGTGCCAAGGCTCAGCCTGGGGAGAACGTTTATGACTGGGTTATACATCCCCAAAAGCAGGGGTTTAAAATGGAAACACTGACAGATCATTAACTATAATAGCATAAACCAAGGCACAACATTTTCACTTTGTCTCCATTCTGTTTGCATCAGCAGGATTGCTAGGCCTCGAATCTGGTTGTAGTTCATGAGCTATGCCCCAATGTGCGAGGCAAATTTGAGGGCAAGAGGACAACCTGGAGCGAATGGCTGGGGTCATACAGGGTCTTCAAACAGAGGAGATTCTGTAATATTAGGATTTAGTGATAAACAGCAAGGAGTTGGCTTAAAGAATATACCAACTGGGATGAAAATCTAAATATCTAGAAACCTGAATCTCAATGACCAATTTCTCCTTACCTTAGTCTTGACTGTTCACTGATATGAATAAGCACGCTGGGGAGGAGAAATAATACAACTTACAAGGATAAGGTGCTTGCTTTGCATACAATTGACCTGAGTTTGATGCCAGTCTCCATATTTGGTCCCTTGAGCATTATCAGGAGTGATTCCTGAACACAGATTCCAAAAGAAGCAGCAGCTTAGTTAGAATTGACAGATGAGAACTACATTATTTCACACTGCCACTGAATAATCATCACATCCTGTTTTTAAAACAAGCACAAGGGGGAATGGTTTAGGGACATACCTAGTGTATGCTTCTCTGGGCTTACACATGACCTGTACTCAGGGATTACTCCAACCAGTGCACAGGGGGAATAGATGTGGTGTCAGAGATCAAAATGGAATCTGTCACATGCAAGGCAAATGCCTTACCCACTGTATTGTCTCTCTGACTCTCAGAATAATTTTTTAAGCTTCACATAATGGTCACATCCCATTCAGAAAAAAAGAAATGTCATAAAATCTGCACCAATTACACAGTGAAAAGTGGTGTCCCCTCCCAGGTCTAAGTTCAGGTTCTTGGCCTCTCCCACAAGATCCGGGCACTAACTTTAGCTCTAGGGTTTAAGACATTCTCCAATCCAGAGTAAACAAACACTCAATATTTATTTGGTGTTACATGGATAGGTGGAAGGAACAATAAGCAAAAGAAAGACTTAACAAATCTCTAATCACCTCTATTATCTTATCTATGTATGAAGTTAAGTGATCCAAGTTAGGAGATCTACACAAAAATACTGATTTTTACCCCCAGAAAAAATAAGACATGGTGCATGGGTGTCTGTAGTATTAAAAACTCTACAAATGAATCTTAAGTAGATTAATAGAGAATTCCAAAAGTCCTTGTTTTATTCAGTGGGTTTTTAACTAATTTGGGCCATAAAATTCAAGGCCTGTGATTTGTCTGTCCCCAGCTAGAGAGATAAAAGGAAAGGGAGTGAAATGACATCAGGAAATTATATTTAGGAAATAGAGGCACATGCATGGGCTCCTTGGTGCCAAGTCTATGTTATCTCCAATCCCTTTGACAGGTGGCATTATCCCATTAGCCCTGTTTTCTAAGTGAGACCCTGGGTTTCAGAGAAGTTGAGTGAGTTAATCTAAGGCCCTCAACAATAGGGAATCACAGCCCTGCAAAGTGGTCACATGGTGTTAATAGTCAATTCCTTTTCAGAATAGAATTCAGTGGTGTTTGGAACCAGGCAATTTTTTTTCAATTTCTAAGCACCATTATTTATAATAATGCTACTGGTAGGATTTTATGGATATCACACCCTCCACCAGAGTGTCCACTTAACCTCCCCAAAGAGTATAAAGAAACAGGCAAACATCTATGTCTGGATAAAGTGAAGTCAAGGAAGAGAGAAGTGAGACCTTTAAGACACACCACACAAAACGCATGAAGGTTTGGGCAGGAGGAATTCCTACGAGAAAAAAAGGACAATCCTGTCTCTCCCCCAAGGCTCAGGCCAGCTGTCAGAGATGAACCCTGATAAAGGCCTGGGGCCTCCTCCTTGAATTCCTTTGTTCCAGAACCCATCCCATTAGAAAAAAGGTCACACATCTTTGGCCCCTTTTAATTTCAGGGGTGGAGAGGTAAAAGCCCAGTCGGGAAAACCTGTGCAATTATGAGCAATTACTTAAACGGCTTTCAGACAAGCCTTGGCCCTCCACCAGCAGGCAAAGGGGCCAGCGTCTGGGTTTTGTAGGCAAGAAGGAGTGAGGGTGGGAAGGTGGGGAGAGGGGGGGAAGACTGCAAAGCCTTTTGTCACTGGGCTGAAAAAAAAACCCACTGGTATTTCCTGCCACTGGACTAGCTGACACTAACCAGCCCCCGCACAGGGGAACTATTCACTTAAAAGTCATCGTTTCCTTTACTTATCTGCCTCTAAAGAAACAAATCTATTAGCAGCAAGAAATCACTCCAGCAGCTTTAACTAAGTGCTTCTGCTGAAAATGCCAAAGACCTGCCTTTGGCTCCTACAGCCCTCATCCGGACCTCCACTCCAGGCAGCAGCTCCGCGCTGGTCTGTGTCAGGAGGGTCTCTGGCCACCACAGATAACAAACAAGGGCCATTACATTCCAAGTCCTTCCTAAACCTCCTCTCCTCCCTTCCGACAAAATCCCAAACCCAATTTCTCCCTGGCAGATCAAAGGCTGCCTGAGCTACAGGAGAGCTCACTCCATCAATAAACTTTTGACACAGGAATAAACAGAATGCACCAATATTTTTCTCCAAGATTTATTTGGGCCATGGAAAAGCATTGCATTGCTTGCTATGCCTTTCCTTCTGAAAACTGGGAATCTGGCACAATGTTCAAAATAGTTTATATTCTGAATTAAAAAACAAAGGTTGCAAAATAGTTCCCCCAAACACTATTCTAGTCTCTGTCCATCTTAAGCACAAAATCATAAAAGGAGAAGGAGTTAAAACAGTTGGACTTTTTATACCTTCTAAAAGCATTTCCAGTCCACTTGAGTTTGCAAGATTAGGAGAGCTACCTACTACTTAAGTACCTAAGTGAATCCAATTTTAACAATTAACATTGGAATTTAGGAAGTGCAATAAAAATTAATATGCTTCGTCCCCCATTCAGTCTTAGGAATTCAATGAACTTCACAGGCAACAATCTGAAATTACAGACCAAAAAGTGCCACAAATCAAAACAAGTTAAATAAAGGACAATGTGTATTTCAGACTTTCTAGCTGTTTGTGAACCCATGAGAAAAATCCATATAATTCAATTTAATTGATTCCTTTATCTTTTATTTAAACTTGATTCTATTTTTGTTGATTATTGTTGTTTGTTTGGGGAAACACCCAGCTGTACTAGGGGTTTTCTCCTAGCTCTGTACTCAGGGATCAATCTCAGCAGGTTTAGGGAATCATATGAAGTGCCAGGAATCAAACCCAGGTTAGCCATGTCCAAGGCAAGCACCTTACCTGCTGTCTCTCTGGTCCCATGATTCTTAAATTTTATTTGATGAAATGTAAGGAAACAGAGCATGAAAAGTTGAACTGTCAATCTAGTTTATAGAGACTCACTAGAAATGCCATTTACACTGGCCCATTAACTAAAATGTAATGTTAGCCTACCTATATATACCTTCTTGTCTATTGCATACATATTAAGTCTTGTATCTTCTTCCCTTATAAGGTGTGCAAATATTTATTTAAGCTATTCATTAATTAAAAATGTAATGATGCTTAGTAGAGTATATTAAACCACCTGGACTTTAAGATCTAGATTAGAGAAAGCCAAGTAAACCTGTGACTTTGGTCAGAAAATTGAGGTAAATGTGTGTCTTGTGATGTAATAACAATGATGGCTTAAGCCCAGAACACAGGCAACAGAGTATGTCACCTTATGTTTTCAACCCAAAGGAAGAATATAGTTTCCTTGCCAGCTACTTGTGTATTTCCTTCTATAGCTTGGCTGAAAGAATGTTGATAGCTACCATGTATGACCATATACTATTATTAGCATGAAGGCCTTCATTGACAAGATCTACATTATTATCTTTGGTTCTGACCAGGGTCCTATGAAACAGATACCATTTAACAGATGAGGTAAGTATTTCCTATAACAGTTTACTGTCTTTCCATGGGCCATGGATAACTGAAAACACTGGAATTTGGATTCAGGCATCTGAGTACAGAGTTAGCATGTGAACTGCCAACTTGAGAAGGTGAACTGGAACCTTCCTTACTAGCTCACGATGTTCAAGCAAGAATCAGTAAGAGCCTTTCTCTTATTCTGTGTCTTTCCTAGTTGTCTCATCCAACCTTGTATGTGATTTGAGAAATGTTTGTACTAACCATGACCATGTTCATATTGTCCTTCTTCAATTTATTATTTTTCAAACACTATCCTCTCATTCTTGTATTTCTGGAAAGTCAGAAGACAATATTTCATGGAAGGCAACACAGATTACAGAGTAAATTGGAAGGGCCTAGAGAGTACTGCCCTGATCTCAGGTGCCTTCTTCCCTCAGTCTTGCCACCTTCAGGATTAAAATAGTGTTCAACATTAATTTTCTTGATGTTCAAGTACACCATCTTAAAGAAGACAGCATGATTTATGGATGTGTTGATCCCACATCAAGAATAGGCCCATTTTTTTTACTTTTTTCTTAGCTTATGATTTGTACTACCTCATTAGAAGGAGAGTGAAAGGCCTTTTGTTTTAAAAGGCCAATATGCAACTGTCTTCAGATCCTGTATTCAATGACTGTTGCTGGCCTCCTCAAATAGTTGACCTTGGAAATTTAGGGTCACAGAACTCTGGATGCCTACATCTCACACCTCTCAGCAAACTCACCTGGAATTTCCCGAAAATGCAGCTCAGCCTCCCTGGCCTAAAACTGCTCTGAATTACTAACCTACCTTGTGGGAACATCTCTCATTCATGCCACCTACAGCCAAAGTAGTGGTAATAATTTGGAGGGTGAAGAAGGTGGGGATCCAAGCCAGAAATGCAATTTTTTTTCTCTTTACCAAGAAGATCAAATTAGTATTCTGCCCTCTGTAATATATAATATCTATTATAACATACTGAGATTTATGGTAAAGTGTAATCAAGGCCAGATTGTTGAAATCAAGAAATAGGGAGAGTATACAAGCCAACAAAGGGAGAACTAATTTGCTCAATGAATCTTCATGAAGAATAATATTCCCTAGAATATATACCTTTCCATAGAATTTCTCAAATATTAGAAGATTTTGCTGACAACGAAGGAGTCTCAGCTCCAAATGTCTCTATGGAGCCAGAGGGAGCAATTAAGAACTTTTCCACATGCCTGCAGCCATAGACTCACTCTCACTTGGGCTCTTCAATCCCAAAGGCATGGCAAAATGAATTCATGGCGCTGATAAAATGGATAACCAACCACCATAGTCTGAACCCACAGCTTTGGCCTCATAAGCATCAGTCTTCCCCCAGCAGTAGTAAGGAGCTGTATGCTCTGTGGTCTTGTTACCTCATATGAAACCACGAAGTCTATGAGTTCCGGATGAGCAAGAGAGAGATGAAGAACTGACCTTAGGGAGGCTAGAGTGAGCATCTAGGGAACAGGAGTCATCTTTGTAATAATGGTGGAAGGAAACAGGCACTCTGGTGATGAATGTGGTATAGGAAAAAATGTAAGCAGGAAAGTGTCACTAACTGTATTGTAACGCACAACATCTCATTAAAAATGGTGAAAAGTCTAGAGAAATTTAGGCTGAACTTGCACATGTTCTCATGCTCAAAAATATTAAATTGCTAGGATATGAAATGGCTGATTTTGAGACTTCAATAGAACTATCACTCTATATAGTTTAGATATGGAAAAGTTAATCAGTTGAAATTAAATTTTATATATGTATTTACATAGAGGCTAAATATTTTTATATGATGATAGATGCAGATATGAGTATACACATTTTAGGTATGATTAACTAATCTATATTTCTCTTTATATATAATTTTAGGAACTTCTTGAGAACAAACTGAAATAAAGTACATTTTAGCTTTCTAATGTTTCACTTCACTCTGGCTTACCATTTGTTTACTGTTTTCCAAAGCAAAATTCCAAACAAATAAACAGTGCTTCTTTTTGTTGAATCCCTTTTCCCTCATATCCTGGTGTTTCCCTTGTTGCTTATGGAACAAGCAGGCAGCTTATTTATCCTGGTTGCCTTCACTTTTATAGTCGTTCATAGGGACTGATGGCAGCAGGGTCTTCCTGCGAACCTCTTCTGCTCTCCAATTCTTTACTCCTAGACTCTGCCTTTCTCTGTATCACTCTCCCTTTCTGTCTCCACCTACCAGACATTGTGGTTGCCTTTTCAAGCTCATTCAATGCTTTCCTGCCCACAGGTGTTTGCTTTTGTTCTTTACTTCACCTGAAAGACTCTTCCCTGTTCCTTCCCATCTTCCATGTCTTACCCCATACCCTAGTCAAAAACCATCTTCACCCAAATCAGTCCTCCCCTCCATCTGTTTTCTCTCTATTACATTTACCTGAGACTTTTCTTTAAAACATTTAGTCTTAAAATATCTTATACACATGATTTTATATTAGCTCTTTCAACCCTTATCTAAATTTTAAGAAGGGGAAAACATTTCTTTTTTGCAAAATCTAACACCCAGCACCCAGGCAATCAGCACATAAATGCCTGGGCTAATTAATGGAGGAAGGAAAGAAGTAGGTGAGGAAAGGAAGGAATTTCTGCATGATCCTGAAGGAAAGAAAGCCTCTGTCAAATCTCTGCCTTGTTATTTAGAGAGTCTGAAAGCACACTGATGGTTTCAAATATCCTGACATTCTACATTCAGTGACATAAGAACTGTCTGAACGTTGAAAATCCTCCAGTTTCAAATGTAAAACTGCCCTCATATTTAAATACTTTGAGAAATATTTTAAGAAAGATAAACTTTAAATGGTATTAATTCTATATGGAATCTAAACAATAATTTCAAATGTAAAATATTACACTCAGTAGAAAAGTGAACATGGGGTAGAGGTTGAGGTAATTAGGGAAAAGTTCATAAAAGGCATAAACTTTCGACTCAGATGGATCATATAGTTGTCATGGCAACTATATCTGATAGTGTATACTATACTGTATAATTATACTGTATAATTGAAATTTGCTGAGAGTTCCCATCCCCAAACATAAATACATAAAGTGATGAAAGTCAAAGTGCTAAAAAATTAAAAGAAGTACAATAATGGTTTTTTGTTTGTTTGTTGGGTTTTTGTTTTGTTTGGTTTGGTTTAGTTTTTGGGTCACAACTAGCAGGGCTCAGGGGTTACTTCTGACTTTATGCTCAGAAATCACTCTTGGCAGACTCGGGGGACCATATGGGATGCCAGGATTCAAACCAATGACCTTCTGCATGAAAGGCAAACACCTTACCTCCATGCTATCTCTCCGGTCCAATGTTTTGATTTTTGTTTTTTGTTTTGGGTCACACCCGGCAGCACTCAGAGGTTACTCCTGGCTCTGTGCTCAGAAATCACTCCTGGCAGGCTCAGGGGACCATATGAGTTGACAGGAATCGAACCGAGGTCCTTCCTATGTTGGTTGCCTGCAAAACAAATGCCCTACCATTGTGCTATCACTCCAGACCCTCATAATAATGCTTAAATATATTTAAAATCTAGATAATGGTAATAATTACTATTTAATGAGCACCATTCCAATATAGGGTATAATATATACTTTCATTAGTCTACAAAGCCCAGGAGATAGGACACTATTCCTCTTTTACAGATGAGATGATTGCTTTGAAAATGATTTGTCAAACACATGGGAAAAAGTCAGTAATATCAGCTGAGCCTTGTGTAGTTCATCTATCATTTTATTTTGGAGATATATGGCATTTGGGGCCACACCCACTAGTGCTCAGGGCTTACTCCCAGCTCTGTATTCAGGGACCACTTCTGGCAGTACTCAGGAATGATATATGTGATGGGGATCAAACCTAGGTTGGCCACATGCAAGGCATGCTCCCTGCCTGCTGTGTTATCCCTCTGGTCCTGGCTGATGCTTTAAATTTCTTCTTTGTTTTGAGAAACCAAAGCATCAATATAGACATGATAATCAACTTACAACTATTTTTCAAGGTAGGAATATAACTACTTAAGGTTGGTATATGTTTCTTTTCATTTCCAAAAGCATTATTTACACCAATTAACCATTTCCCATTTTTTTTTCCTTTTATCTTTTCTTTTTTTTTTTTATCTTTATTTAAACACCGTGATTACAAACATGATTATAGTTGTATGATTACAGTCATGTAAAGAGCACCCCCCTTCATCGGTGCAACATTCCCACCACCAATTTCCCAGATCTCCCTCCTCCCTACCCCCCTACACCTGTACTCGAGACAGGCTTTCTACTTCCCTCATTCATTCACATTTTATGATAGTTTTCAGTGTAGTCATCTCTGCAACTGCACTCATCACTCTATGTGATGAGCTGCATGTCCTGAGCTGCACCTACCAGCCCTCATCTCTCTTGTCTCTGAGATACTGTTAAAAAAGTCCTTCATTTTTCTTAAAGCCCATAGATGAGTGAAACCATTCTGCGTCTTTCTCTCTCCCTCTGACTTACTTCACTCAGCATAATAGATTCCATGTACGTCCATGTATTGGAAAATTTCATGACTTCATCTCTCCTGATGGCTGCATAGTATTCCATTGTGTATATGTACCACAGTTTCTTCAGCCACTCATCTGTTGAAGGGCATCTTGGTTGTTTCCAGAGTCTGGCTATTGTAAATAGCGCTGCAATGAATATAGGAGTAAGGAAGGGATTTTTGTATTGTATTTTTGTGTTTCTTGGGTATATTCCTAGGAGTGGTATAGCTGGATCGTATGGAAGCTCAATTTCCAGTTTGTGAAGGAATCTCCATATCGCTTTCCATAAAGGTTGTACTAGACGGCATTCCCACCAGCAGTGAAAAAGAGTTCCTTTCTCTCCACATCCCCGCCAGCACTGCTTGTTTTCCTTTTTTGTGATGTGTGCCAATCTCAGTGGCGTGAGGTGGTACCTCATAGTAGTTTTGATTTGCATCTCCCTGACGATTAGTGATGTTGAACATCTTTTCATGTGCCTTTTGGCCATTTGCCTTTCTTCTTTTTCAAAGTGTCTGTTCATTTCTTCTCCCCATTTTTTGATGGGGTTAGTTGTTTTTTTCTTGTATAGTTCTGTCAGTACCTTGTAAATTTTGGATATTAGCCCTTTATCTGATGTGTATTGGGTGAATAATTTCTCCCACTCAGTGGGTGGCCTTTGTATTCTGGGCACTATTTCCTTTGAGATGCAGAAGCTTTTCAGCTTAATATAGTCCCATCTGTTTATCTCTGCTTCCACTTGCTTGGAAAGTGCCGTCTCCTCCTTAAAGATGCCTTTAGTCTCAATGTCCTGGAGTGTTTCACCTACATGTTGTTCTATATACCTTATAGTTTCAGTTCTGATATCAAGGTCTTTAATCCATTTGGATTTTACCTTTGTACATGGTGTTAGCTGTGGGTCTGAGTTCGCTTTTTTGCAAGTGGCTAACCAGTTGTGCCAACACCACTTGTTGAATAGGCTTTCCCTGCTCCATTTAGGATTTCTTGCTCCTTTATCAAAAACAAGGTGGTTATATGTCTGAGGAACCTTCTCTGAGTACTCAAGCCTATTCCACTGATCTGAGGGTCTGTTTTTATTCCAATACCATGCTGTTTTTATAACTGTTGCTTTGTAATACAACTTAAAATTGGGGAAAGTAATGCCTCCCATATTCCTTTTCCCAAGGAGTGCTTTAGCTATTCGAGGTTGTTTGTTGTTCCAGATGAATTTCAGAAGTATTTGATCCACTTCTTTGAAAAATGTCATGGGTATCTTTAGAGGAATCGCGTTAAATCTGTACAATGCTTTTGGAAGTATTGCCATTTTAATGATGTTGATCCTGCCAATCCATGAGCATGGTATGTGTTTCCATTTCCGCGTGTCCTCTCTTATTTCTTGGAGCAGTGTTTTGTAGTTTTCTTTGTATAGATCCTTCACATCTTTAGTCAGGTTGACTCCAAGATATTTGAGTTTGTGTGGCACTAATGTGAATGGGATTGTTCTCTTAATGTCCATTTCTTCCCTATCATTATTAGTGTATAAAAAGGCCATTGATTTTTGTGTGTTAATTTTGTATCCTGCCACTTTGCTATACAAATCTATTATTTCTAGAAGCTTTTTGGTAGAGTCTTTAGGGTTTTCTAAGTAGAGTATCATGTCATCTGCAAACAGTGAGAGCTTGACTTCTTCCTTTCCTATCTGGATTCCCTTGATATCTTTTTCTTACCTAATCGCTATAGCAAGTACTTCCAGTGCTATGTTGAATAGGAGTGGTGAGAGAGGACAGCCTTGTCTTGTACCAGAATTTAGAGGAAAGGATTTTAGTTTTTCTCCATTGAGGATAATATTTGCCACTGGCTTCTGGTAGATGGCTTTGACTATATTGAGAAAGGTTCCTTTTATTCCTATCTTGCTGAGAGTTTTCATCAAGAATGGGTGTTGAACCTTATCAAATGCTTTTTCTGCATCTATTGATATGACCATGTGATTTTTATTTTTGTTGTTGTTTATGTTGTGTATTATATTGATAGATTTACGGATGTTAAACCATCCTTGCATTCCTGGGATGAAACCTACTTGATCAAAGTGAATGATCTTCTTGATGAGGCACTGGATCCTGTTCGCCAGGATTTTGTTGAGGATCTTTGCATCTGTGTTCATCAGGGATATTGGTCTGTAATTTTCTTTTTTGGCAGCATCTCTATCAGGTTTTGGTATTAAGGTGATGTTGGCTTCATAAAAGCTATTTGGAAGTATTCCTGTTTTTTCGATTTCATAAAAGAGCCTGGCCAGAATTGGTAGTAGTTCCTCTTGAAAGGTCTGAAAGAATTCATTCGTGAATCCATCAGGGCCTGGGCTTTTGTTTTTGGGTAAATTTTTGATTACAGTTTTAATTTCCTCAATAGTGATGGGGGTGTTTAGATATGCTACCTCTTCTTTATTCAACCATGGAAGGTTATATGAGTTCAGAAATTTATCCATTTCTTCCAGGTTCTCATATTTAGTGGCATAGAGTTTCTCAAAGTATTCTCTGAATACCCTTTGAATCTCTGCAGTATCTGTAGTGATCTCCCCCTTTTCATTTCTAATACGCATTATCAAGTTTCTCTCTTTCTTTTGCTTTGTGAGTTTTGCCAATGGTCTATCAATCTTGTTTATTTTTTCAAAGAACCAACTTCTGCTTTCGTTGATCTTTCGGATTGTTTTTTGGGTTTCCACTTCGTTGATTTCTGCTCTCAGCTTTGTTATTTCCTTCTGTCTCCCTATTTTTGGGTCCTTTTGTTGAGCACTTTCTAGTTCTATTAGCTGTGTCATTAAGCTACTCAGGTAAGCTCCTTCTTCCTTCCTGATGTGTGCTTGCAAAGCTATAAATTTTCCTCTCAGTACTGCTTTTGCTGTGTCCCATAAGTTCTGATAGTTTGTGTCTTTATTGTCATTTGTTTCCAGGAACCTTTTGATTTCCTCCTTGATTTCATCTCGGACCCACTGGTTATTGAGTATGAGGCTGTTTAACTTCCAGGTGTTAAATTTTTTCTTCTGTGTCCCTTTGCAGTTCACATCTAACTTCAGAGCCTTGTGGTCAGCAAAGGCAGCCTGCAAAATGTCTATCTTTTTTATTTTATGGAGGTATGTTTTATGTGCCAGCACGTGATCTATCCTGGAGAATGATCCATGTACATTGGAAAAGAATGTGTATCCAGGTTTCTGAGGATAGAGTGCCCTATATATATCTACTAGGCCTCTTTCATCCATTTCTCTTTGCAGGTCTAGTATATTTTGTTGGGTTTCCATTTGGTTGACCTATCAAGTGTTGACAAGCCTGTGTTGAGGTCTCCCACAATTATTGTGTTATTATTGATATCCTTCTTCAGATTTGTCAACAATTGTATTAAATACTTTGCTGGACCCTCATTCGGTGCGTATATGTTTAGGAGAGTGATTTCTTCTTGCTGTACAAATCCCTTGATTAGTACATAATATCCATCTTTGTCCCTTACAACTTTTCTGAGTATAAAGTTTGTGTCATCTGATATTAGTATGGCCACCCCCGCTTTTTTAAGGGTGTTGTTTGCTTGAATGATTTTCCTCCAGCCTTTGATTTTGAGTCTATGTTTATTCTGACTATTCAGGTGTGTTTCTTGTAGACAGCAGAAGGTTGGCTTCAGTTTTTTGATCCATTTCGCCACTCTGTGCCTCTTAACTGGTGCATTTAGTCCATTGACATTGAGAGAAATAATTGTCATGGGATTTATTGCCATCTTTGTGTAGAAGTTTGGTGTGTTTTTTGTTATGTCTTGTTTTTAGAGTAGATCTTTCAGTTTTTCTTTTAAGGCTGGTTTTGAGTCTGCAAAGATTTTGAGCTGTTGTTTATCTGTGAAGCCGTGTATACATCTGTCAAACCTGAAACTTAGTTTTGCTGGGTGCAATATTCTTGGCGAAGCATTTATTTCATTGAGTTTTGCCACTACGTCCCACCACTGCCTTCTGGCCTTGAGTGTTTCTGGTGACAGGTCTGCTGTAAATTTCAAGGATGCTCCCTGGAATGTAATTTACCTTTTCGATCTTGCTGCTTGCAGTATTCTATCTCTATCGGTGGGTTTCATCATGGTGACTATGATGTGTCTTGGGGTGTTTCTACTGGGGTCTTTTTTAGCTGGTACTCTTCGGGCATGCAGGATTTGGTCACATGTTTTCTTTAGCTCTGGTAGTTTCTCTGTGATGATGTTCTTAACCATTGATTCTTCCTGAAGATTTTCTTCTTGGGTCTCTGGAACTCCAATGATTCTAAAGTTGTTTCTGTTGAGCTTATCAAAGACTTCTATTTTCATCTTCTCATATTCTTTGAGTAAATTTTCCATTGTCTGATCATTTGATTTGAGGCTTTTCTCCAATCTCTTCTGCTGTGTAAAGTTGTTATGCATCTCGTCTTCTAAAGCACTAATTCTATCCTCAGCTGCTGTTAACCTGTTGGAAAGCTCATCCATTATGTTCTTCAATTCGTCTACTGAGTTTTTCAGACCTGTTATCTGATCTGATATTTCAGTTTGGAGTTTTCTGATTTCTATCTTCATATTCTCTTGATTTTTATTAGTGTTCTGATTTATACTTTCTTTGATATCTGTTAGCAACCTCCATATTTCGTCTCTAAACTCCATTTCTGAAAGACTGCTTAGGTAGTTGGTCGTTGTTGGGTCATCAGAGTTTCCATCTTCATTCTCTATGGTTGAAGTTGGTCTGCGTAATCTCCCCATTGTCACGCTTACGCTGTGGGTTTTTCTACGTGTTGTGGTGGTACTCATTGGCTAGGTGGAGTGCGCAGCCGCGAAGCGCAGCGGAGCGGCCGCGCTCTGGCCCCCAAACACTCACCTCAGCCGAGGCAAGCCGTCAGGGGATGCCAGGAGAAGTCCCCAAATGTCCACAATCCACAACTCCAACAGAAAACACACGCCTCAGGAGACACGCCTTGAAGAGATTAATGCTGAAGGAGGTCAAAGTTCCCAGGTTGATGCAGGCTGGGGGAGGTCCCAAAATGTCTGCCGGGCCTAGGGGTCCAGCAGTCAGCCTGATCCGCAACTCCGGCCCCCAAACACTCACCTCAGCCGAGGCAAGCCGTCAGGGGATGCCAGGAGAAGTCCCCAAATGTCCACAATCCACAACTCCAACAGAAAACACACGCCTCAGGAGACACGCCTCAGCCGAGGCAAGCCATCAGGGGATGCCAGGAGAAGTCCCCAAATGTCCACAATCCACAACTCCAACAGAAAACACACCCATTTCCCATTTTTACCAAGAATTAACTGAGCTTTTGTAGAAACATTTTATATGTATGGGAGATATAAGGTGAGTTCTTTCTATTTAGTTTTTTTTTTTAATTTTTATTTTGATCATAGCTGCTTACATATCTTTCACTTTAGTACTTTAGGTACATATTAACATTGAATCAGGGAAATACCCACCACCAAATTTGTCCTCCCCCCAGCCCCATTCCCTTTCTGCAACCCATATCCCCCACCAGAACCCCCCGGGCTGCTAGAGTAGGTGGTCCCCTCTTTGTCTAGCTTACTATCAGTGATCATACATCTGTTTGGTCCTGGTGCCCTCCCTTGTTTCTCCCTCTATTTGAGAGTCTAAGCTAGATAATTCGAGTTATGTGGTTTTGTTTGAGGGAAAGAAAAGCAATAGAATGGGATAAAGATTAAGCAAAAAAAAATTTTTAAAGAAATAATAAAAATATGCTGAAAATGAGCGGAGTCCTTCTAGTGGCTATCAGCCTTGGTTTGAGAGAGGACTTGAAAAAGGTACTTGAAACACCATAACAATACAAAAACAAATGTCAAATTAAATATCCAGTGAGCCCTACAGCAATAAAGAGAAGCACCACACAATAGTCTCGGTTGAGATTCAAATCAGGCCGAAGTGCAAAAAGAAAGAGAAAGATAAGATAAAATAATATAAAATAAAAAAGGAGACATCAATTTCAATATCTACACCAAAATAAAGATGTCAAAAAAAACCAATCAATAAATATGTATATGTGGAAAAATGATTATTTTGTGCCTTTTTTTTTTTCTTTTTCCCCCTGCATAGGCATAGTAACTATTGGGGAGATTATAGAGGGAATTCCCTTGGCCTAGGTGATACAGGGTTTCTCCATCCCTGAAGTTTACTGTCATGGGATTAACTATACACTCCTTGCATGATCATTTACTCTCCCCTCGGTGCTTTTGTGGTGTATAAATCTCTCCCCAGAATAATGTGCAGGAATAAAACACTGAGTGCCACCAAAAAATCTTTATGCAGAACTTTATAGTTGCTAATTTTTCTGTACAAGCTATATCTATCATCAATATCACATGAAACTTAAACATATTAGGAGGAGTATTTCAGTGTCTTAATAGAGAAGGAAATAATTTTTCCTTCCACTACTCAGACAGTTTTCTTTTATCCAGATGACTTACTTTTCTTTTTTAATCTGTCCACCACAGATAGCTTTCTCTGGACTCTTTTCTTTTTTACTTTCATCTTTCCTAGACCTCATCACATGAGTATCTAGAGATTGAGCTTTTAGTCCCTTCCACCTGTCTTTAAATCCCTACTCTGGTTTCTGCATGAAGCTGAAATTCAGTTCCTATCTTAGCTTCTTTCCTTCTGTGAGAGGAGCTTCCAAGTTCTTACCTCTTTCTTCTGACTTTCTATGAAAATGCAAAGGTTCAAGATTTACAGCTCTGCTTAGCAGTCTTTCTTTCCATCTACTCTGGCACTTCACTACTCAGCTAAAAAATGCCACAGCTGAAATAGCAACAGATGGAAGGTTTTGAAGACATCTCCCAACCTCCCAGTTCAAGCAAAAAAAAAAAAATTTAAAAAGTCACAGCTTTCAAACTTGTTACATTATAGTAAGAAAGAAGTGTCCAAGGCTGACCCATATTTTACAAAGGGCTCTTAGAACATCTTTATGAAGCATTAAGCAAATGGCTTGATTTAGTAAGAACCTTTTCATCATGGGAATGGGTTGCTTGCACGTGAAACCTGTCTCTGGTTAGAACAGCAAGTGTCAGTGTCAGAGAACATCTTCTCTCTCCTGGGTTCTAGATGGTAATGTGGGGAAAATAACAGCAAAAAGAACAGAGAAAATACAATGTTGAAAAGCACTGAAAGTAGTATGGCCCCTTGGTTATGGGAAAAAAAAAACATTAGGATCTCAGTTTAGGCACAGAATAATTTGTGATTGTGGACAAAGGAAGTAACTTGTCCAGTTCTCAGCTATTTCACCTGTCAAATTGGACTATTTATAGCACTAAATTTGGCACTTTGTTGTGAAGATTTAACAAGATGTTAGTTACAGAAGCATTTGCTGCTCTCTGGCACCATCTTTCATAAATATTTTCTAGCATCATTACTGCTTCTGTAACATCATTGCGTCTGGCAGCTCCTCATGAAAACATGGGAGTTTAGGGCCAATGAAACATACTCAGGTTTCCTTTATAGATAACCCACACTTTATACCAGATGAAGCAAGTGGAAAAAAGAAAAATAAAGAAGCAAATGGCTTTCCAAATGTTTCCAGTATCAGTGGTCCAGAAGCAGAAAAAGAGAAAATAAAAGTGAAAGGACAGGTAAAGCTCACATCTCTCCCAGTTCTCCATGAGCTACTATGGGTTTAGAAAAGAACCATCCCACCACTCATGCCTCAGTGTTCTTTCTCCAGAGAGCAGATTCTCCCAGAAGAGAGAGAGAACATACCTCACAATGTATAGAGAAAGCCTGCTGAGACTACAGGGAGAACAGGTGTCTGAACCGGGTATTGAGTTGCTGTTGGTGTAGACATTGTAAAAGAGGAAGATTCAATCAGGAGCACACCCAGCAGGGGGACATGAGCAGAACTTTCCACCAATATGGCAGGGAACTCACAGGAGCTGTTCCCCTGACTGCCTCTGGCCACCAGCTCTCCCTTTGAGAGGCAGTAGGCCTCATGGAAGCACACTGCTCAGAGACATTGGTTCAGAGTAGAAAAGCTAAATCAAGGATGTGACACAGTGTAAACGCAACAATTCTGATGCTGAGGCCACCATTCAGAGACTAGCCCCTTGGTTTATGTCAAGCCTAGTTTAAAATGAAACCAGAAAACCCAGCAGCTTCTAGAACTTCAAACACAGGATGTCAGCAAGGAACATTGGAACTTCTTAGGTCAATTATTTTTACAGAAGACAATTGGAGCTACCTATGGATTAATTGTTCATTAATGGCTTTAGGACTAGAAAATCTTTTCTTGCAATGTCTTTTATTTGTCTAAGTCATACCCAGTGGTGTTCAGGACTTCTTCTTGACTGCACTCTGGGTCACTCCTGATAGTGCATGAGAGCTCATATGGGATTCTGGAGATTGAACTCTTGTGGGCAGTATACATGGCAAGTGCCTTACCTGATATACTATTGCTCCAGCCTACAGTGTGTTTTAAAATTCCACCTGATTGGAAAAGGATACCAGCCCAGTGCCTTGGTTACCTTGAAAATAAAGCATCCATTCCCCCTTTTCAGGGAAATTTAATGCTTCTGTAAAATATGACTCTCCTATTTTTGTCATGTATCTTCTCAACTGAAAATGATTTTCAAAGGTTTCAGATATCTGAAGTCACTGTCAGAGGCAAATGATATCAAGAATTTCTTTTTTCTTTGCCCTTTATAAGAAATACTTTCAAAATGCCAGTAAAATCTGCACTCATTTATTTATGCTTCAAATAGTTCAAAACAAGTTCCTCTGCTTCTTTCACCCACCTCAGCTAGCAACCACCCCAGCAAAGTCATAGCAACTAAATCTGACGATTCTGACCCAGTGCCTGCTGAATGTTCCTCCTTTTATAACTACTTGAGCGTGGCAGGCTCTTCCTATTAACTACATTACATCACTATTATCAAAGACGAAAGGAAATTAATTTTGTTTTTCAAGGTCTTGGCAATAAGTCGGGTCTTTACTTCATCAGACATCTGCTGTTTTTCTACGTGTGTCATTTGCGGAGCTGAGTTTTCCTTATGACTTTATTCTCTGAACAATTTATCACGCAACCGTGTTTACCGGAGAACTTTTTTTTTTCCTCTGTATTCAATCAAAAAAAAAAGTGTAACATTAACTTAAAGCCAATATCATCATCTATATTTCATTCTCAAATAGTTTTCTGAGCTTTGAAAAAAGCCAACAACACTGTCAAGGGAAAAATAACCACTTACGGGCCCTAGTTGAAATGTATTGCCAATGCAACTCTACTTTGTTTTAACAGATGGGCCTTTATCAGCAAATTATGTGGGCAGCTCACCAACTTCCTTGAGGGATGGAGGAGTGCTTCCATTTACTTACGCTCTTATCTATTCATTTAAAACCACATTTGACCATAGATTTCTAGGGATTTTTTTTTCACATATTGATACAAAGGATAAACTAGAGAGAATCTTCTGTTCTCTGATAATTAGTCATTTCTGGGCTGATTGATAGCTCTTTAGCTGTATTTTAAACTGGTTTGTTGTTTTTTTTTAATTAGGCGCTTCCCGCAGAGACACTGGCTACTCTAGAGGCAACCCTCTGAAAAAGTGCTTTACAATATTTATTTTGATGAATAAACAAACTACTAGAATTTGACTTATTTTATTTTCCTCTGATCTCCGACTTATTCTTTCGCTTAATGGAGCTACTAACTCTTAGGTTTAAGATTTTGCCAGTCAATACAAGAGCAAAATTTATGGGTTACATCTTCTGGCAAAAATCAAGAGCTTGGGGGCCGGAGCAATAGCACAGCGGTAGGGCCTTGCATGAAGCTGACCCAGGACAGACCTGGGTTCGATCCCTAGCTTCCCATATGGTCCCCCAAGTCAGGAGCAATTTCTGAGCACATAGCCAGGAGTAACCCCTGAGCATCACCAGGTGTACTCCCCCCTCCAAATAAAAAACAAGAGCTCTGGGCCAGAGTGATATTATAACAGGTAGGGTGTTTGTCTTGCACATAGCCAACCAACCTGGATTCAATTCCTGGCACCCCATATATTTTCACCCACTGTTGGAGTAATTCTTAAGCACAGAGCCAGGAGTAACCTAATTATAGAATAGCATGTTTGGCCCCAAAACAAAACAAAAAAAAAGTCAAGAGCTCTAGAAGGAGGTGTGCTGTGGATCTGAAAGACTGCTTCAAGGGATATTCGAAAACAGCCATTTGCTTTATGCTTCATGTATAGGCCTGTGTTATTCTGTTTATATATATAGGTTTTTATAAAGGAGATTTGTGGGGAGAGAGGGAGTGGGAATGGGGAAGAGCGATGAATGATGACTCTTAAAACTTTATTTTGTCCTGAAAATTACTTTCACCTTTCCTTGTTGCAATTTGCCATAATCATTTCCACAAGAATCAAATCCCTGGCCCTCAGTTTCTCTAAACCCATAAAATGAGAAGTTTGAACTTGACCCAAAGTTTAGTGTTCATGAAAAACACCTGGGGAGGTAGTTCAGCATGCAGATTCCTGAGCTCCACACCCAGTCATTTGGATTCAGTACCTTTGAAGTGAGTCCCAGGAAGAGTCCATTTTTTTTTTTTTTTACCATTGCTAACTAAGTTTAATGCAGACAGTCCATGCGTGCCAGACTCAGAGAATACTGTCTGATAAATCCTCAGATCATCCTCTTTTGTGACTCTAAAACAGGATGATCTGGGAAAGCCTTCCACTTATTGACAGACATTTCCCCATTGGGCACTTGCCGTGGCTAGCAGTATAAGCCCAGGCTGAGAGGAATGGGGGTAGTGCTGCCTCCAAGCACTGAGTGAGTGACCCCAGCCCAGACCCACTAGAGTTTCTCCCTGCCTCAGAGACAGAGGGCTCTTCAAAAGGTTATATCCCTTTTGTGTTAAAGTGAGCTCCCCAAACAGTGGACACTTGCATTTTCAAGGTTAAGTGCAGAAATCTTTCATTTTAAAGGCAAGTGGTGACTTTGGGATCACCCATGATTTTTTATTTATTATATGACAAGCCTTCTCCATTAGCCCAAGGAGAGAACGTTGCAGGGATGGAGATTACAACCCACATGACAAATGAACCACAACTGAGCATGGAACATTTCAAAACCACTCATCCTAACCTCAGGCCTCATAAATGAAAACCAGAGAAAGTATGGGCTGGTTTGACCCAGAGGCTGTGCTCATCACACAGATGGAATTCACGGGGCAGAGAAGAGACAGGAGCACAGAGACCAAGGCTGGCTCACAACTCCCTGATAAACTGCTATGTCACCTTGGCTAAACGACATCAATTCTCTGAGCCTCAGTTTGTGAAAAATGAGATTCACCATTATTCCACAAATGCTGAGAGTGTAGCATATCTTGAGTTCAAGCAGTCAATGAAACCAGCCAAAGTTCTATCCCTGGAGAGGAACATACACAAGAAAGAAATTAAAAGAAATTAAAAGGAATAAGAAATACATATCTACTTTAAAAAAAATGTCAAATGAGGGTCTAAGATTGCTATTTCTGTAAGGTGCTCAAGGAGGGGGCATTTGAACAGAGATCAGAATAAAGTGAAGAAGGAACACCATAATATATGAACTAAAGCCATAAAGGCAGAAGCAGAATGCAGGTGCAAAGGTCTTCTGGCATAAATATTGTAGGAGCAATCATCCAGCATCTTAAAAAGAGTGGAAATAATAATAAGCAATGAAGGAAGCTAGACCACAAAGAGCCTGAAATGTGTGTTTGGGGTCTAATTTTATTGACATTGCAAAGAGCAGCCATTGAAGCTACCTTTAAAAAAAGATGGAAAGTCCTTGTGCAATTTGATGATCATTTTCACAAGAATAAAAAAATGTAGGTTTCAGTTTACCTAAATGTATAAAATGAGAAAGTGAAAAAACAGCTACAAGAGCTCAGTGGCTTATGTTGCAAATGTTCAAAGATTAATTTTTACTAAGATTTCACATCCTCATAATTTGGCAGGGGTTCTACTCCACCTCTGAGTCCTCAGCATGGATCAGCCTATACTGAAATTACTGACAAGTCATCCTGTCATCCTGAGAGAGGGAACGAGGCCTGGTGACTCATGTTGGGTTCTGGACCATGGATCTGGAAGGTCAAAGTCATCCAGGTAGAAAGCACTCCCTTCTCCTTGGCCAAAGAAAATCCTTTGACCACAATTAACTTCAAAGATAGTACGTGAGTACCACCCATGGGTCCACAAAATGGAATATTGAGCACTATTCTGAAGAATAGCACTGAGACCAGAAGAAAGCATCAAGACCAATAAGAAAGTTTTTTTTTCATTGATCTAGACAAAAGAAGAAAACTATTTAGACTGATGGCAATAGGGAAGGTATTAAGACATAGAAGCAAATGATCTTTTGAAGGCAGAGATAATAAGATTGGCTGATAGAATAGTTGTGGAATAGTCATAGCCACCACTTAGAGGATTAGTTTGGTGCAGATTGAATGATGCCAGACTGAGTGATGTCACTGAAGTTCATGTCCAGTGCCAATAACATGTAAGGCCTCAATGACAGGAATATATTTACAGTCCTAGATTGAGGAGGCATTATGATAACATAACAGAATTGTCTAATTTTGCAACATCTTTTTTCTAAGATATGTAATTGTTTTACTCTTATATCCCTACTCATATGCACTCACATACAGATCTTGCAAAGCATAGTAGTAATTACCAACTTGAATTTAAGTAGTCTTCACCTTTTACTAAACTCTATAATAATGAATTAAGTTTCTTAGACTTTCAGAGAAGTTTTCATTTCTTCTAAGCATACATTGAGACCCCCAAATAGCCTAATAAAATCATAAAGCCCCCATGCATCTGCTCAGACGTTATAGTTAATAACTATTTCATTTGAGCATGTGAAGTGGGCTGATAAGAAAAGGTATACGTATCAACGACATCCAAGAATGAAAACTGACAGATCACCTGCTTTAGAAGATTTGATTCTTTAGGTTTTAAAGCAAGGGGAAGGGAGGGGAAAGACCTTTAGGGACATTTGCTTTCTTATGGCTTACATTAAACAATTTAATATATAACATGAGGGAGTGAACATGATATAAACAATATATTCAGGAGGAAAAATAAATGACCTCAGTCCCAAGAGGCACTGTTATGCACTGGTACTATTCATGTACATTATAAGGAATGATGTATCAGTTTTACTTCTAATCAGTATCTAAATATATCACAGTCGGTTCCTGGAGTGCATTACACTATCTTGAAATGCATGCTTGCATTTTACATTAATGTGGAAAGTATCCATCCGTTATCAGGAAGAACTTAATTCTATACTGAAAAATGAGGTGTCTACTTGGTATACTTCTATTTTAAGGCTTAAAGTAATTGAGAAACAATATCTAAAATAGGCCTTTGAAATTAAACTACACTATTGTTTATGATATGAATAGAAAGCAAAAAATAGTTTGCTAGGTGTCTGACTCAGAAATATCATCTGTATTTTAGATGTCTCTTGTTTCAACCCCGGTTAGGGACATTTAACTCCAAGGCAGGTAATGTTCTTAAGAATATGCCTAGAGGGCCTGGAGAGATAGCACAGTGGCGTTTGCCTTGCAAGCAGCTGATCCAGGACCTAAGGTGGTTGGTTCGAATCCCAGTGTCCCATATGGTCCCCCGTGCCTGCCAGGAGCTATTTCTGAGCAGACAGCCAGGAGTAACTCCTGAGCACCACTGGGTGTGGCCCAAAAACTCAAAAAAAAAAAAAAAAAAAGAATATGCCTAGAAAAAATTATATAATTTTATACATTTTGCTACCTATGAGTTAGTTATCTTCAGAAACCAACAAAAGATCTCAAAATGCCACAAGCTTCCTTCTTTTTCAAATTGGTTTTTACTTAGTCACATGTCCTGAATCAGAGTTCAAAAAAATACATTCTCTCTCTCTCTTGTTGATATATATATCAACAAGATTAAAAGTATCAATATTGAATACTGCCACATGTGAATGATGGGTACTCAGAAAAATGAGTAGAAACTGAGTTCTTTAGCTAGGCTGTATGCCCCAGGGCTCAATGGATATGCCACAAACCAAACATGATTGATTTATGATAACATGCATTGTGCCTAGAACATTAGTTAGGTGCCATTCAAATTTACAAAACATCAGGATTCCCTCTACTCTCAAATGCCTTGAAACAAGGACTCAGTTGACCTCTGATAAGTACAAATGGTGGAAACTAACTCAACCAAAACATGAAAAAGTATAGGGAGGTGAGAGACCACGTAAAGTATGGAGAAGAATGGATCTAACTCTCCTTCAGGACAGAGAGACAAAGACTTGACTTCTGTTTGGTTCTACAATTCTCTTTGTCAGCCATTTGCTTGGACTAGATTTTCAAGACAACACAATCCTGACACCTCCAGGGACAAGAAGAAAAGCCTTCTTACCAATGGTTTTAAGAACTGGTACTGCCCTTCAACAGATGAATGGCTAAAGAAACTGTGGTACATATACACAATGGAATATTATGCAGCTGTCAGGAGAGATGAAGTCATGAAATTTTCCTATACATGGATGTATACGGAATCTATTATGCTGAGTGAAATAAGTCAGAGAGAGAGAGAAAAACGCAGAATGGTCTCACTCATCTATGGGTTTTAAGAGAAATGAAAGACATTCTTGCAATAATAATTTCCAGACACAAAAGTGAAAAGAGCTGGATGTTCCAGCTCACCATAGGAAGCTCACCACAAAGAGTGATGAGTTTAGTTAGAGAAATAACTACATTTTGAATTTTCCTTATAATGAGAATGTATGAGGGAAATGGAGAGCCTGTTTAGAGTACAGGCGGGGGTTGGGTGGGTAGGAGGGAGACTTGGACATTGGTGATGGGAATGTTGCACTGGTGATGGGTGGTGTTCTTTACATGACTGAAGCCCAAACAACACAATCATGTATGTAATCAAGGTGTTTAAATAAAAAAAAAAATTAAAAAAAAAAAAAAAAAAGAACTGGTACATATATTTGCATTGTAAATGCCTCCAAATCTGTCAATTTCCAGCCAATACACTGAGGTCACTGAACAGAGTGAAAAGGAACTGAATCAATAGTGTACACAGAGGGGGGGGGGGCTCTAAGCCTGGTCAGAGGATGGCAGCAGGTGGGAGACAGCTCCAGCACACCTCTGACCTCTGACACCACACTGCACATCCCTGTCTGTCTCTGCAGAAACCTACATTAGACAAGCTCCTGTTGTCAAGGAATATTTCAGAAGGGGCACAGAAGGGCATAGCTTGCAATGTGGCAATTGCTATTCTACAGGCATACACAAGAAGCAGAGGTGGAGTAGATTATCTGTGTCTTGCATCCCACCAGGCTTAAGTAGAGTTGCAAGCCCTAAGTCTCCACAGTCTGGAGCCTCTTTACTGGACTTGTGAGTAAACAAGTCAGATGGGAACGGTATGCAGAGGAAAGAGCACACTCAAAGATCTGCAGACACACCCCCGGAGGGATTGTTGGAAGGAAGGTACAAGAAACTGAGAGACACAATCAAGGCTGGGCTGGGGTGTGGAGAGGATGACAAATCAGGTCAAGAAAACATTAGGAATACTTATATCTGGTGAGTCTGTATTTTTTTAAGCTATTTTTAGTGGGGGAAGCCGTTTTTACTATGAAATATCAAGTGAGATCTCAATTTATAAAATAAATAAGCCTGTTGTGTCTTAAGATCTATGGTGATTTTTTTTTAACCACTAATCTGTGGATCTGCACATTGGGGCCAGAGCAATAGCACAACAGGTAGGGTGTTTTTGCCTTACATGTGGCCAACCTGGGTTCAAATCCTCAGCATCGCATATGGTCTCCTATACCTGCTAGGATTAATTTTTGAGTGCAGAGCCAAGAATAACCCCTGAACTCAGCTGTGTGTGCAAACCCAAAATAAAACAAAAAAATTAATTTAACATTTATATAATACCTAATTTCTAACTTCTCCAACTATCCCAAAACTATATTTTCCCCCTCCAGTACAGAATACAATTATGGATCTACATATTTTATTTAATTGTGATGTCTCTAGTTATTTTTAATTGAGATCAATTCCTCAGCTTTGTTTTTGTGTATTTTTCTTTAGGAGGGAAGTCACCACTTTTACCAATACCTCATGGTGCTCAGGGGTTATTCCTGGTTATGCGCTCAGAAGTCACTCCTGGCTGGGGGACCACATGGGACTCTGGGAGATCTAACGGCAGTCCGTCCTAGGCTAGCGCTGGCAAGGCAGACACCTTACCTCCTCTAGTGCCACCACACCGGTCCCTCCTTTCCACATTTTAATAACAAAATGTGACTTATTTAGGACTATCTGAAACTCCCTACTAGATTAGATTCAGTGAAACAATGCATGCCAATGCTGTGTTCATTTAAAGGTATCCCATATGGATGGAGACAATATCCTTCTGCCCCTCATTTAAAAAAATCTTTATTAATTATTGGTTTTTGAGTCACACCCAGCTGTGCTCAGGGGTTACTCCTGGCTCTGCACTCAGAAATCACCCCTGGCAGGCTGGGGAAGCATATGGGATGCCAGAAATCAAACAGGGTCCCTCCCAGGTCAGGCGCATGCAAGATAAATGCCCTACCGCTGTGCAATCTCTCCAGCCCCAAGTGTCCCTCATTTGTAATATGAATTTTTTTATCTCCAAAATGTTTCAACTTCTCCATTTTATATTTAGATGTTATTGGTTAGATGAATTCTAGATTTGAGAAGAAACATTGTAACATGAGGCAAATGACCAGTTTGTGATCAGAATTTCTCTCCCTGAGAAATTTAGATAGGACTCAAAAAGTCATCTAAAGCAACTTTCCTGTGATCTTGCAAAGCAATGACTTCCCATTTGGACTCCTTTCGTACGTAGCATTCATCACAAATATGCTCTCTTTATTAACTTCTTTATTCATTGTTTTATTATCAGTACGAACTCAAAATGGCCCTTTAACTTTTTGCTTGTTGTTGTTTGGAGGCTGAACCAGGCAGGGCCTGCTCAGGGCCTACTCCCTGCTTGGAAGAGCAGCTGGAAGTGCTCAAGAACCATGTGATACTGGGGAAGGGGGGGGAATTGAGGTTATCACCTGCAAAGCACATGTTCTAGCCCTTTGAGCTATCTTCCTGATCCCATCCTCAGCATTTTATAATTCATGGTTATCAAATAACCTATAATCTGACTGCTAGAAATGCCCTAAGCATGGCTCCTATTTCCTGTGATACAAGCTGTTAAGATTTTTCAGCTTCATCTTATACCTACTCTGCTTCAGTCCTGGAACCAGTCATATCTTCAAGAAGACTTGTCTTCTTTGAGTTGGAAAATATCATTAAAGCCCAAGATCTGAACACAGGTGGTGCTCACTGCTCTTGGGATGTCATTGTTTCTTGACCTCTGCTGCTAATGAGTTGACACATGTATAAATTAATGTACACTTAATACCATCTCGCTCTTTTTCTCTCTAACACACACACACACACACACACACACACACACACACACACACACACTTGACTCCTCACCAAATCTCTAATTCCATTATCATTATCACCAAATCTCTAATTCCAATCCACCCCATGGAATTCTTGCTAGACTGTTTCATTCTCTTCTATTTTTATTACTCAATAAAGAAAATCATTGCTCCTAATATGAGCTAATCTATGACTCAGTCATAAACAATATCTAAAAACTTTCAAAAGGAGAATTCTCCCAAAAGTATCAATGTGCTGATAAATTCTTGGATTACATTTTCCCCCTACTTCATTGTAGTAATGTTGTTTCACGTGAAATACAGCTGGGTTCGCTTACTTTGATTTACTTCCAATTATAAGAGTTATTTAAACTTCCTTCATTGATCATACTTTTGTTTTTGTTGGGGGGCCATGCCTAGTGGTGCTCAGAGGTCACTTTCAGAGATGCTCAAATAATGATAGAATTGAACCTGGATCTCCCACATGCAATATTCTATTTTTTCAAGTGTGTAAAATATTAACATGCTTTCTAAATAGTATAAAACATATACTCAAGTATTAAAATGAAATACACAGATATTAATGGATAAACAGATTCAGAATTAAATCCTTTATATAGAGACAATTTATAACAAAGGAGGCACGAGTATAAAAAGGAAATATTCTCTTCAAAAAATGATGTTTGGAAAACTGAATAGCCATAAGCAAAAGAATGAAACTGGACAATGATGTCAAGCCAAGTACAAAAGTCTTTAACAAAGTGGAATAGACTTGGAAGTTAGACTACAAACCACAAAATAAATTAAGAAAGATAGGCAAAACATTTAGTGATATTGCTTTCAGTGATGTCTTTGGGAATTTAACTCAAACAGTAATAAAAATAAAAACAAACAACTATGATTATTCAAACTAAAAATCTTCTACACAGTAAAAGAACCATGATTAAATTATTAAAAAAAAAGCCTGAAAAAATGACTTTATGGACTGAGTGCATGTTTTGAATGTAAAAGATGTGAGTTCCATCCAGATGCTGCATTATCCCCCCAGAACTGCCAGGACTGACTCCCCAAGCAGAAAGTCATAAGTAGCCTCTCAGCACCACTGGATGTGGTTAATAAATTATCCATACAACAAAAAATAAAAGAAGCTTCTAATAAATAGAAGCTTCTAATAAATAGGATATAATATTCATAAACCACACATTGGCAAATAACTAATATCCAAAAAATATAAGAAACTCACAAAACTTAACAACAACAAAAACATTTGAAAGTGCTGAGAAAAACTCAACAAACACTTTACCAAAGAAAATAGATGGTCAACAGATACATTTTTGAAAGGTTATTTAATAAAAAAGAAACAAAAAGATATTGGGTCTGTATCTCACCATATTCAAAAGTGAATTCAAAAATGAATTAAAGACTTCAAAATTAGACCAGAATCCATAAAATACATAGAGGAAATATAGGGTGAATTCTCTAGGATCTGAACTTTGAAATATCTTCAATGATTTGATCCCACGGGCAAAGATAGTAAAAAAAATATAATAAATAAATAATAAAAATAAAAACATTAAATAAATAAATAGTGTGGTATCAAATGAAAAGGAAAAGAAGCTCAGGCTAACATTAAAAGACATCTTGTGAAATGTGGTAGATATTTTCACATAGTACATCAGATCAAGTCAGAATGTCCAATATATATATATATATATATATATATATATATATATATATATATATATATATAGCATTCACAAAGCTCAGCACCAAGAAATAAATGGCCACATCAAGAAACAGAGAGAGGCCTAGAGTTCATTACAAATCTTCTAGAATTTATCTAGCAAGTTTTCTGTTGTGCCAGTAAAGCTTCTATACATTATCTCCCTATGTAAAAATTAAAGAAATGGAGAGAGGACAGGAACAATTTTATGAAGAGAACATGGGAATGACCAACAAACTCTTTAAAAAATTCATTGTCATTCATTAGGGAAATGCAATTTAAAATAAAAAAATGAAGTATCTCAAACTAGTGAGAATGGCATACAACAAAAAAGATGGAAAACAACCAGTTTTGGCAGGGATGTGGCTAAAATAAAAGGGAATTCTCATTCACTACTGGTAGAAATATTGTCTGATTCAGCCTCTATAAAGAACAGTTTTGAAATTTCTCAAAACAATAAAAATAGAGCTTCCTTATGACTCAGTGACTCTCTACTTTCTGGCATCCCAAAAACACAAAAACATTAATCTAAAATGATATATGCAGCTCACAGTAAGAAGGCCAGAATATAAAATGTCCAGCAAAAGATGAGTTGATAAAGTAGTGTGGTATTTATACATTACAGAACACTATGCAGTTGAAAGAGGAAATCATGTCTTTTGCTGCAACTTAGATGGAACTGGAGGGTACAAGCAAAGTGATATTAGCCAGAGGGTAAAAGACAAGCACTGGATAATCTCACTCATCTGTTTCAAATAGGAAAATAAAACAAGGGAATAGATAAATTCAATTGATAACAAATGCTGAGTACTGGAGTGCAAACTGAGAACAATAGATGGGGGTGTGCAGAGAATAGGAAGACTGCATGTCATATAGAGGTGAGAGGGGGTGCTTGGCATTTTGGTGATGGTACACCATGATCATAACTTCAATATTGTTGTAAACTAACTTAACTAAACTCATTTTAATACTCATTATCATCTATCAGGAAAAAAACAATGAAATATTCTCTCAGACAATAAGAATGGCCTACACCAGAAATAATAAGTCCTGATAAAATTGTAGAGAAAAAGAACCTTCATCTACTGGTTGGGAAGAATGTAAATTGACTCAAACTTTATGAAAACAAGCAGTATAGAGAGTTCTCAAAATATTAAAAATTGAATTACTATATGATCCCTCAAAATGGCACTATATATTCACTCAAAGAAACACGAACACTAATAAAATTTATAATGTACAGGGCTAAAGTGCTAATACAGCAGGTAGGACGTTTGCCTTACATGTGACTGACCCAGGTTCAATCCCTGGCATCCCCCAACCTTGCCAGGAGTAATTTCTGAGTGCAGAGTCAGAGTTCAGCTTGAGCACTGCTGGATGTAACAAAAAAAAGTTATACTGCCTATTGCAACATTAATTACAATAGCAAAATTATGGACATAAATTGTACCCAATGGCAGATAAATTGATAAAGATATGAAATAGATAGATAGTCAGAGTGGAATCCTAGTCAGCATAAGAAGAAACAACTTCTGCTACAACAAACAAAAAATGAATGGAACAGTACGGGGATTATGTTAAATAAAAATGTCAGAGAAAAAACTTTCTTCCATATGTAGAATATAAAGAAACACAGTAAAGGAACAACAAATAGAGTCATCAGACTAGAGATTGGGTCTATAGAACTGACCTTACATGGAAGGAGACCTTTGGGACACTAGTAGAGAAAAGGAACTGTCTGGTGTTGGGTGTAGTATTGGAGTGATATATGCATGAAAAGTATAATTAACAGTATTGTAAATCCAAGAACCTCAAGAAAAAATAGTTTTAAAAAAGTCAAAGGGGGAAAGACAAATACCAGATGTCTCACTCAAATGTGGGATAAAATGTGGTATAGAAGGAAACAGACATCACCAATGAAAGTAAATCCTTGTATTCTGAATTCCGATGAAGCTACCAAAGAGAAGCTGGGATTCTCAGAGGGAAAAGGAGCCCAATGAACTGTGGTGAAAGGAAATCCAAATGAATTCAAATGTGGGATGAATGTAACATAGACATTGAAATTATGAAATTGTGTCCCTAAAACATACAAATATTTTTAAATTAGTAGCATTCCTTTTCTGGAATAAAAACCCTCAAATAAGGAGAGGAGAGAAAAACTACAGATAGGTTTGATGGCTATGGGGAACAGAAACTAGGATAATTTTATTAAATTAGGACATGGTTTGAGACCAAGTTCTGTCATCTAAATGATGGGAAAGTCTACAAGTGGAAACGAGTTTCCATATCCTCTGTTTGAGGATATGACATCTGGTAGGATGGAAACATACCTCTGTCAAGCACAGCTCTGGGCAAGAAACTGCTTTGGACAGAAAGATAGTGAATTCTATTTTTGATATGTACTATGTACTGACCCAGCATATCTTCTGGAAAGTCAGAAGCAATAGGACCAAAAAAGAGGGGAAGGGAATAATAACAGCAAGAAAAGGGAAAAGAGCTAATGAAAACATGAGGCAGCTGTCTTGAAATCACCTATCTTTATTGGACATTAATCTCTTACCAGGGCTACAAAGCACCATCTAGACCTGCTCCCCAGCTCCTGCTATCCTGCCCCACCAGCAGCCCCAGCTGCACTTTTTGTAAGTGCAAAGGGGCTTAGTGACTTTGTAAATCCCTAGCCTCCAAACTCTACCACATCTTAACAGAATCAGCTCAACTTTCAATATTTCAATTTCTCTTCTGTAAAATTTTGCCCTCGTCACCTCAGGTTATCAGATATCATCTCCTTTACACTTTAATAGATGCTATTCCAGCATTCTTGAACCTCTCTATACCCACAGATAGGCACCTGTCCATGGACCAGTGGTTGGAGACCACTGAGATATACAGTTCTCTCTATTGCTGCTATCCAATTCTCTATTGCACCTTGACCACACAGGAACATAAGCTGGGAGCTAATTTAATACATTTAGACTTAAGCTGCCCTACATAGGGAGTCTGATTACTTGGGCTGGGATGGAACTCAGCATCGGTATTTTTGCAGAAGGTCCAAGGTGACTTTGAGTAGCGTCCAGCACTGCTGCTTTCTGCATACATTCCACATTTTGCTTGTTAAGACAGGTTCTTCAAAATTATCTTGAGCCTCTGACAGCTCTTCAGAGAAGAAATAGATTGCTTAAATCATTCTTTTTTCACCCCAAACTTCCAGAGCATTATTTTCCATGAAATTCTTTTTGGAGAAACATAAATACCATCTTCCCCACAAGAAGAAAAGAATGTTCCTCCCCACCCAAAAGAAACCCACTCCTTTTGCCCGCACCCAAGTAGACTTGAAAGCAAAACACAATGGGAGTTTGGGATGTGCAAGCTAAGCCTGGAGGAGAGGAATCAATAGCAGCTAGTCTGTCAAGTAGCACTATCAGAGGGGTTCCAGTGACCTTAGGGACTGGCAGGCTGGGAGACTCCTGGAGGGCAGTGCTCTCCTTGGCAGTTTGTACAAAACCTACTTCATATGCTGCTGGCATTCTCTCAGGATACATGTACATATGAACTGCTTTCTATGCCACCACCTGGTCCATCAAACCCAGGTGTACACTTGATGGCAGTCAACTCCTCCATAACTTCAGGATTACTTAAAACTCTAGTCTGCAGGAAAAGGCAAGTAAGCATAAGCAGAGTCCCAATGAATGGTCAGACTCTAAAAAGACAGGGTGGCTTAGAAGAGAGTGGGACAAGCCCTTGCTTCCTTACCATTCATTTACTTTAAAATGATGAAAGGGGGCCGAGAGATAGCACAGGTCTAATATTCATGACTATTACACACCAAACAGCTAGTTTGCTCCCCAGCCCACACAGAGCATTGCTTGGTATAACCCTGAGCACTGCTGGATCTGAGCATGACCGCATCCTTAGATTATAGGACTGCAGGCCAATTGGCCAAGAATTGCAGGAAATGGCCTTCTGGATCTCCTGAGCACCACTTGAGAGGCTTCCCCATAACCCTCTCCCTCCCCCCCAACAAACAAAAACAAAACAAGAGAAACTTAAGAAAGAACATAGCTTTATGGTCTGTTTCTTGATTTATTTGCAAACCTTTAATTGATCTGATTTCAATTGTTCACCCATTAGTAATATTTGTATTAGGAAGGTTAAAGCTATACCCTCCCTGGTGTCTAAAATCCCAAGACTATTCCTAGAAATGAGGCTTGCTGCCTTGAGTCACTAAACTGCCTACCAGAGACCCTGACACCCATAGATCTTAATTATAAAAATGGCTAATACCTCTTCAAAAGTGCAATAACAGCACTTCAAGGATGGTGCAGGTGCCCATGCAGTCCTAAAGCATTTCTGAAAAACTGGTGTTGGGCACTGGGAATAGTTCAGAGCTAAAATGGCTGCCTTGTAGTACAAGGCCAAGATTGTGATTCCCTGCACCATGGCATGTGCTGAGTCTGATCTTAGTGGCACTGCCATGTGGGATCTCCAGAAGCACCACAAAGTATATCATCTCACCAAAACCAAAAGTGTGCAAACACCACAATGAAATGTGGAGGATCAACAACTATTCCAACAACATGCCAAGCCTAAGCCACATACAGAACTTAGGAAACACCAGTGGGCTCAGTGTCCTGGAAAGCCAGACCTCTAGAGCAATGCTCCACCTCAGCCTCTCTCTCTTCCTCATCTGTGTTCTGAACACTGCATGGTCTACTAGGAACTTTTACTAAAGAGCACCTATTTTATTCCCATTAAATGTCAGAAATACTCCAAGCAATAGTTGGATAAAGCAAGAGACCTAAATATAAAAGGAAAAGAAGACAACTAGTTTGGTCACCAACATGAACAAGAAATTTAAGTTCTGTGAGAGATCTGGGTTCAATTTTGGCACCAAATGCTCCCCAGAATACCAAGTATGGAGTAACCTCTGAGTACCATCCAGTGTGGCCCAAACAAACAAAACAAAGTTAAAAAATTTAAGTCTTCTGTAATCTACACCCTTCTTTTAAGATAGATAGATAGATAGATAGATAGATAGATAGATAGATAGATAGATAGATAGATAGATAGATAGAGATAGATAGATAGATGATAGATATAGATAGATAGATAGATAGATAGATAGATAGATAGAGAGAGAGAGATAGATAGATAGATAGATAGATAGATAGATAGATAGATGATAGATAGATGATAGATAGATGATAGATAGATGATAGATAGATGATAGATAGATAGATAGATAGATAGATAGATAGATAGATAGATAGATAGATAGATAGATAGATAGATAGATAGATAGATAGATAGATAGATAGGCAAAGGGAAGCCACATCTGACTGTGTTCAGAGCTTACTTTTGATTTGATGTGCAGGGATTGTTGATTAATGTTATTCAACAGGATCACTCCTAGCAGTAGTTTAGGAAACCAAATGTGGTGTCAAAGATTGAACTCAAGGCTTATAAATGTTAAAAAAATTTTGATTACAAGCAGTATTTCAAAATGAAGGTAGGGAGTAAACTGGTTACTAGAATAATAATGATAGGAATATGTTCTCACTGATAAAATTAGAAGCATTCCAGTGCAAGTGGATTGATGACAAATATGTTATAGACCAGCCCTATCTCCAGTTTGCATAAATTGAATATAAGATTCTAGGCCCAGCCCATAGCCAAGAAAGAAGATTGCACAGGGTGTGAATATAAGACACAGGCATCATGGGGTGCCAGTACAAAGGCTGGCTGCCTGCTGTTTCCAATTATGAATTGTGAAGTGTTCTGGATTCCAGGTGCAAGCTCTAAGGTAAGGAAAAGCTGCCTCTGGAATCCTGCCATTGCCTTGGTAGCCTTTTGGATAAGAAAGTAGGCATGGTACCCTCCCTAGAATATCACCCAATCCTGAGTTCCCTCATCAGCTCCTTTTTCTCCAGAATGTTCCTCTCCTCTCCAACACAAATGAACCAAGCCTATGTCTTGGATCCTCAAAGTGTCAAGTGTATTTTGGCAAATGCATTTGCCCTGAGGTATTCATGTTCATGAGGCTTACATTATCCTTCAGGAAACACATTTGGATTTTAACAGAGGCCTCTGGTGACAGCACCTCCCTGCGCAGCTCTTTGGAGGAGACTTTGGAATGCAGAACTTTCATGCTGAAAGGGACCTCAGAGATCAGAGTCAAATATCTTCATCTTACAGATGAGACTGAAAATTAAGGCCCAAGGGCAAACACATGACCACAGATTGGTCCAAGTTCACAGAGACAGATTTGTAGAGATTTTTGCCATCAGTCAATCTTCTGTCTTGTTCTCTCTCAAATGCATAAAAGAAAAACCTTTCTGTCACCCCCAAAATGGGCCTAAGGGGTGGTAATGTTAGTAACAGAAAGGGCAAAGGACTGTCAGTGACAGCATTCGATGCCAATTGTTTGTTGGTTTGTTTTTCAATGCCTAAGTTTTTTTTAACCACTGATTTACAAAGCTAAATACAATTTAGAAGTACAGCCTCACATCGTATGCACTTCTTTGGGTGCAAAAGGCTCACCACTCCCACAAAGAAAGTTCCAGCAATCCAACTATTACAGTGACCCCTACTGACTTTTCTCTTCTCCCTAAGTTAACCAATCTCTATTTTCTTTTATTTTTTACCACACCCAGAAGTGCCCAGGGCTTCCTTCTGATTCTGCACTCAGGGATCACTCCTAGTGGGGCTCAGGGGACCCTATTGGGTGCTGGGGATAGAACCTTTATCAGTCATGTGCAAGGCAAGAACCTTACTGCTATACAATAACTTCAATCCCACATGCTCTATTTTGTTGATTATAAGATCTATTTTCTGTTGCAATCTATTCATTTGCTTTTGTTGTCTATATTCCACATAGGAGAGAAATTAATTGACAATCATCTTCCACATTTGAGATAAGTAACTTATTTCACTTAACAGTCACTTAAATTTTCATCTATTGTCATGAAGTCTCAATTTCCTCTTTCTAAAGAGCTGTTTGATTTTTCAATGAGTTTATATGCCACAGCTTCTTTATCTGGTCATCCATGGATGGGCATTTAGGTTGATTTTCAAACCTTGACTATTGTAATACTGGGGTGAACATAGAGAGCATTTCTATTCTATTCATATTCTATGAATATGAATATATTCTATCATATTATATATGAATATATTGTATTCATAGCCTTTCAATTCCATACTTTTCTATTGATTGTATAGATACTTACGAGTCATTCCCTTATCCTTGTGGCTTTGAATTGTATTTCTTTAAAGATAAGTGAAAATTGAGCATTTTCTCCTATGTCTATAGGTCATCTATATGTTTTCTTTGGAGTTGTGGCTCTTCAAATCTTGCACCCATTTTATAGTTGAACAAGACCTAATGTCTAGTCAATTCTTCTGGTAATCCCAATTTCACTCAATGCTTCTCTGTTCTCCAAACACACTCCCTCCCACCACCACCATTACTACATGTATCACTCTCTGCTCATGCTGATCATTCTGGCATCCAGTAGAGTAAAAGTAGAGACTACCAGGTAAGTTTGAATATCACTGTCCTTTGAGGATTACATCCAAAGCCAAACAATACCTCAACTCTAGAGGTCTACAGTCCTCTGGGACAGGCTCTGCAAAACACTGACAACCAGACTATCCTTGAAGGCTTGTTTCACCCCCTGGATTTTTTTCTCTATGCAAATGTCATCGTTATTTTATACCTCAGCAAACACATGTACGTCTGTTATACAAGCTGATTTGTACAACTTCATCAGTAGAAAGAAGTAAATCTCTAAAAGACCCCAGCAAAGAATTTCAATTCCATTATAACATCTCAACATAAGGAAGAGATTTTAATTCTGAGTGCACTCTAAAACCCAAGATTTCTTGTTATTCTTCTAGAGTCAAGAAATGGACAGTAATATTTAGAAGCAAAAGAGTCACATCTTTAAAAACCCCAGTTTCAAAATATTTGGTAATATTTTAAAGTTTGTTAGACTTGTGTTATAAGTGTGATGGGTTTTGTTTTGTTTGTTTTTTGAGCCTTCAAAAAGAAAGCATAGTCCAAGTTTTATGGACAGGACTGGGACTATGTGTAAATGCACATTTGCATGTATGCACCTACAAACTTCTAATAGAAAACTTCAACAGAACATTTATATGGCTTAAAGCAACTATTAAATCCTTGAAGCTTCAGGCTTTCTGAAGCTGGGGATTGAAGAAGCTGCTGCTGCCTCCCAACTGTCCTTCTTTGTATGTCTGCATCAAGTGATCAAGTGCCCCATTACACTTCCTAGAAGAGTTTGGCATACCTGAGTCAGTCAGTGTAAACCAGTTAGTAGTACCTTTTAATTTGCCCTATTTATACCCCAACAGTGATGAGGTATTTCCTGCCCTGCCACAAACCATGCCTCTAGGTCAAACATCTCCCTGCTCACATTTTACTCATCAAAGACCAGGAGAAAATGATTGGGCAGGGTTTACACAGAAAAGACATCAAAGATCTGGCCAAAATGGGCCTAATGAATGGCTCCAGGGTCTGTGGGGACTGAGGAAGAGCTTCTCATATCCCTCAAGTGATGTAAGGAAGGTCCCACCTGATCCTCAGTCCAGGCTTCTCTTTACTCTACAAGAAGTGTTGTGTATTTGCAAATGCTATAGAAGCCAAATGGTGCAGGAAGTGTGAGGTTTCCCTCCCAAATGCCTGACACATGGCTATAGCTCACAAACATCTCTGAGAATAGAGATTTCCCTAGGGCATCACAAAATTCCCTATTGCTCTTACTTAATAGTTTGCCTTGTCTCACAGAAAAACTATGGCCCATTCTTCATTTACTCAACAACTTTTTATTGCACTACTACTATGTGTCAGAGGTAAGAAAAGGCTAAGTATCACTTTATTATATTTGACTTCTAGAGAAGAAAACAGCATCAACTTCCAATCCAGGTAGCAACCTCTTTCTGCAATGGTTCCAAGATAATAACAGTTCTTTTTTGTAAACTTTTTATTGACACAAAAGGGCCTAAATTTCAAGAGTATACTAGATGAATTTTCACAAACATCACTCCAAGAAACCATATTTGACCTCTATTTAAAACAACATATCACTGTAAGGCTTGGTAGTCCAGATGCTGCTCTGATGCAGAGAAATGAAGAGACAGTCACTCAGGCAAAAGCTCAAGTGGGTTCTTTTATTCTGGCCGGCCAGGGTCCAATGCTCATTCAGAACTGAACAGAGGCAAAGGACCACGTGGCTTTCTTTGTTCATCCTTATATACCGTAGGAAGGGGAGTGGGGAGAGGAGGTAGGGATAATTTTCTTATAAGGTCATAACATTTGCTAAGACATTCTAAGGTAGTATAAGTTCCTCATAAGGGCATAACATCCACTTGAGGTAGTATAAGTTCCTTATAAGGGCAAAAAAGGTTAGATAGGTTAGACCTTTAAGTTCCATGAGCTACAGCAGTGGGGGGCTGGTGTAACTAGTTGTTGACTTCCCTTTTCATCACCAGCAACTGCAGTAACTTACTTCTATGTTCTTCAGTTACTGTCCTCTAGCAAAATTGACTTCTTTATATATATATATATATATATATATATATATATATATATATATATATATATATATATATATATTTGATTTAAAGATCATGTATTACAAAGTTGACATAGTTGATCATAATACATTTGTTTTCAGGCAAGTGGTAACAAAATTATTTAAAAAAATAAATAAAAAATAGAGCAACAAGAAAATTTATGAAAATTTTCTAATTCACAGTCACTTTGTGAAGGTTTATTAAGTTTTTGTTGCTACTTTTGATTACTTTTTTGATTCTGAATATCAAATTCAGAATGGTGGCTTCAGATACATATTGGCATCTAAATTGGTATATTTTTACAGGAATAACAGTATTTTAGGGCCTGGAGAGATAGGACAGCGGCGTTTGCCTTGCAAGCATGGACCAAAGGTGGTTGGTTCGAATCCCGGTGTCCCATATGGTCCCCCGTGCCTGCCAGGAGCTGTTTCTGAGCAGACAGCCAGGAGTAACCCCTGAGCACCGCCGGGTGTGACCCAAAAACAAAACAAAAAAAACAGTATTTTAAAAATTGGAATTGTACCATGGTCCAGTAATTCCAAGTACTACTGCTGATATCTTTGGCTTTTGTGGGACATTTTTAAGCTGCCAGGCCTTAGGGAAGTACAAGAAGATGTATGGGGGGAGGGTGCCCATACTCATTCCATAAAAGTCCTGGTGATATCAGTTTAAATACTAGCATACTTGGAGTTTTTGTCAGATTGATGTCTTTGCACAGAGCCAGAGATGAGTGGTGAAACTGGGCCATTGTTGAAGCAGAAGTTGTGGGTGGTGGGTGAAACTGGTGTGGCTTTGACAGGGTGGGGACTTGGATTGCCCTCTCCTCCTTAGAGAGTCATCATCAGTTTCACTGCTGGTGTGTCCAAATTCAAACATGGCAACTGCATTTGTGGGTCCCAAAACTGATTTCTGACATGACAGATAAGTTTTACTTTTTTTCAAATGTAATCTAAATAGAATTATTTTATGTCCTCTTAGATTGGAGACAGGCTTGCCAAGATGTGCTCACTGAGCCTTGGGCCACTTCCTGCAATATTCCACTTGGCATGAAGACCAGAGATGATTTAGTATTGTGTTTGGCAAAGTGTTACTGCTTTGGCCCAAGGATGACTAAGGGCCTAGGATACCCAGAAGTGCTAGGGGAACATGTAGTAGATGCAAAACATTCCCTCCAGCCTTTTGAATAATATCCATCAAATGACATTTTACTTCCTATGCTAATATTTAGCTTGTGAATCAACCATGTTTTTTTATATGGTTATTGTTTGTTCCTCTTCATTGCTGTACATTTCATCATGTGGTTATACTATAGTGCATTTATCCATCATAAAGTCAGATCCAATCATAGGCCATTATATTGTTTTATATACCTCCTGGTGAATATTTATATTTCTCTTTGCCATTGACTTGGGAGGGAGTTGATATGTTCTCTTAAATCATTATCATTTGAAAGGGTTTCAAAAAGTTGATTGTAAATCTGTCTCTCACTACTGATGGTATATAAGGTTATTCATCCACCAACTTCCTTTCTTTCTAATTTAGAAACATGGTTTGGTTCTAGTACATATAATGAGTTGTAGCAACAAGGGGTGATATGGGTCCAGGATGGGAAAGTATTCTTTGTGTCTTGAAAAGTATATTCACTTAAGTCTCATGTTGGGGGTGAAGTCACTGGGCATCCTAAGAAGTCACAGGGCATCCTATGAATGAAAACATAACCTGTCCTGGGCATGGACAAAGAAGCACGAAATCTTGCACAGGGGCTCTTGAAACACAGCCTCTCTAGGTCATCAGCTCTGTCTAATTTCATACCTTTGTTAGCCAGCTTTGACTGGCTGGCTCTAGAAAGTCTGCCAGTGCTTTGTCATACACCCAAGCAATCAACATCTGGCATCTTGAACATGCTACTGCTGCATAGATGGCAGGATTCACCTGATGCCAACTGGCACAGCCCCACCTCAGTATGTTCCAAAAGGTGAGGTCAGCTGGTTACCATGCCAGGACTCAAGCTGGCTCCCTATGAAATTCATCCCCATGAGCTTGGTAAGGTTGGGCTCCTCCTGCTTAGAACTAGATAAACTTCCCATCGCAAAGTTTTCCCAAAGTTCCAGTCACTTGTGAGTTTATAATTTATGTGAACTGGAAACTATTTTATATAACAGGGGACTAGAAGTTGCTAGAGATTACAGGCATGTACTACAGAGCTTACACTTCACAGAGTAGGAAGTTCAACCTGAATTCCACCCAAACTGTTTTTCTAAAATACCTGGAATCATAAGTATTTTAGTGACAGACTAAATGAAAGATTTTAAAAATAATAAGCAGTCGAATGTTCATTTGGTGAAAATAGAAACTAATCAGACATGAATACCAAATCCAAAGTCAACGACAACAGAATCGATACCCAATCTACAACAAGCTGTATGAGGGGGGGAACCATTGCACTAGCATAACAGGGGTAAAGGAGGGAGATGTGGGATGCATGCTGGGAACAGGGGTGGAGGAAGGACAACACTGGTGATGGGAATGTCCCTCACTTATTGACATTATGTGCTTCAAATATTACTGTGAGAGAATTGTAATTCACTTCTACCACATAAAAACAAAAAAAAATAATAAACAGGATAATTAATTATTGAGAAGAACAAGAAAATAAAAATTAAAAGACCTGGCTATAATCCCAATATGGGAAAGGTCACTTAAATTTTGAAAGTGTCTTTAGCTAAGAGTGAAATAATTGTGAATTGTTCATAGACCACATCCCCACTAGGCAGAGAGTAGTTCTTTTTTCATCCTGACCTTTGTGCTTCCTATCAACCAAACTGGGGACCCAAAGAGGTGCACAATAAATGTGAGACTAGACAAATAAATGTGTGGCACGCATATCAGAATCTCTTCAAAACGCATGTGCCAAGGCCTCACCCCATTAACTCTGCTAGGTGGGGCGCTATCATATAAATATTTAAAAGGGGAATGATATCTCTCTAGGCAGTTCTGACTCAGACCCATAGTATGAAATCACTTAGAATGCTGAAATTCTATTATTCTATTAAATCAGCTGTATAAATAATCCATAACCAAGTTCAACATGAATTTACTTATTCAATTTTTATAGTTACCTCTAAATTAGGACAAAGAGTCTGTGCTCTAGATTCCTTCTTAATTGCTGAGAAATTTGTCTACTTTCATTCATTGTCTTGTAATAACGTGTCCTATTTTCTCCCTTTACTGTTATGTTCTTCTCCAGGTTTATTTAAAAAAAAAAACAACTTATATTTATCAAGGTACTGTAGTTTATGATGATTTTTTTAGTTTTGGAGCCACATCCAGTGGTGCTCAATGTTTACTTCTGGCTCTACAATCAGACACTCCTGGCAGCCTTGGGGGACCAGATGAAGCAATGGAGATCAAACCAGAGTTGGCCATGTGCAAAGTCATTGTCATACCCACTAGCAGTGGTCCTCAAACTATGGCCCGCGGGCCACATATTGTATTTGTATGTTTTGTTTCTTCATTGCAAAATAAGATATATGCAGTGTGCATAAGAATTCGTTCATAAGTTTTGTTTTTACTATAGTCATACCCTCCAATGGTCTGAGGGACAGTGAACTGGCCCCCTGTTTAAAAAGTTTGAGGACCCCTGCTATAGTATCACCTGTGCCCTTTCAATACTGTTAATGATGGTTTAATGTGGACATAATTCTAACAAAACACCTAAAACAAAAACATTGATTCAAAAGGACATATGCACATCTTTGTTTATTGCAACTATTAATACAATAAAGATATGGAAACGGGGCCGGAGAGATAGCATGGAGGTAAGGCGATTGCCTTTCAGGCAGAAGGACGGTGGTTCGAATCCTGGCATCCCATATGTTCCCCCCAGCAGAATCGCCAGGGGCGATTTCTGAGCATGGAGCCAGGAGTGACCTCTGAATGCTGCCGGGTTTGATCCAAAAAAACAAAAAACAAGAAAAGATATGGAAACAACCCAAATGCCCACCAACTGTACCAGAATGGATCTAGAAGTTATATACACATAATAGAATACTATGCAGATCTAGGAAACTAGAAAATCATGCAATTTCTCTGAATTAATTTTGTTTTTCTTAAATTATACTATTTGTATTGAGATCTATCTAAATTTTAAATAGTCAAATAAAGTAGAAACCATATTTGATAAAAAAAAATTCCTGTGTTCTGTTTATAGTTTTTTTCTCTTGTCTTTGTCAAATAAGAAGTAACTGAGGGGGTCCTAGCAACAGTAAGCAGTATGCATTTGTAGTTCACTCTTCCCTACTTTCCTTCGAGTCCACCCCTTCAACCCCAGTATCCTCTACCATCTCATCTCCAGTGCCTGAACACTTGGGTGTTTTTGTTGTTATTGTTGTTGTTGCTTTTCTTTTTCTTTTTTTTTTTTAAAGTGAAGAGGGCAAGAGAAAGAAGGCACTTGTTGGCTCCCTTGCCAACCAAGTCCTTCCTTCTAAGACCTTATGGCTCTAGTTTCTTTGTTTCCTCTTCTGTTTAATTTTTTTGGCACAGGCTTTTCTCAATGGTTTTCTTTTCACATTTTATCGCCATAAATTAATTAAAATGTTTCTGGTTCTGAGTTCCCATCTGATCATCTTGGCAGGATCCCCTTACACAGATGGCGAGTAGATAAAGAGAGATCCAAGCATCCAAGAACAAGAACAGCTCACATAGGGAGCTGGGCTGAGAGGCTGGGAGGGCAGAGGGGCAGCCAAAGAAAAACAAATAGACATCAGGCTGAATGGAAAAAGGGGATTTCTGGGGGAGGGGGGGAATACTGGCAAGGAATCTCCTGGGATTCTGTATTTCTCCAAACCCGCTCTGAGGGAACTTGTTATCAATGAGGGAAGGCAGTCCAAATGATCAGTCTGCCTTTACTTACTTTCACCCTTCAACAGTGGGCATCTCCAGTCGGCAACATACATGTTGGGAAATGAAGAACATTTCAGAGTAGGAACAATAATCAGCGTGCAGAGCTACATAGTTAAGGGCTACACATTGTGCCTCCCACCACCACCCCAGAAACAGAAAAAGAACCAGAGAGACATGGTCACTGTCCTCATGGTGTGAACAATACAGGTGGGATGGGGATAAATAGAGGATCTGAGCCTAAAATGTGCTTTTCTTTATTGCTTAGTGGTATGTAGCTCAGATGAACATGTGGATTCTCCATGTAGACTGGGCCACCTCAAAATTAATCCTTGATCAAGATAAAAAGTTATAACTCTCCAATATAGGCCTTGAACACTGGCATGCAGTTGGAGAAGAGGAAAATCCTTCAAGGAAAGGGGCTGGCCTACACTCAGTCACAAGTCAACATCTTGGCGACCATTGTGAGTGGAGAACTGAAAATCTACTGAGATTCGAGTTTTTCTGCCTCTAATCCAACTGCCACATGCTGCTGTCTGGACTTGGAGGGACTGTTCTCTTCATCATGACTAATGAGCCAAGTCATTTGTGAAAAACGCCTCCAAGGAAATAAACAGGATGTTGGGCTGAAGAGTAGGAGAGGCTGTGGTAGCTGTAGGTAGCGTGATCCAGACAGACTCCCTGAGTGCTGACATTTATGCTGAAAGACAGGAGGGATACGAGACCTCCAATGAAGCACTTTGCACCAGAACTAATACCATCAACGGGCCAAAGCCCCACAGGGTGCCTAGAGAGAATAAACAAAAGTATGGAGTTGCTGCACTCCTGAAACTTATGTTCTCCAGGAAAGGGCTTGGAAACCTTATGTCTGGTCACTGCGTCTGTGGCTTCACCTCATGTTTCTAAAAATTCACTTAGGGCCCTTGTCTCCAAAAGCAAAGGCTTCTCAGTTGCTCCTGTGGTCTAACATTCACTCCACCTTTTACCCTCCATAGGTGCCAAGGTGGGCAGTGGCACAAACAGTTGCTTGGACAAAGACTTTCTGTTAAGGGACCAACCTTTCAAGAGCCAGGCATGGTCCACCTCCTCCCTAACTGCTGGCCTTGAACTCCCTCTGCTGTCACTTTGCATAGATGATCAGAATTTCTCTGCCCACCTTCTCTGACAGGCTTTCCCACATGTTCAGGCCCCCACCCAGGACCCAGTTCCAGCTATTCCCTATGTCTGTCATTTTAAGTCCTAAGTTGTGGAGCTCAGAGAGTGAGCTCAAAGGGTAGCGTACATGCCTAGCATGTATGAGGTCCTGAATTCCACTTTTGCATTGCATAGCCTCCAGGGCTGGAAAGGGAGAAAATAGAAGGAAGGGAGAGAAGGAAATAGGTAGAGAGAGGTAAAGGAAAAGAGGACCTGAGTTGTGTATTTTTTTAAGCATTTAGTAAGTGCATTCTTTTTTTTTTGTCCCCCCCATTCACAATACAGACCAGGCAAAGGGCCTGCTTTGAGGTGTATATGGGGAGCATTTACTGTACTTCTTCTTTCTATACAGTTAGTGTAAAGAACACAGCCTGTGGTAACATTGGGAGGCCTTTTCTTTTATATATATATACTTTCCATCACCAATATCCCAATATATATATATATATACTTTCCATCACCAATATCCCAATATATATATATACATATATATATATATATATATATATATATATATATATATATATATATATATATATATATATATATATATATATATATATAAAACCTTTCACCAGTGCAACATTCCCATCACCAATACCTGTCTAGAGTACAGGCCAGTGTGGGGTAGGGAGAAAGGACACTTGGGATATTGGTGATGGAAAGTAAGTGTATTCTTTTTTTTTTCTTTGGTTTTTGGGCCACACTTGGCGGTACTCAGAGGTTACTCCTGGCTATCTGCTCAGAAATAGCTCTTGGCCGGCACAGGGGACCATATGGGATGCCAGGATTCGAACCAACCATCTTAGGTCCTGGGTCGGCTGCTTGCAAGGCAAACGCCGCTGTGCTATCTCTCCGGCCCCAGTAAGTGCATTCTTAACTCATGAGTTGAATTTTAAAATTTGCCCAGTAAACCTCTCATTTTCATTTGTACTTTTGTTGTTGTTGTTATTTTGTTTTGTTGTTCTTGAGACACATCCAGTTGTGCTCAAGATTTATTTCTGTCTCTGTGCTCAGGGATCAATTCTGGCAGGGCTCAAGGGATCATCTGAGGTGCTGGTATTTAACCTGCGTTGGCAGCATGCAAGGCAAATGCCCTACCAGATATACTATCTCTCCAACCCCTAAACCTTTCATTTTCAAATTGTGAAGTCCTCAAAGTTTGTTTTATCTTTTTTTTTTTTTTTTTTTTTTTTTGGTTTTTGGGCCACACCCGGCAGTGCTCAGGGGTTACTCCTGGCTGTCTGCTCAGAAATAGCCCCTGGCAGGCACGGGGGACCATATGGGACACCGGGATTCGAACCAACCACCTTTGGTCCTGGATCGGCTGCTTGCAAGGCAAATGCCGCTGTGCTATCTCTCCGGGCCCTGTTTTATCTATATAGAAATTATATTGGTATATTTATACATCCTCAAAGAAAGAAGAAGAAAGGGAGGGGCATGTATGTATGTATGTATGTATGTATGTATGTATGTATGTATGTATGTATGTATGTGTGTGTCTTGCTGGGGGGGAGAACAGATTTAAATTTCAAACTGTTCTTTATTAATATTTTTCAGGGGGGTTCCCAACCATACACAGAGAGCTAGGGATCAGTCCCATCCCAATGATGCTCTGTCAACCAGGCATGATAGTTTAATGCTTGCCACAGTGATGTCATTCTGCTCCATTCCAGTGTATGGGGGTCACCAAGGCTTCATCCAGACATACTGTGGGGATTATGTGGTGCCATGAATCAAAATAAGTCCAGTGGGCCAGACAGATGCCTTACATCCAGTTCAATCCCGGCATCACACATGGCTCCCCAAGCACCACCATGCATCATCCTAATCACAGTGCCATGAGGGTCACCATCAGAAGTAGTCCCAAAACAAAACCAAAATATATATGAGTCTCACACTCACTCTCAATCCCTGTGCTCTCCACCACCCTAATAAAGTATTTTATTATTCTAATTTAATAAGCAAAATATATTATTGGCATATTATTATAATCACATGGATATATATGCATATTATACATACTTATGCACATATACGTATGCACGCATATGTGTGTACATACATACATGTACACTCACTCAGATATATGCATATATCATAATCATGCATGCATAATTATATATATGTTATATATTATATACATGATTATAAAATATATTATATTTTTACTTATATTTTACTATTTTATATTTTTATTTATATTTGACTATATTATAATTTGTTAAGACAACAGTGAAATCCATTTAAAAGAGAACAGAAAAATAAAGCATTTAATGCTGCTGAGCATTCTTTCTTTTTCTATTCTTTATTCCTAAATCTTGGACTTTGCTCTCCCAGCATCACTAAACTCAGAGAAACACAAAGCAGATACACCAAGAAACAATATATGAAAGTTCAACCATGAAACAATACATTAGGGAGCTTTAAGGTCCCCCAAACCTCAAAGATACTGGGTCAAGGGAATTCTATTATTTTTATATTAGCTCACATTTGTCTCTGATTTTGAAAAAATTTTTTAATGTTTTTGTCTTGTACTTGCGCTTGGTCTCAGCTACAGTTACAAAGCAGAGCCAGAGGGAGTTCTAGGTCAAAGACTCAGAGCCTGAGAAAAGGCCCAATGTGGGAAAACCTTGTCCAGTGAGCTTGGCCTGGAGGTGGATTAAAATCCTCTGTCCAGGAAACTGGACTTCCACCTCTAAGGTCTGGGTTAAGAGGCTTCTGACAAACAACCTAGAGGTTTGTGAGTATGGCTCAGGGCTAGGAACACTAGCATAGCATGTATGAGGCTCCGCTTCTCATCCCTGGCACTACAAGCAAAACAAAGAACAAACAAACAAACAAAAAAGCATGGCGCTGTCTAAGCCAGCAAAAGGCCATTTGTAGACAAGACTAATAGGGCTCATCTACCAATCAGGTGGATGAGTCACATACCCATCCTGAATTCCAGTCTCATATGCTCTCCATGAAATCTAGTACCTTCTCTCCTACACTCTGTGTTATTCTTATAGGAGGGCATAGGGGATGAGATAACAGTGAGACACAACAATGGTGTGAAAGACATAAATAAATAAAAGCAAACTGATGGTAGGGCATTCTGTTCCATTAGACATTCTGTTCCATTTGAGTATAACAAGTATGTTATAGGGTAAACTTTTTACAGTTCTTTCCTGTAAAAAAAAAAAATGGGAAAAGGAAACACCCAAAAGTTCCATGAGCTTGTCTCTATTGTGCTGGACTATTTATAACTAAAGCTTTCAACTGAGTCATTCATCTCCAAAGCTAGGCAGATTAGCTCTCTACCATATGCAGTATAAGTCTTTGAACCAACAGTTCCAAGCAGGGCAGGAAAGCTAATAGCAGAAAAGTAATAGACTCGCCACAAGCTATGGCATTGCTCACAGAACCTCTGAGAAACTCTGGATTTGAACCCAGACTTCTCTATTTATGACCTCTTGCTACTCTTCCATGAGTAGCAGAACCATCCTGTGACCTACTAGCCTCCATCCAACAGCATAATAGCTGTTCAAAACTTTTAGGTGACTCAAGAATGTCCCGCCATAGTGAAGAATAGCAAACAGCCTTATTTAGGTGTCTGACACTGGTGTTTGGTTTAGTTGGATTTTTTTTCTATGACTGGATGCTATGATGAAGTTATTTTGTCACTGTTAAGATAGAATAATAGGCATTTCTGCTTCAGACAAAAATTTTAGCTCCCTGTTATATTTACCAGCCTATTACCAACTTCCTGTTAAAAAAAATGCTACTATTGTTTGTTGTTTGTCTTTTTTGACTTTGCTTTGTCTTTGTTGGGCTGAGGGGAGGGAGAAGACTATGGAAAATCAGACTACCCGCTCACATCTGGAAGCCAGGCCTAGGCCCCTGACCAGTTCGCCTCCCATAACACATCAACTGGTCATAGCCTATGAGATGAGAAACAATATCTTTCAACTAAACCATTTTTCTTGGGATATCTTGTGCTAGTCCAAAGACACTGAAGTTGGCCTGCAGTCACGCTCAAAAGGAGAAGTATTCATCTCCAGATCTTCAGGTTATATGTCAAAAACATTGTGGCTAGATCTGACACATACACAAATAGGCCTGACACCAGCTTTTACTGCCCAAGACTGCTGCTGCCTCCTCTGGGCTAAGGTGAAACGAATCATATATACAAACACACACTTCACACCTACCACAAATACTTCCTCTTACAAACACATGTACCACACACACACACACACACACACACACACTCATACAACTTCACACACACATACACCTCACCATCTTTCTCCCTCTGCTTCCACAAAGCAAGCAGCCACCCTTCTTCAGGGAAGTTGTGAGAGAGCTCCCTCTGAGCATCTACAGTGACGTGGGAACCGGGCATCAAGCCACTCACAGGGGTAAAGGAAAGGAAAATAACTCCCCTCCACTCCCCATAAAACTGCATATAAAGAAAACAGAAGTAATTATGGGAAAAAATGCTCTAAAACCTAGAGGGCTCTATTAAAATGAACCTCACATGGATTCTAGTTAAGTTTCCAAGACTCCAGCAAGAATATTCATGGTTAAGGCCTTCCTTATCCAAAAGGTTTGGTGTAGTCAACAAGGCTGTCAGAGCCTTAACAAGCGCATCTAGGTAACCAGCACCTTCTCTTTAATTTATTACTAGAACTGCATTAAAATTGCTACAATGGAAATTGAAAAGAGAAAAGTTCCCTCACTCCCACCACAAACCAAGAACTTGCTTTTAATCTCATCTTGTCCAACAGCCAACATGACTTTTTACATAGTAAATAAATGTCTCTTTAATCCCATTGTTAAAAAATATATTTTCCAAGTAACTTTGACTATATTAAAATCCCACAGTGATCAATCTAGCCACACTCAGAGCCACATCCCTCTGTTTCAGTTAGATCTGCACTAAATCAGTCATGTTTTTAAGCTTAAAGAACCATTCATTATGCTGGAACTAGCCACTTCCAAGTGACAAGCATCCCAATACCCTGGCATTGTCTGAAAGAAGATCCATGGCAAATGTGGAGTCTGGTCAAGATGAAACACCCCAATCAGTTGGGCTCTAGAGAGAGGATGCCATCTTCTTCAAAAGGCCTATCTTCTACTCAGCTCTCCACTCTTGCCCTCAGGGCTTGTCCCTGCCTCTCCTGTCAGGCCTAAAACAGCAAGAATTCTCACTAGTATTGGTTTCCCAATACTGTCCTCCAACCTTTAACATTAAACTCCTGGTCTGGAAAGGCAAGACAGGAGATAAAGTGCTTGCTTGCCTTGCACACAGCAAACCAAACACTGCCAAGAAAGATTCCTGTGTGCAACACCATGGGTAAGCCCTGAGAACAGTCAGTTATGACCCCCAAAGCATGTAATAACAATGTTAAATTAAGCTCCTATCTTGGTTCCCCAGTTTATGTGTGCCATGGGTTTCTGCTGAGAATCACACGAGGCAATGCAGAAAACAACTGACTAAATACCAAGTTCTGCTTCCATTCTATCATGGCTCTAAAGCCCACAGGTGGCAAGAAACAATACATCCTAAGGTCCTGCAACAGGAAAATAGTAGAGAAAGATCCATGAAACAGACAGGTTTCAACAAGTTCTGTGAAGGATTCCTTCCTCTGTAAGAACTAGACTTTAACCTGAGTCTCAAGGCCACCTTGAGATGCAAGTTCCAGGCATGATGACCAGCAATTATTTTGTGCTGCCACATGTCAGAACAATGCACACTTTGCAGGATTGAATGCTATTTTCCAGCTACCCAAAATGGCACCCAGCAGTGACTCAGCTTCACAGTACCACAGGCCATTCAACTTCTGCACCTGCTTTAGACAGGATAGCACTGTGCCCCCAGCACAAACAAACACAGCCTATAAGTTTTGGAGGGTTTTTTGTTTGTTTGTTTGTTTGGGGGGGTCACACCCCTTTGAGCTCAGAGGTTACTACTGGCTCTGTGCTCAGAAGTCACTCCTGGCAGGCTTGCCAGCATATGGGATTCTGGGAATAGAACCAGTGTCCATCCAGGGTTGGCTGCATGCAAGGCAAATGCCCTACCAATGTGCTATTGCTCCCACCCCCATAAGTTTCAGAGGTTTTACTCTTTGTGGACAACCTTTGAACTATGAAGTATAGGAGCAAGTGGCCAAATGTTCCCCTTCATGATATTTTCAATGACCCTGAGTCCCTCAGATCAATGTCACCCTCCATGCTGACTTTTCCAAGTTTACTATTCCCAGCCCCTTCTACACACATATGCACACATACCTGTTCCCTGGGAAAACTTTCTGAAATATAGCCCTTCTAGGAATCCAGGCAAAGATAGGCAATGGGAACTTTTCATTGCATAAGGAGAAAAAAGATCAGAAAGGAAAGAAAGAACAAGAAAAACACATTTTCTTTACAGAGCTTGGAATTCACCCTCAGATGCTCAAGGACCTGAGCAATCAAACCCAGAGTCTTCACACTTTCCAATCACATGAAAATGTGTTCAGGTTGAGTCTACATTCCATTTCAGCCACCAGCCTTTCCGGTGAGCCTGTTTGTTATAGTAACCCCATATCCATTCATATTTGGTGGTATACTAATCCAAGACTAGAGATACTAGAACCTACTTCAACCCAAACCATGAAGGCGAATTAATCTCCTTTACCAAATTCTCTGGAAAATGGAGAAAACTCTGATTCTGTCATTTTACTTTAATTGCCTGAAACAGAAAGAATTTCTTCCTCATCCTTCAAGATTTTAGGTGTCTATCCAACCTGCTTCAGAACCTGTCCAGAAATTCTCTAGGACAAATAATCTTTTTAAAAGGGTTTTTCTCTTCTAAGAAATCAATGACTCCTCCAGTTGTCTTTGCGTATGAAAGAAAATGTCTCTTCAGCTTTTTGTATCATTCACTCAGCATGATGCAGAGACAGGAAAAGGTGTTTGAGGCAGGTGAATTGTGGGGAATATGACAAGTAGAGGAAAATTCAGTCTGGTGGTGAGTGCTGGAAAAAAAGACTTTAGTACTCAGACGTTCTGAGATGTCAAATAAAATAACCTGAAGCAAGGCACTTTGCATTCCTGCAAGTCAGTAAGATTCTTTTCAGCTCATTCATCTGTAAAATGAGAACAAATTCCACTTATCTAGAACAAAGATCAATACCAGAGGACTCCAAATATATGAATATCGCTGACACTATACACACGTACATACATACACACACGTGTACATGCACGCACACAAACACACCAAGAGGCTGGAAAGCTTGATAGGATGAGCTAGCAGGGAGATCTCCCAAGCCTAATAATATCTAGCTTCAAAGTAAAATATGCCACTTGTTAGGTAGTTTTCCTAATAAATGCCTTACAGAGAGGATTATGTACAGTTTCAATTCCTAATAATGTTGGTGGGTTATAATGAACAGGATTTCCACTTCTTATTGTCTGCTGGAACTTTATACGTCAGCCCCTAGGGGCATGCATGCAGTCCCTCCTCCCTGTCTGCCTTTGTTATTTTATCCAGCAATAAAGCCCGTGCCCAGGGCCACACAGGGGGTTGAGATGAACATCACAGAACCCAGCTTTGTGGAAAAGTCTTGCTGCTGCAGCATCTGGCTTCTTGGCGGGTTCCCCCAGCTGTTGCGCTGACTGCTCTGAAGTTGCTTTTTTGTCATCTGGTTCGGCTGCTAATGGGCTGTCTCTTTTTGCTTGTCCTCATTGGGCTCATTTTTCCTTGCAAATGCACACAGAGTTCCAAGAAAACCGTACACCCTGACTTCTCTACAGGAAATGGGTTCCCAGTACTCCCTCCTCCCATTCCCACCCAAAGATCTCAGCCTTGTTGTCCCAAATTGGTTGCTAGGGAATCCAGAGTCCTGGATTTCCCTAGTGGGAGTGATATGTCTTGGTGCTAGAAAGCCTTGAAGGGGAAAACATCTCATGACGCTGCCTGGCACACTGATTCAGAGAAGTACTCATGAAGGGGTAGTTAGGTAATTTGACGGCCACAGGTGCCAGACTAGTATAAAGCATTATTTGTCTTTGTGTTTACACAGGATCGATCACCATGGTATCCTGAGCTTAAACAAGCCCCTAATTTTGACACAAAGAGCCATGATTAACTTCTCACACTTGACAAGGCTGACTTCCAACTTTTTTCTTCTGGTAGTGCCACTCTGAATACGCAAATGTGACACTGAGCACCTGCCAGTAGTTTCCCAGCCTCCCAGCTCTCAATTGGCAGTCTGCAAAGTCTTTCTCTCCTAGGCAATAACCTAACCCATGGGAATAAGAAGACAACTTAACAGGAGCTGGCCTTCCTGAGACTGCAGTGACTGGGAAAAAAAATCAACTCATTGTTGACTTCTCTTTTAGACAAGCCTGTTAGAAATACCTGAGGTTCATGACGAGTTGTCAGGTAATCAAGGAGCAGCCAAATGTTCACCTGGCTGCCTGGTGTCCAGACTCGGACCTGTCGTGTACTGATGATCAGACTAAATACCACACAACCGGAATCACCATGCCCAAGGATGTAATGCGCAGTAGTCCTGAATTGCGCCACATTGTGGTGTAGCAAAAAGGTAGCCAGTGACATAGACAAGATTGCCAAAAATGTAAATGACAGAAAGTTGTGAGGAAGTTTTTTGAGTACATATCACACAAAATGCTACAAAATAAATGTAAATATAAATAGGTTTCTAGGGTGACTGAAATGAGTTGATTTAATCCTGTAAGGTAGACTCATTTGAGGTAGAGTGAAGAAAGTAAGAGTGGATTCGGAAGAGAAGACAAGGCAACACAGTAGCAGGCAAACAAAGCTTAATTCAAAATGATACGACGTGAATATAATATCTTTAGGAGAAATTCTAGCAGTATCTAAATATTAGTTGTGTAGCAAGAACTCACAATGTGTGAGACCCTGAATCCCAGGCACCATGGTCCCATACACTGTTGGTGTGACCCCATACAACATAAAAAGGAAAAAAGGGGGCCCAGAGAGATAGCACAGCGGCGTTTGCCTTGCAAGCAGCCGATCCAGGACCAAAGGTGGTTGGTTCGAATCCCGGTGTCCCATATGGTCCCCTGTGCCTGCCAGGAGCTATTTCTGAGCAGATAGCCAGGAGTAACTCCTGAGCAACGCCGGGTGTGGCCCAAAGACCAAAAAAAAAAAAAGGAAAAAAGGATATGAGTGGCCACAAAAAAGATGAGAAGTTCACTGCATGTGTCTTAGCACTACAGTGTTGAGCTGCAGGTATGAGCTAAAGGCCTTTGATGACAACTGAACATTCTTCTGAATGCGCAGTAAGAAGCCCACTGTTGTTCTTCACTTTCAGCAAAATGATGTCATTTTTGTCTTTGAAAGACCAAGCTTTCAAAGTTGCTCTATATGGCAGCAGAGTGCTTATGGATCAATGATTGTGCAGAAAACAGGTGAGCAAGATGCATAGATGAAAGAGGTAAGCAACTAGGTCACAAGGACAGCCAGGTGGGCTGGACTCACAGTAAAACCACACACAGCCTCTGGTACAATGACAAGAAAGTTGAGAAAAACCTGGCAGAGATGGGAGAAGCAGGGGAGAGGAACAACAGGGATGACCAGAGAGGCAGGCAATTTCACACCTCAAATTTCAGCTGCTGGCCCAGATGTAAAAGGTGAAGAAGAGCTATAGATTTTTGTAAGCCCAGAGCCAACTCCTAGCTCTGCCCCAAGTCTGTCCACTTAATAATTTGGAGTTAGTTTGGATACTTTCAGGTCAGTTATCTCATTTCCAAAATGAGGATGATAACTATCTTGATCTCACTGGCATTGTAAAAGAATAGACCCAGAGTCCAGGTCACAGTAAGTCTTTCATGAATGTTGATGGCTCTTGTTTTCCCTAAATCACTACCTTCATTTCTGTGAATTCAGTTATTCCTTCCCCACTCACTCACCCCCCCCACCACCTATGATTCTTGTTGTTTGCATGGCATGTAGAGCTCCTGACTGGCTATATTCTCTGGGGTCTGAATCACTCTGGTTCTTGTCAGATCCAACCAACTCATGAACCAGCCTCAAACCTTTCCTCTGACATGCTTGAAACTTGATAAATGCGTTACCACCAAACTTTCCTCCATCACAGATCCTCACCCTGAATTCACAATCCACAGTTGCTTGTGTCCTACTGGCATGATTTATTTTCCAATCTGGGGTCAAAATAAGGGGAAATGGGTATACAGCTCAGCCCAGCCAGAAGGATTCGACTTCAGTCTTAGACAATATATTTCCTTACTATAAAAGTTGTAAAACATTGGGATAATGTTACGGTTTTACTACCCTCTCTTTTGTACTCCCCTAGCACTTTGTCCATCTCTTTGTGACAGAATTTATCGCCTTGCGTTATAGTTGGTTATGTGATTGTCTCCCCTGCTGGGCCATGGACTCCTCCAGGGCAGGGACCAAACCTTATTCATGTTTCCCCAAGCCTACCATAGGTGTTCAATAAATACTGAAAGAAAGTTAACAACAGCTTACATCTGTACAGGTCCTTATGTTTTGCAAAGGCCGCTCAGGGAGATGGTGGAATCTGGCTTTAGAATGCTAAGCTATAATTTTTCTCCTGTTCAATGTACCTTGAGTAAGTATAGCCATCAAAATGGAAAGGAATAACAGGACCACATGCCAGTTTTCAGAAAGCAGCCATTCTATGACTTTTAGGCTTCTAATCAGTTTTTAATTTTTGTTATTATATTTTGCACCATCAGCCTCTTCCTTCCCAATGGCTATTATTGTGATAGTGGGGGTTCCACCATACCCAGTTGAGGTGCTTATGGTTGGGGTGCTCACTGGGGATCTCACTCTACTAGTTTTAGTGCTCACACACATTCTAGATGTAGTGCTTGCTGGGGAAGGGGATATTGCGGCACTAATTAGTTTCGTTAGGGGACTTGAGGGCCTTCTCCAGAGGTGTTCAAGGGATATTCCTGGCTCTATATTCAAAAGTGACACCTGGCAGTGCTTTGAAGATTGAACAGGGATTGACAACATACAAGGCAATTATACCTTACCTCCTGTATCATCTTTTCAGCCCACTAATGAGTTTTCTAAATTGGGGTTAATAACATGCTACTTCCAACCACTATCTCTGCCAAGTAGGTACATGAAAAAAAGAAATCAACTGCTAATTTCCTAATTTCCCAAAATAGCTAATATTCACCCCTTGTCCAAAAGGGGAGGCATAATCATAAATCTGGAATAAAATAAAATATTTAAGCGAACAATTTAGCCTTATAAAAACCTATTAAATAACGTTGCATAGTGTGTGGATTTGTGTATGCGTGCACACACATGTGTGTACAAGTTATGCTGGGAATTGAACCCAGGTCCTCACAAAAACTCTACCACTGAGCTCCATCTCCAGCCCCAATAACACACTGTTTCTTTCTTGGTTTCACCCCAGAGTTCTGACTTATGTTGGGAGATTTCCGCTCAAAATTATGGTGTGACTGCAGTATTTTGGGGTATCTGAAACTTCATTTAGGATTCTTTTGATTCTATAAAATTTACCATTTCAAATCTTATTAAATATAGGGTCAATGATTAACTACAATCACAGATTGTAATCTAACTCCTTCACCCCACCTGTGCCCCAAATGCTGGTAAATACCAGTCTATGTTTTGTGTCTCTAATGTGACTACTTTAACCTCACAGAAGTAAAATCATACAAATCTGTCCTCTTGTGACTTAATTTATGTCTCGAGCATAATATTCTCAAGAATCACACATGTTCATGAGGTCGGAGTGACAGAACAGTGGGTAGGGTATTTGCCTTGCACATGGCTGACCTGGATACGATTCCCAGCATCCCATATAGTTGCCTGAGCCTGCCAGGAGTGATTTCTAAATGCAGAGCCAGGAGTAACCCCTGAGCACCTCCAGTTGTGATCCAAAAACCAAAATAAAAAAAATCAAACATCTTCAACATTGTCAACTTCCTTTCTTTATAAGGATAAGAAATATCCCATTGTATATGTTAACCATGTTTTGCTTATCTAGTCATTAATCAATAGTCACAAGAATTATTTCTATCTGTTGATTATCTTGTACTATCAAAATTTAACTAAATTCTTACACATTATAATAATCTCAAATAAGTAACAGAACATATTCTTGAAACTAACCCTCCTCTGGGTGGCCATGACTGCTTTTGCCTTCCACAGTATATGTTTCATGTATAATGGGTTCGTGGTATTAAACTTCTTAAAAAATGGATGGAGGGGGGATGGAGAGATAACATGGAGGTAGGGTGTTTGCCTTGCATGCAGAAGGACGGTGGTTTGAATCCTGGCACCCCATATGGTCCTTTGTGCCTGCCAGGAGTGATTTCTGAGCATAGAGCCAGGAGGAACCCCTGAGTCCTGCTGGATGTGACCCAAAAACCAAAACAAACAAAAAAAATGGATGGACGACTTGAATCAACAAGTACAAAGTAATATAAGCATAAAGTGCCATAACAATCTGGAGTTCATATAACGCCAGTTAATATATTGTATGGCCCCTATTTTTATATATTTAATCCTTATCATATATATAATACAAAAAATATTTCTAGCTCTAACAATCATTGGTTCAGATACTTTTTTGATGACGATAATCTTACCTTCCAGAGCAGAACCATCTTCACACAATTAGCTGATTAATTCCTCATTCTAATGAGTTTTTGCAAAAACAGTTTTTTCATTAAATTAAATATGGTAACTTTCCTAAATTAACAAAGCCTTAATGTTGATCATCTTTTTCCTACAACTTACTTGAATGTACAGATATTCTTTGCACCATAGCATCATTAAATTTAATAATACAAATGAAATATATAACTGAACCTCAAGTTCTTCTGTTAAGAATCAAGGATTTGGACCTTAGCAAAACAACATCATCCCTCCTATATAATCAACATTGTTGTTTTGGATAGTACTCATTTTCTTAGCATAGGAATATGTGCCCAACTTTGAGTATGAAGAGTACAATTTTTAAAAACAGTACTAAGGATGCACAAAGACAAACAATATTGTCCCTTCAAAGAGTTCTGTGTCTTTATTAAGTTCAAGCGACACGAGTCCAAGCTCTGGTTCTGGAATGCCTCTCCTCGTGTAAAAATCCATGGGGCAGGTCAAATCAATTAAGTGTTCCTAAAAGCAAAGCTCACCAAATACCAAAGCTGCAGAATAACAATACCAAGAGCCAGCCAGCAGTTCAGAGTGGTGTACCAAGAACAACCCCAGGGGACACCAAGTGAAAAGCTCCAGTTTCACTTCCCCTAAGTAGCACTTTCTTCTCGCGCTGCGCCCTCTAACGCAGCCACTGGAAATGGCATCTCTTCTCTGTTCCAGGCGTGAGCATTCATTCGTGCAGTCTTTGAGCCAGGTTGCAGCCAAACGCTTCCCCGGGGACAGTGAGCCATTTGCCCTGAGATCTCTAATGCAACTTGACCTTCTTTACACCAAGGTAAGCACGCCACCTGTCACCTCTGAAAACTCAGACTTTGAGTCAGGCACATCTGGAATCAGCCTATAAACGCAGCGCTGAGATTAATGTTGAACAAGAAAGGAGGCTCCGGGATTCTGCCACTGACTTCCACTTACTGACAACTCCCACTCAGCAGCATCGTCCAGCTTCCACATGCCGACATCTGAACACTTTCCCTTCAGGAACACAACACTCACATTGGCCAAAAACAACTTCCCAAACACCCTGCACCTTATTATAGCTGTGCTGGAATTCCCAATCTGTGGGCGCTGGGACAGACTCCCAGAGAGGCAGAAGAGGCTGAAATGATGGGCACACACAATGTGGTGGCCTCGCAGAACCACCTTAGCCCTTATTTGAGATGCTGTCACCTTCAGGCCTCATGGTTATGGGCACAGTCAGAACAAGGGCCATAAACCAAGATTGCAGAAACACATAAATGCGCAGGAAATGTTAAAAGTTCACATCTTTCCTCAAAACAGTCACCTACTTTCCAAGAAACCAAGAGAATGAGAAGCAATGAATTGCAGCAAGAATCTCTCTCTGTTTCTCTTTGTTATGTCTCTCCTGAGACAGAAAGGTAGTACAGGGTTAAGGCTATTGCCTTACATGTAGTCAGCTCCAATCGTTTCCTGAGCACTATCTCCAGGAGTGTTCTTTTCCCATGCACAGGACCAAGGATAGCCCTTGAGACCAGATGTGGCCCCATACTCCAAAAACAAACAAAAAACACTAAGCCAGAAAAGATATATTAATATAGGGGGCATAATCACAGGTGTCTTGGGGCCACTTGAAAATCTGATGTACTAGGGGCTGGAGCAGTGGTGCAGCAGTAGGGCATTTTCCTTGAATGCCTAACCTAGGACAGACTGCGGTTCGATTCCCCAGCGTGTCTTATGGTCCCTTAAGTCAGGAGCTATTTCTAAGCGCATAGCCAGGAGTAACCCCTGAGTGTCACTGGGTGTGGCCCAAAAACAAAAACCAAAAAATCTGTTGTACTTCTCACTTTGGTGGTACAACTAACCTGCCACCAGGTCACAGGGAACTAAAAAGAGTGACATTGTACTGAGAAGAAAGAAGTCAGACCTCAGGTACAATTAAGGTATTGCCTCACCTACATTAAAGATTCTGCCTTTGCACCTCAACACAATTTAGTAGGCTCCACCTTGCCACCATTTCGTATTTAGTAGTCCTCTTAGTCACAGCTCAGTGCTGTGTGCCAGGATTTAACGGCATCCAATGATGATATCATAAACATCCTGGCCCTCCTCACTTTACCTCCGAAACCAATTTTGGTGACTGGTGCTGCTTTCCTCGAAGCCTTATCACTGCTTCTCCCCTTCCCGATTGTGGATCTGATCTCCTGCCCAACATTCCTGTGTTTAGACTGCCTGGCGGAGGGCATTTCCCCTTGCTACTTAACAAACAGGTTTCCGCTGCCTTTTGGTGTGTTTGTGTTTGCTCCTGTCCCACAGCAGACTGAGTGCACTACTCTGGGAAATTTCTTGTTGTTTTCAGGGAATTCCTACTTTTTTTTCAGAGAGTTAAACTTCCCGTTTTTTCTAGGTATGAGTCCCAAAGTTAACAAAGAGTGGGTGAATCATAAAAACAACTCTGGCTGCTGAGAGAAACTGTTTCTCAAAGAAAATGTGATGGCTTGCCTGCATTTTTGATAAAAGTGAGAAGGAAAGAAAATAAAAGTTTTCTGACTCTTCATTCCAGTTTTCCTATTACTGGTTCTACTTGAGAGAAAATGTCTGTATCTATAATTCTAACAGTCTTTTTCCACTGTAAAAAAAAATTCACTCTGGGGCCCGAGAGATAGCATAGAGGTAAGGCATTTACCTTGCATACAGAAGGTCATCTGTCTGAATCCTGGCGTCCCATATGGTCCCCCGTGCCTGCCAGGAGCAATTTCTGAGCATGGAGCCAGGAATAACCCCTGAGCACTGCCGGGTGTGCCCCAAAAACCACAAAAAAAAAATTCACTCTTCTGATACCTTTAGCTGAATATAAGATAGTAATCAATCTTTCCATTATGACTTTTCCTGTTTTACTCTTTCCCTTGAGCCTTACTCTTAAGTGTGAAATTTAAATACATGAACACTCATTGCTATGTGCCTTCCAAAGCCAGCTTTACTTTATCATCTTCCTTCAAGAAGGGGAACACTGTATTTCATAAACAGGACTGGTAAAGGCATATCTGAGCCAACCTTTTCTTTGGCTGCCTTTTAAAAAGTTGTTTAAAACAAGATATGCTCTTGAAACTGGTAAAAAGGAATTACACTTGATAACCTTAGAAAGCAGCTACTTTCTTTGCCCAGCTAATATTATTGCACAATGCCTTGACTGTGTATGAAGTTTTTGTCTTCAACAATATGCCAGAAGAATTCTACATAACTATGAGATAAAACTAATCTTGATGGGTCAGGACCATATTGAATGATTGAACTGGATAGTACCATAATATTGATGTGATGGTCAAATATTCATGAGTCTCGGGTAATTATGAAAAGGATAATGCCAAAATTTTTATTCTATAGGCTATCAAGTGACCCCAGCCATTGATCATTAGCCCTAACATTCTGGGGTTTTTCAACTGTCTTAGAACCTGCTCTGGCAATCACTCTCCTAGTCTTTTTTTGTTTTGTTTTGTTGTTGGGTCACACTCGGCAGTGCTCAGGGGTTCCTCCTGGCTCTACACCCAGAAATAACTCCTGGGAGGTGTGGGGGACCACATGGAATGCCGGGATTCGAACCACCGTCCTTCTGCATGCAAGGCAAACGCCCTATCTTCATGCTATCTCTCTGGCCCTTACTCTTCTAGTCTTAATGAATGAAATGTCCTAAGTTATTCACACCATTCCTCCACTCCCCATATCTATAACCACATTTCCAAGAGGTTACCTGTGCAATTGAAACGCATTTTTTCAGGCAGAGCTAACTTAAAACCATTAACCAACACAGGAACATTAGATTTTCCTAGTGAAACCAATCTAACCAGATCCTACCCCTCACATCTCAATAAATAGATGAAACATACTTTTACAATCTACCACCCCACCTCCCCCACAATTAGGCAGACAAGCAAGCCTAAATTGAGACCAGGGTAAAACTGAAGCTCAGGAGTGTGAATCCATAGATTCACAAACAGCTGACTGCCAGGCTGCAAAAGGCTGTTGTTCTCCTAAAAGAATGGTGTCAATGTTGCTTTGTCAATGTTGCAGCAGCAAAGGACTCATGGACTTGAGGGGGTCTACCACCATCAGTGGATGCAAAGATAAGTACACCTGGATCTACAAGTCTTGAGTCCCACAAGATGAGCAAGAACTTCCTCCCTATTTCAAAAGCGTCTAACATCACCACTGGAAGGGACTTCCTTGCTTTTTTGTGGACCATGCAGGTCCATACTTCCCCAGTGAGAGAAATCGCTGTTGTCTGAATCTAGAGTGAACACATGGCTCAGATAAATCTCTGAGAGTCAAAGTCACCTTTACCACAGCTGTGTTTTATGCTCCATACCCCAGGTGCTTGTAGCATTTTGTCTAATTCAACCATAACCCTGGGCTCGCTCTCAAACAGAAACAAAATCTTTGGTTACCTTGTGCTGAGGTTCACTATTTGCAGAGTTGGATGACAGAAATTCCTTCCAACTTTCAAAAATAATGAAAAAGCTGCAAACAACCCTTAACAGAAAAATGATTTCAGTGAAGAGAATGTTTCTATGTTTTTAATTCATGAAATTCAAAATGCCTAACATGAATAAATTTCCCCCAAACATCTTTAGGAGATCCAGCATTGATATTCCATATAACTAAATGTTTATACAAGAAGAGATGTGATTTATTCTGTGACAATAAATCCGTGGGGGTGGGGGGAATCTTACATTCCTTTATCATTCTCTTTGATTCTACTTTCAAAGCATATAGTATCTCCTAGATTGGAAGAGCAAGCATCTATTCTAGTGTAGATGTTCTCCTTTATAACTCTTTAAGCAAATCTAAAGTTTTAACATAAGGAAAGAAATTCCTAAACCATGATTTGTATAATTAGAATTGGTTCTCAATTTCAAAATTTCTAATGTTTTCAAAAGCCAAAAACTTCACTTCAGAATCTTATATTTTCTTAAGGATATGAGAATTTGGTTTCCTCCTTCCCTTAAGAAATTCAGTACCCAATACTTTTCTATAAATAGTTGTCAATAAACACAACTGCTGCAAATGTATTCAGTAAATGTTAAGGTCAAAGGCCTTCACTGTTTATTGCCTTGTAAACTCAAAGACAAGTGAATTTATTGCTTGAATGAGTTTCAGGGTATTGCCCTTCATAAAAGTTCTGAATCCCAGGTACAAAATGCTCCATCAACTCACACCAAAGCTATTCTGCACAGAACTTAGAGACCGCCCACCATTGATTCATAATTCAAACATGTCTTGGAAAGTGTATTGTTTGCCATGTTGCATAGATCCCTATGGATTAGTGTTGAACTATGCCTGTCATTATTACAAGAACTTGCTTCAAGAAAACTATAAATTGCTGCTGTTTCCAAAACAATATCACATATTAGCTTACTAATGTAAACTCTCCAAAATATAATAGAAAAATGTCAAGAATGGAAGAGTTAATCACTTTTCTCTAGTCTTCACATAAGTAGTAGTGTCTCTATCATTTCAATGTAAAATTCTTCACATTTAAATGAAAGATACACTTTTTCAAATTAAATTACATAAGACTACTGACCTTTGGGTAATTGTTTACATTATTTAGAATTTAATTCTACATATAATTTGCAGCTTTAAGTATCAGAATGTTAACTAGTGGTATGAAAAGGAAAGCCCATAAGACAAATATGACTATTGTTACAACACTTAGAATTTTCTTGTATAAAATTTTAGAAAATTTAACATTTATAGTTTTTAAATAGTTATATAGTTATTTATACATTTGTATATTTCATTGCTCTGTGTTAATGCTTTCTTACCATATGGACAGCCTGCCTTTTATCTCCAGGAAAGTGGACCATCTTAAGCGAGAATAAAATTTATATAATATATAAAATCTAAGGTATTACTATAAGTTACTTAATATACATCATAAAGTACAAAATGTTATCAAATTTTTGAAATTTGATGATACAAGTAAGTTACCCCAGACTTCTAATTCACTTTCTAGCATGGTGGCTATAGCTTCTAAAGAGGGCTCCTGACCTAGTATAAACCAAAATTTAAACTAATATTAATATCTTCCACTGTTGGAGCCAAAGAAAAAGTATAATAGTAAGCAGCTTTCTTGCAGACAACAACCCTGATTCAATCCCTGGCACTATATGTGGTTCCCTAAGCATCATTAGGAATGATTGTTGAGCACATAGCTAAAAGAAAGCCCTGACCATCACCCAGTTTTGCCCAACACCTCTGCCATACCACCCATAAGAAAATTTCTACTATCAACTGTAGAGTATTAATAAATGTTACATGTGCACTAATTTTATTACAAGATACAGATTTGAAATTAGTGCTGAACTAGTTTAATTGTTTTATATTACAGAGCTGAATTCATGACCAATATTCTCTTGTATGAAATATGAATTATATTACTCCTATCCCTAATAATTTCCCTTCATCCTAACGAACATTAAGTCACTTTCCTATTTTCTCCAAAGCATGGTCTTAAACAGGAGTTTCTTATAGATCTAAGATCCTCATTTCATAATTAAATGGATAATTTTAGATATATTTTGTTACTCTGAGCAAATTAACCATACAGAAATTAAATGTGTTACATTACTTATATACTAACGCATGCAAAAATTGAAATGCATTATTTTAAAAATCTTTATTAAATATCAAGCATGCATTACTGACATAATTAAGAAAAAAGCCCAGGAATTTAGAGACCACCATGGTGGAAAGCCTGGTGGGTAAACAGATGATTAGATGCAACATGGCAGCAGGAGAGGTACTTCAAATGATTGGGAGAGTTCAGAGAGATAAAAGCTAAGCAGGAAATGAAAACTTTGTACATTTTTGGGGGGTTTAAATACTCATTACCTCATTGCCTCATGAGAGTTTAATATAAACTAAAATTCAGATTAATTTCATGCAAACAGAATCTCTAGTGCCCAAGGATACAAAATTAAAATATTATGCAAATATCTAAGATTTGTTTACAAGTTGGGCATGTACACAAACTGAATGGCTCATCTTTTAGAAAAATATGTCATTGTGGCAGCAGTATAAAAGTTAAATACTCCTATCACTCTTTAAAAAGTATGTTCTTATGATGCCTTAATAAAAAATAAATAAATAATATTATGTGTTGGGTATTTTTTTCAGAGATTTAAATCTTATGTTCACAAAAATTTGCATACAAATGGTCCTAGAAGCTTTATTTAAAGGTTAGTGACACTGAAAGTCTTCAGAAGGTGAGTTAAACTATGGATGATCAGCCTACAGAAAACAATTCAACAAATGTTTTCAAAACCAACCATTAACACACACAAATTCAATGAGCATCAGAAAATTACACTGAGTGCTTGAACATTACATACTTTATAATTCCAGTTATATCTTTGAAATGACAAAATTTTAGAAATGAAGATAAAAAAGGGTGAGAGCGGTTGTAAAGTGGGTAAGGCATTTACTTGCCTTGCATATGGCTGACCCAGGTTCGATGCCAACACCCCATTTACTCTCAAAGGCAGAACCAAGAAAATTTCCTGAAGCATAGATAGATGTGGGAAAAATGAAAAGTTGTATAACTTTTTCATTAAAATAAAAACAAGAAAAGACTAATGGTTCAAGGGATTATGCTCCACCCATACACACACACACACACACACACACACACACACACACACACACATACACACAAGTATACATACTAACATAGGAGTTAGTATGGAGTTGTACTCCAGACAACTGGAGTACAAGAGTGCTGAAGAAAATCAAGGACTGTACTAATGTCAGTATCATAAATCTGTATATTGTGTATATGTATAACAACACAGTTTATGCCAATTGTTTTTTAAAAAGTTTAATTGTTATATGAATCAATATTTGTCCAAATTGTGCTGGTATTACTTAAAAATAATATATTGCTAAACTGCTCTTTGTGTAAGATTAGGATACATGGAATACTCATGAATAAATGTTAAAACTGAATAGTCAAGGGCTGGAGAGATAGCACAGCAGTAGGCCATTTGCCTTGCATGCAGAAGGACAGTGAGTGGTTCAAATCCTGGCATCCCATATGGACCTCCAAGCCTGCTGGGGCGATTTCTGAGCATAGAGACAGGAGTAACCCCTGAGTGCTGCCAGGTATGACCCAACAACCAAATAAATAAATAAATAAAACTGAATAGTCTGGGGGCCAGAATGATAGTGCAGTGATAGGGCATTTGCCTTGCACGCAGCTGACCCAGGGTGGACCTCAGTTTGATCCCCAGCATCCCATTTGGTCCCCCAAGCCAGGAGCGATTTCTGAGCACATACCTAGGAGTAACCCCTGAGAGTCACCAGGTGTGCCCAAAAACAAACAAAAAAACTGAATAATCCAAATAGATGAACATCATTTCTCAATAACAGTTTAGTTAGCATTTTTCTAGGCATAAAAATGTTAGCATACTATTGTTAATAATTTGTACAGATAGCATGTCACACTTGAGAAAATGCCTTGTGTTGCAATTTCCAACTTACACAATTTAAGTCTGAAGAGTCTGCTAAGTCTGAAGATTCTACTCCACTATCCTTGGTTTTCTATATGACACACCACCCCTCAGAACTTCTTATATAAGATGTGTTTACTTCCTTACTCTGCCACAGCACAGTAGCTTCAAGTGCATCTAGTACATTTGGAATTTCCATCCTATTTGAAGCTTCTGTTTCCTGTGTTAAAAGTCCCATCTCTCTATGCAAAGAACAATTGCCACTCTAACACCATTTTTGCTGTGCTCCTTTGACTCTAATCCTTAAAAAGAACCCAATTAAGATTTGAGGTTAACTTAAGCTAATATGCATGAATATGGAAATGTAAAAAAAAATGCTATGCCTGTAATGTTTAAGGAGTTATGTAAGTTTTATGGCTTTAGATTGCCTTGTGTGCTGTTAAGAAATATTATAGTGTGTTACAATCTTAATATTCTTTGGATGAAATTTCAAAGTTGGGATATCAGCAAGGGGACTTCTGAGAATTATGTTATGTATTGTCCTTCCACTGTAACTTTACCTTGTCCTCCTTCTTTGCATCCTTGTTCTCATAATTAAAAATAAAAAAAATTATTAAAAAAAAAAAAGTCCCATCTCTTAATGATCTACATGCATAATAATTACAGGGACAGGCACTTACTATTTCCAGAGGGTATCAATTGGTAATCAACTTTCATCACCCACTCAGAGAAATGGTACAAGGCATGTTTAATGGGTTTGTTCACACTCACTGACAATTCACATGCACTGAGAACTCTAGGCTCCTGGACAACTATTTAATAATGCATGGGAAGACAAGTGTGCCTCTATATGTCATTTGTGAATAAATACATCACTGTTCAGTTTAGCTTTCAAGTGTTATACTGGAAAATTATGCAAATATTAGGAAACAAATGTTAGAAAAAAGTTTTTTTGTTTTAGGGCCGGAGCTGTGGTGCAAGGGGTAAGGCTTCTGCCTTCCCTGCGCTAGCCTAGGACCAACTGTGGTTTGATCCCCCAACAACCCATATGGTCCCCCAAGCCAGGAGCAATTTCTGAGCACATAGCCAGGAGTAACTCCTGGTCACGGGGTGTGACCTAAAAGCCAAAAAAAAAAAAAAAAAGTTTTTGTTTTAGTTTGGTTTTTGCACCACACCTGGATGTTCTTAGGGTTTATTCCTGCCTCTTAACTCAGGGTTCACTACCAACAGGAGACCATATGGAGTGCCAGGAATTAAATATCGGTTGGCTATGTGCAAGGCAACCAACCACTTCACCAGATTTACTATCGCTTCAGCCCTAGAAGTCAGTTTTGAATTGAAAAAATAAAAATAAACAAATAACCCCAGAAGGTAATGACTGTGTGGTGGCAACTATTATGAAGTGAAGTACAGCATACATAGATTATGCAAAATAGAAGCCCTAGAGGAAACTGGACAAAATATATATGTGGTTTCTTTGAACTGGTCTTTTAGAATTGTAATTCAGTGTAACTATGATTATCTCTATAAAAATGTCAACAAAAATTTCTGAAATTTTTGAACTAAAAATTATATTTTTGACATAATGTTAATGTATAGACACAATACATTTTCATTATTATGCATAGCAATATAGAAAGTGAATCAATGGTAATCTCTCTAATCTCCACAAAAATACAGTTTGCACAGGAATCCTACCTTATGGCACTGTAGACTGTGTCCAAATATAACTGTCTGTCTGGTTTTGATTTTTCTAAGTCACTTCTTAGGAACCATTCTTCACCACCACCCCCCATTTTGCTAGAGGTGAACTTAAATTTCAATCCATTCCAATAGCCAATCATTAACTAATTTATTGCCTGGTATATTCTAGCTTTCAATTTTCAAAATGACACAAAACCCAAGATGTTGCAGGACATAAAGGTATCAATTGAACTAAGGTGACTTGCATCTAGAAATATGTTAATTATCTGATGCTGAAAACATGGAAGGGATTAGAGAGATTTCAAGGCCATTTGCTGAAACCTTCCTTCGAGTCTGGTCCACAAGAGGACTGAGCTTCTGACACTAGCAAAGGCCTTCTCTTTCGACCCCTCAGGCGCTTTGAGATCTAAGGCACTTTTGATAAAGATTGTCCATATGATCAAGGCATTGATTATACCTGTGTCTTTCAGCATAGGTCGGAATGTATTTCAGATAAGACAATTCCGCGTTTGAAAAGTGATCCACAGTCTTTCAAGTAAAAAACGTTTCTACAGAAACACTCTTTAGACTAAAACCCCTAAGAAGCTGAAAGGCTTTTAATGTGCATAGAGCTCCTTATTCACCGTAAGTCCATGAAAAATCATGCTGAGTTGACCATTTATTGACATAACCAAAAAGAGGCGTGTTTGTCTATGAACTGAGGGAGGAAAGATGGGACCAAAAAAAAAAAATGCCATGAGTCAAAGGCTACAATTCCAGCCTTAATATCATGGCCTGTGAGATGAAGGGGCCTTTGTTTCTATGTAGTGTGTTTAAGGAAAGGGAAGGCAGAGTTTAGAACTAGATGATTAAGTGGCTTTGGGAGCATGACTCAACCTAAAGCCCTTTCCTAAGCATCAAAATGGAAATGATGATTCCCCTTTAACCAAATTCACTAGACTGCTACGGAAATCTATAAAAACTTCACATGAAAGCTTTTCACTTTTAAAGCAAAGACAAGGATTAGTAATAATCAGAAGAGAAGGCATCTATTATTTAAAAGGCATTGAAATTGCCCCCTGACTGAAATTCCTAAAGTAAGCTACTAAGTCAAAACATTACCTGAATATATGTAGATGAGGACTAAAAAAAGCAGAAAGAATACTTAATGGTTGAGACCTGTTTTCTCTGAGAACTTTTGAATGATCTAGAATTCCACCAGTGACAAAGGAATAATAATAAAAAAAAATCCAGGATAATCATGAAATAATTTAGTCTAATTAAAGTTAAAATGAGACTTCTGGGGCTGGAGCAATAACGCAGTGGTAGGGCATTTGCCTAGCAAGCAGCTGACCCAGGATGGACCTTAGTTCCATCCCCGGCACCCCATATGGTCCCCCCACAAGTCAGGAGAGATTTCTGAGCTCATAGCTAGAAGTAACCCTTGAGCATCACCAGTGTGGCCCCAAAACCAAATAAATAAATAAATAAATAAATAAATAAAATGAGACCTCTAAAAGGGTTTTGTTTGTTTGTTTGTTTTTTGGCCACACCCGTTTGATGCTCAGGGGTTACTCCTGGCTAAATGCTCATAAATTGCCCCTGGTTTGGGGGGACCATATGGGACACCGGGGGATCGAACTGCGGTCCTTCCTTCCTTGGCTAGCGCTTGCAAGGCAGACACCTTACCTCTAGTGCCACCTCGCTGGCCCCAGTCTGAAAGGTTATTTTTATCATTCATGGATCCATTTGGTTTTGACTATGAAAATCCTTCCATGTGCTTGTTTCTTACCAGGGTTGTGAGATTGAAAAGACGAATGGTCCCATTTACACTTGAGAAATGTGGAGACCAAAGGGAATCAATCAGTCCCAATCCTTTATGGTTTCACAGAATAAACGTCGACACTCGTGCTGCTTCAACGAACTCCCAACAGGAACACTTCTCTGGGCAGCCTAGAATCTGCCAGATTTAGAAAAAAAGACAGTCAAAAGCTCTTCTGATTCATTTGGATCCCTTCCAAACTCAAGGCAAATCTTCCCATTGCCCAGCAGTCGCAGACAGGCTGAGACCCAGAGACTGGGGCAACACTGCCGTCCAGTGGCAACAATGTGCTTTAAGCAACAAAAATCACTGATATAGTCAGTATTTCAAGGAGGTAACGTTTGCCCTTAAGCTTAAGGAAACACCAAAGGATTCTTTTCTAAGCTTTGGTATAGGTACTAATTCAAATTCCACATACTACCTATCCTCTTGTTGAAAAACTCCAGAACACCTACCTACCTCTTTGGGTAGAGGGGGGTTCCGCACAGAGCAATTATGTATTCAAATCATGTCACCACATAACTCTGACCTGACCTGGGGGTGGTTAAACTGTATTCCCTCATGCCAAAGCATGTTCAATAGCCAATGGTTCCAGACCTAACAAAATCAAACGGATGCCTAAGAAAGTAGTTATCCAGGTGAAGTTATGAAAATTCTGTTCATTTCTTATACTTTCCTTCAGTCTAAAACATCCACTACAGTATTACAGGTATTTCTGGATACTTGGGAATTTCTGTGTGGCAAACTTCTTCAATGTCTATGCTATTCAGGACATGTCCTTCTCAATCTAAGTCTCTTAGCCCCAACATATTTTCTCTAGTTCTCCTCCACACTGAATCTTCCCAACCTGCTAGCCTGTCTGAAAGCCCTCAGAGGACTAGTAGGATGTTTCATTATTTTTATGGATTCATTCAATTGTCACCTTTTCTGTCAATCTCTGACTTTTGGAATCCAGGTTTTTTTCTACCTGGACTGCTGCTACCACATCTATCTCTAGAATGCATGTTTCATAGCAGCTCTAACAGGTTAATGCAAAAGAAAACCAAGAGGCTTTTATCATTATCAACCTAGAGGCTGCCTGGTGAGGGATGGTTAGAACATCGATGCCAATGTTGGAAAAGGTCTCACAGAGTGGAAGCTATCAAACTTAAAAGTTTTTCCTCGCTATCTGATAATCCCAACATCCTGGGGAAAGAACTGAACAATCAGACATTATATAAGTGGAGGGTCTACTGAGACAGACAGAAAAATCTTGTTCAGGGCTTGTAACAAGCCAGATGTGATCTGTGTGCTGTGCAATCAGAAAGACAACAGCTTACATGAACATATACTCCAATAGAACATATACTCCGATTTAGGAAACAAAATGAAAGAAGTTACCAGATAGGATACAATATGATGCTTTAGTGAATGAGTATATCTAAAGCTTATACCACCACCATCAAAACACACACACACACACACACACACACACACACACACACAATCCCCAGGAGCTTTCCCTCCATTTTGGCTATTCACATACAAACAAAAATAAGTACAAGGAGTCCTTAGATTTTCCTAAAAAGCTTTTTAAATAACTTTTTAGTGGTGAATTGGAATTTAACTGGTTCTTTGGGAGGGAAAGATCTGATTTGTGATATTTGACAAGTTCCCTTATGATCAATTCAAGCTATCAACTTGATGCTACTAAATGTGACATTGGGGAGAATGACTACAATAAATTTGACCAATCCCACAAACTAATTCATTGAGTCAGCTTCACAGCCCACTACCCAGTCCCCATTTTCCAACATAGTATAAAAGTCTTGGGCTCCTCTTGCATAAAATATTACAACAGAACATATGCTTTTGATGCTTTATATTTATCTATTATTGTTTGTCTACATTTGCTACCTTTTCAAAAAGACCATATGTTTCCTGTGTTGTTGTTTTCATTTACTTAAATGTTAAGAGAAATTTGTTTCTTTCATTACCTTTAAGTGAGGATCATTGTAACTATAGAAAAAAAAACATAGAAGTATAAACATTTTGAAGATTTAGTAGTGATATTTACAGAAATTTAGTTTTAGCCCCATAAATAAAACCACTGGGACTGAGGACCTAAGTTTGATCCCTCATACCACACAGACACACACACTCACACACACAGTGCACACACAAATAAAATTAAAACTTTTCGGGGCTGGAGTGATGGCTCAGCAGTAGGGCATTTGCCTTGCACGTGGCTGACCCAGGATGGACCAAGGTTCGACCCCCAGGCGTCCTATATGGTCCCCAAAGCCATGAATGATTTCTGAGTGCATAGCCAGAAGTAACCCTTGAGCATCACCAGGTGTGCCCCCCCAAATTAAAACTTTTCATGGCCAATAAAAAAAGTTTTATAAGTAAAGTCAAACTAAAAGTGATAGATTGGAAAAATTGTTCTATTTCTTAGAAACATCAGCTACTCTAAGATACAGCCATTTCCAAACTGGCATCCTAATGGAATAAAAGGTAATGAGGTGAATATCTCAAAAACAAAAGAAGGAAATGACCCCCACACACACACACCATCATACAAGGAAAAGGCTGCTTATACAGAGGTACCACTTTGTTTACCCTACTAAATTGGTAAAGATTTGAAAAATCTAAATGCGCATTCTGCAAACAAGACTCATAGAGATTTAAACCCTTTTGAATGTGGTCTTGATAACAAAACCATACAAATAAATATATGCTAATCCTGGACTCTGTGAACATAGTGCCTGAGCAAATTGATTAGAGATGGACCCTGAAATGGGAGATTTTCCTGAATTAACCAAGTGGATATATTCAATAAAACCACAATGTTCCTTAGAAAAGAGAGACAGGGATGACAGAGTCAGAGATAACATGATGATAAAAGCAGAGATTAGAGAAAAAGATAGGAAGATGTCACATTTATAGCCTTAAAGGTGGAGGAAAGGTAGATGGCAGTGAACATAGCTCAAAGGGCTCAAGCACAGGCCTTGCATTCAGGGGACCCGAGTTCCATTCCCAGCACCACATAGTCAGTGTCCCCTGCCCCCTGCATTGCCATATGCAGCATTAGAAGATCCCAAGCAACCAAAGGCCAAGCATGGAACATTTTGGTTCACACAGCCACTCTAACGGAGTGGCCCTCAGCACTCCTGAGCAGGTTTGGGACAATGTCAATGAGCAAGGGAAGTAGAATGCTTGTCTCTAATACAGGTGGAAGGTGGGAGGGAATATTGGGGGCATTGGTGATAGAAATGTTGCACTGGTAAAGGGGAATGTTCTTTATATGACTGAAACCCAACTACAATTATGTCTGTGATCAAGGTGCTTAAATAAAGATAAAAAAAAATTTTTTTTAAATGGAGCAGGAGATACAAATCAAGGAAATCAAGGAAAGGAAGAATTCTCTCTTCTCATCTTCAAAAGGAGTCCAATTCTGCCAGCACCTTGATATTAGGGCTTTCTGACATTCACAAATGTATGGTAGTAACTTTGTGTTGTTTTAAGCCACTTATTTGTGGTATTGTGTTACAGAAGCAGTAAAACAATAAAAAAAAATTAGGAAAAAAATTTGGCAAACTATAACTTCATATGCCCCAACAACTCCAACTTGAAATTTAACCCAAAATATATATTCGTACAAAAAATGGTGCATACTTTACATTATTGTTTTTAACAGTAATTTGGAAGCCACACAATGTCCATCCAAAGAAAGTTAAATAAATTATGATACATGTCACAAAGTAATACCATGCAACCATAGAAAAACAAGAAAGCTCTTTATGTCATTATATGTCATTATCTTGCTAAGCTAGAGTAAATTCAAAAAACTGAAGGCGTTTTTAGATAAGTATGGCATATTAGTAAATATATAGCAATAGAAGAACTACATGTATGTTTATATAAATATCTCTGAAAGATATATAAGGAACCGATAGTGTTCATTTCCTACAAAGGGGAGACTTGATTGAAGGACAAATAAAGAGAGAGAGAGAAGAGAGAGACTTTTTATCAGGTAACTTACACTTGGTAGACATAAAAATATGATTATTGATAGATTACCTGTGCAGATTTTTAAACAGAAAACAAAAAGTTATGGAGAAAGAGATAGTGTCATCTGACTGTCATTACTGACCAAATTGTGAAGGCGATGTCACCAACGTGAGTCTCAGTAGGACCGTCTATAATTTCCCAAGCTAGCTATGGCACAAATTCCAACATTCTAGAGCCATGGAGCAAACCCATGGTTTTACACGAGACCTACAAAACAATCTTCATAGGCAGGTGGGATGTTACGAAAGTCTGTGATGAAATTTAGAAGACTGATCTTTACATGGCCTTCAAGTAACAATTTATGTTCGTGTAAGTCACAGACAGGAATCCTTAGAATTCTTTGAAAAGCCTTTCTCCTGTATCAGATTCTGGGGTAAGATGGGTGCCTGATTCAATAAGAAAAACTGCAGGACACCCAGATCAAATATAAAAAATTAAGGTCAATCAACAATGAACTAAAACTAAATGGAAAAAAAGTTTTAGATAGAGCAAATACTTCTTAAATTTAAATCATTAGCTGTTTGTTTCAATTCTAGCATTCTATATTTTACTCAACAATCTCAGCTCTGAGCAGCTACCACAGAAGCCACGTGGCAGCTAAGGGGAAGCAGGTGGGGACAGACTAGTCCAAAATACCTGGGTGGGGCTTCCGGCCACCTTGACCATCAACTCTCACTATCATAGACAGCAAACATCCTTCAGACAGGAAAGAATCTGGAGATGGACAGTATGTGTGATGTTGCAGCGCTCTGCCTGGCAACCTTCCTGACTGAAGACAAAGGTACTCAGCTCCAACTTAAACTCTCAACTCCTGCCTTAAGATTTCTCCAGAAGGTTCTAGACTTTTTGAAATGGGGCTGGGGACAGTTGGGTAACCCAAAGACCTGTTCTCCCAGATCAGGTAATAAACATATTCCTCCCCCCACCATACTGTTAAAGATTTTTTTTTAATATATCTTTTTTTTAATCTTTAAAAAAAATAAAAAAAAAAACCTTTAAGCTGACCTCCTGCCAAAGTACACATCAATTATACAGCTTCAGTCAGGCGGATGCTCGAGGAAAGGGGGATAATGTTACACCCAGCTGGGCACTTTGTAGTTAGCACAAATGTAATATAAAGCACAGCAGAGTTCGTCAAGTGTCTGTCTGGATTTTCAGTTTTCATTAGTGCTATAATTAAAACCACATTTTCAGCTCTATTACCTGTAACAAGAAAGGAATGAGAAATGAGGTTGTCAAGGTCAGGCTTTTCCAGCTATTTCTACTGAGTATCTGCAGGCCACACGTTGTTGAATTTGGTGTAAACCAGGGCGACGGCTGAATGTCGCATGAGGATCCATCCTGTGTGGCTTGAAAGGCACAGTGATGAGGTCACTTTCTTGGAATGGGCCCTGTCTGTCTGTCTGTCTGCTGGTGTCACCTCAAGCCAGGGAAATCAGTGGCTGGTAAATCCATTGCTTGCTGTCCCGAGGAGATCTGGCCACAAACCCTAAAACAGCCCAAAGGTGGTCCTTCGATATTGTGGGGAAGACAAGCGCTTTAATAAAGATCAAGTCACCCTTATGGACAAGAAAGATACTACAATAGGGAGGGCACTGGCTTTGGTTGTGACTAACCTGGTTTCAATCGCTGGCATCTCATATTGTCCCCCAAGCACTGCCAGGAGTGATTCCTGAGTGTAGAACCAGGAGTTACCCCTAATCATCAGGTGTAGCCAACCAAAAAGAAAAAAGCCACCCTTCTTTCCATCAAGACTGTAAATGCAATATTGGGGGGTGGGTAATATTAGGCTTCTTTCTGCAGTACTCCCTTTTTTCTACACCTCAGAGGCCTGAGAAGATGTAAGCAAAAGCTGATCCTGAGGCCCTACACAGAGTAGAGCCCCCAACTTCTCATCATTCAACATTACCATGTTTCCACAAAATTCTAACAAAAGTCTTTCTCTCTCCCTCCCTCAAAGTTCCAATATTTTCCCAATATATTGACTTTCTCACCGCAGAGTAATGGTAAGAGATGGTGAGGCCTTCGGGGAAGACTTAACTCTGGAAAGTGGGTGTGTGAGAACTGCACCTTCCCCTGTGGGGATCACAGCTCTCTGAGAACAGCCAACAGGCCTCACCAAAAAATTCTGCAGGACTTTTTCTAGAATTTCTCCACCTTCAAAACCCTGAAGCAAACTGGCTGGGTCTGATTTTGGATTTGGGACCACATTCAAGCATTGCCTGGAGACCACTTCTGGTTCTGCTCAGGGTCTCTCCTAGAGATGCTGAATTGAGCTTCCCAGGTGCAAAGCTGGCATGTGGCCTAATGAGCAGCTCCTGCAGCCTCCAAATGTGTATTTTTTTTTATTTTTTATTTTATTTTACTTATTTATTTATTTATTGCCATCCTGCCTAAGATGCTCTCCCCTCACAAATATAGGTCTAGTTTCAGGTCTCAGAGCAGAGAACAAGCCTGTCTGTTCTCATATCCCTGTTCTGACCACTCAGCTGTTGTAAGCCCAGCTCACATAGACAAATGCTCTCCCACTAGCACTCAGGCCCCAGCCCCCTAACTCTAATTTCACTTCCCACTGTGCCCCAACTCTGTCCAAACTCACTCCTCCTATGCCTTTAATCTTCCTCCCTTTGGAGTTCTCTCCCTCCTGTTGTCTTCATCACTGGAAATTTGCCTTCTACCAAGGAGGCCTTCCCTAACCAACTCTACTTCACTCTGCAAACTCCCAGCACTACAGATCCACTCTGCTCATCTGGGCTCTCCTTGCCTCCCTTGCCTCACCTTGGTTTTTCTCCCAGGCCCTTCTCATCATCTGGCCAATAATATATATTTCATTTAGTCCCTTTCTTTAAATATCTGGCCTTTCTTGACTAGCCAAAAATGTTTATTTCTAAAGAATAGCATGGTGGAAAGGTGGTACATTAAAAGGGTAGCACTCGGGGATTACTCCTGGCTCTGTACTCAGGGATCATTACCTGACAATGCTTGAGGAACCATATGGGGTGCCAGGTATTGAATTCAAGTCACTTATGTGCAAGGCAAGTGCCTTGCCTACAGTATGCTCTCTGGCCCAGAGTAGCATTTTTTTTTATCTGTATTTGTTTACTGCTGTATCCTCAGTACTTAGAGACTAGGCATAAAGTAGACATTCATAAAATACTCAATAAATGCATAAATTAAGGAATATAATTCAGAGATGGCTTAAGCCAGCACCAAGTAGCCTTCTGAGTGATCACTAGATCCTTGAGATCTACGTAGCTAGGAAGATCAAGATTCAACTGTTTAGGGGCCAAAGTGATAGTACAGCAGGTAGGACATTTGCCTTGCACATGGCCAATTTGCATTCCATTCCCAGAGTCTCTTATGGTCCTAGGAGCCCTGTAAGGTGTGATATCTAAGCTCAGAATCAAGACTAAGACCTGAGCACAACCAGGTGTGGCCCCTTAAAATAATAATAAACTGGGGACAGTAGTTACAGGTAATGTGCACTGGCAAAGAGATGGGTGTTGGACTGAAACTCAACCATGAACAACAGACCAACCTACTCTCCACAAAAATCTGATGCTTCACACTGGACGATATATTAGAAGTCATCCTGTTCATTGAAGAGTCTCTTCTTACAATAGTTCATACCATCCTTTGGGTTCGTTTCTACAAAAAACACAAATCTGCTGCACTGTGAGCAGACTAAAGTGGAAAAAATACTATAAGAAATCTTCATATTCACTGAATATGAGAATAAAAGATATCCAGGCAAATGAACAAAAACATTTTTTTCTCCAGGAATAAAGGAAACACTTTGACAGTTCAAAGATGTGACTTTGGATGCCCAGAATTAATAAGTCTACAGATACTGAAACTTGATTAGTAAAGGCAGGACCTGGAAGGAGAAGGAAACGGGAGTGACTTCTTTCTTGGTTCTTTTGCTTATTTGTTTTGGGGCCACACCTGGATACACTCAAAGGTTACTCCTGATTCTGCACCTGGCAGGCTCAGGGAATCATATGGGATCCAGGAGAACGAACCGTTGCAAGGCACATGTCCTACCCACTGTACTGTATGCTTTGGCACCATAACTTCTTAAACTTCTTAGTTTTTTAAACTTTATTTATTGATTAATTGATTGATTGACTGGTTGGTTTTTGGGACACACCCAGAGGTGCTCAGGGGTTACTCCTGGCTTCTGTTCTCAGAAATTGCCCCTGGCAGGCTGGAAAACCATATGGGATGCTGAGAATCGAACTGGGTCCCTCCTGGGTCTGCTGCATGGAAAGCAAATGCGCTACTTCTGTGCTATCTCTCTGGCCCAATTAATTTAAACTTCTTAACTTCCTCAAGTTAAGTAAAGTAAATCAGAAGAAGAACAAACTACAGATAATCTTATCTATGGTATACTTAAGAATAACAAGAGGAGTGACCAGAGCAGTGCCAGAGCAGAGCAAGCAGTAAGGCGTCTGCCTTGTGTGCACCACCCTAGGATGGACCGTGGTTCTATCCCCTGGTGTCCCATATGGTCCCCCAAGCTAGGAGCGATTTCTGAGCACATGGCCAGGAGTAACCCCTGAGTGTCACCGAGTGTCATTGGGTGTGGCCAAAAAAAAAAAAGAATAACAAAAGGAGAAAACACAAATTACCAAAATGGGGATATTGATATTTCCCTGGATCCTAGATTATAGAACTGAAAAGGAAAGAAAGGCAAGAAACTGAGGAAGGGGTAAAGACTGAAGGCAGAGGCCTTGGGCACATGGGTGATGGAGAAGTGTAGTAAAGCTATATATCGGAACCACAGACCAACAATACTCTTAGCATGAGATCAACAACCAAAACTTAAACAAACCAAAACTTCAACAACCAAACTTAAAAATGTGCCTGGATGACTAGAGAAATAGAATAGCAGATAAGGCATTTACCTTGCATGCTGGTGACTGGGTTCTTTACCTGGCAATGCCTGAGCCCTGCCAGAAGAGACTGATCCCTGTCAGATGCAGCCCAAAGACCTAACTAAAAAAAAAAAAAAAGGTGGGGGGGGGCCTAGACTAATCATACAGGGGTAGGGCACTCACCTTGCATGCTGCCAACTCAGGTTCAATCCCTGGCACCCAACTTGGTCCCTCAAGCCTACCAGGAGTAACTCTTGAGTACAGAGTCAAGAAAAAGCCCTAGATGTGGCCCATCCTCTCTACCCAATGTGCCTGTCAAGGAGGTAGGTCAGTGGGTGAGTGGGATCTATACCTGACCCACTGTACTATCACTCTGGCCACAAAAATATTTTAATGTAAAAAATAATAATAATTAAAATTGTAAAAAGGAAAGTGTTCTTTTGGAGTAATAATAGAAATACTCTAAATTGGAGCCAGAGAGATAGCACAGCAGTAGTGCGTTTGGCTAGCAAGCAGCTGATCCAGGACAATCGGTGGTTTGAATCCTGGCATCCCAAATGACCCCCATGCCTGCCAGGAGCGATTTCTGAGTGCAGAGCCAAGAGTAACCCCTACGCATCACCAAGTGTGACCTAAAAACCAAACAAAAAAAAAGAAATATTCTAAATTAAAATTAAATGTGATGACTATATAATCTTGTAAATATATATGTTATATATTTATATACACATAAATATATATATTTGGTTTTGGATCACACTGGCAGTGCTCAGGGGTTACTCGTGGCTCTATGCTCAGAAATTGCTCCTGGCAGGCTCAAGAGACCATATGGGATGCCAGAATTCAAACCAACGTCCTTCTGCATGCAAGGCAAATGCCCTACCTCCATGCTATCTCTCCGGCCCAATGAATGTATATTTTTAATGTATTTTTAAGAATCACTTTAGTCAAGTTGATTCCAAGATATTTGAGTTTGTGTGACACTATAGTGAATGGAGTTGTTTTCTTAATGTCCATTTCTTCCTTATTAGTATTGGTGTATAGGAAGGCCATTGATTTTTGTGTGTTAATTTTGTAGCCTGCCACCTTGCTATATGAGTCTATTGTTTCTAGAAGCTTTTTGATAGAGTCTTTGGGGTTTTCTAAGTAGAGTATCATGTCATCTGCAAACAGTGAGAGCTTGACTTCTTCCTTTCCTATCTGGATTCCCTTGATATCCTTTTCTTGCCTAATCGCTATAGCGAGTACTTCCAGTGCTATGTTGAATAGGAGTGGTGAGAGAGGACAGCCTTGTCTTGTGCCAGAATTTAGAGGAAAGGCTTTCAGTTTTTCTCCATTGAGCACAATATTTGCCTCTGGCTTGTGGTAGATGGCCTTAACTATATTGAGAAAGGTTCCCTCCATTCCCATCTTGCTGAGAGTTTTGATCAAGAATGGGTGTTGGACCTTGTCAAATGCTTTCTCTGCGTCGATTGATATGATCATGTGATTTTTATTTTTCTTGCTGTTGATGTTGTGTATTATGTTGATAGATTTACGGATGTTAAACCAGACTTGCATTCCTGGAATGAAACCTACTTGATCGTAGTGGATGATCTTCTTAATGAGGCATTGAATCCTATTTGCCAGGATTTTGTTGAAGATCTTTGCATCTGCATTCATCAGCGATATTGGTCTGTAATTTTCTTTTTTCGTAGCATCTCTGTCTGGTTTAGGTATCAAGGTAATGTTGGCTTCATAAAAGCTATTTGGAAGTTTTCCTGTTTTTTCAATTTCATGAAAGAGTCTTGCCAGGATTGGTAGTAGTTCCTCTTGAAAGGTTTGAAAGAATTCATTAGTAAATCCATCTGGGCCTGGGCTTTTGTTTTTGGGCAGACATTTGATTACTTTCTTAATTTCCTCAATAGTAATGGATGTGTTTAGATATGCTACATCCTCTTCATTCAATCGTGGAACATTATAAGATTCCAAAAATTTATCCATTTCTTCCAGGTTTTCATTTTTAGTGGCATAGAGTTTCTCAAAGTAGTTTCTGATTACCCTTTGAATCTCTGTCATATCAGTAGTGATCTCTCCTTTTTCATTCCTAATACGAGTTATCAAGTTTCTCTCTCTTTCTTTCTTTGTTAGTTTTGCCAGTGGTCTATCAATCTTGTTTATTTTTTCAAAGAACCAACTTCTGCTTTCGTTGATCTTTTGGATGGTTTTTCTGGTTTCCACTTCATTGATTTCTGCTCTCAGCTTTGTTATTTCCTTCTGCCTCCCTATTTTTGGATCCTTTTGTTGAGCACTTTCTAATTCTATGAGCTGTGTCATTAAGCTATTCAGGTATGCCCCTTCTTCTTTCCTGATGTGTGCTTGCAAAGTTATAAATTTTCCTCTCAGTACTGCTTTTGCTGTGTACCATAGGTTCTGATAAATTGTGTCTCCATTGTCATTTGTTTTCAGGAAGGTTTTGATTTCCTCTTTGATTTCATCTCGGACCCACTGATTATTCAGTATGAGGCTATTTAACTTCCAGGTGTTAAAATTTTTCTTCTGTGTCCCTTTGTAGTTTATATATAATTTCAGGGCTTTGTGGTCAGCAAAGGCAGCCTGCAAAATTTCTATCCTCTTGATATTATGGAGGTATGTTTTGTGTGCTAACATGTAGTCTATCCTAGAGAATGTCCCATGTACATTAGAGAAATATGTGTATCCAGGCTTCTGGGGGTGGAGTGTCCTGTATATATCTACTAGGCCTCTTTCTTCCATTTCTCTCCTCAGGTCTAGTATGTGAAGGACCTATACAAGGAAAACTATAAAACTCTGCTCCAAGAAATAAGAGAGGACACGTGGAAATGGAAGCATATACCCTGCTCATGGATTGGCAGGATTAACATCATTAAAATGGCAATACTCCCCAAAGCACTGTACAGATTTAATGCGATCCCCCTAAAGATACCCATGACATTCTTCAAAGAAGTGGACCAGGCACTTTTGAAATTTATTTGGAACAATAAACACCCTCGAATAGCTAAAGCAATCATTGGGAAAAAGAATATGGGAGGAATTACTTTCCCCAACTTTAAACTTTTCTACAAAGCAATAGTTATCAAAACAGCATGGTATTGGAATAAAGACAGGCCCTCAGATCAGTGGAATAAGCTTGAATACTCAGAGAATGTTCCCCAGACATACAATCATCTAATTTTTGATAGAGGAGCAAAAAATCCTAAATGGAACAAAGAAAGCCTCTTCAACAAGTGGTGTTGGCAAAACTGGGTAGCCACTTGCAAAAAATTGAACTTAGACCCCCAGCTAACATCATGTACAAAGGTAAAATCCAAATGGATTAAAGACCTCGATATCAGCCCCAAAACCATAAGATATATAGAACAATACGTAGGTAAAACACTCCAGGACATTGAGGCTAAAGGCATCTTCAAGGAAGAAACTGCACTCTCCAAGCAAGTGAAAGCAGAAATTAACAGATGGGAATATATTAAGCTGAGAAGCTTCTGCACCTCAAAGGAAATAGTGCCCAAGATACAAGAGCCACCCACTGAGTGGAGAAAATTATTCACCCAATACCCATCAGATAAGGGGCTAATCTCCAAAATATACAAGGCACTGACAGAACTTTACAAGAAAAAAACATCTAATCCCATCAAAAAATGGGGAGAAGAAATGAACAGACACTTTGACAAAGAAGAAATACAGATGGCCAAAAAGACACATGAAAAAGTGCTCCACATCACTAATCATCAGGGAGATGCAAATCAAAACAACGATGAGATACCACCTCACACCACAGAGAATGGCACACATCACAAAGAATGAGAATAAACAGTGTTGGCGGGGATGTGGGGGAGAAAGGAACTCTTATCCACTGCTGGTGGGAATGCCGTCTAGTTCAACCTTTATGGAAAGCGATATGGAGATTCCTCCAAAAACTGGAAATCGAGCTCCCATACGATCCAGCTATACCACTCCTAGGAATATACCCTAGGAACACAAAAATACAATACAAAAACCCCTTCCTTACACCTATATTCATTGCAGCACTATTTACCATAGCAAGACTCTGGAAACAACCAAGATGATGCCCTTCAACAGACGAATGGCTAAAGAAACTGTGGTACATATACACAATGGAATATTATGCAGCTGTCAGGAGAGATGAAGTCATGAAATTTTCCTATACATGGATGTACACGGAATCTATTATGCTGAGTGAAATAAGTCAAAGAGAGAGAGAAAAAACGCAGAATGGTCTCACACATTATGGGTTTTAAGAAAAATGAAAGACATTCTTGCAATAATAACTTTCAGACACAAAGGAGAAAAGAGCTGGAAGTTCCAGCTCACCTCAGGAAGCTCATCACAAAGAGTGATGAGTTTAGTTGGATAAATAACTACATTTTGAACTGTCCTAATAATGAGAATGTATGAGGGAAATTGAGAACCTGTTTAGAGTACAGGCGGGGGTCGGGTGGGGAGGAGGGAGACTTGGGACATTGGTGATGGGAATGTTGCACTGGTGATGGGTGGTGCTAAAAAAAAAAAAAAAAAGAAAAAAAAATAGTAACCTAAGTTTGTATGTTCCAGAATAATAGGTATTGTGGAATGTAAGCTCCTTATAATAGAAAAAGTTGATTCATCTAAAATGGTTTTATGGTAAAATAAGCTAAGATTATAACACTATATTATACTGCTGTGGTATTCACAAAGTCTTTAAAAAAAAAAGAATCACTTTAAATGATAACTTATATTCTGTATAAATTTTGTTATGAATTATAATACAATTGAAACATTTGGGGGGAACACCCATTAGCATTTAGTATTTACTCCTGACTCTATGCTCAGGGATCATGCCTGGTGGGTTTGGGGGACTAATGAGATGTCAAAGATCAAACCAACATAGTCAAGACCAATGCCCTCCTGTTGTACTACTGTTCTGACCCCTTAAAAAACTTCAAGATAAAAAAGCATTAGCATAAATGGTCCCATTTATATAGGGTAGACGCAGCAAAAAAACCTGTGTGATGGGTCTTCAAAAGAAAATGGGAAGAGCCACACAAAGACTTTGGAAAGGACACTGAAATGCCACTCTGAGAACACTGAGTGTGGTCCAGGTTTACACAAGCAGTGGGTGAACTATCTTGGATTCATCCCAGAAAATGAGAAAGAGAGAGAGAATGAGAGAGCAGGATGATGATGGTCAGAAGGAAGCTACATCCTACATGACCTTGTTAGGCACAGTGAGAGAGAAAGTGTAAATTCTAAAAGGAAACAAAGTCCTGATAAGTTCTTTTATGCCAGAAGATGCCCTTCCCTAACTACCATTTTTGAAAGAACATTTCCAGCTCCCAGTGCTCAAATTGTTCATGCCTGAATGTCAGGACCAACCAAGGTATAAAATATTAAAGAGGCTAATTCTCACTGGGTTACACACTTTTAACAAAACTATAACCAAAAGATACACATTAAAAGAAAATTATGTTATAAATGCTAATATGAAAACAATGCAGAGGCAGTAACTACTCCAAAATATAATTAAATTATTTCCCACAAAGGACAGCAATAAAAGGCTAAGCTAGCCAGCCATGCTATGCTTCTTTCACAGGCAACAGTGGTGCTATTATTAAGACACGAGCGCCCTCTACAGTTTCAAAACTAGGTTGTTCCTTACTTGTTGAAATATGATAACCTGGAAAAGAATATCTATTTTTTATTAATAACAAGTCTAAAAACTTACCACCCGGCCCAGGCCTATGCCACACAAGAAGAATTAGGTCCTTCAATTTCTGCTGAAAACTAGGGGTAAGTAAAAGTCAGCTTTCTTGGACAAATATAGGGTAAACACAAAGATTCCTCTGTCTGCTCTCTGGTCCTATGTTCCCTCCATTCAGCAAATGGGTTGTGGGTATTGGAGTGTGTGTGTGTGTGTGTGTGTGTGTGTGTGTGTGTGTGTGTGTGTGTGTGTGTGTGTGTTTGTGTGTGTGTGTCTGTGTGTGTCTGTGTGTGTTCATTAAAATTCTTGGTTCCAGGCTTTTAAAAAAATGTCAGTTAATAAAACAACAAAGTTAGGAACTACACTGTCAGTGGCGCTAGGCCAACGAGAAGAATTGAAAATTTCCTGTTGAACAAACTACATAAACAAGTTTTAAAATGTAATGGAGGTGGCAAAGACATAGTACAACAGGTAGTATATTGCCTTGCATGTGTCCAACCCATGTTCAACTGCTGTGTCCCATAAGGTTGTCTGAGTCCCTCTAGAAGGGATCCCTGCATGCAGAACCAAGAGTAAGCACTGAACACTACAGTTTATGGCCCAAAACTGAAAATCAAAAAAGGAAAAGCAAGAAAATACATATTGGGAGGGGCAGTCCTGAGTAAAGATAAGGAAGAATAGAAACAAGAAAGTCAGGTGAAATGTAGAAGAATAAGGAGAAATAAAAGGAGGAGGAAGAAAAGGCGGAGGAGTAGAAAAAGGAGGAGGAAAAGAAGAGAAGAGGAGGGAGTGGAGGTGAATGAGAAGAGGAGGTAGAGAAAGAGGAAGAGGAGGACAAGGAAGAGGAGGTAAATGAAGGAGAAGCAACTTAGCAAGAAGTGGTTAAAATTAATAACAAGACTATCAAAAGATGGATCTGGAGCTATAGCACAGTGAGTAGTGTGTTTGCTTTATGCTTTGATGACCTGGATTCAATCCCATGCACCCTATATGATTACCAGCCCCAACAGGAGTGATCTCTGAGCACAGAGCCAAGAGTAACCCCTGGCATCACAGAGTATGGCCCTTCCCTCTAAAAAGACTATCCAAAGAAAGAATCAGAAGTCTATTCAGAGAACACATATGCAACAGCTGGAGAGAAACTAAGAAAGTGTTCTTTTTTTTCTGGAGATTAATTTGTTCAACTAATGCTGAGTAGCCTGGAAAGTGGAAAATAATTATTTCATTATTCCCTTAGTGATCTGCCATTAACACACAACCCTCTTCCCTCCAATTTTGTAGGGCAAAATTCATTTGAGAAGGAGACAGTCTAAGCATGGCATGTGGCTTAAGAAATAGTTCTAACTCCTAAATTCATCACAATACTAATTGCAATAGCCAGAATTTATAAACAATCCAGGTGTCCAACAACAGATAAGTGGCTAAAGAAACTATGGTATGTCTACACAGTGGAATATAATGCAGCCATTAGGACAAATGAAGTCATAAAGTTTGCTTATACATGGATGGAAATGGAGATGATTATGCTGAGTGAAATGTATCAGAGGAATAGACATAAAATAATCTCTTTCATCTGTGGGATATAAGAAAGACAAAAAGGGGCTGAAAGGCTGGAGCAGTGGCACAAGTGGTAGGGCATTTGCCTTGCATGCGCTAACCTAGGATGGACTGCAGTTCGATCCCCCTGCATCCCATATGGTCCCCCAAGCCAGGAGTGATTTCTGAGTGCATAGCCAGGAGTAACCCCTGAGCATCACCGGGTGTGGCCAAAAAAAAACAAACAAAAAAAAAAAACCAGACAGTATGGTAATAATATCCAGAGACAATATAGATAAGTATCAGAAGGTCCAGCCTAGGTTAGGAAGCTCATCACAAAGAGTGAAGAGTGCAGTTAGGATAGAGAAAGTCTACTAGGACAATGATAGTTGGAACTGATCACTCTGGACAAGAACTTGGTGCTGACAGGGGAGAAAGTGGCACTCCTCCATTAACAATAGTACCATGGTGTCAAAAAGAGAAGAGTGATCAAGAGAGAAAGAAAGAGAAGCAAAATGCATTCCACAGAAACAGGTGGGATGGGAAAAAATGGGGGACATTTGTGCTAAAAAGGGTGCACTGGTGAAGGGTGGTGTACATTCTATGACTGAAGCCCAATGATGAACAATTTTATAACCACAGTTATAAAGCAATTTAAAAATAACTTGTAAATTATAGGGGCCTAAGTGATGGCACTAGGCGTAAGGCATCTGCCTTATGTGCACTGCCTAGGATGGATGGTGGTTCAATCCCCCGGCATCTCATATGATCCCCCAGGCCAGGAGTGATTTCTGAGCGCAGAGCCAAGAGTAACCCCTGAGCGTCACTGGGTGTGGCCCAAAAAAAACAGCAACAATAACAAAAACTTAAATTATAACAGAAAAGGAAGGAAGGAAGGATAGGCAGGAAGGAGGAAGGGAAGGAAGGAAGAAGGAAGGGAAGGAAGGAAGGAAGGGAAGAAGGAAGGAAGGAAGGAAGGAAGGAAGAAGGAAGGAAGGAAGGAAGGAAGGAAGGAGAAAAGAAAGGAAGAAAGGAAGGAAGGAAGGAAGGAAGGAAGGAAGGAAGGAAGGAAGGAAGGAAGGAAGGAAGGAAGAAGGAAGAAGGAAGGGAAGAAGAAAGAAGAGGAAGAAAGGAAGGAAGGAAGGGAAGAAAGAAAGAAAGAAAGAAAGTAAAGAAAGAAAGAAAGAAAGAAAGAAAGAAAGAAAGAAAGAAAAGAAAGAAAGAAAGGAAAGAAAGAAAGAAAAGAAAGAAAGAAAGAAGAAAGAAAGGAAGAGAAGGAAGGAAGGAAGGAAGGAAGGAAGGAAGGAAGAGGAAGGAAGGAAGGAAGAAGGAAAGGAAGGAAAGGAAAGAAAGAAAGAAAGAAAGAAAGAAAGAAAGAAAGAAAAGAGAAAGAAGAAAGAAAAAGAAAGAAAGACAGAAAGAAAGAAAGAAAGAAAGAAAGAAAGAAAGAAAGAAAGAAAGAAAGAGAAAGAAAAAAGAAAGAAAGAAAGAAGAGAAAGAAAGAAGAGAAAGAAAGAGAAAGAAGAGAAAGAAACACATACTACTAAGACTTCCACCTCATGCACCAAGAATGGAGGAGGCCACAAAAGGCTTGGCAAGGCTGGTAGAAAAAAAAAAAGCAGATTTCATTCTGAAAGTCTGATTTGCATTGACAAATAGTCTCTCTCTTTTTTAAATGAAATCTGTTCACTAGACAAAATATGGTCAAACATTCCTGCGTGCTCGATTCTTTAAAGAGATTTAAATACTGGCCTGTCTTCCCTATGTTTGTTTTGGTTCCCTCAGCCCACATTGGAGTCCATGGGCTCTTTCACTCACTCATCATCTCGCCTCCTGCTGCTTCCACTGAGAATGAAGTAATAATTCAACAAGCTGTTCGGGGCTTCCCAACAGTCCGGCTGCACAGCGTCGTGTTTTCATGGCTCAGGCATCCCAGTGCCATTGAACCCCACAGCCTAGCAAGCCCCATGACCTTGCTCAGACTAGCCCCCCTGCCTGAGATGAAGCCACCTGGGAAGAAAAGTAAGGAACACTGGCCAAACCAAGAGCACAGTCATTGCTCATTGTTTCTAACATTCCTGGCGAAGTTAGATGGTCTGTAGCCTACGCAGATGCTTAGAATAAAACGTGCGATTATATCTCAATAAAGCTGGGGGGGGGGGCAGAGGGAAGAAAAAAGTAAGGATCCTGGAGAGGCTGGGTAATAGGTCGCTTGGAAATAAATGACCGATTCTCTTTTCCTGAGAGCAACCTGCTATGGCCTTTGGAATGCTGCTTTTATGTCCTGCCTTTTACTTCTGTTGAGCTAAAAGGGCCGGTTGGAATCCCACTGTTAGTTTTATTACCCAGCTCATCCTTCTCTCTCCCTTGAAGAAGCAGCAGCAAGGCAAGCTGTAGGGTGTGACTGCACCTTCAGCTCTCCAAAACAACAACAAAAAAGGTTTCCAGGGCTTCACTATAAAATTTAGCCATGAACAGATTAACGTCAGAAAAATGAGTTGTTTGGGTAGAAATGGCACTTTTTTTTTTTAAATGTCCCACTGAAACCGAGAAAATTTCATCTGCAGAACAAAAACACACTCCCAAATCATGACCAGCCCTTGGCCTTGGATTACAAAATTAATTTATAAGCGATGTGGGAAGATGGGAAAGAAGAATGAAGATCAGATCAGAAGTGACACAGAAGGGGAGATCCTGGAAGGAAAAATGGAGGGTCGGTATCAAATCTAATGGTCTGCAACCTGGCATTCACCGGACAGCTAGGGAAGATTAAAAAAAAAAAGATTCTGGCTGATAAATTCCAGATTGCTAAGAGATCAGGATAGCAGAACGATATTTCATTGCATATGCTCAGCTGGCCCTATAAGCATTGTTGAATTCTTGCTGCGACTCAGAGTGCCAGTAAATGATAAAGAGGTTACAGATTGGTTTCCTCTTCACATTGCAGTTTCTGCTGGCCAAGATGACATTGTAAAAAAAAAAAAAAAAAGCACTTCTAGGAAAAGGTGCTCAAATGAATGCTGTCATTCATAATAGCTGTACTCCCTTACATGCTGTAGCCTCCCAAAAGCAAGCATGAGATCGCTGCCATGTTACTAGAAAGTGGGGCTAACCCAGATGCCAAGGATCTTTATTAGGCCACAGCAATGTGCCAAGGCTGCAGCCACAGGCATTTAGCTTGTGATGAGTGGAAAGTAGAAGAAGCAAAATTGTTGGTGATCATTGGAGCCAGTATTTACATTGAGAATAAAGAAGAAAAAGCACTATTGGGGGTCGGTGTGATAGCACATTGCATAAAATGTTTGCCTTGCAGGAGGCCAACCCAGGTTTGATCTCCAGCATTCCATATGGTCTTCCAAATCTGCCAGGAGTAATTTCTGAGTACAGAGTCATGAGTAACCCCTGAAGGTCTCTGTGTGTAACCCAAAAACCAAAATAAAAAGGGGGGAAACACCATTGGAGGATACCAAATGAGGTTTAGGTTTAATACTCAAGAGAATGTCGGAAAGTTAAGCAGTTTGGATTTATCTCTACTTTGAATGTTTTCTGGAGGGACTGGAGCAATAGCAGAGTGGTAGATAGGGCATTTACCATGCACATGGCCAACCAGGGATGGACCCAGATTCCATCCCTGATATCCATATGGTCCTGTGAACCTGCCAGGAGCGATTTCTGAGCACAGAGCCAGAAGTAACCCCTGAGTACTGCCAGGTTTGGTCCCCAAACCCCAATCAATTGATGTTTTCTGGCCATCCCCAGTATTTTGGAAACTATTGTACTTGTGCACAAGACATTTATGAGTGAAGTTTCTCACCTACAAAGTCTTAGTAACAGGCTGAGTTTGTTCATGTGAGATACTTGTTCTAAAGCTTTTAATTTGTTTTTCTAGGCATTGAATAAGCTAGAGACTGTTTCTAGTATTGTTGCATATATTGCACTTTGGTTAATTTTGAGTAAGTTGTTCTGTGGGTATTGCAAATTTTCAGCATCTTCCCTTGTACCCCAAATAGATCTGTTCTTTTCTAAGGCAGAACCACCCCAATAACATCAAGCCAATTATTCTGTCCAACATTTCTAAGTGGATTCTACAAGTTTCCTTATTATAAAACACACAAAACACTCAAAACACTTCCTAATTGTATTTTTAAACCCACTTGGAGTTCAATGCCAAATTTTTTGCAACAGTAGAGTTTATTTTTGTTATAGGATGAATAATATATTTTAAAGGACCAAACATTAAGTTGAAGGACATGTGTTACCCAGTTTTACATTAATAAGCACTAAAATTAAAGAATGAAAACCTTTTAAATAAAAAAATAAATAAAAAAAGAAGTAACACAGAAACAGTGGAGAAGGGTGTGGGCATTTTGTGGTGTTACTATATATGTAACATTATTGTAATAGTGTTATCTAAACTACAACAGAAAAAGAGGGAAAAAAAACTATGAAATTTACAAATGTAAATTTGTGACTAGATATAAATGTATGTAGTTAGAGGTTACTCTAAATAAATAGGTCACTAAAATATAAAATAACTTACTGTCAGACCAGAGAGAAATTTCAGCAAGTGAGGCAGACAACTGACCCAGATTCCATTCCCAACTCACCATATGATCCCCTAAGCTCCACCAGAAGTACTCTATGAGTGCAGAGGCAGGAGTAAGATGTGCAAAGTCAGAATGAACAAAGAAAATGGTATATATTATATTTATATATTATATATTTAAGTATATAATATTTAGATATTATATTTTGACTATTAGCACTCATAATGTTGTACTATTATCTAATCAACAATAAAGTATTTAAACGTTTAATAGGTTTAGCAAGAAAATAATTTACACGTAACACATGAGAGTGTGAGTGAGAGACAGAAAGAAGGCCTTGGTAAAGTGATAGCATGCAAGTCATAGACTCACAAAGCTAAAATAGATAGAAATTATAAATAGATAGAAAAGCTACAGCATATGAGTTCAAGCAACTCCTCAGTGCAATGGACCCTAAAATTTAAGCCTGCAAACATCCTGTTAATTTAGCATGAGTTTTAATAATTATGGATCGCTCAAACTTTAGAATAGGATTTTCATACAAGAATGGGGACTTTCAGAAGTTTGATTATGTCTCAAATTAAAATCTCCAGGGGCCAGAGTGTTAATATAGCTGAAAGGGTGTTTAATTTACATTTGACCCATCCAAGCATCTAATCCTAGCACCATATGTGGCACTTGAGCCCCACCAGGAATGATTCCAGAGACAGAGGTGGAAGTAACTTTTGGGCACAGCCAGGTGAGACCCCTCCAAAATATGTTTTTTAATTTTTCAGCCAATAAAAGCTACCATTTCTCAAGCATCTACTATATGTCTGACCTTCTCCTAAACACAGGCCACATGTTAACTGGTTGGAGCCTTCAAAATAATATTCAACAGAAAATACTGCAATTACTCTTCCCTTTGCCAGATGAAGAAACCCTTCATCAGATGAAGTCTACCCTTTATAGTCTCTGTCTACAGCTCCAGCCTACATGCTAGCAGAAATTACAACCTGAACTACATTGGAATTCTATCTCTGGCTAAAAATCCATTCAGGAGTTTCTCCTTCCTCCCTTTCCTTCCCCCCTGAGAATGGAGTGTGTGTGTGGAGGGGGAAGGATACCAAGTTCCTGGCCTTCATACAACATTGTGCAACCTACATCAGACATTGGTCCCTGTGCTGCCAGCCTCTGCCTTCCCCTGGCTTCTACTGCCATGGTTAGTCTGTTTGGCCTTAGGACCCCGAGAGTTGATCTACTGGCCTGTGTCCTGCTGAAGAGATTGACTTCCCTTTGGCCTCTAGCCACACAGTTAGATCACCCTCTTACCACCTCTGTCCTTTCAACCTAAGATCCTGCAGGCCCACCCCTATCCCATGAGGGCTTGGAGTGGAGCCCCTCATGTGAGAACACACTTGCTGCATTACCTCTATTTCTGGGAAGAACTTATGCCAGAACAGAATGTTGCTCCAGGGCTGGCCTTGTTGGCCGAAACCCACCACAAACCTAGCCACAAACTAGCTCTATCCTCAGACCCCTTCCAGACCAGAATGGTCAGTGAGCTGCTCTGTTCCCTTCACCTTCTCCAGTAAGAGGCAGCAGTTAACAGCCATTGATTTATTCATAAGAATACAGCAGATTCAGGGCTGGAAGGATAAAGCAGGTAAAGCACTTGCTTTGCACATCACCAACCTGGGTTTGACCCCAGCACCCTATGAGCCTCCCTGAGGTGATCTCTGAGCACAGAGCCAGGAGAAAGCTGGGTGTGGCTCAAAACAAAACAAAAAAAACAAAAAAAAAAAAAAAAACAGCCTTTAATTAGCCAATGGCTGGCTCTCTGCCTCACCTTTTTTTTTTTTTTTTTGGTTTTTGGACCACACCTGGTGACGCTCAGGGGTTACTCCTGGCTATGTGCTCAGAAGTTGCTCCTGGCTTGGGGGACCATATGGGATGCCGGGGGATCGAACCGTGGTCCATCCAAGGCTAGCACAGGCAAGGAAGGCACCTTACCTCTAGCGCCACAACCCGGCCCCTCTGCCTCACCTTTTTAACCCAGTTTTTATCCTATCTTCTGTGCTTCATTGGTGGAAAACTCTGATTTCCTCTGCATCCTTACAATTCTTATTTATTACAGTAACAAGGTTTTTAAATTTAAAGTAATAGAGTAGGCATAGATTTCCTGTCAACCACCTTTCTTTCCAGCAATGGTGACTACAGTCACAAGCCAGGCCTTGGGTAAAATTGAAGATCAACAACCTAGCAAGGGTGAAGATATTACAAGTTAGAACCTCAAAATACCATACCCAACATGTTTTTAAAAGGGGGGCTAATATGTGATAGAAATACTAGACCACACCCACACACTCTAAAAAGCAAAAGACCACATGTATCATCAGGCTGAAAAACCTGTAGAGTATATGACTCCAGTTTCATGAAATTCTTGCAAGGGCAGAACATGTCATACATAGATAGATAGATAGATAGATAGATAGATAGATAGATAGATAGATAGATAGATAGATAGATAGATAGATAGATAGATAGATAGATAGGGAGGGAGGGAGGGAGGTAGATAGATAGATAGATAGATGATTGATAGATAGATAGATAGATAGATAGATAGATAGATAGATAGATAGATAGATGATAGATAGAGCTATATAGTGGAATATTATCTTGCCTTTTAAAAGGGGGGGGAATAAAATACCATAGATGAGACGGGAGAGAAATTATACAGTGGGCATGAAACTTTCCTTTCCTTCAAACAACCAGGATTCTATCCATGGCACCACATATGGTTCCCTGAGCCCACCAGGAGTGATCCTTGAGTTCAGAGTCAGGAGTAAGCTTGAGCACAGTCAAGTGTGGCACTAAATCAAATGAAAAATACTGATAGGACCATGAAGGGTAGAAACCATTAAGTGCTAAGTAACCAAATACAAAAGGCCACCTAGAAAATGATTTTATTCTTATGAATATTCAGATTAGATAAATCCATATAGACTAATAGTGTACAGGGTTTATGGGGATAGATAGGGGGAACTCAAAAATGAGGATGGAACTGGTCTGTATCTAAGTATTGTGGAGCTAGTGGACTCTACATTTGAACAAACTTGAATAACTACCCACTAAAATAAAGGTTTCACTGTATATAAATTATTTCTCAACATTTAAATCAGGAAGATGGAACATATTCAAAATGTAGAAACTAAATAAGTATTAGTAACTGTTAACTATCTTAAGTAATTTTTCTGGAGAATGATTGCTCCATAGAATTGTCCATATAAAATAGTTTCTGTAATTTTATCCTAAAAGAATGAAAAGTGCCCTGACTACAATGGATTGAAATTTATACTGGCAATTTTTCGCCATCATGTTATTTACTCTGGAAGAATTTGATGTATATGAACTGTTAAAGAAAAAAAGAAACTGTTCAGTTTTGTTTTTTGTTTTTTTGTTGTTGTTGTTGTTTTTTGTGACAGATATGTATGTCAGTGGTCCTTAACTCTCTAAATGAAGAAAAATAAACATTTAAATTCTTGTTGAAATATGAGGCCAAGTAAGTTAATTAGAAAAAAATAATGTCGTATACAAGTGTAAGGACATTGCTGCAAGACATATTAAACTATTCTTGACATCATTTCAAGCATATTATTTTCTACACCTAAAGATATTATCTCTATCCAGACCAGCAAAATCAACCACTCCAAAACTTAATCACTTAAAATCTCATTGCACTATTACCTCTCACTGTTACTCATGTTGAAAGGACTCAGCTGGCCAGATTGTACATGTTGGATTTCAATATAAAGGTTCAGGTTGGACTCTGAATTCAACATGCTCCATCAACACTGGCAGTTAGTGCTAAGGTCCTAACAGGGATCTCTATGTGACCTCTTTAGCTGATGTAAGCACTACATGTACTGCAGCTGAATTCCCAGAGAGAATGCCCCTAGAGCAAGTATTCCAAGAAATTTAAGCAAAAGCTGTAAGACCTGTTCTATCACAGCTTTGGAAGTCATAGTGTCTCTTCCATGTTATTTTGTTCATCAATGGTCAGGGGCCAGAGAGATTGTAGGTTAGATTGTAGGCCAGAGAGTAGGTAAGGCACTGCCTTGGAGGCAGTCAACTCTGGTTCGATCACTAGCACCCCATATGGCCCCCCGTACACCTCCAGGAGTGATCACTGAGTATATAGCCAGGAGTAATTCCTGGATATAACTCAAACTACAAACACACACACACTAAAAAAAAAAGGGCTAAGATTTGAGAGGAAGTGACCACATATGATCATGAGTGCTGAGAAACATGGTCACTGGGGGCCATCAATAGGGAGCAAATCCAAAAGAGAATTTTGAAATTTTCAACATAATATAATATTTGGGTCTCTTTTGATAAAAAAAAAATAAAAGGGTGTTAATTTTAGAAGTATACATCTTGGTCACTAAGTACTATTTAGTCCAGGCATCCTCAAACTTTTTAAACAAGAAGTCAGTTCACAGTTCTTCAGATCATTGGAGGGGACTATAGTTTAAAAAACTATGAACAAATTCCTATGCACAGAACACATATCTTATTTTGAAGTAAAAAACCAAAATGAGAACAAATACAATATTTAAAATGAAAAACAAGTAAAGTTAAATTAATATACTTACCACGATTTCAATGGGAACTATGGATCTGCTTTCAGCAGGACGTGGTCCTGGAAGAGTTAACTGCTAAGCAGGACAAGCAGCAAGGACAAAAACATCCTGGCCCAGATAAATGTCCTTGGCAGGTCACATGTGGCCTGCAGGCCCTAGTTGAGAATCCCTGATCTGGTCTATTCATTCAAAAAATATATATTAAGTGTCCTCTTGTTGCTCACTATGTTAGGCTTTGAAGACACATGAATAAATTAGACATGGAATCTGTGCTCTTAGAGATTAAAGCTAGAGATGCCTCAAGGAAACAAAACTGGAGAAAGGGAAATTTTACAGAATCTATTGGATTATAGAGGAAAGAAAAATGGTTCTCTCTAATGTGGGATGAAGGAATGTCAGGAAATGGTTTAAAAAGAAAGGACTTCTTAGAGAAATGTTGTCAAGAGAGGAAAATGTTCAAATTCCTTAGTAATGGTTTGGAAGAAGTGGGGGGGGAGGAGCTTGAGGAAGAAAAATGTCATCCAGACAGAAGCAGGTAATGAAAGCAAAGGTGGAGAGGCCTTCCACATGCTGAGGGCACTGGTAAAAGTCTTCAAGGAGTGCTTGAAAACATCAACATCAAGTTTATACAATTTTATACAGATATGTCGTGTTTGGTCCATAAATGATGTCATATGCTGTTTTTCTTTCTTGCTCTGATAAAGAACTACCACAAAACTGTTCTTAAAATTTGCCTCCAAGACCCGAAATCATAAAATATATAGAACAACACGTAGGCAAAACACTCCAGGACATTGAGACTACAGGCATCTTCAAGGAGGAAACTACACTCTCCAAGCAAGTGAAAGCAGAGATTAACAAATGGGAATATATTAAGCTGAGAAGCTTCTGCTCCTCAAAGGAAATAGTGCCCAGGATACAAGAGCTACCCACTGAGTGGGAGAAACTATTCACTCAATACCCATCAGATAAGGGGCTAATCTCCAAAATATACAAGGCACTGACAGAACTTTACAAGAAAAAAACATCTAATCCCATCAAAAAATGGGGAGAAGAAATGGTCAGACACTTTGACAAAGAAGAAATACAAATGGCCAAAAGACTCATGATAAAATGCTCCACATCACTAATCATCAGGGAGATGCAAATCAAAACAACTATGAGGTACCACCTCACACCACAGAGACTGGCACACATCACAAAGAATAAGAACAAGCAGTGTTGGTGGGGATGTGGAGAGAAAGGAACTCTTATCCACTGCTGGTGGGAATGCTGTCTAGTTCAACCTTTATGGAAAGCGATATGGAGATTCCTCCAAAAACTGGAAATCGAGCTCCCATACGATCCAGCTATACCACTCCTAGGAATATACCCTAGGAACACAAAAATACAATACAAAAATCCCTTCCTTACACCTATATTCATTGCAGCACTATTTACCATAGCAAGACTCTGGAAACAACCAAGATACCCTTCAACAGATGAATGGCTAAAAAAACTGTGGTACATATACACAATGGAATATTATGCAGCTGTCAGGAGAGATGAAGTCATGAAATTTTCCTATACATGGATGTACATGGAATCTATTATGCTGAGTGAAATAAGTCAGAGAGAGAGAAAAATGCAGAATGGTCTCACTCATCTATGGGTTTTAAGAAAAATGAAAGACATTCTTGCAATAATAATTTTCAGACACAAAAGAGAGAAGGGCTGGAAGTTACAGCTCACCTCATGAAGCTCACCACAAACAAGGATGAGTTTTGTTAGAGAAATAACTACATTTCGAACTATCCTAATAATGAAAATGTATGAAGGAAATAGAAAGCCTGTCTAGAGTACAGGTGGGGGTTGGGGAGCAGGGAGACTTGGGACATTGGTGATGGGAATGTTGCACTGGTGATGGGTGGTGTTCTTTACATGACTGAAGCCCAAACAACACGATCATGTATGTAATCAAGGTGTTTAAATAAAAAATATATTTAAAAATTTTGCCTCCAAAAATTAAAAACAAAATTGCCTCTAATATATAACTGGCATAGTTAACATAAAAATGCTGCTTCTTGTGGAGAAAAAAAGCAATCATTAGTGGGAGCAAACATAGTTGCCCCATTGGATGGGGTATGAACTCTCCAAATTACAATACTTGCTCACAACCTGGTTTTCACTATTTCTTCCACTATGAGGTCTTGAATCTGAAAATACATGAAAGCCCAGGTACCTAGTTTATGCAGAGGGTTCAATAAGAAAGCCATCTTTGATGCTATGCTCAAAGTTCATCCTTTACACAGTGGTAAACTGCTAAAAGATATTCATAAGGAAGTGACAGGATCAGATTTGCACCTTAAAGTCATCTCTCTGGCATCATCAAGAAGTTCACTTGGAGAATGTACTAGAAAAAGTGTATGAGTTGAATTCAGGTAGGTAGATGAAAACTTTTTCACCATTTCAGGTGAGAAAGGCAAGAGCTGATCTGAAGTGGGGCAGTAGGAATGGAGGAAAGGAAGACAAATTAAGAGGTATTAAGGAGTTAAGCAACACTTGGTCACCATTAAGTGTGGGCCATGTGGGGGAAGAACTCAGATGACTCTCAAGTGTGAGGAATGTGATATCAAAGAAAAACAAATTTAAGAAACAAATCATGATTCCATTCGCATTTCTATAAGCACAGGAGTTTAAAGATCATCAATGTGGGAAGCAGTGTATAGATGGGTCTAAAACTCAATAGAGAGGGAAGGGCCAGAGATGGAGATAAAAAAAAAATCTATAAGCCTACAAGAAGTGAAGTTCCAGGTTCAAATAAACAGTCTAGGGAGATAGAAAAAGACCCCGTGGGATGCAAAGTTCTGAGAAAAGTTAGAGCAGCTGGGATTTGGAATAAGAAGCTGAGACACACTAATCTGAGATGGAAGGGCATATAGAATTTGAAAAAAGACACTGGGCATCAAAATGAAAGACCACCAACTCAGGTCAAGAAGCCTTCTGAGCATTATAAAGGATAACATCAGGAGCTGGCAGCCATCACAGAATGTGTCAGAAGAATATTAAAAATAGGAGCTAGAATTCTGAGTGGTTGATGTAAGGGAAAATCATTTTGTATTTATGACTGGGGCAGGGGAGAGAGAGAGGCTCAGAAATTAATTTATAAATGACTCTACCAGTGAGGAAGAGAACACAGAATTTTCCTTTAGGGGCCTGAGTGATATTATAGTGGGTAGGGCTCTTGCCTTGCATGTGGATGACCAATTTCACCTGTAATATCCCATATAGTCCCCTAAGCACCACCAAGAGTAATTCCTGAGTGCAGACCCAGGAGTAACCTCTGAGTATCACCTGGTTTGATCCAAAACAGATGAACACACACGCACAATTGTTCCTTTAACCATGAGAAATTTACATAGCTTTTTTCTTTTTTTATTTACCATGATTTACAATATTGATAATGATAAGGTTTCATGGGTACAATTTCCAACACCACCACTTTGTATAAAAATGTCTATTTCCCTCCATTACAGTCCCAGGGTCTTTCCCTCAGACAACTCCCACCTACTACCTACTCCACCACCATCAGCATGTTAAGCACAATTCTGTAGGCCAGACCTCAAGTATTGTTACTGTGCTCATTTGTTATTCTTGTTCTCTGCTCTTTATAGATTAATGGGAGAGAAAAATTACTGTATTTGCCTCTGTATTTTTGACTAACCTCACTCAGCATGATATCAAGTTCTATCCACATAAAAGAAAATTGTCTGGTCTCATTTGTTCTTAGCACTCAGTAGTATTCCATTATGTATATGTACCACAGTTTCTTTATTCAGCCATTTGTTTTTGTATACTTGGGTTGCTTCCATATTTTGACTTTTATATGCTGTTTTCATATATTTTTCTTGAAGACCAAATTAATAGTCACATTTTTCAATAATGAATCTTACGAGATATTAGCAAAGACCCTGCTATCTCATTTATATCAGTCTTTCAATTTGAGAATCATAATTTCACCTCATCAATCTATCAACCTTAAGACAAACTCCATCATAGAGAGTCTAAGTAAACTTCTCATATTATAAACAATGACTCTTGTATTTTTCTATTTTGTTGTCAAAAGATTCCATGAGTTCCATGATATCAAAATTCAGTTTGATTTGAAAGTCATGGGGTTGGTTTTTGTTGTTGTGTTGTTGTTGTTGTTTTAAGCCACACCAGCAATGTACAGGGGTTACTCCTGGCTCTGTGCTCAAGAATCTCATCCTGCAGGTCTCAGGGGACCATCACTGGCAAGGGTTCAAATCTGGGTAGGCTGCATGCAAGGCAAACACACTACCTACTATACTATCACTCCATCCCCAAGAGATTTATGTTCTTTTTCTAAGAAATTCAGCTATCAATGGGAGACATATGTTTTACTTCCTGATGTAGTGTTTTCCTTCTGAAAGAAATTTTATTTCTTGCTTAAGTTTATAAAAAATAATAGCATTAAAAATAAATAGATAAAAACCAGAGCAATAGCACAGCGGCTGGGAGTTTGCCTTGCTTGCGGCTGATCTGGGACGAACCTGAGTTCGATTCCCAGCATCCCGTATGGTCCCCCAACCCTACCAGGAGTGATTTCTGAGTGCAGAGCCAGAAGGTCTGCTGAGTGTGGCCCCAAACCAAAAAAAAAAAAAAAAAAAGAGTGTGTGTCTGTGTATGTGAGAGAGAGAGAGAGAGAGAGAGAGAGAGAGTCAAATCTCCAAAAGTAGGCAATGATTTTTAAAGATTAAATTGAACTTAAAAGTTACATAAAGGTAGATAATTTTAAGGAGTTGGGAGGAATGTTGTTTGTTTTGTGTGTGCATTTTAATACTGGAGATATCTGAGCTCTTCTATATGCTCTGAAGAAGCTGATACAGAGAAGGCAGAAAAGAGTGGAAAGGCATATAGAAGGATGTCTCCTTCCAACTAAAGAGAAAGAGGTGACTATCGGAGTCATATAAAATTCTAGGTGCATAAAAAGTTGGCCCATGGGGGAAAAAGAGACCAGTTCAATTACTGAGAAAGCAGAGGCAGAAAGAGTTCTGAAAAAGAAAGGGAAGGGTCAGGGGACAGGAGAGCCAGGAGAAGTAAAGATGAACAAGAGCATAATATGGTCAGAGTCAAGAGGCCATGTCTATTTTCAGCCTGTCCTGTTTAGCAGAGGATGCTTTTCTTTTCTGCTTCCCTTCCTTTGCATGACTGGGTTTACTCAGCTGTGCTTGGGAGCCCCAGAAATACTCCTAGAGACTCAGGTCAACTGTGCACACCTAACAGTTTGGGGCTTAAATCTGGTTGCAAGATACTGCTTGGGACATCAGTACTAGAGACCACCAGGGCCAAACCAGGTGATGCTGAGAGATCAAGGAATCAAACTCAACGTTTTGATCTTGCAAGGCATGTGTTTCATCCCCTTGAGCTAACTCTCTGGCTTCCCTTTCTTTTCTGTGGCCATTGTTGCCATTGTCATTACTGTCAGCATTGCTGTTGCCATGATGGGGGTGGGGGGGCGTGTTTCATACCTTCTTGGTTATAGTGCTCACACAGGTCACACATATTGAGTTGTGGTACTCACGTGTGTGCTCACCAGATTCACACTCTTTTTATTTCCTTTTGAACACTGTAATTGCAAAGTTGTTGATGATTAAGTTTCAGTCTTAGAGTGTATACCAACCTCACCCATGAACATTTACTGCCATCAATGTCCCCAATTTTCCTCCCACCCAACTCCCTACCTGTCTCTGGGACAGGCATTTTACTCCCCCCCCCCTCTCTCTCTCTCTCTCTCTCTCTCTCTATATATATATATATATATATATATATATATATATTCCTTATTTTCCTTTTATATACTGTGTTTTGCACTATTGTCAATTAAGGAGTACCATTTTTATCTCCATTCAACATCCAATAATTGTCCCCAGTGATCAGTTCTATCACTGGGGTCCCAAGCAAAGCCATCAAATGCCTGCTCAGTACACATGGACTATACCAGGGATCAAATTCAAAATCTCACTACTCTTGTATGGAAGGTGCTTTTGCCACTGAACAATTCCATATATAAATGCATTTAACTACCTTTCATGTTGCATTTAACTACCTTTCATGTAAAATTAATAACTAAATGAGAGAAAAGTAAAATAAAATAAGAAGTGGACAGATGATATTTACTTACAAGGGAGAATTTATATAATGTATATACATGAATGTATCTTATAAAAATATATAAATGTATATAACTGACTAGCTTATTAACTGAATAAATATTTAGAGACTATTGTGGCCTTGACACTGCCCTCTGGCAGTAAATATCAAGACAGACAAAAATTGCTACCTCATAGAGCATACAATCTAGTTCATATGTCAATTTAATCTTACTGATGTCATACTATCTTTGGATTGTTCATGTTCAGAAGTTTGCTTTTGTTATCCACAAGTTTGTACTGGGACAAAAACCAAGTATCAGCCTCTCTTTTTAATAAATATTGAAGGGCCCGGAGAGATAGCACAGCGGCGTTTGCCTTGCAAGCAGCCGATCCAGGACCAAAGGTGGTTGGTTCGAATCCCTGTGTCCCATATGGTCCCCCGTGCCTGCCAGGAGCTATTTCTGAGCAGACAGCCAGGAGTAACCCCTGAGCAACGCCGGGTGTGGCCCAAAAACCAAAAAAAAAAAAATATTGAAGCACAAAAATAATACAGTGAGCCAGTTAGAAATGTGGACAGGTTGGTAAGTATAAAAATAAAGCTGGAGGGGGGGGGCAGGAATGATAGCACAGCAGGGAGAATTTTGCCTTGCAAGCAGCTGACCCGGCTTCAATACCCACTATCCCATATGAAGTTGCCAGGTGTAATTTCTGAGTGCAGAGCCAGGAGTAACCCCTGAGCAGTGCTGGGTGCCCCCCACCAAATAAATAAAGCTGGAAAAATATTCAGCAAAAGAATGTCATTACTCATTTTGGAATTGTCAACATCTCTAAGTTTAATGGTCTCTGAAAGAATTTGTGTTTTCTAATAAACTGCCTGACACATTCTGTTCAGAGTGTGATTTTATGTTAATGCACTAGGACAAAACTCCTTCTGGACTAAGCAGTAGACAGATGTTGTAAAATTTACACAGACTCCCCCAGGTGGTGTCTGCAGAGCTGAAAGGGGCAACGGGTTGCAGCCACATTCCTCTGATCAAGTTTCAGGATAAACATATTTAAAGGGCAAAGCTGTAACCAGAATTTGGCCACCTCAGGAAGGAGTTACAGAATATGAACATCCTTCCCAGGCTGAGAGCCGTTCAGACACAGATTGTCATTCCAGTCATTTGGCACAATGGTTTATACTAGCAGCCAAGTGCATAATTGCCAGGAACTGGCCAAATCCACGGAGACACCCATAACTTCTGAATGCTGACCATGTTTGTAATAGACCGGAATAAATGTGCACTGGATTCATTTATTCAGCTCTGAGTCTCACACTTGGGATTTCTGAAGGGAAGGGGATATTTACAGAAATTCTACTTTTCTCCTCTGGCATCTCCCATTCCAGGAAGAACAGAACTATTATCTAGTTTGCCTTGCCAATTTCTCTCGCACATTTTAGGTCATTCATATAGATGTTTGTAACATACGTGTTTCCAGCTCATTCTGAATTCACTCCAACATACAGGAATTAAAAACAATGCATTTTGTCTCTGTTAAATTATATTGAAAATTAACCAGGTATTGCTAAAAAAGAGTCCTAAGAACATCAGTGTCTTCTCCATTTTCCAGAAAATTTCTCTGACTTTTTTTTTAAAAAACAATGAAATGAATAACAGGGCAAAGGTGGTACACTTTCTGAAAGAAGCAGTCTGACTTGAAAACTCTCTGGGCAGGGTGGGTGAGAAGACTGACTTCTAGAGCTGGCCAAACTTCTTTTAACAGGAAGATGGATAACAAATTGACTATTGTTGGTTCTCTTTCCCCATTTCTTCTATGTTGAACCTTGACCTCTCAAGTTCAGAAGTCTTCATTTAATTCAACATGATATTTGTGAGGGGGTTGTAATTCAGGTGAGGTGGATAAGCGATGAGGTGGTTAAGTCCAGAGAACTGTAGAACTTGAACTTCAATTTGGATTTTGATGCCCTTTGACTTTTCTGCTCAAAATTCCACCATCCACCTTCCAGGTGTAAATCCAGGATGCTAAAAGACGTGAGAGGTCACAAAATGATCTACTGAAAGCAAAGTGTGTTTTGGAGATGCCAAGAGAGTGGGAAGGGTGAGCAGAGAAACAGAGGGTAGGCAGGTCATGAAGAGAAAGCTGGCAAAAACACTGAGCATCAGAAGCCTCAATCTGATTCCAGCTCAATCCAGAAACGGGGAAGACATCACTATGGTCCTTCCCAGAAGTCAGACAGAACAAAACAGAAAGAACACAGGTTAGGAAAACAAAGAAGGGCATAGGGCTTGCCAGGCGGACCTCCACAGACTCAAAACACTTTCAATCTCCCAGTGAGGAGGAAACTGGCTGGAAACAAAGCAGAGAGGAGCCTGTAGGTGGAGCCCAATTGACTGCCAACAGTTAGGCTAAAAAGCAAAGCTGGGGCTAGGAAGAGACAGGTCATTGCAATGCCTAGACAAACCTTCAGAGTTTAGAATTCTTTACTAAATATCCTTTTTACTGACTTTTCTAACGTGTGTTTTTTTCTTTCTTTTTTTTTTTGTTTTTTTGTTTTGTTTGTTTGTTTGTTTTAGATTTTGGAGCCACACCTGGCAGTTCTTAGGGATTACTCCTAGCTCTGTGCTCAGAAGTCGTTCCTGGCAGTCTCAGGGGACCATAAGGGATGCCTGGGATCAAACCCGGGTCTGTCCTCGATAGGCCGCATGCAAGGCAAACACCCTACCACTGTGCTATCTCTCTGGACCTGTCCAAAATGTATTGTTACTGTTTTACTTCTGGAAATGTTTCTTAAAGACAACTTGAGAGAAGGTAATTATATTATTTACAACTCAAACTTGGACTTAATTTTTTCTTTTTCTTTTTAAATTATCTTTATTTAAACACCGTGATTACAAATATGATTGTAGTTGTATGATTACAGTCATGTAAAGAACACCCCCCTTCACCAGTGCAAGATTACCACCACCAATTTCCCATATCTCTCTCCTCCCCACCTCACTCACATCTGTACTCGAGACAGGCTTTCTACTTCCCTCATTCATTCACATTGTTATGATAGTTCTCAGTGTAGTTATTTCTCTAACTGCACTAATCACTTTATGTGGTGAGCTTCATGTCATGAGGTGCACCTACCAGCCCTCATCTCTCTTGTCTCTGAGATACTGCTAAAAATGTCTTTCATTTTTCTTAAAACCCATAGATGAGTGAAACTATTCTGCATCTTTCTCTCTCCCTCTGACTTATTTCACTCAGCATAATAGATTCCATGTACATCCATGTATAGGAAAATTTCATGACTTCATCTCTCCTGACGGCTGCATAGTATTCCATTGTGTACATGTACCACAATTTCTTTAGCCACTCATCTGTTGAAGGGCATCTTGGTTGTTAACAGAGTCTGGCTATTGTAAATAGTGCTGCAATGAATATAGGTGTGAGGAAGGGATTTTTGTATTGTATTTTTGTGTTCCTCGGGTATATTCCTAGGAGTGGTATAGCTGGATCATATGGGAGCTCAATTTCCAGTTTGTGGAGGAATCTCTATATTGCTTTCCATAAAGATTGGACTAGATGGCATTCCCACCAGCAGTGAAAAAGAGTTCCTTTCTCTCCACATCCCCGCCAGCACTGTTTGTTTTCCTTCTTTGCGATATGTGCCAATCTCAGTGGCGTGAGGTGGTACCTCATAGTTGTTTTGATTTGCATCTCCCTGACGATTAGTGATGTTGAGCATCTTTTCATGTGCCTTTTGGCCATTTGCATTTCTTCTTTTACAAAGTGTTCATTTCTTTTCCCCATTTTTTGATGGGATTAGATGTTTTTTTCTTGTATAGTTCTGTCAATACCTTGTATATTTTGGATATTAGTATTTTATCTGATGGGTATTGGGTGAATAATTTCTCCCACTCAGTGGGTGGCTTTTGTATTCTGGGCACTATCTCCTTTGAGGTGCAGAAGCTTCTCAGCTTAATATAGTCCCATCTGTTTATCTCTGCTTTCACTTGTTTGGAGAGTGCTGTTTCCTCCTTAAAGATACCTTTAGTCTCAATGTCATAGAGTGTTTTACCTACATGTTGTTTTATATACCTTATAGTTTCAGATATGATATCAAGGTCTTTAATCCATTTGGATTTTACCTTCGTAACTTAATTTTTTCTTTTCATTTGTTTTATTACATTTTCTGCAGTGTCAAGGTTATAAGTCAGGGCTTCCCTTGTGAGCATGTGCTATATTGCTAAGACACCGTTTTAAAGTCTCCGGTTCTTTGAATTTTGAAATACCTTTCAAACTATCTACCTGAACAGTGTTCACTCGTGTCTATCAATACCCAAGGTACATCATTCAGTGGTTACCTGGGACACTGTGGCTACATGTCCGGAAGTTTTCATTTTACCCCCAAGACAAGTATATAAGTTTCAGCTTCCTAGCTGTGCTTTGATTATCCCATGAACCTTCTGTGTGAATCCACAGACCTGAATCCTATGACACAAAATTTGTGAATCCTTTCTCTTCTAAATTCTTAAATAAAAATTTTTATAGCAGGCAAGTTTTAACGTGGGCTTGCCCTGCTGGAAGGTAATCTTGCCACAGCACAAACAGAGATCATGGCTGACCAAGCTGCATCTGGGCCTTCCTAAGTCCTTGAGAACCTCCATAAGCTCTGTGCAAATGAGATGAAAGATTGATTGGTCAAGCATGTTCAGAGAATTCAAACTCTCCAGAGGGGGCAGATATATCTCCAGCATTAAATGGGGCAATCCAGCCAGGTGACCCACCACTTAGACTTGGGTGGCCATGGACACAGAGTTTCCAAAGTGGCAAGAAAATTAAACATAGAATTTCCATATGACCCAGTGATTCCACTCCAGAACATCTATTCCCCGAGCAAAAACATTAATCCAAAAATAAAACATATGCATATATATGTGCATCATACATTATTTACAATCACCCAGATAGGGAAACAAGACAAGTATCCAACAACAGACAGGGATAAAGAAATTGTGGCATACATATAGCTTGAAATATAACTCAGTTATGAGGAAAAAGGAAATTTTGGAGTTTGTTTTACAACTTGGATAGAATTGAAGGGTGGCACATGTTAAGTGAAGTAAGTCAAATAAAACAAAAACAAATATCAGATGATCTTGTCATATGCAGAATGTAAAGAACAAAGCAGGTATTAGACCGCCCCAAAGGAAACAAACACTGAGCTAGTCAGTAGAACTGTGATCTGCTAAGGGGTAAGGGAAAGGGCCCTTTGGTGGTGATGTGAGCAAAATGTAACAGCACTTCAAGTTTAAAGCTACATTGATAATATAGTAAAAAGTTTTCTTAATTTTCTTAACAAATTAAAAGAGTTACTTCTCTGGCAAATGTTCAAGTATTAGATATTTTAGTGTCATTGTTTGATTTTATAAAATTTAATCAATGTAAATTTGTTCTTAGAAATCTGAAAGTGGAAATTAAAATTTTTAATTGTGTATATTCAAAACATTTTGAATAATATATTCAAATGAAAGCAGTCTCATCAGTTAAAAAAATTAATTTGATCTCTTTTGCTTCTCGGCTTCTCAGATACTTGTTTTGCTACTGCCTGAGTCATGAGAGATGATGTGCCCAGGTGTCGATAAACCAAATCTAGAAGTGGTCCCACATCATGCCCATTTATGAGCTGGAACTGAGGCACATGGTCACAGCACTTTCATGAAGCTAGAAAGAACAAGTTCCCGCTGTGCCTTCAAAGAACCAACTGGGTTAAAAAAAAAAAAAAAACAACTGTGTGTGTGTGTGCGTGTGTGTGTGTGCGTGTGTGTGTGTGTGTGTGTGTGTGTGTGTGTGTAAGAGAGAGAGAGAGAGAGAGAGAGAGAGAGAGAGAGAGATGAACCATGCACATATAAGATGTGCTTGTGTGCCTATATGTGCATCATGCCTACAATGAAGCCAGGAGCTAATTCTTTGAAAAAATAAACAATTTTATTCTTCAAAAGAAAAACAAACAGGACCGGAGAGACAGCACAGCAGTAGGGTGTTTGCCTTGCACACAGCAGACCCAGGACAGACCTGGATTTGATTCCTGGCATCCCATATATGGTCTCCCGAGCCAGGAGTAACCCATGAGTGCTGCTGAGTGTGTCCCCCCTCCCCCCCCCCAAAAAAAAGCATAAACTCAATGTTGGCTAAAGTCATAAGGAAAAAAAAGAAAGTGTTGAAATAAATAGGGTCAGAAAAGAAATGGGAGAAATTACAACAGAGATCCCCAAACTCCAAGACATGAAAAGTTTATTGTAAACAATTCTACTCTGTTAAGTTGAAAAACCTAGAAGAAATGGACAGATTCCTAGAAACATGTAATTTCCTAAAACTGAATGAGGAGGAAATAGAAAGCCTGAACAGACCAATTACAAGCAAGGAAATTGAAACAGTATTTGAGATTTCCCCCTAGAATAACAGTCCTGGTGCAGATGAGCTTTATTAAACCTTCAGAGAAGACTTAACTGCTGTTGGCCCTTAAGCTCTTTGAAAATATCAAAGAAACAGGAATCCTTCCTAACACCTTTTACAAAGTTAACATTAAACTGGTAGTCCAAGCAGACAGAGACACTACAAAAAAAGAACATTCAAAAACCAGCCTCCTGGATGAAAGAGATTGAAGGATTTTGTTGCAAAAATCCTCAACAAAATCATATCAAACTGAATCCAACAGCACATCAAAAAATCTTACACCATGATCAAGTGGGATTTATACCAGGGATGCAAGGATTGCTCAATATATGCAAATCAATTAACATAATACACCCCATCAATAAAAGGAAATATAAAAATTATATGATCATACCAATTGATGCAGAGAAAGATTACTACAAGATCCAACATACATTCATGATAAATATCCAGTAAAATAGGGGCACAATCAACCTTTCTCAAGAGAGTAACAGCTATCTATACAAAGCCCATAGTCAATAAAAATAGAAAGCATTCCCACTGAGATCAGGCATAAGACAAGGATATATCACTGTTTCCACTCTTATTCAACATTATTTTATAAATCATAGCAACAGCCATCAGACAAGAAAGGGAAATCAAAGGGATCCAACTTGGAAAAGAAGTTAAATTATCTTTATTTGCAGATGACATGATAGAATACATTGAAGACCTAATACCGTATACAAAAATTATTTGTATATATGATTTTATATATATATTTATATATATTATATTTGAATCAGAGGATAAAGAGATCAAAGAGTCTACCACAATTAAAATAATGTCCAAAAGTATTAAGTACCTAAGTTCAACCTAACATAACAAAAGAGCTATACCAGGAAAAATTTAAAACACTTAAGAAAAAAAAATAAAGAGGACCTTAGGAAATAGAAAATTATTCTATGCTCATAGGTTGAGTTCTTCCTGCCCCTCCCCCTCAAAATTATCTCTAATTTAATTTTCTTATTTTGGGGGAAAAAAGTTCATCTAGAATATGGTCACCATATTAGACAACACTGGTCTAAAAGATTGGGATCAAATAGTATAGTTTTTTCCTGGCACCTCATATGATCCCCTGAGCTCCCTTCAGTAGTGATCCTAAAGACAGTCAGAAGTAAACCCTGCACATCTCTGGCTGTAGTCCCAAAATAAACAAAAGGAAGGTACAAAGGTGATTTAAAATATCTGTGATGATACTGGGGCTGGAGCAATAAATAGTACAGTTGGTAGGGCAGGGCATTTGCCTTGCATGTGGCCAACATGGATAAGATGCTCTGCAATCATTCCCATGTGGTCCACTAAGCCCACCAGGAGTGATTTCTGAGCGCAGAGCCAGGAGAACCCCCTGAACACCGCTGGGAGTAGCTCAAAAACCCCAAAAATATGTGATAGTTTATCGTATCAACTTAGCTGAGCAACTGTGCCCAGAGCAAACAATATTCTGGATATGCTAGGAGGGGGGTTTTGGATGACACTGACGTATAATTTAGTGCACTTGGCATAAAGCAGATCCCTTTCTATCAAGTGGTGGGTTGCTTCACTCAGTTGAAGACCTCAATAGAAACAAAAAGGAAAAAGAGAAGTTTGCAGCTTACAGTCAGCCTGCAGAGTTCACCTGCGACATGGACTTTTCCTGGTTCTACTGAAAATTGCCTTTAAAATGCCATTCCTTAAATCACAATTCTTCACCCACGCCACAACCTCCTTGGCTCCCATCCCACCTCTCCACAACAAACTGGGGATTTCCCCAAACCCCCAGGCTTACAAGCTGATTCCTTCAGGTACGCAATGAATATTTATTTATATGTTTATATGTGTGCAATACTTGATATGACCAACAGAATCTAAGGGATGTGAGATTTGTTCCTAACACACTCCAGGACTACAGTCCCCACCCCAACCTGCCTTTTAAAAAAGTCAATGTCACTATGTACTTTAAATATTATTGTGAATGACTTGTAATTCATGTTGATCACAATAAAAATTTATTTAAAAAAATAAACTAGATGATGGGTTAGCTTCCATCAGTCTCTCTACTTGAATATTATCAATCTATTCTTGCATTTTGGAAGCAGTTAATAAGAGATGATTGAAAGCAGTATGGAATTTAAGAAAATAAAGGTGATGTGTTAGCTTCCATCAGTCTCTACTTGGATATCATCCATCTGTTCTTGCATCTGTTGAAACTTTTGCAAGCAGTTAATAAGAAATGATTGAAAACAGTATGGGATTTAAGAAAATAAAGTTTAAAATATAATAAAAATTAATTAATTTTTAAAAAGTGGGACAAAACTGTTTGCCCTGGTACCCCTTGACACTCCTGCCCTTAAGAAGCAAGCTTTGCATCCTTCTCCTGGCATCTCAGTCCCTTCCTTCCACTCCACGCTCCCTCCACGCTCCCAACTGGCGGGAGGAGGGCGTCCTTGCAGCCAATCAACGTCCAACCGGGGCCTCCACCGGCGCGTCTTTCAAAGGAGTCTTAGGAGCCAATGAGCGTTGAGAGACTGGGGCAACTAAGAAGCAAAGCATCTCTGATTGGGTCCCAAGAACCCTCGCGCCCCGCCTCCCAGGAGATGAGCCAATGAGCTGAGAGGAGGGGCGGGCCTAACGTGGGCGGGGAGCAGCGGAGACCGGGAGCTGCTTGGAAGGAGGTCGTGGCTGGCTGGTCGCACCGAGGGGGTTGGCCCCGCGATGAAGCCGGTGAGTCGGGGCGGGCTGGGGGGTTTAGAAAAAGAGGGGGGTTCCATCGAGACAGGTACGATCCCCGAAATTGGATCTTGGCTCTGGATCAGCCCGAGTCCCAGCCCCGATTCTCGTCGCAACCGACCACGACCGTCCAGGACGGGGGCGGTGACGGTGGGGCCGCTTGGGGGGCGCGAGAGCATCGATGGTGGAAGAGGGGGTGGCCCGTGGGGGGCCCTGAGCTGGCCTGCGGGGGCCTACAGCCTATTCGGAGCAGACTGCTTGGTTTTTTTTTTTTACCAAAATAGAAGACGGATCGAGAACTGTGGTGCCTCTAGGGTATTCCCCCCAAGAGGCAGCGCTCATGGTCCACTGAGAGAGCTTGGTAAAACACATTTGTTAAACCCCGCAAAGGTGGGGTCCACCACACCCATTGCCTTCCCCTTGCCTCCTCTGGGTTTTGGGGGGAATGGGGCCGTTTTAGGAGCTGGGAGAATTCGAATGATTTGGTCCACACCTACTGGAAACTTTATTTATTTATTTATTTATTTATTTTGGTTTGGGGGTCACAACTGGCAGTGTTCAGGGGTTACTCCTGGCTCTGGGCTCAGAAATCGCTCCTGGCAAGGCACCAGGGGAACCATATGGGATGCCAGGATTCAAACCATCATCCGTCCTGGATTGGCTGCTTGCAAGGCAAAAACACCCTACCGCTGTGCTATCTCTCTGGCCCCTCAACTGGAAATCATGACTCCTTCAAACTGCCTGAAAGAGAATGCAGGGAGAAATCCATGCAAGGATGGAAGTTGAAGTCTGGTTGGCCTAACCTCACACCTCCAGGGAGTCCCAAGGATGGAAGGGACATTGTTTTGAGTTGAGTGACAGTGACTGAACATACAGATCCAGCCATGGAAGCCTGAATTGGCTCCATCGTTAGGTTTTTTTTGTACTAACAAAACTATTCTGCACTTCTTTAGCATCACACCTAAGAAGGACACCAACTAGGTGGCTAGGCTGCTAATCTTCGTGTTTCCTTATAGACCATCGTGGCAACTTGTCATTCACTCCTGGCCTCTCTTTCTGTCCACTTGTCCCACAATGGAACCAGGGAGTGATCTCATCCCTGGATAGGACACACTGCTCAGAAGGCTCTACCAGTTCTTTCTTCACTACAAAAAGTGCTAAGTTGCCCTCTGCCACCTACATACAAGCCCCATACACTGCTGTCTGTGGCTGGGTGGACCATTCTAATCCTGGGATAAAGAACTAACAAACCTTCTTAACCAAAGCTTTAAAGTCACAACCTTTAGTCGATAGTGGTAAAACTGACATGGATCTCCTTGAGCCTGTGTCTCCTCTCTCAATTGGTTCCTGAGAGATGACTGACTTGGCTGGGGTTGGAAGAGATAGTACAACTTGCCTTACATGCATCAGCCATCCAGGGTGTGTTCCTTCACAGGCCATATAATTCCCTAAGCCCCACCAGCAGTGAGCACTGAGCATCGCGGGTGTGGAAAACAAAACAAGGCAAACTCAACTAGGAAGTAGAATGAAGGTGTGTTCTGTTGCACAACTCCAAAAGCCTGCTTTTCCCAGTTTTCATCCCAGCGTTTTAGACCAACACAAAAGTCAATCTTATTCTCTCTCTAGCCCAGTGATTCACAAAATGGTTTATTCCACCTATTGCCCTCCTTTCCGCCCCAAATGACTAGACTGTATAAGGATTATTTTTTAAATACTGCTTTAGGTCCTTCTCTTTCAGTTTCTGAGGACACCAAATCAAACCAGTATGGGGGATCAAATCCTTTATTCTTTTAATGGTCATAATTTCTTCCCTATCTACCTAAGAGTCTCCTGCTCATAGTTCAAAACCCAGCTGACACATCAGCTCTCTGAAACTTTCTGCAACTACCTAAGTAGTCAGTTTTTCCTTTCCTGCTCAAGTTTGTTTATGCTTTCACTTTAGCACTTAAATTTTTCTTCTCTAATCCATTCACATATCTTTCTCACTAATTATACTGAAAGGATATTTAACTTACAGCTCTTTGCACCTCTAGAGCTTGGCAAATGCAGGTGTTCAAGAAGTGTTTGTTGGGCCAGACAGAATTTAGGTGTTTGTCTTGGCATGTGGCAGATCCGGGCTCAATCCCTGGCATGACATGGTTTTCTGATCACTGCCAGGAGTGATCTCTGAGCACAGAGCCAAGAATAAGTCCTGAGCACCAGCGGTGGCTGCCTCCCACTAAAAACAAAAATGAAATCAAAAGCTTATGGATGAATGTCTTCACACTTGATAGCTGCAGAAAACTGAAGTATCTTGTCTAAGATGATACCATTAGTGGCAGAGCCAGGGCCAGAGGCAAGTTTCTTGGATACGACATCTCTTTCTTCTAGTGCAGTGGAATCTTTCATATAATTATAAGTAGCAATAAGTTAATATTAATATGGATCTCTTTGCTGTTATACGTTGAATTGAAAAATCCGCAGTTAATGTATTTAAGCAAGGATCAGCTATGCTAAGACTATATGGAAGTGTTCTTTATACTAATATAAGTGATCAATTTTGCAGCCTATTTCAATGCAAACATGTGAGTTTGATTCATCAGATGAAGAGCCTATTGAAGATGAACAGGCTCCAATTCCAATATCATGGTATGTAAACATTTCTCATCACTGATGAGCTAAAATATTTGACGTGTAATTATAGTCTTTGTAGACTGTGTGTGGAATATACATACTGAAAATAGTGATAATTTGAACAATTTTAATCTATAAGGAATCTTCTAATTCTTTTTCATTTACTATCATAGAATATGGTTTTAGAGAGGGATGGTATCTATCTATATATTGAGACTCCCATAGAAGCAAAGAATTGAGACAGAATTGAAGTGACTTAACATTTAATACACAAATCTACTTAACTTATATAATAAAGGACAAGTGTACCAAAGAGTGAGATATGATATCATTTGTTATATGACACAACCTAGTATTATCTGCCACAGTCATGCACTTGTCAACTGTCCCTGTTTAAAATAAAATGGCTAAACAGTACAGAAAGGGTAGGGTGCTTAGCATTGAACACTGCTGGGCATAGGCCACCACCCAATAAAAGTTCCAATTTCTGTAGGTTTTTTTTTAAATAAAAATTTAATAAGATTTTTAATACATTTATTAAATTTGATATTTAATGATAAATTTTCATTTTTTTAACTACCAGTTTTAAATACCCAGGATCAAACATACATGTTAATTAACTGGAATTCCCTTTTATAATAAAAATATTAAATTATTTTTCTTTTTTTTTTTTTTTAGGCTATCCTTGTCACGAGTGAATTGTTCTCAGTTTCTCGGTTTATGTGCTCTTCCAGGTAGGGAATCGAATACTATAGTTGCCTTCCGACTGATATATTTTACTTTTTCTTAAAGAGGTTATTTTGGGAAATATCCAATGATGCTTAGGGATTACTCCTGGCTCTGCACCCAGGAATCATTCCTGACAGTGGTCAGGGATGCCATATAGGATGTCGGGAATCAAATCTGGGGTGGGTACATACAAGGCAAGCACCTTATGATGGATACTATCGCTTCAGCCCCTTTACTGATATATTCTAAGTAAAACTTTTGTCAACTGATATATTATTCTCTATTACTGAGCAGTAAGAAAATTTCATAAGCCATTAGTACTAGGGAACTTTTTGAGGACGCTCTCATTATAATCTGTGTTCTAGATCAGAGGTTACCAAACTAGTTTGACCTATCACTCCCTCTCCAAAAGGAAAAAAAAAATCATTCAGCGTCCTCTTCCCCGGAAATATACCTTCTTTAAATGAACAGAAAAGTGGGCCCCCACTTTCACCTGAGGCTACTGCTGCCGCCCTCTTTTAATACCCAACACTATTTTAGATTGAAAAACAGAGAACTATATAAATGCTATAAATGACCAAAAACTGACCTTTTTACTTGCTTTATCACTACTTATAGGTTGTAAATTTAAAGATATTAGAAGAAATATTCAAAAAGATACAGGTAAGTGTGATATAAAAGTCACATTAATATATATTTTTCAAAAAAAATAGAAATTTCTTAATAGAAACAAACTAAAGCCTTCTCTCAATATACCAAATAAATATTCAGTATTTTATAGTTTTCAACTACAGTTTTATCCTGATAATTGAAGAGAAAACATCTCATCATTTATGAAACAGAGCTGCTTTTATTGATTGCTGTGTTTATATCATACATGAAGACTACATTTGAAGTTAGTTATGTGAGAAAAGAATGTAGGATAATTTATATTGTATTGCTCATATCTTTGAAAATATTCCTTATAGAGTTGACTGTGGTTTTAGGAAGTAAGCCTGAGCTAGGAACTTAGAATAGTAATGAGCTTGTCCATTCTCCATAGTAAAGTTAGAAAAACATCATCCAGATGGGAAAGGTGGAATGGGCTAACCTAGGTAAGCCCAAGAGTGTTCAAAACTCATATCTCAAGACTGAATCCAGAAAATGTCTTTATAATTTGTATCAATTTGGAATGTACATATTGCAAAGTATAACAAATTTAGATCTATAAAATATTTTATCTGGTTGGCCTAAAATAGCAAGTTCTACCCAATATCCTTATAATATAGCAAAATAAAAAAATTATATATTGCTTGATTTTGTGTTTCCAAATCTTAAAATACTTTTTGTGGTTATTTTGGAGTATCACATTGCTAATGTAATTTCTCTAATTTATTCATTATCTACAAAAAAAACAAGAAGCTAGTAGATTGGTTGACCCTTACAGCATTTGCACATCTTTTTAGCTTAGAAGATACTCATCATGGTAGAAAGTTTCCATAAAATCATAGCAAAATGTAATAAAATCATTTACTCAAGAGTCAATCTGGCACATTTCCAGAAGGACTACTGGTTTAGTGTATCTTTTAAAAAATACTTCCAACTTTTACCAAGCCATCTCTTCTTCCATTAGAATCCAATATATAAATCATATAACAGTGTTTTAGGTAGAGGGGCCGGAGCGAAAGTGCAGCAGTAGGGCGTTTGCCTTGCATGCAGTTGATCCAGGATGGACCTTGGGTATTCCATATGGTCCCCTGAGCCAGGAGCTATTTCTGAGTGTAGAGCCAGGAATAATCCCTGAGCATCACAGGTTGTGTCCCAAACAAACAAACAAAACAAAACAAAAACAGTGTTTTAGGGAGAAACTCCAAATACTATATTCCAGATGTCCCAATCAGAACTTCCTGTGGTTTCTCTCAGTCCTTCCTAGGAAATTTTGAGATCCACTGTAGAATGAAAATTGTCCTATTTAAATAGCAAGTAGTAGATACAAGAATTACCCACCCTTAAAAATGGTCAATATGTTAACTACAGATTAGAGAATTTTTCAAACGTAAAAATATAATAGGATATAGACATCACTGTCCAAAAATTATATATGAGAGTGAAAAATAGAAGCCATTTATATTGATAAAATAGAGGCTAGGAAAGTAACTCAGTGAGTGAATCAAGGTACACGAGAATCCATGCTTAATTTGTAGTACCACATGCCCCTGAGAATCCCAACCCTGGTAGCCCCCTAAGACTGCTAAGATTGCCCTAATGGCTCCCGGCAGCAATGCATAGCTGGGCCTGAGCACTGAAAAGTGGAGTCCAGTAAATCATGTATCAGTAGCCTAGAGACCCCTGAGCATTCCTTGAGATGTTTCCTTCCATTTCTCAAATGGAGGATGAAGTTAACTTAAATAATACTGTTTGTGTTATTTAACCCAAATAATATCACCACAATGGGTTTTAAGTACAATACAAATTATTATTTTTTGTTTGTTTTTTGGGACACACCCATTTGATGCTCAGGGGTTACTCCTGGCTAAGCATTCAGAAATTGCCCCTGGCATGGGGGGACCATATGGGACGCCGGGGGATCGAACCGCGGTCCTTCCTTGGCTGGCACTTGCAAGGCAGACACCTTACCTCTAGCGCCACCTCACCAGCCCCAACACAAATTATTAATGAAGGATTTTGTTTTGTGCTTAGACTTTGAAATCATAATCATATTTTATATTTAGAGTTTAGAGTAACCATACTTTAAGAGCATCTCTAGAGGTTTATGATTTAAAAAAAAAAGTACATTCAAATATTATATGGCTAAATGTTCATGGAATTAGAAAGTAGGGAGAGAATGGGGACTCAAATTAGAATTAGATTTCATTTTGAACCTAATACTACATAGTAAATTTTGTCATAAAGAAATTTAACTGTACAGAATAGCTAATATGGTAACCTGGTGCATATCATTAAAGTGAAATTAGCTAAGCTGCAAATCCTAATGGTGCTTAATTTCCTAGAAGCCTAATCCATTGAATTAATTGTGACTCTGAGGAGTTCTCCTTCAAACATAAGAGAAAATACAAGATTGCTCTCTAGATTATATTTGCAATGCTTAGAGTAAAACTATTTTTGATCAAAGCAAATGTGATTGGTTTGAAGTAAAATTAAATAGAAAGGTATTATATTATTCTAGAGTTTATCTGGAATAATTAGGCATTTTCCATTTTATTTATACTTTAAAGCATTATAAAAAATTAAGAAAAGTAGTATTGACTTATCTTAAAATTCAATAAAAAACATGTTGACTTACTAAGTGAAGTTTGCTCTTAGTCATATTTTGGTTCAGATGTTTCCAATTTTTATTTTGTGTTTAAATGTTATTTTATTTATTTTAGTGGTACTAGTGATCTAATTCAGTGTCTCACGTGGGAGACATGCACGTAGCCACCAAAATACATCCTAGGTCCTTAGTGACTTTATTTTTCCCTAGTTGGAAATCAAATCAAAATTGTTTTATATTCTCAATAAGCACTTCAAATTTATGATGATTATTTTTATGTAGTTTTACTTCAGAAATATAAATTCATAGTTCCCTGTTGGTCATATTTAATCTGTGATGTCTTATACATGTGTGTCCATGTATATCTTGGTCTCTTGACAGAAGAATTAAAGAGCTGTGGTATACAAGACATATTTGTTTTCTGCACAAGAGGGGAACTGTCAAAATACCGAGTTCCAAACCTTTTGGACCTCTACCAGAAGTATGGAATTATCACTCATCATCATCCAATCCCAGATGGAGGGACTCCTGACATAGCCAGATGCTATGAAATACTGGAAGAGCTTGCAATCTGCCTTAAAAATAACCGGAAAACTGTAATACAGTACGTTCTCCCTTTCTCCTTTCTACATCTTAAGAACTCTCCCAACCAAAATAGCTTCTTGAATCATTGCATCTTTATTCACTTATTACCAATATGGTTAGATTTGTTGTAAGGATTAAAAGGAGACACTGCATGAAAGTTAATAGCAGGATATCTGTTACAGAACAAGCATTCAGATATCGGCCATTATCATGTTTGAGCAGTAAGAATAATAAAGGAATAGGCTCGGAAATTTTTAGAAGGGGTTTTCCCTTCTGTCTTAAACCTCTAGTTATCATTTTGGAGCCCTTCCCTCCTGATAAATAAGGCATCGTTCTTGTTTTATAACAACTTGCTTGATGCTCAACCTTTCAGTTGCTTAGTTGCTACAAATAGCAAGAAAATCAACATTTATTTTAAATTAGCAACAAATAAATCATCCTGAAGATATCTTTTTTTGTTTGTTTGGTTTTGGTTTTTTGGGCCACACCTGTTTGATGCTCAGGGGTTACTCCTAGCTAAGTGCTCAGAAATTGCCCCTGGCTTGGGGGGACCATATGGGACGCTGGGGGATCGAACCACGGGCCTTCCTTGGCTAGCGATTGCAAGGCAGACACCTTACCTCTAGTGCCACCTCTCCGGCCCCATAGGAAGATATCTTAAACTATTACTTAAGGGCTGAGTGATAGTATAACTATAGGACGTTTGCCTTGCACGTGGCCGGCCCAGAACAGACCCTGATTTGTTCTCCGGTATTCCATATGATCCCCTGAGCCTGCCAGGAGCAATTTCTGAGCACAGAGCCAGGAGTAACCCCTGAGTATTGCTCAGTGTGGCCCAAAAACTGAAAGAAAAGAAATACCTTGGCGATAACAGGAAAATGACAATTAACAGTACACAGTAGCACTGTAGAAACCAGGGGTTGGACTACAGGGCTGAACCAGAACTTCTGTCATGAAGTAGAACAAAAGATCTTCACTGTACTTGGTACTTTTTGAATTCTAGTAAGCCTAAGTAGCTTATTCTGTGTGGAACAAAATAGAGTATCGTGTAGTTTGATACCTGAAGACCCCAAACACCACTGTTTTGAGCTTGAAATTAGTAGACAGATCATTCTGGATAAACATGCAGTTTTGGGACAGCTAAGGAGCAGCACACCAAAACAATCTTGCTCTACAAACCAAACTGAGGAGCTTCCTGCCAGTAGTTCCTATTCTGAAGGCTAGAGCCACAGAGTCTTGGAAACACATACCTGCTTGTGATCGAACTGAACTCTGCTCTACAGAGAACTATAGCCCGCAGAGTAGGGAATAAAGGACTCCAATCCCTCCTTCATGCTGTCATTTCCAACTTGTCTAGAGAAAAGCATGCCTTCTCATCTAGTACTAGTAAAAGCAAACTTTTAGAATGAGGACAGTTGTTCAGGCTGTATCTTTTGACAAGTATAGGTAAAATGGCGTTAGAGCTAGGTTTTTTTTTTTTTAATGTTGCTTTTCAAAAAAAAATTATTTTTTACATCACACCCAGCATTGTTCAGATGTTATTCTTGGCTCTGTACTCGGGAATTACTCCTGGTGGTACTCCAGGAAATGATATGGGATGCTAGAGACTGAGCCTGGGTTAGATCACCTTACCTGTTGCACTAGATATCCAACCCCATTTTTCCAGAATCCCCTTGACCCCGACCTCTGTTATTTCTCATCTGTCTTCTCCACCTCCCCTTCATTCTTATTTCTTTTCTTCTTCTCTGATACCTACTTAGTAACATTCTCCTTTCTCAGATATGGATTCTGGAATTTTAAAAGATCAATAAAAAAATGCCCTAGCTTACCTTAACCCTTAAAAGTGTTTAGAATGTCTCCCAATAAAGCACACTTTGTTCAAAATTCAAAACACACATTTGAATGAATAATTCAAAACAATTTGTTAACCTCCACGTGTAAAGCCTGGTGCTAAGTATTACAAATTTGAAATAGAGGACAGAATGTGCAGATCTTAGTTGCCATTAGTCGGACAGAATGAATATACAAACTTCAAAATTCTGCTTCCCTTTCAGTTGTTATGGAGGACTTGGGAGATCTTGTCTTGGTAAGAATTACATTTCATTATTCAATATTTTTATATAACTTCAAGGTATATTCTGTACACTTTATTCTGTACACTGTGTTTATTCCATATTAAAGTGAGACAAAACACAATATAAGTCTGTTAGGACTCAGAAGATAATTCATTATCCTAACATTAGTGTTCCCTAGAAAGCTTGGTGGGTGGGAAAGTATTTTCAGAATTGTTTTGGAGTATTCTGTAAGACATTATTTACAAATCCTAGCACCTGCATTCTTGTTTTCTAATGTTTTCCCTGTGCTGAGTCATGATACTGGCAGTGACTTCTAAATAATATCCATATGTAACGTAAATATGAAAACCTCAACTGATATTTTTTTATAAAAAATAAACTACATGGGGCCGGAGAGATAGCATGGAGGTAAGACGTTTGCCTTGCATGCAGAAGGTCGGTGGTTCAAATCCCGGCATCCCATATGGTCCCGCGAGCCTGCCAGGAGCGATTTCTCAGCATAGAGCTGGGAGTAACCCCTGAGCGCTGCCGAGTGTGACCCCATAATAAATAAATAAATAAACTACATGTGGGGCTAGAGAGATATAGTACATTAGATAGGACATTTACTTTCCATGCAGTTGTCCCAGGTTTGATCCCTGGAAACCCATATGATCCCTCAAGTCCCCCAGGAGAAATTCCTAACACTATTGGATGTGGCCAAATCCAAAATGTTTTTAAAATGCACTGTACAGGTGTTCAGCAAAAGTTAAATGGCACATTGAGTAGGAGTTATTCCTTTCAATAATGACAAAATTAAAATTTTCAACATTTTTGTTCCAGAAGACAATATTGCAATTAAAAGGCAATGCAGAATGATTTAAAAAATAATGTATATAAGGACATATACATATGTATACTATTCTATATCTAGGATAAAGACCTTTTATAATCAGAGAGAAAAACCATCCCATTAAAAAATGGGCAAAAAAAAAAAGAGAATTCTCCAAACTAGTTGCTGTCGCACCTCAAATATCATTTTGGTTTCTGTCATTTCATTATAATAATAAAAATGGATCTGAGAGATAATACAGAGGGTAGAATGCTTGCCTTGCACACACTGGGTTGGTTTGGATGCCCAGTATTTCATATGGTCTCTTGAGCATTGCCAGGAGTGATTCCGTAGTACAGAGCCAGGAGAAACTCTTGAACACCAGGTGTGGCCCAAATGTCGAAATAAACAAATAAACAATGTCAACTCACCACTAACAGGAAACATATTATAGAATCTGCTTTCATTAGATGTTTCATTTTGAGTCAAAATTTTCAAGGTGCTACTGATGACATTGAGGACTTAATACACAAACATTAATACTTACCTTTTTTTTTTCGGGCCACGCCCATTTGATGCTCAGGAGTTACTCCTGGCTAAGCACTCAGAAATCGCCCCTAGCTTGGGGGGATCATATGGGACACCGGGTGATCAAACCGCGGTCCTTCCTTGGCTAGCGTTTGCAAGGCAGACACCTTACCTCTAGCACCACCTCGCCGGCCCCCAAACATTAATACTTAATAAACTTAATATCTATTCCTAAATATTAATACATAACATACAAATTACACAGAAGTGAAATGAGGCTCATCATCAGAGAGGTTGAAATCAAAACATGTGAGTTATCATTTAATACCCATTAAAATGACTATTTTTTTTAAAACATGGAAAATACATGTTGGAAGGATGTGGAGAACCACTGACGGTCTCATCGCAGCAAGCCATTGACAGCCAGAAAGACCCATACACTGCTGTGGTCTGGCAGCTTTTCAGTTAAACAGAGTTGTTTAGTGATCTAGATACCCCACTCTGGGCATTTACTTCAAAGAATTAAAACATAACTATATAAAAACTTGTTCATAAACATTCAGAGCAGCAGCATTTTTCATAATATCTAAAATATGGAAGCATAAATCTATCAATTGAAAAGTACATAACCTTTTGTTTCATACAACTGAACATTAGTCATCCTGATAGATGACTAATAGTCATAATAGTCAGACCTGATAGATGCTACAATATGTATAAATCCTAAACTCTATGCCAAGTCAAAGAAACTATGCCCAAAGCAGTGTGGTATGATGCATTGATAAGAAATGTCTGCAATAGGCAAATCCATGAGACACAAGTAGATTAGTAGATTGGGAGGCTAGAGCAACAGTATACAGCAGGTAGGGCATTTGACTTGCATATGGCCAACCCAGGTTCAATCCCCAGCATGCCATTGAGTCCCTCCAATCGCACAAGGCGTAACCCCTGAGCACTGCCAGCTGTGGCCCAAAAATCTGAAAAAAAAAAAAAAAATTTTTTTTAATCATTACTATCAAAACACAGACAATAAAATATTGCCTTTTAAATCATATGGAACAATCACACCAGACTGTCTTTTGTTGCTAGTTACTGACTAATGTGCTGTTTTCTATTGTGTTCTATTAGTAGCCGCTTGCCTCCTCCTCTACCTGTCTGACACAGTCTCACCACAGCAAGCTATTGACAGCCTGAGAGACCTGAGAGGATCTGGGGCAATACAGACTATAAAGGTATTTCTTTATTGTGTGGTTGTGGTTAGAGGCAAACCATTAAAAGTACAGAATATATCACGAAAAAGGCATTGAAAGTCCATATGCAAAACTCGAAAACCCTGTATTCTATCATAAATCACTTGTGTTGGTTTTTATGTTCAACTATAATTTGAATGTCTGAAAATGCTAAACAAAAAAATTGGGATGCTGTAACAATAGCATAGTGGTTAGGGTGTTTGCCTTGCAGCAGACTACACTTGTTCAATCCTGCATACCCTGAGCCCACAAGGAGTGATCCCCAATCACAATGCCAGAAGTAAATCCTGAGCACTGCTGGGTATGACCCAAAAATCAGAAATAAGTAATGGGAAAACTTGAATTTTACAAAACAATTTAACAATTTACTTGGGGTTTTTTATTTTTGTTTTCTCAGTACTATTACCCAGCTCATCCATCAGCAGACATTTCTGCACCCCCATTTTCCTTCTCTCTTCCTAACTACAGTTCTGTAGTCCCAGTTCAAGGGTTTGTTTTCATTTGCCGTTGTCATTTTCTTTGCTTCTTTACTTACTACACAAAACCGAGACCATCCCAGCATTTACCCTCTTCCCTCTAGTTGTTTTACTTACCTTGATAACTTCTAGTTCCATCCAAGTTGTAGCAAAAGGTAGGATTTCATGTTTTCTTAGAGTTGAGAAGTATTCCTTTGTGTTTACAGACCACAATTTCTTTATCCATTCATTAGTCTCTGGGCATTTATTTGGTTTGTTTCCAGATCTTGTGTGTGCAAATCTCTTTTTCAGTTAATATTCTTATGTTCTTGGGATAGATGCCAAGTGAAATCACTAGGTCATGTGGTAGTTTCTTGAATTTATTTTTGAGAAATTTCCTGTTTTTCCAGAGGCTGAACCAAATGACAATCCCAACAACAGTGCAGTTTACTCTTGTAGTTTGAGTTTTGTCCATTTAATTATGGAAATGTATCCTCTCACTTATAAAAATTGAATTGTCACTGTAAACCTGGTAGATTACTGTCAAAAAAATACCTAATTTAATCCTATTATATCCCAAAGACATTTAACAAATATACCTAATACAAAAAAAGTAAAGCAGTGTTAACTGTCTTTTACAGTGATATCTCCATATTTATTTTAATACATTTAAATTAATGCAAATTTACTTCAACGCATCAAAAATTAGTACTACAGTAGCAATGCCCCCAAGATATTAGCATGCTACTAAAACGATTGCACATTTCATGGTATTTGTAATCTATAAAGGAAATTATTTTGCTTTCATTTCCCAAGCATCCCGTCTCAAATCTAGAACTGAGTCAGAGGAGCAAGCACAGGAAAAGTCCTCCCCTGAATTAGGACTATCACAAGCATCCTGTATGTGAATTATTAAAATAACTAAAATTCCCAAGAAGCACTAGTCTCAAGTCTTCTCTAAGGTCATTCACACAATCCACACTAGTCCCACTTTATTGTTCAGCATCTAAAAACATAATTATCCATATTATTTGTTAAAATGAAATGATGCTTCAAAATTATTTCTTAAGAGTAAGATGGTGCTGGGGCCGGAGCAGTGGTGTGGAGCAATCTGCCTTGCCAGCACTAGCCTAGGACATACCACAGTTAGATCCCCTGGCGTCCCATATGGTCCCCCAAGCCAGGAGTGATTTCTGAGCACATAGCCAGGAGTAATCCCTGAGCATCACCCTGTGTGGCCCCAACCCCCCCCCCCCAAAAAAAAGAGTAAGATGGTGAAATGTTAAGTGTAAGTAATCATTACATATTAAAACACAGAGGTTAGAGTGATAGCATAGCAGGTAGGGCAGTTGCCTTGGACATGACTGACCCGAGTTCAATACCAAGCATTGCATATGGTCCCTGAGTATGCCAGGACTTTTCTGAGCACAAAGCCAGGAGTAACACCTGAGCACTGCCAGGTGTTGTCCTAAAACAAGAACAAACAAGAATTGTTTTAACTAATTATATAAGCACAATAAGCAACAAAGTACCTCTTCTAAAATAGATTTTACTAAAAGCTATTTTAAGAAATAAATTTTCATGACTATATCACTGCTAGTTGCTATAGAAAGTATCCTCTACTCCCCACTTACTCTTCAGGGAAAACAGATTGCAAAAACGATGCTTTTAATGTCATTTACTCCTGCATGTAAAAGGAGGATTTTATGATTTATAAAATATGCGCATTTGCCTTGCAAGCAGCTGATCCAGGACCAAAGGTGGTTGGTTCAAATCCTGGTGTCCCATATGGTCCTCCATGCCTGCCAGGAGCTATTTCTGAGCAGACAGCCAGGAATAACCCCTGAGCAATGCCGGGGTGGCCCAAAAAACAAAAAAACAAAAAACAAAAAAAAAGATATGCATCTGTATTCATCTGTCAAAAAAATTGGGAGGGAGTTGGGTTTTAGGCCACACCCATTGATGCTCAGGGATTACTCCTGGCTATGTGCTCAGAAATCGCCCCTGGCTTGGGGGACCATATGGGATGCTGAGAGATCGAACCACGGTCCATCTTAGGTTAGTGCATGCAAGGCAAATGCCTTACCACTTGCACCACTGCTCTTCCCCCCAAAAAAATATTTTTAAAGAAAAATTTCCACAGGGTTTCAGAGTACAGTTAGTAAGGCACTTGCCTGTATAGGACTGACCCAAGTTCGATCCCTAGTACCCCGTATAACTCCCCCAGGAGTGATCTTTGAGCTCAGAACCTGAAGTAAGCCGTGAGGTGTAATCCCCACATAAAAAGAAAATTAAAATGTCCACACTGTGTAATTTTATTAAAAGATGAAACTTCATAAGCAGAATGCTTCCTTAACCAAAAGGACAGAAAGCTCTTTGCAAATAATATTTTTTTATTCCTACTAAATTTGTCTTTTTTTTTTTTTTTTTTTTGGTTTTTGGGCCACACATGGTGATGCTCAGGAATTACTCCTAGATTGGGGGACCATAAGGGATGCCAGGGAATTGAACCGTGGTCTCTCCTAGGTTCGCATGTGCAAGGCAAACTCCATACAGCTCCAGCCCCTATCTACTCTTTCTAACAATTTGTCTTCTACTATGTAATTCAATGTGTCTTTACTTTTTCCAGCAATATAATTATCTTCATGAGTTCCGGGAAAAATTAGCTGCACATCTATCATCAAGAGATACACTATCAAGATGTGTATCTAGATAAGAAACAGCAAAGTAAAATACTACATATATGACAGTCTCTGAAGATGAAGAATTCTGACATAATTTATATTAAACTTGAATGTATCTGTGCAGATATTCCTAAAGATTTTATTGACAGATTTCACTGTGTTTTATTTATATAAATGTACATAGGAAGGAAAACTTCTTTTAATTTTCCATTTGCAATAGCAACTGTCTGCTCTCGCACATTTTTCTTGAAGGTAATGCTGAAAGAACCATATGAAAATATTTTTGCATAGTATCATTTCCCATGCTGTTACCTATTTTACTATTTATAAAAAATAACTAGGAGACTTGCAGTGTAATAAGTATAAAAGTTGGTACACTTTTGTTGTATATATAGTTGGTATGGGCTGGAGATAGTACAGTGGATAGAGCACCTACCTGTCTTGCACAGGCTGACCTATATTAAATTATTGGCTCCCCATATAGCCTTCCTGGCCCACCAGAAGTGATCTCTGAGGAAGAGTGAGGAGCAAAGCAGAGTAAAGATAGTATAAGTCCTGAGCAAAGATGGGTATGGCCCCCCAAACAAAAGGAAATAATAATAAATAAAAATTGGTATGGGGCTAGAGAGACACTACTCTAGGTAGGGCATTTGCCTTGCTCATGGCTGACCCAGGAGATCCCATCCTCAGCCATATATGTTTCCTTGAGCTTCTCGAGCAGTGATACCTGAGCAGAGCCAGGATTAGTATGCCCTGAGTACTTCCTGGTGTGACCACCAAAAAAATTAAAATTAAATAAATAAAAATTATAATTTGTATAGGGATCAAAGGGATTACTTGGTGAGAGAATGTCTGCCTCTCCTGGACTCAGTCTCTGACACTGCTTTGAAAAAAATGGCATGGGGTATCCAAACTAAAATTATTTAAATCATTTTCATTCTCCACTTCTCCCAATTTTATCATTCTGGATCATCCCTAACAGGCATTCGTCAACATTTGCTGGAACTTACTCCAAGGCAAGGAATTCACTGGTTCAGACAGCTGCTGATTTTAGAGCTTTATTTTTGACCGAGGAACTGCACAGGGCAAATTTAGTGCCTCTTCCACATTTATTTTAAAAAAGCACTTTATGAGTAGATGTTACTTGGGAACTTCAGATCAAAAAGACAGTGGCACCATACAATTAATATTTTAATATGTATACACAACATAATGCTTTTAGTCACACCACTAACTGCTTAAGCCTCAGGATTCAAAATGTTTAAATACCAAAGTTCATAGCAATAAATTTTGGGGCCAAGGTGATCTCTCAGATATCTGGGAGATAGCTCAAGAGCATTCCTGTCATGCTTGAAACCCTGAGTTTGATCTGACACCACATTCCCCAACCCTGCACCTCAAGTGTGGCCCTGGTGATATGTTTTCCCCACCCCTTCCACACTTACACTGCTGCATATAGGTAGGGCACCCAGACCAGTAGGCCTACACCACTGAGCCAACGAAAGGCACAGAAACCATGTCGTCCTTGTGATAGTTGGATTATAATCAAATCTGTGGTCTATCACAATGCTTGGCTAAATTTCAAGTTACTGAAATTGACATCCCAAATCTTTGTCACCTTTTCCCCAGTATATGTAATTTAAAATCTGATTTATAACTGCAACAAAAAGGATCAAATAGCTGGGAGAATTCTGAAAAAAGGTGGTGAAAGGGGCTAGAGAAATAGCATGGAGGTAAGACATTTGCCTTGCATGCAGAAGGATAGTAGTTCGAATTCTAGCATCCCATATGGTCCCCCGAACCTGCCAGGAATAGTCCCTGAGCGCTGTTGGGTGTGACCCAAAAAAAAACAAAAAAAAAAAAAAAGGTGGTGAAAGACCTGTTTAATGAAAATGTAAGACAAAAGAAAAAATAGATAAGATGTTGAGAATTGGAATAGAAAGAAATGGAACATCAGTGTGTACAGACTGTTAGAATTAATATAATTGATGTCCATATTACCTAAGGAATTTATAGATATAATACAGTTTCTACCAAAGTTCCTGTGGCAGTTTCCAAGAAAACAGAACAAATAATTCTAAAATTTGAGTGAAAAATACAAAAAGCCAATAGTTAAGGAAATACTGAGAGAAAAAGGGAAGGCTTCCCTCTTCCTGATTTCAAACCATATTGGAAGAAGGAAGGGAGGGGGGAGGGGGAAGAAAGGGAGAGAGAAAGACAGAGAATGGAGGAGTGAAGAAAAAAAAAACAGAGAAAACTGAATCACTATTTAATACCACAACCAAAATTAACCCAGAATAGATTAAGGACCTGAATATAAGGCCTTAAGTTTTATAATTATAAAAGAAAACATTAAATGTTTTCTGAATGTTCTGTCCTCAGGTATGTTTGGCAACTCAGCTGAAACAGCAAAGGAAACAAAAGTTTTAAATGATATATCAAAAAACATTACAGCCTCTAAGAAATCTAGGAGAGGTGGGGCCGGTGAGGTAGCGCTAGAGGTAAGGTGTCTGCCTTGCAAGCACTAGCCAAGGAAGGATCACGGTTCGATCCCCCGGAGTCCCATGTGGTCCCCCCCCAAGCCAGGGGCAATTTCTGAGTGCTTAGCCAGGAGTAACCCCTGAGCATCAAACAGGTGTGGCCCAAAAAAACAAAATAAAACAAAACAAAACAGAAATCTAGGAGAGGGAGATATCAAAGAGCAGGTGTACATATCTGGCATACTTAGCACTCTGAATTTAATCTCTGCTACTACAGGGCCTCCCTAATAGTGTTAGGTGTAGTCTTGGTAGTCCCTGTCACTGCTACCCCAAATCCTCTCAAAGTAAGAGAAAACAAAGGAGTTGAGGAAGCAGTTAAGCAGGAAAGCACTTGCTTTGCATGTGTGACCTTAAATTTAATCCCTAGCACCATCAAAAAAAACAAAAAATAAATACAATAGCAACAACAACCAGCTAACGATAGAGATATTTACACACTATCCTGTATTAAATGGTTGGTATCCAAAATATATAAAACCAAGGAAAAAGGTAAATTCAAAAAATGGACAGAGATCTGATTATAATCCTGAGCACCGCCAAAAACAACTAAACAATAGCAACAACTAGCGAACTGGGTAGATGTTTATAAACATACTATATTAAATGGTTGACATCCAAAATATATAAAAACACAGAAAAAAGGTAAACAAATTTAAAAAATGGACAAAGATCTGATTATTCCTTGTCCAAAGAAGACAAAGATGGTCCACAGGCATTTGACAAAAAAAAATGCAACATTCAACATTAATTATTAGGGAAATGTAAATCAAAAATCACAAGGGTATATCACCTCTCACCTCTATGACCTACATAAACAAAACTAGAATCACCAATTACTGGCACGGGATACTTATGGTGCATTGCTGGTGAGAAAGTAAACTGGTGTAGACTATGAAAATTGGTATGGAGATTCCTTAAAAAAACTAAAAAATGGGGCCTGAGATTTTATAAGTCTCTATAGGGGTTAAATGTTTCCTTGCATATAAACCTGATTAGATCCTCAGCACTGAACGCAGTCTTCTCTTCATCTAGAGGGAACATTCCTGAGCACAGCCAGGTATAGCTCTAATCCTCTTTCCCACAAAAATAGTAAAAATAATTTCAAAATGTCAGGGAGGCTGGGGATAGTTAAGTAGTACGTCACCTGCTTCGTAGGTATGAGGCCAGTGAAGCCACAAGTTGGATCTCCAATAGCACCTCATAGTTCCTAGATGATCCTGGCAACTCTGGCATCACCAGTGCCACCAAGTGTGAGGTTCCTAGAAAGCACTGCAACTAAGTATGCACAGGGTAATCAAGTGTGCACCCCAGGGAAGCATGGCAACAAAACTGTATGACCCCCACACCAGGTAAGTGTGGCCCTCAGCCATCAGAATCAACAAAGGGAGAGGAAAGTGTAGTGAGTCCTCTCCAAGAGAACTGTCACATGATACCACAACAACACTATTAGGCATTTAACCACAGAATAGGAAAACCTTAATACAAAACACTTGCATACCTGGACTGGAGAGCTCAAAATGCTAATTAAATACATGCCTTGCACGCAAGAGGCCTGGGTTTGATCTCCAGCACGTGGTTCCTGAAATACTGCTTAAAAGTGAGTCCCAAGTACTGAGCTGAAAGAAGCCCCTGATTACCAATGTTTGTACCTCTAACCCTTCCCCTTTCCCACCCCGCCAAAATAAAGAATATTTGACTCCTATGGTCATAGCGGTATTATTCACAATAGCCAACATACGGAAATAACTTAAGTGCCCAATAACACTTCCTCAAATTCATATGCTCAGTGAAATACTCTCCTCAGCTATTAATAAAGATGACTTTAGGGCTTTTCATGACATGGATAAACATAGAGGTGCTAACGCTAAGAGAAGGAAGTTAAATACAGCTACCAGATTGCTTCACCTCTATGTACAATATACATAACTGAAGCAAACCTGTTCAAAAATAAATGCCAGAGATGTGGCTCAGCAACGCAACACATATGAAGCTAGGCTTCCATGGTACTACAAAAACAATAATAAAGTAACTGTTAGTTTATTAGACTCTGAACACAGTTAAGGTTACTATGGGGGAAGAGGGTTGTTTTGACATGATGGGACTGGAACTCTGGTGAGAGGCGAGAAATGTAATTCCCAAATTTTATACCTGACTTTGTAAGAGATTAATGACATTTTATTTTGAAAGATTATATATCTTGATCATGAATAAAGTAAATTATTGCATAATTCAATTTTTAATTTGATTTTACAGGCTGGAGTCATAATACAATGGGTAAGACACTTGTCTTGCACATGGCCTGTCCCTCAGACAACACATGATCCCCTGAGCATATATAACTAGGATAAACCCTGATCACTATGGCCCAATCTCCCTCTATCCTTAAAATTAATTTTCTAGGGGGTTGAAGTGATACCACAGCAGTAAGATGTTTACCTTGCACGTTGCCAACCCGGGACAGACCCAGGTTCGATCCACAGCATCCCATATGGTCCCGTGAGCTTGCCAGGAGCAATTTCTGAGCCAGGGGCAGGAGTAAACACTGAGCACCACTGGGTGTGGCCCAAAAACCAAAAATAAAAAAAATTTTTTTTCTAAGTACATGTATCTCTAAGTTTCCACCAAAAGGGTTGGAGAGATGGCACAGCAGTAAGGTGTTTGCCTTAGCCGCAGGACACCTGGCATCCCAGGTGGTCCCCCAAACCTGCCAGGAGCAATTTTTTTCTGAGCATAGAGCCAGCAGTAACCCCTAAGCACTGCTGGGTCTGACCTCAAAACCAAAAAAATAGTGCTAGTTAAGTTTCCCAAAATTAAAATGCCTAGTTAAACCACTTAATATTAAACATAAGGGAAAACATGGAATATAATTATATATTACACTTGAGTTTAATGTTAATTTCAAAGTTCTTTAAGAATCTTTTTCTCTAATCAATGAGACAAATACCAAACAGTAGGGGCTTTTGTGAGGGGGAGAGACAGAGGTCATCTAGAGCAACATCCCTCAGCCGGGGTTATGGCCCTTGGTGGTTTTCCAGGAGATTCCATGGAATCTCATGGCAGAAGGCATAATGGAATGAGACTAGGAGACCAACAGTTGAGAGGGGGCAGAGTGGGGGGGGGGGGGTAGCAGAGGAAGAAACACAGGCCAAAAGGGAGCCACAGTTGGAAAATGGTTGAAAACTACTGGTTTAAAAGTCCAGGTCATACACGACCAGTTAATATTGAAATGGAATCAACACAGACTCAATCATTCCCCATGAACTACACAAAGAAACACTGAAGACATTTTATTAAATTTACAAAAGCAAAATAAAGCAAGCAAACCTAAGAAGGTAGCACTGCTTTAGGGCATTTTCTTTGGACAGTATAGTACAGCATAATTAAGGTTAACTTCAATTTTAACCAACCACAAGCAGAAAGCTACCAGTGTTCTGTTTCTTTATAGTTGAGCACCTACCGTAAGCATCAATCTTTTTAAGATCGTTTCCTTCAAAATACATAAACATAATAAGCAAAGGAACTTGAATCCTAGAAAAACTAATATACAATAAACTTATTCTTTTGCATGCCAAGACATGCTTTATTTTCACTTCCACATTATGTATTCATAAAATGAGGACAAAATCTCCACTCCAATCTCACAAACCAATCATTTAGCAGTTTATAGTATTTTCCAAAAACAAGTAGAATTTAATTCTAGACATACACTCCAAAGTTCCTAATTTTAATCAATTCAAATTGTTCTAAAGAAAGCCATCCAACATACTGATAAACAGGAAAAGGTTTTCTTTTGGCATCACTGCAGTTAATTGAAAACCATCTTCTGAGTTACAGTACTAATATACAGTCTCACTCAAGATGTTGGTCTGAACTGACTGATTTGGAGCAAGTTTCAATTATTTGAGACAAACATTAGAATTTCCATAAGGATGAATATGGGTATCTTAATGAATAATGCTAAATGAAGTGTGAAAATAAAATATTTGTTGTCAAAATAACTGAATCACAATTACCAAATAAATTACTGAGATGAGCATTTGTAAATGTTAACTATGTTCAGAAAACCAGATGCCTATTTTCAAATATAGATTATCAGACTGATTTTAATAAGTAACAATGCAAATGCAAATATAACCACACCAAAAAAAAAATCCACCTGTGTATGGTATAACATAAGTTAGTTTGCAAATTACAATCCTATAAGCTATTAATAAACAAATAATTGAAAGTGCTGAGCAGAAGAAAATTTTACTAGTTTCAAAGCATATTTACATGACTATTTCCTTTCTATGAAAATAAAAGATACATTCAAATTAGTTGATTTAAAGAGCAAGGAAGAGTGCTAGGAAAGCAATTAGCATGAATAGCCCTCAAGCAAAAAAAGTGATAAACTACAAAAGAGACACATATTGCAAGGTACCTGTTCTCTGCTTTATGTGATGATACACCAGCTGGTTCCTGAACTTGACTGATCTGGCAGCTCACTGCCCACATCAGAAGTTTTTAATCAAGACCAATGCCAGTCTATCAGCTTTAAAAGGCTGAAACCCACTGGTATGTATCAGAGGTCTTCTCAAAGCTTTAGTTGTACCCAATACATGTCAAAATTGAATGACTTCTCATGTCCTAACTCGCCCCTTTCCAATAAAAAATGATTTTAACTTCAAACAAATTGCCTGAAGCCTGGATAAAACTCTACTCTGAGGAACGGGGATCATCATTTAAGAATTGTGAACATCATTAGTAAATTCAGATGCAGGCATTCAACTAAATTTTTATCCTTAAAACAAAGGGAATTAGTGTCATGACAAAGAATTATTAACAAAATAACTACTAAGTAAAGTCCATGTGTTATATAAGATTTGTAGCTTAGGAGATCTATAGTTCTCTTAGCGATAGTAATGTTGATATAGATCAGAGCCACAGTTATGTTGTACTACTGGCTTCTGAGATTCAAAAAGCTACTGATAAAATAAAGCACATGTCAAATACTTGAGTGAAGTGTATGAACAGCTGCTGATACAACAAACAGCAGTTTGACAGACTAGAAAGGATCACACACCAGGCTAGTGATGGTTGGGTCTCACTTGCAGGAATAAGAAAGTTAGAAATGCCCGGAGCATTTGGGGGGAGGGAAGACATAGCACAAATTACATTCAGAGCAATAAAAAGTCATTAAGCTGTTGTTGTCTAAATATTTTACTTCCACCTTCTCTCCATAAGTGATTTAATTTCATAAAATACCAGTTATAGTAAAATAGGTAAAGATTTAAAATAGGTAAAAGATAGGTAGTTAGATAATATGAAACCATCCAAGAACTCAGATCATATAACAATCAACTCCAATTCACCTCTGAGATGGATTGTTCAGATCACCTATGAAGAACCAGCTATGAATGATACATCTAATGTTTAAAGCGTAAGGTAGTTCCACAAAATGCAACAAGTAAACCTTGCTTTGATCCTGAAGAATATTCTGGAATACCTTACAAAAAGGAGAGAGAGCAAAAGCTTGACTAGTTAAAATGCTTAGAATAGAATAGAAATGTAAATACAGCCACCACAATCTTGTCTAGACTACAGAACACTTGGTCAGCTTGGTCAACCTCAGGATCAAAACTACTTGTAAACCCAAAAGAGAAACTGAACGCTGTGTGCTGATTCAATTAGTTCAGAAATAGATCACAACTTATTCTTAAAGCGTGGATTTCTGGGGTCTGAAAATTACTTGGTAAATAAGTACATATACTGATGACAATCATATCCCTGGAGGTGTTATCCAAACTATAAAGCACAAGTTTTTCAAGGTTCTCTCATAAAATGGTTTGTTTCTTCTCACTTCTGGTTCTATATCTTTGTCTTCAACAGATTCACCTCCATTCACTGATCCCATTCATTGACTTCCCAAAGCAGTAAGCAGCTACTCCCACAAACACGAGGAAGTATTTTTCATTTCATCCAATTCATGGAGTCAGACATCTCCACAAACACTTTCATCAACTCCCTGGATCACTATATAGTTTTCTTTCTTTGATCCTTTATTCAAAGGCCTTAAGGTCCTCATTCCAAGTATGTGCGAGAATGCTTATGAATGCAAGCAGACCACAATTTATTGGCTCACTAGAAGAACAAAGCCTCAAACAAATGAACCGTTATTTTACCTTCAACCCTGCTGTCCTTTAAAAAGAAAAAACATTGAGTGCCAGGTGATATTTTTTTAAAGTCGGTACCAAAAATGATGTCATCAATTTGTCAAGAAGCAACAGTGATGGGTGTAGAGACGTCTAAAATCTTCCCTTTTAGATCCATTTAAGAAACAAAACAACATAATACTCCACTATCTTTTTTTTAAAAAAAGTATAGTAGTATGTCTTTATTATGAATGAGCAAGTTTAAGAAATAACTATATGTAATCTTCAAAACAATGCACCAAAAATAAGTCTTAATTTCAGAGTTTTATTGTATTGCACTAAAGGAACAGCAGGATGGTTATACAATGTTCTCTCTCATTCAGTTTTGAAAATCTAAAGTACTTGCAAATTCTTAAGACTACCTTTACCACCAAACTAGAACAGTATAACAGTATAGTAACCAATTTAAGTAATGTCTTACAAATTAAAACACATTTAAAATAGCTTTAAATGCATTCTTCACAAGTAATTCAGCAAGTGTGTTTTTATATCTTATTCACTTATGCTTAAGAATTGAAGCAAGTATATTACTCTGATGGAAATACTCTCATTCATGCAATATAGAGGAATACTATTCAAGTCAAAGAGAAGAAAAAAATCCCACTCTTATTTTTATAAATGTATCCATATACAACCGTCTACATGATAGATGCGGAAACTCCTCAAGTTTCCCACAGGTCAAATATATAGTTTCAGTTCATCGGAAGCACCTGGTGTCTACTGCTAATTTATATTTAGATGGCATTTCAATAAACCAAAATGAGCCCTACAAGTTTCTATAAACAAAAGTTTCCAATGGGACTAAGGACAGTCAATTATTAATGCAACCATTCAAAGAATTATAGCTGTTCCTTAAGGAGTGCAAGTTCAAACCTGTCAACACCAGAGGTAATCATTTTATATTAATTTATACGTTAATTCCACTTAAATTCTTTACCCAAGTATAACATATGAAAACAGTCTTTCCACAGGCAAAAAATGTGGAAACATTTAAAAAATAAGGAGTCATTTTTAAAGTAACTGATCAGATTTCATAGGCTACTCTTGGAAACAGGATCTTGCTGGATAGAATCCCTTCATTTCGTGGCCTTTTGCATGCACGGAACTGGACCAATTCTTCTGTGTGTTGTTCTAGGAGCTCACCAAAACATAGATCATGCTGAAAAGAAAAAAAAAAAGGCTGTTAATTACAAAGTTCCCAATGGGAAAAAATAACACCACCAGAAAGCTGAGTCTGCTTGATACAACAAATTTGTGGCACTTAGCCGATAACAAAAAGTGACAAGGTAGAGAAAGATTACAGTATGATAGTAATATGCATTTATGGGCTTCTGCCTAAGGTATGACCTGGCTCAGTGCACATACTAGAACTGTCTCTTGTTTCCTTTCCAATCTTGGCAAGCACACAAGCACAATTGCAAGCTTAGAGGAAAACCTATCCAACAGCTACCATCCGAATTGCATATCACATCCAGAATTCAGGAGGGTACCCACTGTGCCTAGCCCTGACTAGGGTCTTTCTATGATCAGAGTCCTAGTCATAGGTAAACAGATATACCCAACTAACAAGTTTTCCCACCACAGGGGACAAAGTGAAATAAAAACAACCATTTGGACCAGACAGACAGTACAACAAATAGGGAGGGCACTTGCCTTACAAGTGGCCAACTCAAGTTCGATTCCCCAAATCCACATGGTCCCCACAAGTGCTCCAGGAGTAATCCCTGAATACAAAGCCAGGATAATAATCCTTGAGCACTACAAGGGTGTGGCACAGAGACAAAAACCAATCATATATAGGATATAGGCTAAAGAACTGCCATGTAAAATTTTTCATAGCACTGCTTGTACAGCATAAGCAGTGCTATGAAAAAAAAAAAAAAAAAAAAAACAAGAGAAAAGCTTCTAATTTGAAAACAAACAAACAAACCACAAAGCCAGAAGGTAAACAAATTCACCAGGCAAGTTTAATATAGAAAAGCATCCCAGGAGCCAGGGATAGACATGTTTATGTCTATCACAGAGGCAAAGTGTCCTTCTTTTTAACAGACACATTATAAGTGCCAACTGTATGTCAGCAGTATTTCAGACATTTTGTCATCCGGTTTTAAAAAAATGACACTAAAAGGCAAGTAGAATAACACATGAGATTTCACTTTTCAGAATCACTTGCTCTTTCAGGTATGAACAGCATCTACAATTGCAGTAAAGGATACTTATTTTCACAAGTATAACCTCTAAAAGCATGAAATCTTTTCCCTAAATTTCAATATAAAAGCTCACTCATTTCTTCCTCCACTAGTTATAAAGAGGAAGGGAATATGAGCTGACAATGCAACATATTGGCCACAACCAAAGAAAGAGAGGAAATAAAAGATAATCATTATAATTACTTCCTCTTCTACAGATCATTTTGCTCACATTTTAAGAATCAGGGAGTAGCTCTCTCTAACTGAATATATTCTCAATAGGAAATGAGAACAGTACTTTTATAGCTTAAAGAAAAGTTACCATTCCAAGCCTTAACAGTATCTTACTCGAATTTTAATAAGCAGCCATTCCACTCCACCTATATCCAGCCTGATGTATCTCAGCAGAGGTCAATTCTGCTTCAAAGGGCACTTGGCAGTGTCCAGTGGCATTTTGGTTGTTGAATGTGGGGCAAAGAGAGGTGCTGTGAGCATCCAGAGGGCAGGGATGAAGGATACATACAGCTCAACACCCCACAACACGCAAGGCAGTTCCCCTCACATGCATCAGTAATGCCGAAACCCCAGAACTGTGACAGAAATCCAGCCCGCTTATACAAAAGAGGGAAAATAGCAAAATTGCATCATCCTGTAAATAGAACTGCTTCTTACCTTAATCCCACCTGGAGCACACAAAACGGAAATCAAGAGTGCACAAGTAGTTTATGAATAATAAATAAAAATAAAAAAAAATCAAGGGGCCAGAGCGATAGCAAAGCAGTAAGGCATTTGCCTTGCACGCAGCCAACGCAGGAGGACCCTGGTTCGAATCCCAGCATCCCATATGAGCCTGCCAGGAGTGACTTCTGAGTGCAGAGCCAGGAGTAACTCTGAGCATCGCCGAGTATGACCCAAAAAAATCCAAAAAGGAAAAAAAAAAATCAGGAGCCAGAACGACAGCACAACAGGTATGGCACTTAACTTGCACATGGTCGACCCAGATTCAATTTCTAGCATCCTATATGGCCCCCTGAGCTTGCCAGGAGTGATTTCTGAGTACAGAGCCAGGAGTAACCCTTAAATGCTGCACAGCGATGTGGACCAAAAGTTAAAAAAAAAAAAACAAAGATAAAAAATCAAATACAACCTTGAGGCAGACACTGAAGGCATTTTTATAAGCTCATCCAGGTTTGTCCTCCAAGTGCCATCACTCGGCCATGGACAATGAGGATAGTGCTTCACTGACTAACACAGAAGAAACAGAATCCCTGACCAAATGTCAGCTTCCAAATGCAAACCAGCTGGCTACCTTGACAGTTGCAGTACATCTTTAAGAGGCATGTGTGAATATGCTGGGGTGCACAGTTACCATACAGTTATGGTGTTAGCACCATACCTCCTACAAGTGAAATTATACTTTGATTTTCATTTTTTCAAACTTACCCGTATAGGTAGTAAAAAAATGCTAGAAGGTAAAAAGCTAATTTGCACCATCCTTCTTTCTGACAATATGCTAAAATATCTGCATTCATGATGGTTGTTGGATCATAGAGTCCTGGGCCACTCATCACTGGTCTACTCATATACCTGTAATAAATACAGTCTATTAGTCACTCAAAGAGGGAAGCAAACCTGCAGGATAGGAAGGAGGGTTTCCTCCTCCAGTGACATGTATTACTATGAGAGGCAGTTTCACATAAGGAAGCACACATTTAGTTCTAGGGTTGAATTCTCTCATACCAGATTGATTTCAAACTGGAGCCCTGGAGGTAGAGAGCACATTACCGAGCATGGATGAGATCCTAAGTTCAAGTCCAGATACCTTTGTGTGTGATCCCCACAATATACAGATAGATAAAACTGGAGCCCTTAAATGAGCGAAGCAGCTAATGAATACCTGAAAAGAAATTAAGAGTCTTTTCCTTTTGCTATCCTGGCATAATTTTACAACTAGAGAATTTCAAATAACATGACTTATGCTTCCTACAGCCTTCTCTTCCTCATTCTTTCTAAATATTTCTTCTCAGAACCAGTTATAGACATGGTACTCCGTAATTCCAAAATATTCTTTCAATATATTTCATAAAATCAAGGGCAATGAGATTTAGACATGCTTATTTTTCAACACTCTAAACCAGGGGTCTCAAACTCGCAGCCTGCAGGCCACAAACGGCCCTCCATACAACATTTTGAGGCCCTGCCCTAGAGGAATCTTTTTTTGTTTTGTTTTGTTTTGTTTTAGTTGTTTGGGTCACACACCCCAATGTTCAAGGCTTACTACTGACTTTGCACTCAAGGATCACCCCGACTTTGCCTCCTGCGGCCACCAGGTAAATTGAGTTTGAGACCCCTGCTCTAAACAAATTAAAACTTTATAAAGTTATAAAATACTAGCATTTTGAAAAGGAATCAATTGAGCTTTAGGTTGTTTTATTGTTTGTTTTGCGGTGCTGGAGATTGAACCCAGGGCCATAAACACACACAAACATATGCGCGTGCAAGCGTTCAATTACTGAGTCTCATTCCCAGTCGAATAAACAAATCTAAAGTCATAAACATGGAGAAAGAAGTAAGGCAAACACAATGTTGTTTTCTTAAGTTGTTATATCAACTTTATTTAGACATAATTTATTTACAACAAATTATGCATTTAAAGTGTAGAATTTGATGGGTTGTGACAAATGTATTATCACTGCAAAACTACTATCATAAAAAAATAATCATTTTCAAGGGTCTTTGCGGTAGCACCATGGATGAAGTGGAAGAGGTAGGGATGGCCCAAACACAGCACATTCAGCAGAACTCAGGGATTACTCCTGGTTCTGTGCTCAATCCTGGAGTTCCTAGAGGGCCACATGTGGTGCCGAGAATCAAACCAAGAAAGTATAAATCAAAGCCTGGTCCCCTGTACTATCTCTCTAGCTCCAAATGGTTTCCATTCTAAAAGGTCTTGTTTTGTTTTGGAGCCAAAACCAGTAGAGCTCAGGGCTTACTCCTTGCTCAGTACTCAGGAACACTCCTGGTAAGACTCAGGGAACCATAAGAGGAGTCGGGGATCAAACCTGAGTTGGCTATGTGCAAGGCAAGCGCCCTGCTTACTGTACTATCTTTCTGGCTAATGATTTTTCTGTAAATGAACTCTATTGTGTATAATTTCTTTCACTCAGCAAGCTGATTCTGAGGCAGTTTTATAATAATCTGTTCAATACTGAATTAACTGCCAATATTAGACCATATTACGGTATATTTTATTTATAGAGGCCTTCTTTATTTGGCTTCATTCCAACTTTGTTTATGAATAAAGGTAACATAAAGATTTCTCTATAAATCTTCATAGATTTTTTATTTTACTCCTGGCTCTACGCTCTGGGGACCATATGGGATGCCGGGATTCGAACCACCGTCCTTCTTCATGCAAGGCAAACACCTTGCCATTGTGCTATCTCTCTGGCCCATAAATCTTCATAGGTTCTTAAGACTAATAGTGCACTTCTGTCTCTGCACTCTCAGGAATCACTCCCGACAGTGCATGGATGCAGGGGATTGAACCTACCTGAATGAACCAGCCACATGCAAGGCAAGCACCCTACCCAATATACTCTCCCTCCAGGCCCTAATACACAAGTGTACTTTTCAATTTATAGAAAATCCAAACAAGCAAAACAGATGAAAGCTGATAGTAATCAGCCATAAATAGATGGCAGTCAACAGTTCCTAAAGAGGTGTGGGGTGAGTGACTACAAGGGATCTCTAGGGTTGGCAGGAGCTGTTATGACTCTCCACAATGAAACTAAGAGTTACTGTTTGCAGTGGTTTCACAGGGGATACGCAGACACACACAGTGATGAGTTCTACACTTCCCCCTTGCATGTATTCTGGGACATAAGTCAATGCTCGTTTTTTTTGTTTTTTTGTTTTTTTTTTTTTTAATAATACTCTTAAAAGGATACTAAACACCACAAGGGACACCATAACAGTTACCATTCATTGGCCTGACTTTTTAAATAAATGCCACCCAATTTCTCCAGCTTAATGTTGGTGACTAGCAGGTAGATAACCGTATCAACTACAGTAGGATTAAAACTTAAGCATTACCTCCAGATATGATATGCCAAGAGGGGCATATTGAGAGCCAGTGTGAGCCACTCAGCAGCACAAAGAAACATGACACAGAAGAAAGCATGGATGAGGTACTCGGGCAATACGAGCTGGAAGAAAAACACAAGTCTGTTATCGAAATGTCTTGGGATAAAGTCAACTGCTCATCTGGAAAGCAGGTGGCAACCAAGTTATCATTTTTTTAAAGGCTTTTCTTAAGATTCAGAGATGAAAGATAACAAGTTTTATTTTCATGTTCAACTTTTACCAAAAGCTAGATTACGAGCAAACTGACCACAGGCTTTAGCTTGCACTGAAAGAATTAGATATGATTTCAATTTTAAAACAGACATTCTTAAAAGCAGTAGTGACACAAAGTTGCCACCCAGACAGTTCACAGAAGTTATTTTGCTGGTCATCTGGAAAATGTTTTCTTCCCATCATTCCAACAATGATAAAAAATTAAAAATAAATTATCCGATTACATGCAACATGATATTAAAAAAAATTCACAAAACTCCCCTTGTTGGCTTATATACATTAGCGTTTTTAATTAACAGAAACCAGGAATGCTACATATATTTGCAAACCAACATCACATTATCACAAAAGTAATTTTCAATGAAGAGCCAACAGTCAATATCAGCACAGTCAGAGGGAAGGAATACTAATATGCACAGATGCAAACGAGTTGCTTTCTGCAATGTAGGAGGGAAAATAATGTGCAAGTCCTGAGCATCATTCTTACATGGTCTTCCTTTTTTTTAAGCCTGCTGTCCAGTAAAATTCTAGACATGGCAGATTGGCAGAGGCTCAGAACTTAAAAAACAAAATAAAACTTTTGACAGCAGAGAGTGCTAAATGAAGCAAAATTAATTTAAGCAAAATGTTGTTTATAAAATGATCAAAGTCAATACTTTATTTTAAATTGTCTTTCTCATTCTAGTTCAGTACAATTAACTTCTTAAATAAAATAAAAACACAAATTCCTTTCCATAGCAGCTTTCAGCCAAAGGACTTCCTACAAAGCATAGCTTCAATTTCTCAAACGTCTATTTTTGAGAATTAAATATGAATTACTCAACATCATCAAATATTTCCTAAGACATTAATTCTAGAAATAGCATTCTACAGATTCAAGCCCATTACTGTCTCCAATTTAAAATTGTAGACTGAAGTGTTTAATAAATACTATTTTAAATGAAATCCCAGTAAAACCAACTACGCTATACCATTATTTTCTATGAATATTCTCTACAAATTTTCTATGAATTAAGCAATGTAAATAAAAATCAGGATAATCACTGTATGTATTTCATAGATTCATATATATAACACATATGCAACATAAGTTTATAAATAACAGAAAACAAATTAAGCTAACATAATTATTTAGAATCAAAGTAAAACATTACAATCTCTAAACAAACAAAAAAGTCTATATGAAGTCTCTGAAACTCAATCATTACAAGCAGGACAAATTAAGATACATACTTTACTGGAATCTTCACTAGAACTGTCCTAATATATTAAATAAGAGGATTTTCCTTTAAAATAAAAGGCTATTTTGGCCTTTTTTTCAAACTAACTGATTTGATATCAAACAATACAAAATATCATTCAAATTTTAATCTTACACTTACAGTCTAATATATAGGGAAAGAACTGAGTTTGAAAAGTACAATCCTTACTACTCGTAAGCAATGTATTTTAATAAGAATGGTAATAAAGGCAATCTGTCACCCTACCAGTTCTTGTAAAAAAAAAAAAACACATACTCCTTTCCTGTTCCTCAAAAAAAAGTGCAAAACTATTTTTATTCAGCATCTCTCATCAGAACAAGAGCTCTCTGATCATTGTTTAATGAGGAAATGTCCCCATAGGTGGCACAAAAATGGTACCATTGAGGAACCAATGTTTACACAAAAGCTAGTATTCAAGAAAAACTTCCTCATGCACATATTGTTGAAATATTAGTAATTAAACATGCAAATCATAATACTCAAATTAGGATTCACATTTTTCAAAATAGTATTTGTGTTCCCCCATACTTTGGCAGAATGATCAAACAAATTTTAAATAGGGAAAACTGTCAGATGCACTGCTATTAAGCCAATTAGCGGCACCCTATCCAAAACGTAGCCTAAGCTTCAAGAAAAACTTCCTTCCAATCAGCTGCAGCATTAGTATATCCAAGCACATGTCTTTTCTAAGTGAAAATTTTTTCCATTAAAAATAAACCCAGATACCACACATTAGATGTTACAATGAAATTAATCTATCTTAAATGATAATAAAGCAGGAAACTACAAGACATATATAGCTTAAAAATCAGGTCGTCTAGATTAAAATTACAGCTCTACCTTAGCTGTAACATTGGATAAAAGTTCTTTAACTTCGCTAAGCCTCTAGTCACTCTCCTATTCATGCAAATAATCATGTACCTATTCCTAAGTATCATGAGAACTGAATGAAGAAATCCAGGTAAAATTGGGTATTTGCATAGAGGCTGGTAACCAGAATTTGCTAGGTAAATATTCAACTTTTATTTTCATCATTTATTTATTTGAAGCAATGAACCGTTAAAAGATCGACTGCTATTACTAAACATTGTCAAAGGAGAAATTTTCTTAATTTCAGAGAAACAATTAGTTTCAATGGTAGGTTAAGATGTTTTATAATGAAAGTTATCTATCCTCCAATGAGAAGGCGGATTCAGATCACATTTTGTTTTCTACAACAGAGAAAAAACTACTTAGCTAATATTTTGGTTCTTTTGCAGCATGCCTACATTGGTACCTGTCTTGCTACAAGGCTCTTTAAAGACAAACTAGAAATCAATTTCATCATTCATACTGAACTAGGAAACAATGATAAAAAAAATAGATCCTCTTCCAAACAAGCCCCCTCTAGCGCATTATCCTTTTACACAACCAGTTTTTTTAAGATAAATTTTATTCCTTGAAGACATATCCACTTTCTTACATACTACCTTTCAGTTTCTGGCCTGTAGGCTACAAGAGAACCTTCCTGAGTGAGGAAAGTAGATGAAGAGTATCAATAAAACCTCTAAGTCCAATAAAGAGCCATATTATAACTCAAGCCACTAGAGCTCAGAACTTAGTGTCTGACGTTTCAAACACTTTAGGTGAAGATTTACTCCAACCAATCATGTAGACATTTGCATACAAATTGTTATCTAAAAAGTCCTAGCAGCATGAGTACAAAGGTGAACATTGCTCCAATATTCCAGAGTCTAAGAACAGAGCTATCCACCCAAAGGGCTCTGAATAAACATCAGCTGGAAGAGTCTATTAAGGCATCTCAGACTATCAGAACTGAAGAGAAACCTCCATGGGTCCTGAGACTCCGCTTATACACTGTCTCAGAGTTAAGTTACAACTTGGGGATAATCTCATCACATGTTAACATCGTTTTAGGCAACCAATTTTCCAAACCTGAACCCCAAATTTTCATACAGGTGTGCCTATGGATATTCACATTGTTTTTAATGCATAAGCATTTAACAGCTTTCCCTACTTGACTGGCCAGCAAGCAAACATTTGCATAAAAATATGAAATTTCACAAAATCATAAACCTCAACAAGCATGTGATCGAGCACACTGGACAGAACATTACAAATACAGATGCCCTAACCCTCCCCATGAAATGAACATAACATTAAACTAAAAAGCAGTACACACCTTTAATGCAATTTTGACTCTTTTAATCTTTTTGACCTTTTCAACTGTCTTTGGCCGACAATGTAAAAAGCAGATTGGAAGAATGTTAGTATTGACAGCCGACAAGATCATCAGCAAATTAATATTAGAATAGTCAAGCATGACAGAAAAAAAAAAGTATTTATTTCTTTAAGTCTGCCTTCTTCAAAAAATAAAGTTATATCATGCAACTAAGAATACTGGCCATGTTCAAAATCTATCAAGGTCAAAGCAAAAACGATTTAAAAATCCAAAGAAAAGTTCTATATTACAACTTACAGGATTCAGGGTATTACACTGGTCTATAGGATTCTTGTAATCAGTCTTCAGCTCATCGAATGCTATAATCTAAAACAAAATTAAAACAGTTAGGACTTCTCACGTGACTACAAAGCAGAAGCCAGCCAGACTCCCTCCAATCAATAACTGGATAAAGTTAACAAAAGCCAGCATGTACCTTTTATTACATTTATACATTTATACTACCAATTTATAGGGAAACCAAGATGTGCTAATAACTGGAATCACATTTTATAATTACTACTCAGGTGACTCAACCGGACAGACATCACCGCAATAAGTTCTCTTTCATTTGCAAAACAAAAATAATGATCTCCCTGCCCCCAGCCCAGGTATTTTATTTACTTGAAATGGCCCTTCCACCATACTACAATTTACCCAAATTCCTATCCAATGTCAGTTGTCTATGACTTGCTTGGGCAGCAGAAATTGTGCACTTGCGTAGATTTCTCCAGTCTAGGATATTTTTCATCCCGGGAGAAAAGTGTTTGGGGATGGGTTTGTGCCTCCTGCTCAGGTGAAGGGTTTTTCCTCATCTGAGCATGCCCCTCTTGTCACAAAGCTGGATGGGATACTAGAAGGAGCTCGTTTCTTTGTCCCAACTGTGCCCAAAAACATAAACTTCAAAGTCCTGGTTTCATTTAAAATGACAACTAGTTGCTCCCAAAAAGAGGACTGCTGATGGATTTTCTTAAATGTCATGGCCAAGACTGCTCCACAGGAAGGTAGAAGGGGGTTTGATCTTCTTCATTCAGTTGAAAACCAAGCTTCCTGGCATGAGACAATCTATTTAACCCTTTATCACCAGATTCTGCATCCATTCAGGAAGATTTTTCTAATCCTCCTGCCAAGAGAATCTTGTTTAAAAGTATCCAGTGGTGCCATATATGTAAGAGCAGGCTACATCAAGATTACTATATAAGAAACCAACTTGACCTATTCTTCAATCTCCTTATTCCTACTGCATACAGGTCAGTCATTTCAATTGATCACCAAACTGAAGGTCAAGCCAAGGGAAAGGCAAATCATCATGAGTGATGCAGCTGGACATGACTAGAAGTAGCTCATATAATTAAAATACATGATAAGGATGCATTAATGCAGGTAGGGTGCTTGCCTTCCTTCAGCTGGTGGGTTAGAAACACGTATGATAGTGTTACCCAATAAGATATCAGGAATCAATGCAGCAACTATTTCCAGATTTTAATATACTATTTTATTTCCCCATCAACTTTATAAAAGATTCTTTTAAGTCTACAATTTAGAGAGATAGAGTGGCTGGAAAGATATATAATACACGGGGTAAGGATCTTGCATTGCCTGGAGTGACCAGGGCTCGATTCTCAGCACCACGTATTGTCCTCTGAGCCTCACTATGAGTGATCCATGAGCACTGAGCCAGGAGTAAGCTCTGAGCATCACCCAGTTGGCCCCCCAAAAAAACCAAAAAGTGCACTCGTATTATTTTACTTGCCATAATTACTTGGCTGCAATACAACCCTACTGCATTTTAGTAATACATTTCAACACAAGAATCAGGAATAGAATTAATTGCCTATAAAATATCCAATTTAATGGCAAAGACAAAATATTTGGGGTTTTGTTTTTATTTGGGGGCCACAACTACTGACAGAGCTTGGGGGACCCTTATGGGATGCTGGGGATGGATTGAAGGTGGATCTGCTGCATGAAAGGTAAATACCCCTACCCACGTACTGTGTTATCACTCCAGCCCTATTGTTTCGACAGGAGGTATTTTGCTGATACTTTTGGTCTTGGGGCCATATCTAGTAGGTACTGAAAGGTTACTCCAGCACTCATAGGTTACTCATGGGTCACCAGGGTCTCCAGCTTGACTAGCCTACTATTCATGGTAGGTGATCTACTCCTCAATTAAATGATATATGGTAATAATACCCAGAGACAATAGATATGAGGTTTTAAAGGACCGGCCTATGATATGAAGCTTCCCACAAAGAGTGGTGAGTGCAGTGAGTGAAATAACTACACCAACAACTATCATGATAATGGTAGTGAAAGAAATAGAATGCCAGTCTCCAAGACAGGCAAGGGGGTGAGGGAGGAGGGAGATGGAGGGCATTGGTGGTGGGAAAGTTGCATTGGTAAAGGGGGGTATACATTTTTCTGACTAAAACCCAACTACAAACATGTAAATCATGTAAATCATGGTGCTTAAATAAACATATTAATAAAAAATAATAAAATTGACCTGGTTTAATCTGGGGGGAAAAAAGGAATATGAAACTGAGTGAGTTTCTATTGGGAGGCTAGAAGCAAAGTTTCCAAAAATCTTCCAAAAAGTTTTTAAACCAGTGAAATTCAAATGTGTCTGAGTCTCTTGGAAAAGATGTTCATAAAATTTGCAACATAAGAGAAGAGACAATAAAAGAAATAAATTCCTAAAGATGCCAAATTACCGTTATTTTTCTCTCTATAAGACGCACCTGACCATAAGACACATTTTTAGATGAGGAAAACAAGAAAAAGAATTCTAAGGCAAATGGTATACTAAAATATTTAATAAACTATAACAAAATAACCTGGTTGGTCGTATATGTGGTATGTCTATGCAATAAAGTGGGCGAAAGACTGCAGATGTCAAGTGGTTTGTATATATTCTCCTCCCATACACTCAGGCATCAGCTCCAGGCATCCAGGCGGCATTCGCTTCATAAGACGCACAGATATTTTCCCCAATTTTTTGGAGGGGGAAAAGTGCGTCTTATGGTACAAAAATATGGTATACTATTCCAGGTACTTTCAAATATGATGTACAGCTGAAGGGTCTGAGCTCACATTATCAGCTTTCAAACAAGTCTATGATCATGTCCAGGTCTATACAGGATTGGTCAGTCCACAGTCAAAAGAATAAGAGCTAAACTGACAGAACTGGCCATCAGCATCAGCCTACACCCCAGAAATGACAGAAACACGATTTCCTTTTTTTTTTTAAATTCATACTTGACATTTCTAAATGCCAAGAAATAAAACAAAGATTACATAATCAACCAAAAAATTAAAACTCCAGATTTATATAGAATTGTCCATGGAAAGTCCTCTGCACTATTAAAAAGTCCTGGATGCATAAAAGTTTTCCACAAATTTTTCAGAGAGCAAACAAAAACTGTTTTAAATCTGGGGACCAGAGTATAGCACAGTGGGTAGGGTATTTGCCTTGCATGGGGCCAACTCACGTAAGATCCCAGGGATCCTAAATGGTCCCCCAAGCTGGCCAGGAGTAATTCTGAGCAAAGCCAGGAGTAACACCTAACCGACTGCAGGTGTGGCTCAAAAACCTAAATAAATAAATAGTGTGTCTTACCATAAAACTTCAGTGATCTATTTCATGCAACACCTGCGTTTCAGAGCTGAAACAAATCCCTCTTGAAAGTGCACTGTAAAAAATAGTGAAAGAAGCCTCCCACTCCACTGGATTCTCTACCACTAAAGGAGTCTCATCACCCCAGAAAACAAAGAGCAACTGGCAGGCTCTAAGAAGTGACTAAAATCTACATCTGAGACTGGAAAGGATGGGAAGGAAACAAGTGCTGAATAAGGTGGGGCTAGTATGGGTCTCCAAATATCTACTTTGTTCTTCTTTCTCCAAGGAAGAGCCTAGAATAATCTTCAAGTGAGAATTGCAGTCCTGCACTTCAAGGGAACAGCAAAGGTGTACAACCCCCAGAAACAGCACCTGCTATACACCCAAACGGGATTTAAAATAAGGATCCAAGATTTTGGAAAAGATCAAGGATTTGTGATATCACCCTAGAGACTTTTCTGGCACAAGACACGGATGTTATTTGAATAAGTTTCCCCAGCCCCTATCAACACTGCCCATATATTAATATATTAATATGCATTAATACTAATATTAATACATATTAATATATTAATATCCTATATTAAGCACACGATAAATCCTGCTTTAATTTACATCAGAGGGGTCATGCCCAGCCACTCCAAAATCATTATTCCACAATACACTTTACCATCTTTCAGCACCCAGCTCTTGTGCCAGAGTGATCATTTTCAACTATCATGTAATGGTGGGCCCTTAATATATGGGGGGACCATATAAGACGCCAGGAATGAACTTGGGTCAGCCACATGCAAGACAAGCTCCCTACCCCGCCGTGCTATGACTTCAAATCCCACTGTGAGTTCTACAAGAGCTTTTAGGATTCCAGCTTTTTCCAGGACATTAGAATCTATTAAAAAAAAAAAAAAAACAAGCGTCCAAGAACAGATGATGGCTCAAGAAACTGGTACATCTACACAACTGAATACTATGCAACTGTTAGGGAAAAAAAATGAAGTCATAAAATTTGCTTATACATGGAGAGTATTGTACTGAGTGAAATAAGTTCCCTAAACACAATCAGGAGTGAATCCTGGGCATAGAGCCAGGAGTAAGAGCTGAGTATAGCTGGGTGTGGTCTCAAATCAAAACGAAGGACAAAATAAGCTTCACAGGCAGGGCACAGCCCCTCACAAACATTACAATCAAGATTTGCTTCTAAGTCTGTAGCATGTGAACAACAAAAACAGACTAGGAAAAAAAAAAAACCTAAGATCTCTAAGCACCATCAAAATAAAAAAAAAAAATACCTCGATTAAATCAGGGGCCCTGAAGGTGGGCTAGGAGGAGATCTGTCTCAAGGGGGAAAAAACTGCACTCCCCCCAAAAAAATAAATCCATGAGCAAAGTTCCTCCAAACTTGCAGCCTATGCAAGTCATAGAATCCATCTACATCCAAGATCTCAGGGAGGGGGGGTGTTTGAACAACTCCCCCAAAGGCCAATGATTTCTCCTTTAGGAGCCACCCAACAAGTAGAACTGGGAAAGGGCCCTAAAAGTTCTTACCATCTCGTGGGTGGCCCCCATACTAAAAATAAAAAAAAAAAGTCTGTATTCCTTGAGAAGTCTCAAAACTTCAGTTCTGCTAGAAGCATGTGGCCTGGCCCTCTCTCTGTACCCCCAAACATCATTCTTTGGGGGAGAGGAAGGAGGGCCTGCGGCTCATCCTTCCAGGTGCAACTCTCCAGTGGGGCTAGCTAGCTAAATGCAGGCTCCAGGGCCTGGGGGGCTGCCCGACCTAGTTTGGCCCTGGAGCAGCAGCGGGGGGAGCGGGGCGTCCGGCCTGGTCGCACCCCCAAAGCCTCAGCTCCTCCCGGGCCGTGGACCCAAGGGGGCGCTGCAGAAGACACCCCACCCCGCCTGGAGGCCCGCGCCCCGCTCCCATCCCATCCCATTGCAGCAGCAGCCGACCTCCCCGGGCCGCCCGCCCCGATCGCGGGGCCCCGGGTGCAGCAAAGGCCTCTCCTCCCGCTATCCCTCGGCCCCAGCTACTCACGTGCCAGATGGCGAAGAAGATAAGCGCGGCGGTGAGCAGCAGCGCCAGCATGTAGCAGAAGGCCGCGAATGTGAACGCCATGGCCGGGGAGGAGGAGGAGGAGGTGGAGGAGGAGCGCCGAGCAGCGCCCGGGCCAGCGGAGAAAGACAGGCGGCGCACGGCCCTCTGGGTAAAACCATTCACTTCCCCGGGCCGCAGGCTCAGCCACAGCCACGACCGCCCGCCCGCCGCCTCTGCCGCCGCCGCCGTCGCGGCGCCCGCCCTCACGGCGCGCCTGCGCAATCGCTCACGTGCGCCGCGCCCCCTCCTGGCCAGAGGGAGATTGACACCCCGTTGTGTCTGCAGGGCTGATGGTTTTATTTTATTTTATTTTTTCAACATTTTTTTTATGAAGATAAAAAAATGCAAAGAGGACAAGGTGAAGTTACAATGGGAAGACGGTCACCCCCAAACAGAATTCTCAGAAGAAATCTCGCTTAACACCTATATTTTGAACTTTCAAAGAAACATTAAGAGAAATGAAACAAATAAAATAATTTTATATTTATGTATTTTTTTAAACAGGAGAGAAAGTGATTTTAATGATAGTTTTCTCAATTCTCCCAGAAGTGATAACTTCAGTAGAATCTTTCTGGTTATATAGAGGAGGAGGGGTTCATTTCATCCTACTGATGCCTTTGGACATTTTAGACTTACTTTTCCTTGAGGAATCAGTTCATTATTTTTTATATATAAATCTTTAGTTAAGCACCATGATTACAAGCATGTTTGTAATTGGGTTTCTGTCATATACAAAATACCCCCCCTTCACCAGTGCAACATTCCCACCACCAATGCCCCCCTTTTCCCCCTGTCCTGCCTATATATGGCGGCAGGTATTCTACCTCTCTCATTATTTAACATTGTCATGCTAGTTGTTAGTGTAGTTATTTCCCTAACAGCGTTCACCACTCTTTTTTTTTTTTTTTTTTTGCTTCCTTCAATCATTGATTCTTTAAACAGGTATGTATTGGCAGTATTTATAGGCCTGTGTGCCAAGTATTTTAACTTCTTTGAGAAACCAGAAAGAGTAATATTTGATTTTCACTGAAGCACTGAATACACCGCTAGGAATGAACATCTCAAGACATCCCTACAATGTTCTACCCCTATGAATGGAAATACTGCGTCATTGAAAGAGCAGAGAAGGGCACACAGACCCGGAAGTGTTCAGAGCAAAGTTCTTGAAGATATAAAGGGATGAGTAGAAGGTGTCCAGAGAGAAAGCAAAAGCAGTTCAAATAAAGGCATCAGGAGAGATAAGGCACAGAAGTGAAAGAAAAAAAATTGATATCTTAAAATGACTAAATTAAGGGAACCTAATGGTAGAGTTGAGCGTTAGAAAGGAGTTAAGCGTAATCCCTTCTAATCTGAAGAGCTGCTCAGATTGTAGAGAGCCTTGATAAGGACCTCAAACTTCAACCCCCCCCCAAACACATGTTTGTCAAACTGTTAGCTCACCACACATAATTAGAAATACTTTTTCAGTGGAACATCATATAAACATTGAGAGAGTTGCACGGACATCTAGTTATAGTGAAGAAGTTATGTAACCGAAAAAAATGAATTTCACAAAACAGTACTAAAATACATCAGTACTTTCCCTTCCATTCTGTTTTATAACTCACAAAATTGACTCACTGCCTACTAACTCTTGAGTGCTGATGAAAGTGAAAAGCACTGGAGGCAACTAAACAAGCAAGCAAGTTTAGATTTGCATTAAAGATGGTTTGTACTCGCAAATTTTTCATAGAATGTTCTAGAAGCAGAGGCTATCTAGTGTCTCTAGAAATTTCTACAGTGGTCCAAGTTTCCTTTTCAGCATTTTTCAAAGCAGTACAGTGGTCCAAGTTTCCTTTTCAGCATTTTTCAAAGCAGTAGCCATTAGCCACTGCAGTGTGTCTGAGAAATAACTTAAAAGTTTACTTAAATTGGGGGGTGGGGTAGAGAAATAGTACAGCAGGTAGAGCACTTGCCTTGCCACCATGGCTAACCTTGCATCCCAATTGATCCCTTATGTACCACAAGGAGTAATAGCAGAGTACAGAACCAGGAGTAATCCCTGAGTATTTCCAGATGTGACAAAAAAAATTTTCTTTACTTAATTTTTAATAGCCAGATGTAGCTAGTGGCTACTGTCTTGAAACATGAAGGTCCTTGCTACAGAGAAGGACATGATAGGCATCTTTATGATACCTTGGTGAAAATTCCAAAGGCACACTCTCCAGATAAAGAAACAACCACAGTAGGGCCGAAAAATCCAGGCTGTACTTCAGTCCCCACTGACCTTCCTGGCCAGCTGCCTGTGTACACAGTGGATCTGAGTAAAGAAATGTGAGATTAGAGAGCAAGATGCCCCCAGCGACAGTTCTTCAAAGTCTCTGTGAGTCTGACTCAAGCAAACAAAGTTGGGAGATAAATGAGTGAACATATTTGATAGTTCTGGGGAGATAATGTTAGCAAAATTTGATTAAATGCTAGGCTGAAAGAAATAAGATCTTTTTATTTTGTTTTTTTATTTATTGTTTATTTTTTATTTATTGTTGTTGTTGTTTGGGGTCACACTCAGCAGTGCTCAGGAGTTACTCCTGGCTCTGTGCTCAGAAATTGCTCCTGGTAGGCTCGGGGAACCATATGGAATGCCAAGATTTGAACCTGGGTCCCTCCTGTGTTGGCTGGGTGCAAGGCAAATGCCTTACCATTGTGCTGTCGCTCCAGCCCCAAGAGGATCTTTTTTTTTGGGGTTTTTTTTTTTTTTTTTTTTTTGGTTTTTGGATCACACTCGGCAGTGCTCAGGGGTTACCCCTGGCTCTATGCTCAGAAATCCCCCCTGGCAGGCACAGGTGACCATATGGGATGCTGGGATTTGAACCACCATCTTTCTGCATGCAAGGCAAACGCCTTACCTCCGTGCTATCTCTCCGACCCCAAGAAAGATGATCTTAAGGCCACAGAATATAGCAACATATGATTGTGCTCCCAGATCACAGCTGCTTTTTGTCCAATGCTATCCATAACCAATAATGGTCTGAAAACATTGCCTACAAGTTACTGAGAAAAAGATCATGTGCATATAACTTTCATTTGTTTTCTACTACATAGAAATGTACATACACGGTACATTCACATAGTCTTTACTGAAATATATTGTTAATTGTTGTATTTGATATTTATTCTTGCTGTGCCTAATATATAACTTAAACTTTGCCATAGGTTTGTGTGAATAGGAAAAACAGCAAATAAAGAATGTGTTGCTATCTGCTATTTTAGACAACCACTAAGTATCTTAGAGCATATTACCCACAGAGGGAGGAGTGTTAAAGAGCATTGAGCAACTATTTGTTCCAGAGAACTTATAGTTTAATAAGGAATAGGTTTTCTTGGGCTGGACAGAGAGAAATGGTAGGGAATTGCTCAAGCCAGGCCATGAGCTTCCATCTCTGTCTTATAAATGAATTCTCTCTATGCCTTGAGACTGAATGGTTCCTCACCACAAATGTCAGTATCCTGCTCTGCTATCAACATCTCTAGCTTTCTTGAAAGGCAGCTTTATTTTGCCCATTAAATGTGTCTTGTCCCGCAAAACTGTCCCCCATCCTTAGTCCTAGAAGGGGCAAGGCAGAGTATCTATCACCTGAGAAGGCAGAAAAGAATGGGAAGAGGAATTTTGTCTGACTCAAATCTACCAATACTGTTACTTTTTTAAAATATCAAGTTCTTGGGGCCAAAGCGGTGATGCAAGTGGTTGGGCATCTGCCTTGCATGTACTAACCTAGGACAGACCGCAGTTCAATTCACCAGCATCCCATATGGTTCCCCAAGCCAGGAGCAATTTCTGAGCGCATAGCCAGGAGTAGCCCCTGAGTATCATAGAGTGTAGACAAAGATAAAGTAAAAAATAAAGTAAAATATCAAGTTTTTACAATGGAATACTGCACAGCTATTAGGAAAATTGAGATGAAATTTGCTTATTCTTGAATGGATATGGAGAGTATTATACTGAGAGAAATGAGTCAGAGGGAAAGGGATAAACATAGAATGATTGCACTCATTTGTGGTATGCTAAAATAAAGATAATATGGTAATAATTTTCAAAGATAAAAGAGACTAGGGCCAGGAGGACGATTTCATAGTAGGAAACTTGCCACAAATAATGGGGGAGTGCACTTAAAGAAGAGAAGAGACCACTATAATAATGATAGATGGAAATTATTCACTCTGGACAAGAACTGGATGCTGAAAGGAGGTAAAGTGATACACATATTGCTTCAGTAACAATATTCCAAAGCAGTGTCTAAAGGGGAAAAAAAGAAGATAGAGGGAAAGAAAAGAAAAATGTCTGCCATAAAGGCAGGCAGGGAGGAGGATAAGAGGGAAGGGGGGCAGAAAATTAGGGACATTGATGGTAGGAAATGTGGACTGCTGAAGGTATATACACTGAAATGCAATCATGAACAACTTTGTAACTGTTTTTCATGGTTACTCAAAGAATTTATTTATTTAAAAATAAATTTGAAAAATTAAGTTCCTCCTTTTCATTCAAAGAGTGTATCTTAGGTATCTTTTTTTTCTTTTTTTGCGGGGGCGGGGGCTACATCCATTTGATGCTCAGAGGTTACTCCTGGCTAAGCGCTCAGAAATCGCCCCTGGCTTGGGCGGACCATATGGGATGCCGGGGGATTGAACCAAGGTCCTTCCTTGGCTAGCGCTTGCAAAGCAGACACCTTACCTCTAGCGCCACCTCACCGGCCCCATCTTAGGTATCTTATCCAATGTTCTTTGAGTACCTTTCTATGGCAGGGCAAATGCTTATTGATTGCCCAGAAGTAGAGGCATATAAACACCCCTTCACATTTTATCAGAGCACACAGGTAAAATCCAGATCTTTGTTGTCTAATACAGGAGCCATCCACTATGTGGGACTTGTTTTTGTTTTGCTTTTTGGTCACAGGCATCAATACTCAGTAGTTACTCCTTATTTTGTGCTCAGGAGTTACTCCTGGCAGTGCTTGGGAGACCATATTGAACTCAGGTCAACCTGGTATAAGGCAAGTGCCCTACCTGCTGTACTATAACTCCAGTCCCAGATTTTTAAAACTTTAAATTAAAACAAAATAAAACTAGGAATTCAATTCCTCAGTCTCACTTTTTATATTTCAAGACCTCAGTAACTTGCCAGGACAGGTGACTACCAAGATAGAGACTATTTCCTTCATGCCAGGAAGTTCTATTGGACTTGTAAGCACTGCTTTACACATTATTACACAACTGTAATCAATAAGAGAATACACCCACTTTAATGAGGGCAAAGGGCAATTTAATCAGTCAACCATAGACCAGGCAATTGATGAGAAAAGCAATGAGGTTAGTTGGCATGATCAGCAAGCAATCTGATAGCTCCTGGTTCAAATGATTTTCAGGAGTCATAAATTTGCATTTAGAGTGGTGAAGTATTTTTGTAGTACAAACTGAATAAAAGTCCTGATTTTTGTGCACTTGGAGGAAAGTAAATTGCAAAAAACTAAAAGGCAAATAAACAGATCTTATTCTCATTCTTTTCAAATTTCCTTTGCTCAACTTGTCCTTTCATCAGTCTGTGTCCACTCTACCCTCCATCCCAAGCCCACCCAGGCATATCAGACCTCTGAGAACCGGAAATCAAGGCTCACAAAATGAATGTAGTCTAAAAATGGGGCCCTAGGTGCTAGAATGATATTACTGTAGGCAGGGCTTTGAGTGCAAAGCCAGGAGTAATTAACCCCTGAGCATTCATTGCTCGGTATGGCAAAAACAAACACCAGAAATTATGTTTTGGGGCCAGAGAGATAATACAGAGGCCAAGGTGCTTGCCTGGCATGCAGCAATCTCAGGTTCAATTGCCAGCATCCCAAGTATTGAGCACTGCCAGCAGTGATCCCTGAGCACAAAACCAAAAGTTACTCCTAAGCAATATCACCCCTACCCCCACCCCGCAAAAAAGAAAAGGATACCAAAAAGTTCAGACATACATTGAGAATGCCTGCTCACATAAACACACATGATAAAGAAATCCAGTGCAGAGAAAAGCTGGAAGAAGGCAGGGGCCAAAAGTTCAGGATCAGGCATCACCCTGCTGAACTCCAGGGAGCTACCTTTTTCTTTTAACTGGGGGATGCTGAGGGCTGCAATGACTTCAGACTGTCTCCATGCACCAGTTATCCAAGTAGGCATGTGATAATTATTGCAGTTCAGCATCCTGTTCATTCTGCATTGAGTCTGTGTTCTTTAGTCCAGGAGGGGCTCATAAACCCCTTTACTCCGCTGAGAGAGAGGATGAATAGGGTGGTCAAAGTCTTAATGATAAGGTAACCCCTGCACCAGGACCTTGACTTACCATTGCAGGATCTCCTGCAGATATGTAATAATGAGACTATTTGTCCTGGTCACATATACCATATACACAATGCATAGGAATAATCTGGCCCATGTCTTGAAAATGAGATACTTTCAAGAGGAAAGAACTTTGAACAACCAGCAGTCCCTGATCTCCTAGAAGAGGTTTGATTAATTGGGGTGAAACATTTTCATCTGCTAGTCAAAGATGACACAAGGATCTGGAAACTGTAGCTGAGATATAAAGTAGGGAAATATATAAAGTATAAAGATATAAAGTAGGAAAGACGGGAAGATAGAACAGTAAATATTGGTTGTCCAAATACCAGCCCCAACAAAAACCTGTTGACATATTGTTGATAGAGCTCAGATCTTATTCAAGGGGTCACAGAACCCAAGCCATGCTCTCAGAGAAAAAGCTCTTCCCTCAGGTTTCAGGAAAAGGCCACTCCTGCCTCTACTGATATCTGACCAAGAGTCCAGAGCTGATGACTACCAGCGTTATTACTTTTTAAATATATTTATTTAATCACCATGATTATAAACGTTTGTAGTTGGGGTTTAGCTATATAAAAGAACACCCTTCTTCACCACTGCAACATTCCAACCACCAATATCCCCAAGTCCTGAAGTCCTCCCCCACCTCTTGCCTGTATTCGAGAGACAGGCATTCTATTTCTCTCACTCACTGCCATTGTGATGATAGCTGTTTGTGTAATTATTTCTCTAACTAGGCTCACACTCTTTGTGGTAAGCTTCATTGTTATTTTATGTTCTAAATCACTGGGCTAAGGTTGCAAATAAGTTGAGAGCACTGGTCTGTCTAGGAGGATATGGTTTCTCAATATCTGTGGCTGCATCGTCCTTCTTACCCTTTGCCCTAGAAATACCTGTTTCACCAGCATTGGGAGAGGAACTAATATACAGAAATGACACAACTCACTATTTCCTGTGTGCAAAATATATGTCTCTTAGATCTTCTTTCCGCATGTGTAGACTCATAAATTACATGAGAGTAGAATTTAAAAATGATGAGCAGCACAGATTCTGAGTGTATAAAGAGTTTGCTTAATGTGGATACTAATATAAGCACTTCCTCCAAACAACATAGAAAACAATGCAATCACCTCACAAAATTTTCTCCTGGTCCAGCCCCACAGGCTACAACTGTTATAATTTCTAATACCATTAATTAATTTGACTTATTGTTAGGCTCTGTTAAATGAAGTCAGACAGTTTTTCTTAACTCAGCCTAATATTTTGGGGCTTTGTCTTTAAGATGCTTTCAAAGTACTGCATGTAGAAGTATTCACTCATTTTTTAAATCAGTTTTGTTAAAATATGATTTACCTAAAATAAAATTAAATAATTCAAGTGCACAATAAACTTAAACAAAATTATTCATTTTAAGACAAAATTATTATTTTTGAAGTTAGAAAAAATTAAAATTCAGGTGCTTAACCATAATAATATGTACATTTAGAACACCCCCAAAAGTTCCAGTGGACTCCCTCTTCCCAAGATGACTACTAATCTAGTTTCTGTCATTATAAATTATATCCATTTTTCAAATCACTATATCATGGAAATGATCACAATATTTTCTTATATCTGGATTCTTTAAATCATAATGTTTCTGAGGTTCATCCATGGTCAGTCTTATTATTCTGCAATGTTTTGTTGTATAAGAACAAATTAACTTTTTTTGTTTGTTTTGTTTTGTTTTGGGGCCACATCTGGCGGCGCTCAGAAGTTACTCCTGGCTATCTGCTCAGAAATAGCTCCTGGCAGGCACGGGGGACCATATGGGACACTGGGATTCGAACCAACCACCTTAGGTCCTGGGTCGGCTGCTTGCAAGGCAAACGCTGTGGTATCTCTCTGGCCCCACAAATTAACATTTGTTTATCCATCTCAACTAATAGATGTCTTTGTTATTTGCTCTCTAGGGCTATTTTGAATAAATCTGCCACACACATTCTAGTACAAGTCTTTGGGAGGGAACATGTGCCTTTCTCCTAGGAAAACTCTTAGGAGTGAAATTTCTGATTCTTTCAATCATATGATTCCAATGTTAATTCCCCTTCATCTGTATTACAGAGATTCATTTTTGTGGGAAATATTTTTAGAGATCTTGCACTGCAACAGCATATCTGGCCAGCGAAGGAATGACTGACAAAGTTGTCAAAGCTAGGTTCCTCAAAGTACCCTGGGGTCACGCTTGCTAACTGTTCCACTTCCCTTTTCCTAGACCTGACAGAAAAGGGGTCTTCACTGCCAAAAATATCGAAGGACCTCTGATCCCTTCTCTATTTAAGAAACCAGCTTCTATCCCCCTTACCACACCCAACACTCCAAACTCCTAAAGGCCTTACATACCATCTTCCTTGTCAGGGTCTTTCACAAAAGGCAAAGGAGAGCTTCAGATGACTGCTTTGGGGTTTTTGTTTGTGTTTGCAGGGATGGATGGGGTGATTGGTTTTAGAGTCTTACCAGGCTACTCCTGGTTTTTGTGCTCTGGGAGCCAGGCTGGGCTGGGAATCAGACCCAGCTCTCCTGCATTCGAAGCATCATCTCTCCAGTCCTCAAAAGGTTTCTTTATTTCTTCTTAAGTGCAAAAATCCCTGAGGCAAGGAATCTTAAAATACTCAGCCACCTTGAAGGTACAGGATAGGGTTCCTCAAACTATTAAACAGGAGGCCAGTTCACTGTCTTTCAGACCTTTAGAGGCCCAGACTATAGTTAAAAAAACAAACAAACAAACCCTATGAACAATAGGGCCATCATTGATAACCCCTGCCTGAGACTGAGCAGTCATGAGAAACAGAGAGGAGGGGGGTCAGAATGCAGCGCACTCTCCACATATCAGTACTGTAGTCTGGGATTAGTAGGCTACTAAGCAAGACAGGCATCTGAGGCAGAAGATGGGCCAACTTCAAGACATTTTCTGGCCACCAATTAAATACTAAATATTCTTTATGAGAGTTGTTTACATTTCACTTCTTCATGTTGTGATCAGACATCCTCTTACTTTTGATTCTGTGTATGGGATATACTACTCTCAAATTCTTTGGGTGGGAGTTTTTAACAATTTGATATGTGAGTTAGAGAATTTCTGGGATAGTCAGAAATAGTCACTGACAGGTGATCCAGGCTTATGGAATTTTGTCCTTAAGACAAATGAGAAACAGATGGGGTAGGCCATAATAGATGGCCTCAAGGGCAGTGTGTCCCCTAACCAGCACCTTACCTACCAAAGTGTTATTGCTCTGGCCTTCAGTTGTGTGTGTTTGTGTGTGTGTGAGAGACAGCGAGAGAGAGAGAGAGAGAGAGAGAGAGAGAGAGAGAGACAGAGACAGAGACAGAGACAGAGACAGAGACAGAGAGAGACAGAGAGAGACAGAGAGAGACAGAGAGAGAGACAGAGACAGAGAGAGAGAACACAAGATAGATCCTACCTCTCACAGCAATATTTTAGGGTTTGGGGTTTTATTGGGGGGCTGTTTTGTTTTGTTTAGTTTTGGTTTGGTTTGGGGGCTGAACTCTGCAGCACAGAGGAGTTACTTCTGGCTCTATGCTCAGAAATTGTTCCTGACAGGCTCAGGGGACCATATGGGATATGATATCAAACCAGGTCCACCCTGGGTTGGCCACAAGCAAGGCAAATGCCTTACTGCTGTGCTATTACTACAGCCCAGCAATATTTTAAATATATACTTTTTCAGGCTGCACTTTGACAGTCAGGCCTTGCATTGTGATGGCTGGGTTCTCTGCAATGGCCTTGGCAGGCAGAAGGAAACTATGAGGGGATGATGCATTCATTACATTGAAGGCTGCAATCATCAGGAACATGTACCATACCAGGCTTGAAGAGTTAAAGGGCATCTAAATCTGAGTTCAAAATCTGAGTACTGATAAGGTAGGAAGAGCTAAAATGTGTTATAAATTAAAGAAAAATCAAAATAGTTTTAAAGTCACCAAAGCAGTGCAAATCAGAAAGATTCACAAGATGGTCAAGTGGTTCAACCACAGAACCCTGGAACTAGGCAGGGAAGTGCTTTATTAAACAAATGGAGGCGGATCTTAGGACTTCTGCATTTGAGGCGAAAAGTAGAAAACTCTGTTTCGAAATCATCTCTCATTCAATCACAGTCTGCTATCTAGATATCGCTGGATCCTTGCTTGCCCTGCTTGTTGCTTTCTTTCCTAGGACAGCGTATGTCCCCTCATCACTACCAAGAGTGTGCTGAGCACAAAGTAAGAAGTAAGTCTTGAGCACTGCCAAGTGTGGTCTAAATCTCTTACTCTTCCAAAAGAGAAACATGTTTTATAAAGCTGCAATAATAAAGCTGGGGCTCTATAGCTCAGGGGTTAGAGCACTGGTCTTGTAAAGCTGCAATAATATTAAGTATAATCGAAGCACAAAATCAGCAAACATATCAATGTACTAGACACTTAGAGAGATCCAATTTTGCATAAGAATAGAATGTAATTGTAAGAGGAACACCAAATTATTTGAGAAAAAAATTTTAGAGAAGTAAAAATCTTTACTGAGTTATATGTTAATAATTTAAATTTTTATGATTCAGTAAATCCAAGGTTAATGATAAACTAATACATTAGTTTATTAATGATAAACTAATACATCAGTGTCATATTTCTGGACATGGATATATCTTCTAAACAGAAAAAGTGGTGAATTAGAGCATACACCCCCCACTCATGCAAACAACATTCAACTAACTATACAAGTAAATAAATACATTAATAAAGAAAATTAAAGTATTCATTTTTGTTTGGTTTGGGGCAACATTTGGTGGTGCTCAGGCAATACTACTGGCTCTGCACTCAGAAATCACTGTGTCCAGACTCGGGGGACCATATGGAATTCTGGGGATCGAACTTGGGTTGGCCGCATGCAAGGCAAGTGCCTTATCCATTGTGCTATAGCTCCAACTCCAGAAACTAAAATATTCTTAGCCCACACAATCACTTAGAAACATGTTAAGAAATAATTTCTAAAACCCAACAGATGAACAAAGCCAGATAGGATCATACAATTGAGAGTTGTAATTGATTAACAAGTATTTGAGAAACTGTGCAACTCTTAACAGCAATTAAAGCTAATTAAAAAGTAAAGCAAACAATTTTGGCTAGAAAACTGGTAATATTTTAAATAATTGAATTTATATTATATTTAATTATATTCAATGTTGGAAAGACTCCTTTATTCCCAAAACTTTTGGAAATCCAGTCCCATAAGATCCCGGAAAATAAGTGACATGACATAAACCTTCTTGCACAAAATGCTTTTTGTTTGTTTTTGGTTTTGGACCACTTCCCGTGGTGTTCAGGGGTTACTCCTGGCTCTACGCTCAGGAATCACTCCTAGCAGGCTCAGGGACCTTAGGGGATGCTGGGTCATATATACTGGGTCATATTAAATCTGGTCAGCAGCATGCTGACCCACTGTACTACTGATCCAGCTCTGCAAAACAAAAATATTTTTTTTTGTTTTTATCGGGCCACACCCGTTTGATGCTCAGGGGTTACTCCTGGCTAAGCACTCAAAAATTGCCCCTGGCTTGGGGGGACCATCTGGGACACCGGGAGATAGAACCTCGGTCGCGATCTTTCCTTGGCTAGCGCTTGCAAGGCAGACACCTTACTTCTAGTGCCACCTCGCTGGCCCCAAAACAAAAATATTTTGATAATAGCTTTGGAAGATATTTTTCCAACCTCCAAATGTCAAATAGTAAGTTGTTATACATGTACCCAGAAAATAAAATGAAAGTTTTTCCTCTTTTCTTTTTTTTTTCTTTTTTTAAATCACACCCAGCAGCACTCAGGGGTTACTCCTGGTGAAAGTTTTTCATAGTCTTAATTACCTATATCAGTCAGAATAACACACAAAAAAAACCATTATAATTATTTAATTTTATCATATTGAGGGGAATATATGATGGTGTTTAGAAGCTATTCCTGGCTCCTGTGTTTAGTAATGACCCCTGCCAGAACATATATATATATATATATATATATATATATATATATATATATATATGGAGGACTATATGTTGTGCCAGAGTCTTAGACTGAGATTGGCAGAATACAAAGTGCCTAACCCCTATGCTCTCTCTCAGGCCCTGCTCTATTTACTTAAAGTACAGAATTTAACACAGAAAATTGACAGATGATGATAAAAGTTGAGAAGCTAGTTGAGCTTCAAGGACAGTAAGAAGTCGCTACCATTTCTAGAAAGAGAGATAGTACCTGAGACTCAGGGTGTCTCCTGGAAACTCAGTGGGTCAGAGATGATGAAGAAAAAGCTGATTTTTTTTTCCCCAATCCATTCCCACCACCACTTGATACAAAAGCCTAGTAGGCATTCTGTCCTGTTCCCCTTCCAATATATTTAGAGGAGAATTTAAACTTAAAACAGGGTGGGAGGATTAGAAGGTACAGCCTATCTTTTGAAAACTTACTCATAAAACATTTAACAGTAAAATGCAGCTAGCTGCCAAGTCCAAGATAAAAGTCCTTTGATGAAGTAGTTGCTTCTAAAATATCTTGCAAATTATAAAAACTTTTTAAGGGGGTGGATTTGAACCACACCTGGATCATGGCTTGCTCCTCTGCTCAAAGATCACTCCTGGCAGGGCTCAGGTACCATATGGGGAGTTAGGAATCATATCTGGCCAATTGTATGCAAAGCAAACGTCATGACCACCTCACTATCTCTCTAGCACCCAATAAAGATAATTTAATTGTTTTCCTTGCTTAGTTCTAATTAATAGTTCTTATTAATAAAATACGATTTAATTAAATGCTTAAATCAATAGGGGAAGAGGAGTTGAAAGGGAAACCTAAGATGAGTCTCAAAATAACAACAACAACAAAGACAAAGAGGGCTCAGGATGTAGCTGTGTAGTAGAGTTACAGCTTCAGATGTATGAGGGTTCCATCCCTGGCACTCCACCCCGCAAAAAAAAAAAAAAAAAAAAACAGAGATGAACAAACAAAAAATATGTAAGAAAACTAAAGAAACAAAGTGGCCCCTACTACTAAGAGTTCTAGAAGACAGTAAAACATATGGAGGTTATAAAATAAAGGAATATTTATCTTAAACTGAAGAATATGGATCTCTATATTCAAGTGGTTCATCAACTATTTGACACTCAATGAAAGCATATATGTCTATCTATATAGATATTTCTATATATATGTATATATAGAAAGTCAGTCCTATCACAGAGAAGTCCTATCACAGAGAAGATAAGTCCTATCATAGAGAAGATATTCCACAGTACCAGATATGAGAATGTCCCAAAAGCTTCTAGAAAGGAGGGTAATGTAATTTACACACACACACACACACACACACACACACACACACACACACACACACACACACACACACACTCAGGGCCGGAGAGATAGCACAGCAGTAGGGTGTTTGCCTTGCAAGCGGCTGACCCAGGACTGAAGTTGTTCGAATCATGGCATCCCATATGCTCCCCTGAGCGTAGTCAGGTGTGGCCCCCAAACAAAACAAATCAAAAATTTGGAGTCACACAAGCATCAGAATTCTTTTCTGTTTGGGGGCCACCCTTAATGCACAGGGATTACTCCTGGCTTCATGCTCAGAAACCACTCCTGATTGGCTCAGGGGGCCATCACTTCAGCTCCCAGCATCAGATTTCTTAACAGAATACTAAAGCTAGAAGGTTGAATGATTGATGCTGGGGGAAATGCCTTCCACCCTCGATGAAATATCAGAAGATAGAGGGCACTTAAATTGGCATCATTTGATACAGGCCTATTACTGAAGAATGAAAAGGGATCCTGCAGACCTATAAAACTCAGCTATTGAGTGGCCAGAGTGGAAGTACAGCAGGGAGGGTGTACCAGATTGGGTTTAATCCCTAGCACTCCATCTAGTGCTGAGCCCACCAGGAGACTACCGATCCCTGATCAGAGGCAGGAATAAGCTCTAGGCACAGCTGAGTGCTGCCAAATTCCTGCCCACCCCCCAAAAAAGAAAAACCTCAGCTGTTGATTACCTATATAGAACTGAACTTTGTTTGTTTTGTTTTTAGGTCACACCCTGTAGCACTCAGGGGTTACTCCTGGCTCTACACTCAAAAATCGCTCCTGGCAGGCTTGGGGGACCATATGGGATGCCGGGATTTGAACCACCATACTTCTGCATGCAAGGCAAATGCCTTACCTCCATGCTATCTCTCCAGCCCAGAACTGAGTTTTCAAGTATGTGTGTGTGTTTTCAAGTGTGTATGTGGGGATGTGTGGTGTGCAAGTTTGTTAGTATATGTGTAGGAAGGGTGTGTGATGTGTGTGTGTGTGTGTGTGTGTGTGTGTGTACGCATACATGCATGAAGTACCTAGAGACAAAATTAGAGGAACTCTGACATTTTAATTGCAAACTGTGGGATGACCAGTTTGCCATTTCCACTCAGTGTAAATCTTATTACTCACTGGTTGGAAACATCTTTGAATGTAACACCTGGATTGGTGTTTAGACCACTTAATCTCCACCTCTGGATGTGGTCTGATTCTTCCAAATAAATATCCCAAGTCTCAGGAAAATACTCTCTTGCATTACCAGACTTCCCAACTGAGCTTTCTGCTTCTTAGGAGCAGAAGGCTTACGTGTTGGAACTCCTGAACCCGTTTCACCCTCTTTAGTCTATGTGATTTATTTCCTACATTGACATTTGCTTCCAGACCTACATCTCTTCAGTGTCCAAGCTTTGGAGTTTGAGGCATGACACTGTATTCTTAAAATGTTACTATTAACATTCTAATAAATCACAATGGCCAAATAAAAGAGAAAAAATCAGCTGTTCTTATCCCTAAGCCCAAAGAAGAGGAGGTGGTGGTTGCTAAGATTCAGAGAGCAGGTGTTTCAGAGGCTCAAATATGGAGAGGAAACTATCAGCCTGAAGCAACCAAGTATGGAGTAGTTGAGCAATTAAACAAACACCCAGTCTCTTTGCTCCACACTTCCTAGAGAGAGACTGACTGAACTCAAACAGAAACTAGGAAACAAGAAATGGATCCTGGGATCTGAGTGACAGCATGTGGACAGGGCACTTGGTGTGGATGTGTCCTCTGGATTGAATCCTTGGCATCACTAAGGTCCCCCAAGTACTGCCAAGAAAAATTCCAGAGAGCAGAGCCAGGAGCATCGCTGGGTGTGGCCCCCTTCAAAAAAATGAGAGAGAGAGAGAGAGAGAGAGAGAGAGAGAGAGAGAGAGAGAGAGAGAGAGAGAACACGAGCCAGAGCTCAGATACTAGAGTGTGAAGGTTCTGGAAAGGAAAGCCAAGAATATCTGGCACACCAGCCAAAAGAGCAATCAGCTTTTAGGGAGTAAAAACATTTTTCTGAGATATAAAGTCTCCTCCCATTGAAAATGAGCTTCAGCAAAAGGACATTAAGAGAATTCATGGGATGTGGTCATGGAGCTCCAATAAAGTGAGGGCAGCTGCTGGACAACTGTGCCTCATATTTAGGGAACAACCCAGAGATGGTTATCAGGGAGGATTCCAGACTTCAAAGGAGCACTGTAAGGAGAAAAGGGAACTGTTTTTCTTTTGGTGTTGAAACATTAGGAAATATTGCTAGACATATGACTAATCTGTTGGGATCAGAGAAGGAAAAAATAGCAACAAATACTCTGAAAACCAAGGAAATGAGAAAATGATTATCACAGTACTAGCCCTACTTTTGGAATTCATGGCCAGTCTAGGTTAAATAGAATAGCAGTGCCTTAGAAGAAAACAGCACACAGCTTACAGCAACATGTGGATGTGCAAATAAGGCGGAACTCAGTCAACCTGACATGGCTGATGACACAGGCTAGCATCTTTTCTGTCCCCATCTTTCCTTCCACCACTGCACAGAAGAACAGAACAAGAGGACTGGTGGCAACCACTCCCAGTCACAAGTTTAGTCTGTTGAGGGGGAGAAGAGGTGTGAATCAAATATGAGACTGAATTTTTCAAATAAACAGAACCATAGCTTAGAACAGAAAAGATTCTTTTAATAATCAAGCAAAGTAAATGGTAGGAAAATACTGTATAACCAGGGAAGCTTCCTAATCAGAAGCAGAGGTTCTTAAAGAAAAAAAAAAGCACCAAAAAGTTGTTATGGTATTCTAATTGAGTCCTAACAAAATCTGATTACAAAAATAAGAAAGACATCAGACTTGTGTGAGGCAGAGAATTAGAAAAAATGTAATGGTTTATGTTGCTTCCTTAGGATGGATGATTGGGGAAAACTTTAACATTTAAGGGTCACTTCAGGGGGCTGGAAAGATAGTACAGTGGGTAGAGCATTTGCCTTGCACACAGTCAATCTGGGTTTGATCCCTGAACATGAATCCAAAGTAAATCCTGAACACCACCTATTGTGGGCCTCCCCAAATTCGGTTCAGAAAGAAGGAACCAGCCACAGGAGTGCATACTCATCCCAGGAAGAAATGACAATGAGAGAGCTTGGTATATTTGATGAATTATAATTAAACTATCATGACTCAGGTATGACTAGGCAGAGAGAATATGACAGAGCAGATCTGAGAGTGGTCAGAGTGACAGTACAGCAGGTAAGGTACAGTTAAAGTAAGCCTTACTGACTCAAATTCAATCCCCAGAATCCTGTATGGTCTTCCAAGCCACACCCAGAGTAATCCCCTGTGCAGGAGTAAGTCCTTGCAGCACTAGACGTGGTTCAAAAACAAAAAGTAAAACAAAACAAAAAATAAAAACAGATCTAAAACCTGACCCTGATGGCAGAGGGAGCAAGTTATACCCTTTAAGGACAAGGCAAAGAAACAAACATCCTGTGGATGAGACCTGGATTCTGGGGAGGACCTGAGCAAGGGAAAAGGAATCAGGAAGATGACTGATAAAGCACAAGTCAAAGGACCTGTTGAGTTACCAGTGAGAAAAATCAGTGAGGAACCCAAGGGTTCCAGGGGTGCTAGGAAAGTTATTTAACATTAGCCACATTCCATATGGCTGGAACAACCAGTCTATTTGCATCATATTAATGAGACTTTTTTTCCTTACATTGCTTCCCTTTCTCCAAATCTCAGAGAATCCAGACAACATGGGAGAGGGTGTGGCTAGAACACACCTCATTTCTAAGTGCTTTATTTTCTCATCCTGAAGCATATTTGGAAGGGACATAGTTGTTTTTTTGAATCATCGGAGCTTTAGGGGCCGGAACAGTGGTGCAGGTGGTAAGGCGTTTGCTTGCACTTGGCTGACTCAGAATGGACCATGGTTTGATCCCCGGCCTCACATATGATCCCCCAGGCCAGGAGAGATTACTGAGCGCATAGTCAGGAGTAACCCCTGAGCATCACCAGGTGTGGCCCAAAAAGCAAAAAAAAAAAGATTGTCAAAGCTTTAACATTGGAGTACACTGAAATTTTTTTATTGCCTGAAATAGTGAGCATAATTCCTAATATGGGGGAGATGGAATGAGTACACCTAACAGTGCTTAGTTGCTCCTAGCAGTGTTCAGGGGACCATGTGGTACCAGGGATCAAACTTGAACTTCCTGCATGCAAGGCATGTATTCCAGCCTATTGTGCTCTCCGACACCCCACCTCCCAGCCCTGGAACAATCTTTTTAACTGGTATTTGCTGCCTGTTTGGTTCATTCTGCATGGCCCCACTGGCCTCTTCCTCTCCTCTGCTCGGTATGTTGCAGATGGCCTCTTCCTCAAATGGCATTCTTCCAATGTCAACTCCTACTGCCTCATATTAAGAGAATAAAATTGTTTTTGTAAAGTCAGAAGTTGAGCTCTAAAAGTACATTAAAGACTAGCCCAGATCATTGTCTGTTACTAATGAAGCAGTAACATCCAGGCTTAGCTGCCTGCCCTTAGGCTCAATGAGCAGTGGCTGGTATGGAGAGACCTTGTCAAGTGTGAAAAGAATGAAGACAGGAATATATATACACACACACCCTTGTGGTATCTATATCCCAGCTATATATATAATAGCTATATATAGATGTATATCATATATAATCATAGCTGCCTAAGAGTCTTGCCTCTAAGCTAGGACCATGTCTAGGACATCTTTTCCTAGTGAATGAGTAGGGTATTTGGGCTTGGCAAGCTAGGAAGAACCTTATATTCCAGGGTATGAGAATCTATCTATAACTATGTGTGTAGGTAATTTGTCAGGAGTTTCTCACCTTCCCATGAAGAAAACCACCACTACCCTGCCACCACCACACACTCTCATCTACTATAGGGTGGCTTTTGGACACAATCTAAGCATTCCACTCTTCCTTCCTAAAACTGAAAAGGATTATTTACCTCAGTAGCAGTTTTTCTGGGACAGTTTATCTAGGGACAGATCTCATGGATAAGATAACTATGTGAACACTCTCAGATAATCAACAAAAAGATCTTAAATCTAATTGGTTCTTTAAGATAGCTAAATATAGTGTCCAAGGATTCTATCCATGCAGGGATGTCCCCATAAGAATGAGGGGCCAGGCTGTATGGTTAAAAGGTTACAAATACTTTTTGCTGCTGAAAAGTGAGGTATAAAAGACAATAACATAGAAAAATTCAGAAGCTGACAATTTGAATAGCCAAATAGCCCATATTGGGAAATAAGGAAGACTTGTGTCCACATTTTGTCCAATTCTTTTGAAGTTCCTTAAGCTAGGAAGGCATAAATTTTTTTTTTTTTTTTTTTTTTTTTTGGTTTTTGGTTTTTGAGTCACACCCGGCAGTGCTCAGGGGTTACTCCTGGCTCTACACTCAGAAATCGCTCCTAGCAGGCTCGGCGGACCATATGGCATGCCGGGATTTGAACCACCATTCTTCTGCATGCAAGGCAAACACCTTACCTCCATGCTATCTCTCCAACCCCCATAAATTATTTCTACACTCATAAACAATTGAACCAACTTGATATAAAGATATGATCTTTGACTGGCATTTCTCACTCTCTCCCTTTATTACTATTCCATGCTCATTCCCAAGTATATCGTAAACTAAAAACCATGTTAAGTATTAGTGACTTGTCTTTATCAACAGACTAATACACCTCATTATAGTAAAGGCAAGAGTAAACAGATCTTCAACAGCTATTTAATAGTGCAAATTATATTCTCTAAAAGGGCTTTCAATTAATTTTCTTCGACTTCTCCCTTTCAAAACAAGAATTTATTTCACCAATGGCCTCTGCCCCTACCAAAAAAAATCACTCAAAACCTGCTTTTATTATTTTATCATATTTTTTCTTCACTAATCCTACAATACCAACTGAGTTCTGCTATTTTCCTTTAAATAATTATTGTCTTAGTGCCAAAGATAGAAGCTAGGACTTCATACAGGCAGAGCCTGTATTCTTCTACTCTTCGATTTCTGTGTATTTTGTCACTAAATTTTTGGAGAATTGCTAATTTTGTGTGTGCCACACAAATACCACAATAGGCCAGGTAAGTAACAGTAACCAAAGAAAGAGTTGAGTGAAAAACAAAAAAAATATAGAAGTCCTTTCATGTTAACATTTTATTTAAACCAGTACAAGCACCATGCTTAACAGAAGACTGTCCAAAATAAACATGCAATATGAATTAGCAGAGACTGAAACCACAGCTTACGAAATTGTGCCAGCTGCTGACTTTGTTAAACGATGACAAGGAGTTGTTAATATTCACAAGACTAAACCATTCATGTTTCAAGCCTCCTGAATGAGATAACATTGGACCATCTAAATCAGTGGGAACTTCCCTAGCCTGTTAATGATCTCAAATGATATTCAAGTAATTATATGTGTACAAACTACATTCAAAAAAATTCAAAAAAGCTTCTACCACAACCTTCATGTAGTTGTTTTAAATATTAGAGGAACATAATCACTGTTTTAAAATGACAAATGACAAAATAAGAAACAAATTTTTCAAGAAGATTTCACTTGGGACTATTGATGTTAAGTAACTTAGAAGATTTAGTTGTTCCAGTAAAACAAAGTCAGAATTGTCCAGAAATGTTTGAGACACTTCTTTACATAAGTTGCAAAGACTCATATTCTATAAATTCCAGCATTATCAGTTTATTAAACAAAATCAAGAAAATTGTACCAAGAATATTTAAAAGAACAGAATGAGTTACTCTCTACTTCCACCAAACATCAGCGTGTAAACTCATGAAAATATCTATTCACCATTAGTCCACATTACAGATTAATGATATTGCTTGGGTTTTAAAAGCAGTCCAAATGTAATTTTTATACTTCTTCACTGCCTATATGGATGGGGAATTAAAGATAGCCAAATTTAATTTGGCAATGAACTCCTCTGATTTTTTTTTTTAGTTAAAGTATCAAACCAGGATACAGTTTATGGCTACATTTGACTCCTGAAAATAGGAGCTAAAAAGGGGAGAGAAAAGTGCTGACAGACATTTTGCTACAAATATTATTTACTAATGGCAATAAAAAATTTAACTATACCAGCTTAAACAAGTGTATATTTAACTCCCTTAGGCATTTAGTAAACTTTGTTTTTAGAAATAGACAGTTTGAACATTTATTTTAGATGTTAATTAAACAAAAACAGTTAACTTTTTCCCTAACATAACTGTTTCAATACCAAAACGAAGTGATTACTATTCAAAACTCAGACATTTTGGAATTTCAGCATAGTAACCTGAGAACAATTTTCTTCATGTCATTTATGCTGCCACAAACACGATACTAAAGACATTCTGAGATTACCAATTGGTTCTATTCTGACAGTAGATGCTATGCAAAATTTAAGCCAACTCCAACAACTTTGAAACTAATGGTGATGTGGTCACTTAAAGGTGACTATAAAGGAGGTTCCCAGGACAATAACTGCAGCCAAAAAATAAAGATTAATTTAAGACTAAGTGGGAATGGCTGTACCGAAAAGATATGGAATGTAAAATTGGACTTATGTAATCTTATGAAAACTTAGGAAAATTACTATTTGACAGAAGGCAAAAAAACATCAAAGTGGAAATATACTTGAAAATAACCGCAAAATTTGGTTAGAGGACAGAGAAATTTCTATAAACGCCTGAGAACACTCTAGAGTTGGGATCTGTAAAGCTTCCTCTAAGACAGAAGGAGTAAAAACTGTTCTACAAATCCCTTAACCTCAATCTACCTCTTGCAAAAACAAATGTTACCAATAAGAATTAGACAGGCTCAAAACAGCTCGGCTTATTACAGCTTTCTGTCCCTTTGTTAGAGAACAGGGGGACTAAGTTCTGTGTATGTCAAGATGGAAGACTTATACATTTAAAAGAAAATACTTGAACATGCAAGACAAAATAAGGAACCTCATCAAAAAATATATTCCTGTAGCACTGGCTATTTCTCTTATTGCTGCGAACCAGGTGAAACAAAATCTCAATTCTTTCATTCAAAAACATTAAAAACACTCTCTAGTCACTTGGGTTACAACTGCTTTTTGGCAGAATCATAAGCACAATTATCCATATCAAAATACCTGCTTCAAGAACGCTTAATCTTCCTGGGCAATGATCTCACTCTCACTCTCTGGAAACTGGAATAAAGAATTCTTCCCATACCCTATCCAAAACAAATACCCACACAAGCACTTCCTCATCTCCAACTAACTTCCCATTGCTTTCTAATTTCTGAATTAGTGAAACCAAAGAGTGTTGGGAACAGAAAGGCTCTATTTAATTTTATGAAAATTCCAACTATCTTCCCATTCCTATTAAAGTTGGCATAAGAAACCTCAAAAATGCTAAGAACATCTGACTAAAAATATGCCAACATTAAAAAAAAAAAACCCTATACTTGTACTGAAGTGACTAAGATACATAAGTAAGAAAATAGTCTCCAAATTTAATCTAATTAAGTTTTCTTTAGTCTCAAGACATTTTGACAAATGAACATTAAAGGACATACATTTACTTTAAAAGCACTGTATGCTAGTCCTTGACTTCTGCCAAGGATACCATCAATTTGAACAATTTTCCAGTTAATAATATCTTTATAAAAAAAGAACATATTTATATTTAAAATATCAGATGCAATTTTTAGTGGATTTTTATGAACTATGACTAAGCTTGTAAGTAATTTATCCTTATGGCACAAAATAAATCATAGAATTTTCAAAACTATGTCTCTTAACTCCCAGAAATTATTAGTGCAAGATAGTTGGAATTTTTTAAATAGAAAGCTGATTTTATTACAAATTTCAAATACATATATTAGAAAATTGATTTATTTGGACCCTTTATAAAAGTATTAACATCACCAAATCTGGAATACTGGCAGTGTAAAAGTCTTAAATTAACTTTAAAGCTAACAAATCAAAGGCACAGTATTAATATATTTAAAATAACTACTGCTCATATGACATTAAGAAGTGTTTTCTAAATGAAGTATTAATAACCTATATTCAAAATTATCTAGAATGACAGATCCAGGAATGAAAGCCCTTGATTATTACAACCCACCAATACTATTTTCCATAAGAAAACTACAGAGTTAAACTTTATTATGAAATATGATCCAATGCCTTAAGAATGAGTAATTCAAGAACAAAATTTCTGAACTTGATTAAAAAGATATAGAAAATCAAAAAAAGGCATATAACTGATGAAAAGGTACTTGCAACGCAGGTTATACTCAGCTATTATTTTTGGATAAAAACTGGGTCACTCACAGAAGTATTTTATCCGAAAATAATTTCAAATATTTGACAAGTGGTAATATGCTATTCTCATACACAAACTGCTAATATCCAGTATTTGTCTAAAGGAGGCAACTGTTATCCATCGCGACCTATACTCACTTTCCAATGGTGTCTGCAAATAGTAACAAATTCTGAACCAGAAGTTATAGAAATTAGTCACAAGAGTGCAAAAAGTCCCTGGAGAGAAGTAGTCCACCTAACAATTACAAATATAAAGGAACACTTTACGAAGGAAGTTTCATTACTATGAAGATGATTTTCCCTTTGTTCAAACTTGGAACAAATGAAGAATTTTTTGTTTACTGCAGGAAACAAACTGTAAGTAACAGTGCATTTTTAGGCATAAATAAGTATTTATGTCTGGTTCCAGTATGGTCAGGTTAATACATAAATACTTTAGAAACACAGACGTTCACATTAGTGGAAAAATCCAAGCTTTTCACGTAACCATTCTTCAGTAAGGTCTTCAGTATTTCTGATTTCAAATACCTATAAAAAAGAAACTGAGGTCATACTCTGACAAGCTCAAAAAATTACATAATATATTTGCATATAAAATATAAAATTCTCCTAGTAAGCTTCCATTACTTAATCTGTGTAAATTAGACATGACTCTGGGGGAGAAATTTTGTAACCAAAATCTAACAATCAAAATGGCAGAAAACCAAAACTGGCCTAATGCATAAGTCTACAAAATATTCTAAACAAGCATTTCTGTAAAATTTACCAACTGAAAATTATACCCTAAGTATACATAACTTAAAAAAAAATCTAACCAGGAACTGGAGGAACATAGGCTTCAAAGGTAGAAGAAATTATAACTATAACTTGTTTTGATACGGACTAGAGGTCCGCAGTACAAATCTCCAAGTAAGAATTAGAATACAACACCAGAAAGAATAAGGGTGATAAGAGCGGAGAACAAATGTGAGTCTGAATCCTAGCTCTACATTTACCATTATGTAATAGGCAAGTCATTCATCTTTTGAATTTTAGCTTTGCAATGTTCAAAATAGAAACACCACCATCAATATAACAGGGTTGCCATAGGACTCAATAGAGTTATTTATAAAAGGAACATAAATTGGAATGCCTTAATTCCAGACTTCAGGGCATGCCCAGCATTAGAGAGACATCCAGCTGTTAATGGTCTCCTTAATCACCCCTTAGGCTTATAGCAACTCCAAGTATTCTATGGTAGAAATGAGGAAAAGCATGTTTCCTTAGGCTGTCGGAAGAAGGGAAAAACAGAAGGTACTTTAACTATCCCAATCTGAAAGATGTTTAATACCATTTTAGTGATGTCATAGTCTATGTTAATTTACCATAATAATCATTATTAATACTGTCATATTTTTGGGCCACACCTGGCAGTGCTTAACGTGTGACTCTGTACTCGTGGAGCAGTCATGGCAGTGCTCAGAGGATCAATTGCTAGGGACTGAACCAGAGTTCAGAGTGTATAAGGCAACTGTCCTAACCCCTGTACTATCTCTCCAGCCCCTCACATTCATAAAATTGTATATACTTTTCATCTCAAACTAACATGTGAAAGTTCAAGTTTGAAGATAAGTATCCTGCTTAGCTTTAGCCTTCAAATATGCCATAAAACAAGTGGACACACATAAGAATGTTCCAGCTTATTATAATTAACAATGGCATTTCTGCTGCCTAAGTACATGGTACCTGAGCACATGTGGCCTGCAACTCCCCTCTTGAGATGTGTTTGTTCATACTTTCATTCTGAGCTATATACCAGGGCTCTCTCTGCTTTCAGAGAAGCCCATGATCTCTCCTGAGCATGTTACTCATTATTCTCTCTAATCCTCTCCCACCCTTTCCTTAGTACCTCCAAATAAAATGTTTTCTCTTCACTGTTCTCTCACCCTAAAATTCTTTTCTGTGAGGGAAGGTGATGGATTCAAAAGACCTGGGCAAGGTCTAAGGCTGACTTTATTTTTCTTGTCAGAGCAAGATCTTCCCAGACACTTCTCTGGGAAGTCACAGAGGTGGGTAGAGAGAAGGATGTAGATTCTCTTCTTGGGGTTGCGGTCTTTCTCTTGCCCACTTTATTAAAGTCACCCATCAACCTCCACCAGCATCACTTTCATGCTTTCATACTTTCACCATGGGATGTGTACTGGGGCTTTCTAAGCCTTTGGAGAAGCCTGCATTCTCTCTTGAGTACAAACTCTTTCTTACCCTCTTCCTCCCTTCCTCAGAACCTCAAATAAAACCTCTTTTTACTTAAAAAAAAAACAACAAAAAACAAAAAAATAACATTAATAATTATCATAGCGGGTCCAGAGAGATAGCACAGAGGCGTTTGCCTTGCAAGCAGCCGATCCAGGACCAAAGGTGGTTGGTTCGAATCCCAGTGTCCCACATGGTCCCCCGTGCCTGCCAGGAGCTATTTCTGAGCAGACAGCCAGGAGTAACCCCTGAGCACCGCCGGGTGTGGCCCAAAAACAAAAACAAACAAACAAAAAATTATCATAGCAATTGAATATTAGATTCAGAATCAAGTGAATCAATAGAAAATTCCAGTCAAAAATGTTATTCAGGGGCCGGAGCGATAGCATGGAGGTAAGGCGTTTGCCTTTCATGCAGAAGGTTATCGGTTCAAATCCCGGCGTCCCATATGGTCCCCCGTGCCTGCCAGGAGCAATTTCTGAGCATGGAGCCAGGAGTAACCCCTGAGCACTGCCGGGTGTGACCCAAAAACCACAAAAAAAAAAAAAAAAAAGTTATTCAATAGCCTACAATAAAGTGCTCAGAGAAGCACCACTATTGACTTATCTATTAGATATAATGTTACAAGTAAAAAAGAACTCTCAATAAATTGATTCATGTCTTTTCTAAAAATGCCTACATGTTTATTTTGCTGGGTTTTTTTATATTAAAGATACTGATTTATGATTGCATAAAATTTTCTTAATCCTCAGTACCTATCTTTTTTTTTTTTTTGGTTTTTGGGTCATACTCGGCAGCACTCAGGTTACACCTGGCTCTATGCTCAGAAGTCACTCCTGGCAGGCTCAGGGGACCATATGGGATGCCGGGGATTGAATCTGGGTCTGTCCCGGGTCAGCCGCGAGCAAGGCAAATGCCCTACTGCTGTGCTATCACTCCGGCCCCAAGATACCTACATGTTTAAACGTGATTTCTTTGAATCTACTGATAGTTAACACCTAAACACCACATTTTTGGTTAAAGATATCCGTAATTTTATTTGTAACTAATTAAAAAGCTTTGACTAATTTACTACTCCTGTCTAAATAACTTTAAATAAATAATGTATTAATTAATTAATACTTCCTATTATTTTAACTATGGCTCTGCATACTGAGGGAAAACACTGTTAAAAAGTCAAATATAAATACCACCTTGGTTAGCTCAGCTGTTTGGACTAGTTTGTTCTTACTCCCAGCATACATCATCTGTTGTTCAGGCTTACATCCTAGAAAAGAGATTAGAATAAAAATGAGGGTCAGAATTTAAGGAAGTGAAGGATTTTCACTTAAGGTTCAGGTAAAACAGGGTCTGGGGCCTCATCTAGCAGCCCTCAGGTCTTACTAATGGCTCTGCATTCCTCAGTTAACTTCATTCTTAATGACACATTTAATATTCTCTATGCTCTTAAGTTCCTAGAAACTTCAGTGTAAATGTATATAAGCTGCGGGGTCAGAGTGACAGTGCAGTAGGTAGGGCATTTGCCTTGCAATGCAGACAATCTAGGTTTGATCCCTGGCGCCCACAGTCCATAGAGCCCACCAGGACTGATCCTTGAATACAGAGCCATGAGTAATCCCTAGATTACACACCATTGGGTGTGGCATCCAACCAGCCCCACCATGTACATAGATTAAATTTTAAGTCTTATGTGGAATATTGCCTGCACAAAGTACAGCTAAACTGCAAGTAAATCTACAGGTCAATAAATTAAATAAAACTAGATCTCTATAGATCTTGACTTATAGAGCCTTGCAAACATTTAAAACTTTACAGCAATTATCTGAATTTGGTATATATCTCGATCAATTTTAAGATACCTTGTATATAAGGTTTTGTAACAATGGTGAGTTAATACAGCAGGAATTTTTGTCCTAAAAATGTTTATAAATTGTTATAATTTGTAAACATGTAGTAAGTGCTAAGTATAAGTGTAAGTGCTAAGTAAATATTACAAATTCTAAAGTTTAGTATTAGTAAATTTGTGAGCTTGAATGGTGGTAGTAGTGGGAATTACAGTGAAACATGTACCTTAACTTCAATAGCCATTTTAATATGCAATGTAACAATGCAAACTATTCATCTTCAAGATGAAATATTTTGTAACAGCTATTTTAAAGAAACACAAATATATATCATGATTGCATACAATTTCACATCCATATACACAAAACCTTTGAAATGTATTTTTGATATAACTAAATGAAGGGGGGGGTGTTCTTTATTTTTTATATAACTAAAACCCAACTACAAATATGCTTGTAATTGTGATGCTTAAATAAAGAGATATTTATTTTATAAAAATGTCATTATATTCTAAATCCCATAAAATACGTGCATGATTTGACTTAACAATTAATTATCCTTCTAGGATTTTATTGTAAGGAAGTAAGACAGTTCTATGCGATGGAGCTTTATAGTAATTCTTTCTTAATAATGCATCCATGTGTACATGTGTGCACTTTTCATTTCTTAAAAAAAAGCTTAACATATGTCTAGTATTTTAAGAAGTATAATTAGTTTATATCCAAATATATACTATTTTAAGAAATTCACTTACCTACAGGACTAGAGAAAATAAAGCACAGAGGATATGAAACTCTTCCATCATCATGTTGATATTTATAACTATACACAATGAAGGTTTTTCTCAAGTTAAAGAAACTAAAAGTACTGTTATGGGACAGAATTACCAAGAAAGTTCTAGGGAAAAAATGTCTATGGGATTAGGTAAAGGTAAATTTCTACTATGAGGGATCCCACAAAAAATGGTGATGCTTGGGGGTGGAATGGTGGCACAGCAGTAGGGTATTTGCCTTGCACACAGCTGACCCAGGATGAACTGCACTTCGATCCCCAGTGTCCCATATGGTCCCTCAAGCCAGGAGGAATTTCTGAGCGCATAGCCAGGTGTAACCCCTGAGTGTCACCGGCTGTGGCACAAAATTAAAAAAACAAACGGTGATGCTCTTGGGTTACTCCTGGCCAGATACATCATGAGCAAGACAAATGTCCTATCTTGTATACTCCAGTCCCAGCAAGAAGTAAATTTCTATCCCATTAAACCACATCTTCATCAGTTTTTATTTTGCATAAAATTATAAATGGTTGGGGCCAGAGAGATAGCACAGTGATAGGGTGTTTGCCTTGAATGCCACCGACCCGAGAGGAACCCAGTTCGACTCCCAGCATCCCGTATTGTCCCCCAGTCTGCCAGGAGCAATTTTTGAGTGCAGAGCCATGAGGAACCCCTGAGCGGCACTGGGTGTGGACCAGAAAACAATCAATTAGTCAATAAATAACTAAAGTTTAAAAAATTATAAATGGTTATCAAAGATAAGCTTTTAAAAATCACATTTATAATTTCTTAAAAATTAATTAATAAAAAATATTTGTTTTTATAGATTTTTCTCTTAACTGCTAGCATATATATTTTATATAGTTATATACATTTTTCCCTCTTTGGTTTTGGTTTTTGGGTCATACTTTGTGATGCTCAAGCTTACTTCTAGCTCTGTGCTCAGGATTCACTCCTGGAGGAGCTGCGGGGGCCATAAAAGATACCAGTGATTGAACCTGGGTTGGCAACATGCAAGGCAGCTGCCGTACTCACTGTACTATCACTATGATCCCAATATATATCACTTTTTACAAAAAAATTAGGGGCTAGAGCGATAGCACAGTGGGTAGGGCATTTGCCTTGAATGTGGCCAACCCGGGTTTAATCCACAACATGCTATATGGTCCCCTGAGCCTGCCAGAAGTAATTCCTGAGTGCAGAACCAGGAGTAATCCCTGGCACTGCTGGGTCTGACCAAAAAACGAAACAAAACAAAAGGAACTAAGTTGGGGACAAGAACAAGTTTAAGTTCAGTGATAGAGCACTTATCTATCATGTGTGATATGCCAGGTTAAATTCCCAGCACTGAGAAAGAAGAAAAAGAAATACTTCTACTACACAAGAACTCTTCATTTATCTTAGTTCATTATTATATATCTAATTCAATATAGATGTATATTATATATACATATAACATATATTTTCCAGTTCACAGAAAAAAATGTTTATGATGACTTTAAAATGAACATCATAAATAAGATACTATTAAAGAAAACCAATCTTTTTTTAAAGCACTAAGAAAAGGATATCGAGGTTGTCGTTCAGGTAGTTCATCTTTCAGTTCATCTGGTGAAATACCCTGGCACCAAAAAAAGAAAAACAACTTCTAAGCATTTTCTTACCTAGAAGCCCATAAGAAAGAAACTATCACCTACTAATAGACAGATTCAAAACCATATACCACAACATCAAATTCTATTTTACTGAACTGTTCATGAGCTGGAATTATTAAACCGTCAGCCCAGTAAGAACCCACTCAGTTCAGATTCACTTACTAAGGGACCAATAGTAGACTATGGTCATATTCCAGTGGTCAGGAAAATATTAAATGAGGAAAGTCAAAACCTCAGAGAAGACATTCATTCTTTTCATTCTAAGTTAGTTACTTAATTTGACAAAGTAAAAATTCAAGGTATAAAGTTTCATTTTTAATTACTGGCGAAGCAATATTAAAGCAAAGTTAAAAGACTACCCTCAACTTTTATTGGGTACATAGCTCTAACTTCTATCACTTATTAAACTGGACTTTGTTAATATTTTAAAGATGGTGATTAATTTAGCAAGACAATGCCCTACATAATTAGCACATTTTTCATTCCTAATAAGCATGCATGCAAAGGTTTAGAATTCATTTTGGAAGTACATGTAATATAGCATCTTGTGAGCAATAATTGCTTAACTATAAAAATGTGGTAAGTTCTTCAAACCTCAAGCTCTTCATCCAGTACCACCAGGCTTTTATCTTTATCAATCTTCACTAAAACAAAAACAAGAATGAACATTGTGATTCTAAAGTTATCTTTGTCGATGCTACCCACAGAGGCACAGTCCTTTTATTGATATTGAAAATGACATGTCAGAAATGCAAGCAAAAACTCAAAGTTTAGTTTATAATCTATTAGCTAGCTTTGCTTTTTAACCAGAGTTAAAAAGTCATTATCAATCATTTCCAGCCCTTGATTTGTTTGTTTAGAAATTTTTGTCAACTCTTTACATTTACTATACATGTAAAAAACTTGCTAACTCAAATGCAACATCCTATAATTAAAATAAAGGGGGAGGAAAGAGTGGGCACCCGAATGATCTATGTAACAAGATAAAAGTACAAGGAAAAGTGGACCAGGGCTGAGGATAGAACCCATAGAAGATTACTAAATTCTCCAGAGTAAGGATTTCATATAATTAAGTCTGATAAAAGGGAATTGCCACATAAGTGACATTCTATATTTACATATGTGTAATAAAAAACCAACAACATATGTTCAGTTAATCTATGTCTCTACTCTTTTACATTATTTTGAAAATCTGCAACTTTTAGTTCTGTACTTATTTCAGAGTAAATTCTTGAGATACACTATATATCTTTATCATATATAGTAAAATGGCATTAAGACATTTTCATTTTTATGAACTATATGCCTACACTTCTTTTTTTGTCCCCACCCCCCTGTACTTCTTTAATTTATAAAAACTCAGAATTCAGGATAAATTGTCTCTGCTTCACTAATTCACATCTACCAATTATAAATGTTAGGCACAAGCTATGGTTTTACATTTTTACTCCCTCATCCCTCATTCTTGTTCTAAAATGCTACCCACATATTTATATTACCTAACTGACTCACAGTGGAAGAGGACTATGCAAATCCGTTTTTCCTTTGTCGCTAATTGGTGACACTTAAAAGTACACTCCATGCAATCAGAACTCAAGTCTAGAATTGAAATAACTCTCAAATTACTTTGAACACAATAGGCAAAGGTATTTGTTGGAGAATGAATGAACAGGCTATATTAAGTCTCTTCAAAATTCAAGGATGGAGTTGTACCGGTCACTACCCAAAGTCATCCTCCAGAGCTATGGAGGAGTTGAGAAGAACTTGGAGGTGGTAGGACACTCCACATCTGTTCTGCGATACTAACCAACATTTTTTTAATGATCTAACAGGGGAGGACAGTTGAAACAAGATGTAGATACACTATAGAGATTTAGTTTATTCAATAGCTGTAAAATAAAATTAACTAAGATTAAAGTAATTAACTCAAGTAATCACTTTTAGCTTACTTATTATGGCAGCATTGTTTGTTTCTCGGCGAAAACGAAACTTTCTCAACTTTTCCACCAAATCTTCAGCAACATCACAGACCACCAAAGACTCACTCTAGGAAAATAAAAATTAGGCATGCATGAAGCCCCATGATTTCAATATATGTATGTTAAAGTAAAATCTTATAGGAGGCATGTGGACCATTACAAATGCTATTTGCAAAAGCATTAATGTGACATTAATGGCCCTCTTCAGGAGGGCCAAGGAATTCAGGGGAACACTAAGGTCATATCCAATTGTGCCTGGGAGGTCATGCATTGCCATGTATTGAGTTCAGGTCTTCATGCATATCTCAAGCCACATAACTCTAAAGAGCTTTTAAATCTATCAACTTTTGTGTCACATTTAATCACGTGTGTCAAATATACGTTCACTCTCTTTGGCTAATAAGTATCCCAAAGAATAATACTGTAATATTACAAAGAAAATACACAATAATAAGTTATTTCATCAGAGCAAAGGGAAAAAAGGAAGGATATGGAAAAAGTCAAAGGTCACTATCCACTGTTAGATAATATAATAATTTTGCATTCAAGGATGAAAAGGACAATTAGAGGTCAGATATGCAGGACACCTGTCTTGCACATGGCTCTCCCCAAGTTTCACCAGAAGATCCCAGTGTACAGAGCCAGGAGTAAGCTCTGAGAATTTCTGGATGTGGCCCTCAAATTTAAGAAAAGTAATTTTTTTAGAGAGAGAAGTCAAGTCCATTATACCACAATCAATTTTTTTCCATCTTACAAAAAAAAAAAAAAAACACAGAAATCAAAAAATAGCATTTCTGTTCAATCAAAGGTAGAATGCATTAGGGCTGGAGCGATAGCACAGCAGGTAGAACATTTGCAAGCAGCTGATCCAAGTTCAATTCCCAGCATCTCATATGGTCCCTGGAGTCTTCCAGGAGTAATTTCTGAGTTCAGAGCCAGGAGTAGCCTCTGAGTGCTCCCAGGTGTGGCCCCCAAAGAAACAAACAAACAAACAAAAAGTCAGGCTCACAGTAGAAATATTTAATAAAGACTATAAAGTCAAAAAAAGGGGAGGGGAAAAAGTCTATAAAGTCTTGAAAACAAGTCTTTATGCAAATGTAAGGAGAGAGTTGGGATTAAGTCTTCATCCTTTGGTTTAAATATTTAAGAAATGTAAAATTGTGTTAAGTGGGGACCAGAGTAATAGTGCAGTGGGTAGTAGTGTGCTTGCCTTTTATGTGGCTGACCTGTATTCTATATCTGCAGCACCCATACAACTGCAACACCCCTACAATCATTATAGTCCCTTAAGCACTATCTGAAATGTTTTAAGTGCAGAGCCAGGAGCAATCTCTGAGCATTATTGGATATGACCCCCAAACCAAAATAAATTAAATAAAACAAACAAAATAAAACAATACAAAACTGTGTGAAGTGCTAGGAAGACAACCAAATAAATTAAATAAAAACAATGTATGCATATCTTCAAGGGGTTTACACTGCACTCTAGTTAGGAAAGATTTAGATTTCATGAGGAGAAATCAGACATTGGGTATGGAATTTGTCTTGCATGAGGCGCCTAGGCTCCATCCTGGTCCCAGAGCCCTACCTGGAATGATCCTATAGCTCAGAGCTTGGAATTTGTCCTGGACACTGGTGGGTGTGAGGAAATAAAAAAAGAAAGTAGAAATGAAAAAGAAAAAAGAAACATCGATCATGTAAAAAGACTTGTGCTTGAAAGAAGGGCTAGGATAGAGACACAGTTGATGGCAAGAGACTATATGACTGGTGAAGAACAGGAAGATTACAGGCTTTTGAAAAACATCTGAAAGGCCAAAACTTTCTGTGTAATCACCCTTTGATTGAAGTGTGCATAACATATAAAAACACTGAATGATCAGTGTGACTCAAGCATAGAGACAGATCTGGACCACAATGGGTCGTGTTAATGATTTTATTCTATATTCTATGAGCAAATGGAAGCCAGTAAAACTTTCCAGCAGGGTACAGATAGGACATATGATTCAATGTGCCTAGAGGAAAACAGGAAGAGTTAGAATGAAAGAGAAAGACTAGCTAACTGGCAAGTAGCTCAGGTAAGAAATGTAAAGTATATCAGGTTGAAGAAAAGAAAAGGAGGTAGGTGAAGACTGCTAATAATAGCATGCATTAATCACCATGAAAGAAATGCTGCACTATACCCTTTACAGGGATCTCCCTCCCAACTCAAAACAATCCCGGGGAGAGGTTATTATTTCCATTTGCAAGAAGAAGTCTTAAGAGAGATTAAGTTTCTTCTCCAAAGTTATGCAACTCTGGAGCCAAGATTCAAAATACCCAGCCAGTCGAACCTCCCTATAGTTTAACTCTCTTCACCATTACAAAGGTGCAGCAAAACATGGGAATGGTTGGGGCCATAAGAAAACAGGGTGAAGACAGCCAGGCTCTCCTCACTTGAATAACAGAGTGGTACCTGGTGCAAAGTTAAGATACACTAAAGACCAGGCTTGAGGGGCAAGAGCTCCTGAGCTCCTTTTGGAGCAAACCTTCCCAGGGAGGTTGTTAATGAAAGATCTCAGAGGCAAAGCCTGCAGATAGGAACATCTTAGATGGGCAGGTAGCAACTGAAGCCCTGAATGCGGGTAGGAAAAGATGGAAGAGAGAATGAGGGGAAAGATCCGGCAATGGTGATCAAGATTCAAAGTAAGAGGAAAGTCCAGAGTTCAAGAATCTGAAGCCCGGGGTGGGGAGAAAAGCAGGAACATGTGAGCCTCCAGGCCCTGGGAGCTCAGCTTGAAAAAAAGGTCGGAAGGGACAGAAGAAAGCTCTTGAGTCAGCAAGCAAGCTCCAGGTCCCTTCGGGACTCGGTCTCGTGCGGCTGGCAGATCTGAGATAAGTCGCTAAGGATTCATGCTTGTGTTCTGTTTCTCCTAAAAAGAAATGAGCAGAATGATTCAAAAAACAAAAAAATGCTCGATAGGCATGATCGAAAAGATGCTGCAGGGCAATTCTTTTAGTCCTCCACTTTTAGTTTTTATTATTCCTATAGGCTCTTAAACCTTGGAAGAATGGAAAGCCACAACCCCCATGTCCCAAATTGGGCAAAAAAAAAAAAAAAAAAAACCCAAATCTTTCGACTGTCACTGGACAGCCTGCCCATCACCAAAGCCTGGGACAAAGGGGTCCCCTGACTCCTTGAACTCGAAGTAAAGGAGATGAGATTAGAAATCTGGGGGGCACTGATGGGTGGGGAGGCAAAAGCAGCAGCAGGCAGGCAGGCCAGCAGAACCCCCAAGTTCCCATCCAATGCTGACAGCACCGGGTCCTCGTTTGGGGAGGCCTGAGCGGGCCCAGATCTCTGGCTCCTCCGCCCCTGGAGTCCAGATCTGGCACCCTCGACCCCAAAAGGCCGGCGTGCACCACCGCCCTGGGTGGTGCACGCCGCCCCCGGGTCCCAGCACAGCCCTAGCGGGCAAAGCCCGGCCGGGAGCGCTCGGAGGATGCCGCGCAGCAGCCCAGCCCAGCCCAGCCCAGCGGCGGGGCGCGGCCCTGGAGGCGCCCGGGCCGGTCAGCAGCAGCCGCCGGGGCGGAAGAGGCGCCGAGGAACCACCGCCGGGACTCTCCGGGCTGAGGCCGACGGGGAAAGCCCGGTCCTCCGGCCCCCGCCCTCCCAGGCGGCAACTCACCATTTTCCTTCCGGCCGTCACAGCACCCTCGCGCCTTCCCACGGGTCCCCTTTAAGAATGGCAAAGGCGGCCGCCTCCCTCCCGCGCAGCCCCGGCGACTGGCACGGCCACGCCCACCCGCGACGCGGCGGACGGCAGGCGGCGAGGCTCAGATTCAGCCAGGACGCGTTTGCTTGCCTGTGCTGTGAGGTTCTCTTCCAGGGCGTGGGAATGGAGAAGGTCGGTCTAGAATACACAGAAAAACTCAGTCTCCTTGGTTTCTTTCTTGGTTTCTTCCTTCCTTCCTTCCTTCCTTCCTTCCTTCCTTCCTTCCTTCCTTCCTTCCTTCCTTCCTTCCTCCCCCCCCTTCTTCCTTCCTTCCTTCCTTCCTCTTTCTTTCTTTCTTTCTTTCTTTCTTTCTTTCTTTCTTTCTTTCTTTCTTTCTTTCTTTCTTTCTTTCTTTCTTTCTTTCTTTCTTTTTTTCTTTCTTTCTTTCTTCCTTCCTTCCTTCCTTCCTTCCTTCCTTCCTTCCTTCCTTTCTTTCTTTCTTTCTTTCTTTCTTTCTTTCTTCTTTCGTTTTTTCTTTTCTTTCCTCAATCTATTAGTTGAGGCAACTTTCCAATGATCTGATAACATCCATGATAAGTAAATGATAAATTTGTTCTCCAATGTAGAAACACACTTCTTTTTTTTTTTTTAAGCAAATGTTTTAAGAGCTAAAATTCATTTCCTGGCTCTGTCCACCAAATATGATGCTTTCATTAAACATAAAACACAAACTGTAATATGTTTGACAGTTAGATATTTACAGAGACTTGAAGGACAAGAGAGAATTTCACAATAGTGGCCAACACTACAGCTGCTGAAAAGAAACTAGCTCTGGCAGGAAACTTAGAGACACACTTTTCTTCTTCACCGTCTCTAGCCCCCACCACTTTCCATGATTTGGCTAGTAATCTATTTCTTTTCTCAGTAGCACTTTTTCGATTGAATTCTGGTTGGATTCTGACTGATGTTTAGCTCTGTTTAGCTCACCGTAGATATTGGCTAATAAGACATTATTAAAAATTTTGTAGGAGGGACTGACTCATTATAGCAAGTTAATCAACTTGAGGGCATTGAGAAAGTGGCTTGAAAGAAAATAATTTGAAGTCTAGAACTCCAAAGTATTTTCAAGAGAAGAAGTTGCCGGGGTGATATCTATAACAGTGAGGAATGTGCTTATCCTTTGACACAATCTATGAGAATGCAAAGAATTTATAGTACAGACGTAGTCTAGGACACAAAAAACATAATATTTGCAGAGATACCACAGAGTTGTTGATTGCTGGTGATCCTCAAAGAGTTCCCAGAATGAGAAATTCATTCCCATTTCCCTACCCCCTTGGAGAGGAAAGAGATCTTGGTGATATTTATCCGCGGCAAATAATCCATACAGACAGGAGGGTAAAAGGAGCAAGAAGGTCAGATGTAGAGTCCTTTGTCAGCCTACCACCAGCTTCAAAAATCCTCGAGCCAGCTAGTAAGATGCTCTAAAAGACCCCGAGCACCTCGTTCCCAAACTATTTATTCGGCTCTCAACAGCGACCCCCACCTGGCAGAACATAAGTGGGAAAACAGGAAGAGATAATAATCTTAAGGAAATGCTTTCATATATTGATCATATCAAATGAAGACTAGCAATGTTGCATTGGTGAAGGAAGATGTTCTTTTGCTATAACTGAAACCCAACAACAAACATGTTTGTAATCATGATGCTTAAATAAAGTTATAATTTAAAAATAAATAAATAAGATGACAAGCAACCTAGAATGTTATAAATGAGCTATTAGAATAATTCTGTGATTTCCATGTGTTGGAACACTATGTAGCCTTGAGAAAGATAAAGACTATTTTATGCGCTGAATTGAAGCCATTGACAAAAATCTATTGGCAAGAGAATAAAGCAATTTGGAATTTGTAAGAGTGATGTCGCTCTTATGTTGATCCTTTTTAAGTAAAAAATAAAGGACTGAGGATTGGTATAGGAGTTAAGGAGCTTGCCTTGCAGCCAGCCAGCTTTGGTTGAATCTAGGCACAGTATCTAAAATACCACAAGGAGTGGTCTTTGAGCATTAGCTGATACATATAAAAAATATGGTAACATCAATTGCTTCTGAGAAGGTGAAGTGGGTTAATTAGGAAAACAGAAATGGAAATGAGTTTTTACCCCTGTCATTTTGAACCATTTAAACATGTTTTTTTTCCAAAAATAAATAAATAGGATATAATAGAAAAGGGAGAAGGAACAAAGAAGGGAGAAAAAAAAGAAAGAAAACCATGTTTTGGAAAAGGATCTTATAATGTTTACAGCTCATAATATATCAGTTTACAACTATAACATGAGGCTTGTCCAGACAGGTGTTCAATGACTATTTTCTAAATAAGCAAAAGTAATAAAGGAAAGGAAACTCCAGAACATTCTTCCTTTACCATTCTTCTTTGGTAGTATTAGACTGAATTATTAGAACATTTTATTTGGGGTGTGGCCACTCCTACTTATATTGGTGTTGGGTGATAAATATCAGGTTTGAACCCAGAGCCTTACATATACATGTGCTCTGTCTATCACTGAAATCATTCCCTGGCCATTTTACATTTTAGAAGAATCAATCCTCACCCTGTCCTTTAGGGAGTCCAAATTTAAAAAAGAACTAGTATAGTGCTGTAAAGTTTTCTAGTTCTTTTTCTTCCTCTCCTGCCTGACTTTGATATGCGCACAGGGAAATCATGGAAGGGAAATCATGGAAGTAGGGGCTGTGAAATGTCAAGAGAATTTCTTCCTTATAGCCAAAACTTGGAAGAATGGGGGCCCAAAATATGGAAGAAGCTGACTCCCATTCCTCCCCTTACTCTGCCCTAATGGCAACACCAATTTTGCTGACCTTGCCATTGCCTCAAGAGGATACAGGCATCTAAAATCTTGAAAGGAAACCCCTTTTTCTCCAAAGAAGACTTTGTAAAGAGGTCTCACTTTACATGAATTGAAAACACGACCCCAGTTGTTATATCCCCCTTTCTTATCTCCTCATCCAAAGGGCAAGCTCAGTAACAAAGAATAATAATACAACAATGTGGAAGGTGAGCACCTCAAGAGACTCCCACCTTTCAGAGGAGAAGGGAAAGCAGAGAGAAAGGTGCTCTGTGAGGTACAGAGCCTGGGGATGACCCTGAAGAGAAGAGAAGGAATCTGATTGTCACAGGACCATGCCCAAGTTCTACATGTGCAGACCACACCCATAGAAGCAATAAAAATACTTTGAGAACTTCATTGCTATAAATCTCTGCCAACTGTTCAGTAGAACTTTGAGCATTAAACAACCATTTCCTACTTTGATCATGGTGATCTCTAAGACTTTCATAGATTTGTTAAAACTCACAAAACAGGGTCTAGGGAAACAGTTCAGGAAAGCCCAATTCCAACCCATAACTGCTTGACTCCTTCACCTCAGTCATCTCTAGATATAGCCCTGGAGGCCAATGAACTCTGCTAGGATAGTTTTGTAGATCCTGGCATCAAAGGGCATCTTTAGATCCTAGCATTCAACTCTCTGACCTAGCTGTCTAAAAATTGCTAGGAGTGATCCATGGGTCAAGTGTTGTAAGAAAAATTAGTGTAGGATACTAAAGCATAAGCAAGGACACCATTTAGGTAGCTACAGCAGTACAGGAAGACATATGAATAAAGTGAAATAGTGATTTGGCAAGAAGTGCCCAGATCCAATAGAATTTCCTGTTCCGGGGCCCAAGAGATAGCACAGCGGCATTTGCCTTGCAAACAGCCGATCCAGGACCTAAGGTAGTTGGTTTGAATCCCGGCAAAACATATGGTCCCCCGTGCCTGCCAGGAGCTATTTCTGAGCAGATAGCCAGGAGTAACCCCTGAGCACTGCCGGGTGTGGCCCAAAAACCAAAAACAGCAGGCATGTTGAGCAATAATGTAGCCTAGAGAATGAGCTGACTCAAAGAGAAGAAATTAGAAAATGGGTCTCTTCGTGCTGTAAAACACTGTATCAATTCTGTATTACTTAATTCTGAACATTCACCTGAAAGAGAAATTCACTTTTGTCAGGGCCAATCAAAACACCAAATAGAGGGGTCGGAGAGATAGCATGGAGTAGTAGGGCATTTGTCTTGCATGCAGAAGGACCAGTGGTTCGAATCCCAGCATCCCATATGGTCCCACAAGCCTGCCAGGAGAGATTTCTGAGCGTAGAGCCAGGAGTAACCCCTGAGCGTTGCCGGGTGTGACCCAAAAACCAAACCAAACCAACAAACAAAACAACAAATACCAATGAGAGAGGGTAAGAAACAGGGTTTAATTAAGGGAGAGGCAAAGCAGGGAGGCCAGGGGACTTCTAGCCAATGAGAGAGAGAGAGAGAGAGAGAGAGAGAGAGAGAGAGAGAGAGAGAGAGAGAGAGAGAGAGAGAGAGAGAGAGACAGAAAGGCAGGCAGACAGGCAGGAAGACAGAGAGAGAGAGAGAGAGAGAGAGAGAGAGAGAGAGAGCCAGAAAGGCAGGCAGACAGGCAGGAAGACAGAGAGAGAGAGAGAGAGAGAGAGAGAGAGAGAGAGAGAGAGAGAGAGAGAGAGAGAGAGAGAGCCAGAAAGGCAGGCAGACAGGCAGGAAGACAGAGAGAAAGAGAGAGAGAGAGAGAGAGAGAGAGAGAGAGAGAGAGAGAGAGAGAGAGAGAGAGAGACACAGAAAGATAATGCCACAAGGTTAGGACCAAAAAAAGAGAAACCGTAGAAGAAGCGGCAACAGGCAGCAAGAGCAGAGTCCTACAGTTTCTCCAGCAATTTTAAGGGGTGTCTGATAACTAGCATCTTAACCTTGTAGAGACAGAAGTCTGCCTATGGCTGTCCAGGGGTCATAAGAGTCTCTGATTCCTTATCATTTCTACCTCAAGTAAAATATATTGTGGTTATTATTGTTATTTGTCAATCACAAATTAATCATTTCTAAGTAGCAATCTATTGCAAGTCATCATCTTTATTCTTGTCAGAGTTAACAATTTGCTTGTTTTAATTTTGAAAATATATAGTAATTGAAATACCCATATCTATTCATAAACGTCCCAGCCTCCTTCCAATGAGTATTCTATACACCAGCAAAGTGAGTGATCTGAATGCAAATTATGTTTCTTGGTCATAGTCTGCCCAGCCTGCTAAAAATAATATACTTGGTTGCCCAAACAAAAGAAATCTATTGTCTCATTTTTTTTTTATAGAGTCTGGCCTTCTGGAAGCCAGAAGTCCTAGATAAAAGAACGTCATCTGACTTTCTGGTAAGACTGCTTTCTGTGACTTAGACATGGCAACCTTCTTCTTGTATCGTCACAGTTTTCCCCATGCATGTAGGCACAAAATAATCACTTTCTCTGGTGTGGCTAACCCTCTTTTAAAAGTGATACTGCTCTTATTGAGTTAGGTTCTAAATTTATGATCTGATTATGGGTTACACAAACTATTATAGCCCTTTGACAGCCATGAAAAGGGTCTGTCCCTTTAAGATCCAATACATCAATTAAGAAAGGGCCCCCTGGTAACTGTCATGTTTATAGGTGTGTGTGTGTGTAGGGCCTATATAAGCAGTCCCTCTAGTGCAAGGGGGAGGGGAGTTGTTTCTCCTGAACTCTGGTTGCTATTTCTGCTACCTTATAGCTTCTGCCTTTCCCTCTCCTCTAGTCTTTTTGTTTGTTTGTTTTTGGGTCACACCCGACTTTGCTCAGGGGTTATTCCTGGCTCTACACTCAGAAATCACTCCTGGCAGGCTCGAAGGACCATATGGGATGCCAGGTTTCAAACCACCGACCTTCTGCATGCAAGGCTAATGCCTTACCTCCATGCTATCTCTCCGGTCCCTCCTCTAGTCTTTTAAAGTATTCTTTGACCTGATCCCAATCTCAATTCTTTCCTCTCTCTACCTCTCTCTGCCTTGGGTTTGACTATAAGGCCCCTGGCTTCCCTACCCTGCCTGTTACCCTATTAATTCTGGTCTCCAGAAAAAACCTTTCTTGTAAGACTCCTGCCTGCTCAATCTCTGCAGGTGGGCTGTGGCATCTCCTTTCATCTCAAATATCTCTTTAAATTCTTACCTTCAAATAGTTTTACAGGGTGCTTTGGGTTTCAATCTTTGTATTGGTGGAGAGAGGGTGGAAGGAAATTCAGCACAATACTCCTTCTTATGTAATGGTGGCATCTTCTTGCTTTTAGGTTATAGTCAGGTAGTTAAAATGCTAAGAATCCTAAGTGGTATGGATTTGGTTGTGTGCACTCTAGCTCTGGAGTTTCTTTAAAATGATATGCTTGTTTTTTTTTGTTTTTGTTTTTGTTTTTTTTTCGGGTCACACCCGTTTGATGCTCAGTGGTTACTCCTGGCTAAGCACTCAGAAATTGCCCCTGGCTTGGGGGGACCATAGGGGACGCCGCCGGGGATCGAACCGCGGTCGCGGTAAGGCAGACACCTTACCTCTAGCGCCACCTTGCCGGCCCCTGAAATGATATGCTTAACTGTTGGTTCTTCCTGGGAATTTTCTTCCTGGGTTTCTGGGACTCCATTGATTTTTATGTTGCGGATTTTTTCCATTGTCTGATAATTTGTGTTAAGGCTCTTTTTAAAATCTCTTCCATTGTTATGCATCTTATCTTCCAGCTTACTGATTCTGTCCTCAGCTGCTGTTACTCTATTGGAGAGGCTTTTCAGTGAGATTTTCATTTCACCTACGAAGTTTTTCAGTCCTGTTATTTCAATTTGAAGTTTTCTGATTTCTATTTTCATATCCTCTTCGTTCTTATTAGTGATTCATTCAGCTCTATCCATCCTTTCTTTGAGTTCTGTGAACATCCTCCATATTCCTTTTCCTTATTTGAAAGGCTAAATAAGTATTGGAACTTTTTTTGGGTCATCATAGTTGCCATCTTCATTCTCTATGCATAGTTTTGGCCTGCATTGTTTCCCCATTGTCACACTTGTAGTGTGGTATTTTCTTTGTGTTGAGAAAGGGTTCATTGACTAGGAGATGTGCACGGCCAATCCGCTTAGCTTCAGGGCCTCTGGCTCCGCCCTTTGTGGGTGGGGACAGTTTCCTCTGCAGAAGAAATTAGGGAAATTCAAGGTCCAGTCCAGCAGAGCAGGGAAAGTTATCTCTAAGTCATCTGGACCTTATCTATCTCTCCATTTTTCTCTTCTGTTCACTCATGCTTTAGACATAGCTGACTTTCATTTGGTCAGATACGCCATAATTTCTCCTACCTCAGGGACTTTGTACATACTATATAAACTATGGTAGTTGCTCTTTCTCTGTTTCTGTCCTTTAGCCAAAAAAAATTATTCCTAGTAATTCTCAAATCAATACTCTGTTCAAATTTTTGGGGGGGTCACACCCGACTGCACTCAGGGGATTACTCCTGGCTCTGCACTCAGAAATCACTCCTAGCAAGCTGGGGGTCTATATGGGATGCCAGGATTCGAACCACCATCCATCCTGGATCAGCTGCATGCAAAGCAAATGCCCTACCACTATGCTATCTCTCCGGCCCCCCTTTTTTATTTTTTGGGTGTTCAATATTTTCTGATTGGATAAGAAAGGGTGAGAGTCAGTCATATAGCTGTTCCTATGACAAATAAGAACAACAGGACTTTATCTTTCTACTTAAATATTTTTATTTAATAAGGAAGGTGTTACAAAAACAAAATATGTGTTAAATTAATTTTTTCAGTGCTGTATTAATAGTATAGTGTATAAGGCACTTGCCTTACCAACCCAGATTCCATCCCCAGTATCACATATGGTAGTCCCCTGAGCACTGCCAAAAAAAAATTCCTGAGTGCAGAATCAGAACTAATCCCTAAACATCTCTGAATGTGACTCCCCCCAAAAATTAATCTTTTCTAGTATATGTTAGAAATAATCTATATTTAAAGCGACATTTCAATAATGTAGCAAATGTCCAAGTGCAAAATACAGGTTTGAATTAAATTTGTATTAGCTCTTTTTGGAATTCTTCAGTATAAATCAGATTGGATCTCAGTTTCTCTGTTGTTGGTTTGGGCTTGACTTTCATGATCTGATTATCAATTTATCTTTGTTCATCTGCTTTCCATCTTCCTATATGTTGCTACTGTTATATTACCTCTTGTTCTTGTCTTATTTTCAGAATACCTTTGTGGTAGTTTTGTTAGTGTGAAAGTGGATTTTTGTGCATTGTTGTGTTCTTGAGAATTACATGAAAATTTTGCGTAAAACTCAGCACATTAAGAAGTTAGAGTTCATTGTACAATTTAAGTAGATGAGTCTAAGTCCCTCTTCAAATATCCAGGCCTCTCATTTTCCCATGTGCAATGCACTTGTTCTGTCTCATGATGCCTGATCCATTGTATAACTCTTGTACTGTGTTGGACATGGTTTCCTGATGTTTTAGCTTTCTGTTTTATTTTTGTTTGAGGGTCACACTTAGCAACACTCAGAGGTCACTCCTGGCTCTGCACTCAGGAATCACTCCTAGTGTTGCTCAAGGGGGACCATATGGAATGAAGAGGATAGAACTCAGGTTGACTATGTACAATGCAAGCACCTTACACGCTGTGCTATTGCTCAGGATTCAGTAACATTTTAGTTTTCCTTAGTCTCAGGCTATAGCCATGACAAATGGGTAAGATCTCAGTGTTCTGTACCTGTTTCTGGGCCTCTCTCTCAACTATACATGAGTAGTACTTGTTGATATGGCTTTCCTAGTCTCTGGCCATGGCTATGGTGCCTGTAGTGAGACACCTATGCTCAGCACCTTCTGACTACCTGGGCATCCATATCCTGCCCAAATCTGAGCTTTCCCAGGCATCTGATCCCTACATGTATTCTGTCCCTGTCTGGGCTTCTGAGGTCTGTCTGTACTCAGCCAACTATCTAGATACAAACAAGACTGGAAGGATAGAATGCCAAGAGAGAACCACAGACAAAGACTGGCTGGATGCTTCCTTTTATATGCTGTTATTTTCTAGCTTCAGCCATCCCATTATCTATTATGATGGGATACTTTTTCAATGGGTGAAATTTAAACTGACCAACTAAATTCATCTGGTGTTCTACCCTTTCATTCCCACCATATAATTTTTAGGAAGGTACAAAATTATGGGCATTTTTGGAGGGATTTTGTTTGTTTATTTTTGGGCCACACCCGGTGGCACTGAGGGGTTATTCTTGTTTATGCACTCAGAAATCTCTCTTGGCAGGCTCTGGGGACCATATGGAATGGCAGGAATTGAACCTGGGTCCGTCACAGGTCGACAGTGTGCAAGGCAAATGCCCTATTGCCGTGCTATTGCTCTAGCTATATAATATATATATATATATATAGCTACATATATAACTTATATATATTTATATATATTATATATAACTTTTATTTTACTTAAATCATTGTGATTTAAAGTCCTTTAGAGTTAAATTTCAGATATCAGTGAGTCAGGGCCATTTCCACCACCAATGTCAACCTCCCTCCACCAATGATTCCAGAGTGTATCCTATACCACCCCCTCTACCCCCAATTCTTTGCCTACCAGTCTAACAGGTCTATTTAAGTTTAGATTGTTAAAATTTAGGTCTCTTGATTCTATTGTCATTGATTGTGGCTTGGATATTTAGTTGGTCCTTATTTTTTCCCCACCAATGCCTCTGAGACACATGGTCCCTTGCCCCCAGCCTTTCTTTTTTCCTTTCTTTTTAGTTTTATAGAAAAATGCAGAAATATGTGGTAAAATGAAGTAATCTGTGTCCTATGGGCATATTTTTAATATACTATCCAACTTGGAATTTCCTACACTTTTGCTTTCACTATAAAAATTTCTTTATACCTTTGCTGCAATAAAATTGATTTTCACATTAGACAAATTTTGTTTTTGTTTTGGGGCCACACCTTGTGAAGCTTAGGAGTTACTCATGGTTGTGTGCTCAGAAATCACTCCCAGCTTGGGGGACCATATGGGATGCCAGGGAATCGAACCATGGTCCATCCTAGGCCAGACGTGTGCAAGGCAAATGCCTTACGGACTGTGCCACCTCTCCAGCCCCTAGTCAAATTTATTTTAAACCATTTTTATTGAGTTACCAGGATTTACAATATTGTTAATCATACTGATGCACACATCATTCCATCACCACACCCATCACCCAAAAGCCCATTTCTATCCACAAGGACCCTTACAACCCCTTCCTTCAAGTAACTCAATTCTATAGACAAAATCTTCAACTTTAATAACTTCTACAACTTATTGTTCCTATACTAGGTTTCTTTCTTATCCCACATATTGGTAGATATTCTTTTTCTTTTAATTATAAGCTAGTAATACTATACACATATAGATGAATATAATTAAATTCCTGAAATTCTACAAAATTGTAAATCAATGATAAATTTATAAATATTTTTGAAAACAAAACATGTAAAGCTTCATAATTTTTTTTTTGGTTTTATGGGTCACACTCAGCAGTGCTCTTGGCTCAGGTGACCATATGGGATGCCGGGATTCAAACCACTGTTTTTCTGCATGCAAGGCAAACATCCTAACTCCATGCTATCACTCCAGCCCCAAGCTTCATACATTTTTATGACATCCTTGCATAGAGATCATGCTAATGTTCCCTGATTTGTTTAAATTTTAGTATATGTCCTGCTGAAAAAAATATCATGTTTGACAAAAATTTCAAGTAAATGAAATGACTTCAAAACTATGAATGAAATGTTGAGAGCGTAAGTTGACATATCTGCTGGATATTTTTGGTGGTGGTGCTGCACACTCAGCAGTACTCAAATCAAACCCCAGGGTTGCCTTATGAATGAAACCAAGGTCAGCCTCATGCAAGGCAATGGCCTTATCTGCTGTATTTTGACCCCCAATACTTGTTTTGTTGGAAGCCATATCTAGTAGGATTCTGGAAACATAGGATTGCAGGTAAGTGAACCTCAGTCAGTCACATGCAAGGCAAGTAAAGTAAGTAAGGCAGGTAAGTAAGGACCCCTGTACTATCTTGCCAGTCCCAAGACATTATGGAGAAAAATACTTTCCTTTCCTTTCCCCTCCCCTCCCCTCCCCTCCCCTCCCCTCCCCTCCCCTCCCCTCCCCTCCCCTCCCCATCCCTTCCCCTCCCCTCCCCTCCCCTTCCCTCCCCTTCCCTTCCCCTCCCTTCCCCTCCCCTCCCCTCCCCTCCCCTCCCCTCCCCTCCCCTTCCCTTCCCTTCCCTTCTTTTTTGGTTTTTGGCTCACACCCGGCAGCGTTCAGGGGTTACTCCTGTCTCTACACTCAGAAATCACTCCTGGCTTGGGAGACCATATGGGACGGCCGGGTGATGGAACCGCGGTCCATCCTAGATCGGCCGCGCCCTACCGCTGTGCTATCGCTCCGGCTCCTATTATTTTTTAAATAATAACTTTGCCCTCACTTAACTAAAAATGAGTGTATTACAGCCAACTATGTGATGCACTTTCTTTAAAGAAAATATATATGTATGTAGATATATGTACACATATATAATGAAAATTAATGCAAAATATTCAAAATTCAAGCGCCTTTAATTTAATATGAGCGATATAGAGGAAGAAGAAAAGGTTATGCAGGAGGACGTCTGACTTTATTTCCACAAAACGCTCAGGATCTTTGAAACAAAAAATGCTAATTTTCCTCTACATAAAATCCAATTCGATTATGGATTAAGGATTTAGGCTCTCAGAAATGAATTCCAAACGGCTATTTAGTCTGGTTTTAGAAAATCTTGCCTAAAGGACTGGAGGGAATTGGTCCCAATTTCTAGGTAGAATTTGCCACAGGAAATTGACAGCGGCCAGAAGCCGGACCAAAGGAAGAAGCACCTCGGCTGCCAATCATAGGTGCGAGAAGAACCCCTCCCCTTAACACAGCCAATAGTAGGAGGATTTGGAGTGATGGGTGGGGCTATCCTTACAGGAGACGTTCTGATTGGTGCGCTGATTTCCCCAACTTGGGAGGCTGTTCGGACGTCTGGTTTATAAGTTTGTCTGCTTTGGGGCACCGTAGGGGCTTCTCACCGGCCTAGCAGGCTGGGCTGGGCTGGGCTGGGGTTAGGGTTGGGGCAGGGGCTGGAGCTGGGTAGTAGGTGGAGCAAGGCTGGCCCCTTGCTCAGCCTGGAACCTTCTAGATGGCTGGAGTGTTTTTAATAACGCTCTATGAATACTCGCTGCTTTTCTTCATCACTGTTGTCTTTACCTGCTTCGTCGTGACCACTGGCCTGGTATTGGGATGGTAAGTGCACCGGGGGGGCCAGTGACAAGGGACAGAGGGCGGACAGTGGACAGACAGCAGGGTCAAGGCAAGCATCCGAGGAGCAAGGAATCTGTGCGACTTGGCGGCCTTGATCTCTCCGGAAGCCGGTACCAAAGGGTTCTGCAGGCCCCAAGAGAATAACAAGGAGGACCCTGCACCTTCATTACAGTTCCTGTCATAGAGATCTGAGCGTGGTGCGAAAGTGAGATCTATTCTCCAGCTCGTCTTTATTAATATTATTATTATTTTAAAAAATTTTAAATTTAAGTAAACCTGCCTGGAAGGCTGAGGCCCTGTCTTAGGGCAGAGTGCTAATCCAGCAGGTTGGGTTCTGCTATGTGTCCCTCGGAATCAGTTTCTGCCTGGCAGGGCTCTTAGATTCGTGCAAGGTAAACAACAAGGCGGCCTGTTGACTCCAGACCTTTCTGCATAACTTAGAACTTGAACTAGGTTACTGTTTGGGACTGTAAGTCTCTACTTTCCTTCTGCTTCTATATCCCATACCTTTGGAAGTGACACTTAGTAGATGGAACCATAATGTCATCATCTGAGAGCTGAAAGAGCTGGAGAGATAAGTAACAATAAAGGTAATAGAGGGAAAAAAAAGTGATAGAGGAAATTAGCCTATTGGAAGACAAGGAAAACGGAGTCTTAATGTCAAGCCACTCTTCTAGCCCAGAGATTCCAAAGTAGTTCTCTTTGAAAATGCCATAGTTTTACATAGTTTTAGAGAAACTACTTAAACTTCATTTGAAAAACAATAGCCGCCAAACAAACCAATCAAAGCAATCCATCTGCTGAGCAGAGAGACAGAAGGTGAATTTTGAAGTCTTGATTATTTTGTGAAGTAAATAACTATGTAGCAAAGAATGGAAGGTATTCAGAGAACATAACAGAAACAGAGACACAGAGGCAGAGACATGCCAGCAGCAGAACAGGAAATTAAATTTTTTTTTATGGTTAAGGAAAAGATTAAGATCAGTCTTGATACTTGGTGACTTTTAACCCATCACATTTATTAATCTTGTTTATTTTTTAGTAAGTTTAAAATTGGAAATAGGTAGGCGTTGGCCAATTAAGAAAAGCAGTCCTAATTTAGGAGTGTTTAATATCTGTAATACCATTCTCTTAGTGAAATGTGGTTTTCTTCCACTAAAGAAAAAATACATATTTGGTTTGGGGAGCACACAAGTGCTTTCAGGTCCTTCTCCTGGCTCTGCACTCAGGGGTCATTTCTGTCAGACTTGGGCACCACATAGGGTGCTGGGATTAGAACTGCAGTCAGCTGTGTGCTAGGCAAGCACCTTACCTTCTGTACTATCTCTCCAGCCCATTGAACTATATTCTTATGTTTTAATTTTAAATGCCTCAACAATTCAACTATCTTAGACAGGGAAGTTTGTCAGTGGACTGGGAAGAAGAAAGTGAGTAAAAGCCATATTAATGATAATAACAGTATTTCTGGATGAAAAGTAATCAACAACTTCTTTTTTCGTTGTTGTTTAGTTTAGAATTCATACTTGGCTGAACTCAGCACTTACTTATGGCTCTGTGCACAGAGATCACTCCTGGCAGTGCTCAGGGGACCATATGCAGTGCTGGAGATCAAATTGGGGTTGGCTTGATTCAAAGTAAGCACTTTAACCTCTGTACTACCTCTCTGGCTCCAGGAAATTCTTATGTAGTTAGTTGTTGAAAGACTACGGAGAACAATGGTTTAGTCCTGGCATTAGCAGATTTAAAACTTGATTTAAATTACTAGGTTTTAAAACTTGGCCTAATCACTTCATGTAGGTATGACTTTTACATAAGTGGAAGCCCAGGTAATTATAGAACTTTTGAAAGTCCTGGCTAAACACTGCCTGGAGACATAAGATCATGTAAATGCCAATTATTTTCATCCTGATTTTGTCTAACCCAAATGTACTCTGGGAGGAGCTTTGGCCATGTAGATAAACTACTGTTTTTCACTATTTATTATTCTTTTTTAACTTAAGTCAAGATCACAGATAGACCAACTATACCCTTTCCTAAGACCTGCATTCTCTCTCCATTAGGATCCTTCTTTTAAATTTCTAAGCTGTTTTTATTTTTTGCTTCTACTCATATCTGAAAGTGATAGTTTTTTCCAGGTTGTTATTAATTCTTTGATATTAGTGTCCATTCTTTGCTTTTTCAGTTCTACTATGTTTGGATAACATTTTAGGGGATGGTATTTAAATCCTCGCTTTTGAAATTACTGGTATATTTTGGTCTTTTGGATTACTAAAGAGAATGATAGAGGAATTGTTTGTAACAATAGGGTGGATGGGTGGAATTCTTCAATTTGGTATTTGGGTCAGAATTTCAGCTCCTCATCAATGAAAAATAGGATTTTACTAGTCCACGCGTGTATTGGCATTACAACCACTCATGTTGTGATGCCAAATTTGGTTGATTGTGATAAAAGTGATTTCTAAAGTAAAAATCTTAGGAAACTGGGTGCATAAATCACTTGACAATCAGGACAAATATAACTACAGAACTGAAAGAAGGGTGGAATGGTCAGTTCTGTTCACTGGCATACTATCAGAAAGAAATGACAGGCTCATATCTTTAAAAACTCAGATTAAGAATTAGAGGACCGAAGAGATAGCATGGAGGTAGAGCATTTGTCTTGCATGCAGAAGGACGGTGGTTCAAATCCTGGCATTCTATATAGTCCCTGAGCCTGCTAGGAGAATTTCTGAGCATAGATCCAGGAGTAACCCTTGAGTGCTGCTGGATGTGACCCAAAAACCAAAACCAAAAAAAAAAAAAAAAAAAAGAATTAGAGTTTATATGGTTCTGAAGCACTTTATTTCATGTAACTAAAGAGCTTAAAACTGAAATTTTAATTGTGCTGATAACAGAATACACAGCTTTGCTGATTACTCATTTAGAACACCAATTAAAGGATTGGAGCTCTGAAACTTAAATGGGAGCCTCTGATTAGTTTTGGATAAAGTTGAGAATCTTGAGACATTGGGTCACTTTAAACTTCTTTCATTGGTGACAGCAGTTTATTTACTATGTCTGAGAAAACTAGGCTTCAGTTGCTTAGAAGATCATGTAATAACCTTAGGACAGTTGTTTGTAAAGGGTACATATTCCTAAAACTTACTTTTTTTTTTATTATTTTCCAGGAGGTCTCATTTCACTCATAGAAGAGGGGCAACAATCTGACTATTTGAAAATATCCTCACCTTTAAAGGAGTTGCAAAATTTTGTTAATTTTTGCCCTTGGGAACTCTGGAGAATATGTATAATGAATAATTTTAAGCATCTTAGGCTAAGGCAATAGAATGTAACACTAAATCAGATCAGACTTAATTTTTCCAATTTAATTTTTTAATTACTATATTTAAACATAGGGGTTACAAGGTTGTTAATAATACAGTTTTTCCCCACAAATACAAAGTTGCTCATGATTGAGTTAAAGTCATACAAAGTATATAACATCCTTCACCATGCAGTTTCCTCCATGTTCGGTTTTCCCTACCCTTCTCCGTCCTGTCTTTGGGGCAGGCATTTTATTTCTCTCTCTCTTTCTCTCTCCCCCTCTCTCTTTTGCTTTCTCTCTCTCTCCTTCTCTCTTTTGCTCTCTCTCTTCCTCTCTCTCTTTCTCCCTCCCTTTAGTTTTCCCCTTTTAGACACTATATTGTAAAATATTGTTACTTAAAGAGTATTATGTCTATCACTATATCTCCTTTCAGCACCCAATTCTTGTCTAGAGTGATCATTTTTAATTGTCATAATAGTCACATCTTTGTCCTAACTGTACTCCTCTGCTATTTGTTGCAAGAGAATAGATTTATTGAGTTGGATGTATTTTCAGATTCTGTATATAAAGATTTCTGCTTGGTTAACAGGGACTTACACTCGGAGATGGCCTATATATAATAAGAATGGCATGGCAGAATTTTCTTGAGAAAGGAACCAGAAGACTACCATAAGTAGACAGGAATGTTAGACTAGATTTATTTTTTTCTTTATTTGGGTTTTGTGTGATAACTGATGTCACTTAGGACTTCCTCTGGGTTCTGTGTCAAAGGAATATATGTGGTACTGGAGACAAAACTGGTGTTGGCCATATGTAAGGTACCACGGTACTCTCTCTCTTGCCCATGGGATGTATTTATCGTGTCCAATCCCTACATATCCATTCCCATCTTCCAACAAGACATAGTTGACATTGGGGCCAAAGTGATAGAACAGCAAGTAGGGCATTTGCCTTGCACCAGCTGGCTTAGTTTCAATCCCTGGCATAACATATGGTCCCCCTAGCACTGCCAGGAATGACCCTGACCACAGAGCCAGAAGTAATCCCTGAGCACCTCTGAGTATGATCCCAAAACAAAACAAAGACAGATGGCACACATTTTACAAAAGCTGATAAATATATTACTGAGAAAAGAGGTATCCACAAAGATCTCTGACCCCTGCCATTTCTTGGGTAGTGTGATGATGGAGATACTACTGTTAGCTAGAACTTCTGTTGTGGCAGTACCTCCACAGGAATCAAGGTGGGCATTAGTTCCTTAATGAGTAGTGGGAGGCAATGCAGAGTAGTAGTTAATGGATTACAACATTCCTGGAACTAAATAATATAGACATGCTTTGCTTAGTATTGCAAAGAAGGAAACACTCCAGGTTTGGAGTTTGAATCCTGATCTGAGGCACACCAATGAAGACTTATAGCCTTTCACTGTTTCTAAATCCATAAACCTGGAACTCTTACCTTCAGAAGGATTCTGCATCTTGAAAGTACTATGTCAAGGCCAAACTATACACCTTTCTCTAGCTTTTTCGCAAGAGTTATTGTCTTTTCCCTACTATGTGTATATATATGTATATATAATATAATATAAACACTTTTTAAGTCATTCAGAAGGAAAGAGATTGATACAGAATGATCTCTCATATATGTGGTAGCTAAAAAGATACACAGTGATAGCAACAAAGGGCCCAAAGTAACACAGTAAGAGAACTGATTCACACAACTGAGTATTGTGGGGAGGATGTTGAAAGGGAGTGAGTGGCATTCCATGGAGGATGGAGGTGGGTGCACTGGTGAGGGACATGGTTGAAGTTATGTACATAGGAATAACATAAATAATGTTGTAAATCACAAAGCCATCATAAATAAAAGAATAGTTTAAAAACAACAACAATTATGATTCTGAGCTGGCAACTTGGTTTGTTCCCAGCCAAAGCTTTATCTTGTGCTACTTTGCTCTCTTTTAGTATCTGCCATTAGGGGATGCTAGAAAGAGGTTGGAAGGCTAGAGGAGGAAGAGAATTTGTTGAACAGTTGGCTTTCTTTTCCTGGTATTCATCCCTGCAGCACTGCCTGAGCCATGATAGTTGGCCTGAGTATCAATTTATTTTCATTTATGATCTGTCCTAATTCCTAGAACCTGGCTTACCACACTTCTTCAGAGATAACAATACCAGCCAACTGACTAGAACCCTTCACAAAGCTGGGTGGCAAACTCTCAGGGTCTCTTCTCCAAGTTTCTAAATCATAATCATACCCATGTTTCCCTTTGCTTCCCAGCCCCAGAAATAGTAATTGTTACTCTCAGATTCCCCAGCTGCCCTTCTTGCCTTTTCAGTCCTCTTGTACTTATTTATAATTCTTTATTTCACATTCTTTATTTTTAACTTACTGATGTGGTTTCTTCGCTCATTCTGTTCCTGCCCAGACCATGACTATTTCACCTCTCACTGGTCAGATACAGTAGATTCTGTGTGATGTCATTGCTGATGTAGGGTAGAGGTTACAGATTTCCTTCTTAGGAGAAGACTATGATTTTTGTTTATGTGTTCAAAGAAAGTTTATAGAAACATGATGACACTTAGAACTGGCAAGAAATTTCTTGGAACAGTCTAAAAGAGGGCACATCATGGTTAGAAATGATATCTCAGACCTTTTTAGGACCTCAGGATCTTTTATTCTAACTTTCTGAGAATATATGGCATAGAATTTTAGATATTTAGATATTGTTTCAAAATCTTATCCTTAGTTCAGTAATTCTCACATAAAATAGACAATGTTCTTCTACCAGCCCTCTCCCCACAAAAGGTTTTTATATCCCAATCTAGTCTCAGTATTCATTTAGCTGTTAAAGAGCTGCTTTGGCAGAGTACATGGGAGACAAGGTCCCCTACTTCACAATGTGTCTGTTTTTTAATTGGCAGTAGAACTCAAAGCAGAAGGGATGATAGAAAGTGTTTACTTCTGAGTGGAGACTTTAGCCTCAAAGTAAGCTGTACTCCTGAGTACACTGAGACTCTAGACACACACACAGAGAGGGAAGTTAGTTCTACTGATTTGCTACTAATAAGGTGCTGAGATGTATATGCAGGCCTGGATAGGCAATATGGAAAAACTTAGTATTGGAAATCCACAGGTTATTGTTATGCTAGAAATGTTAAGCATAATGGATAGGAATAATAAATTATAAATGGGAAACTCAAAAGGAATCAAGAGAACTTAGTATAAAATTGAAATAGCATAGGAATAAAAAGTCTAGAGAAATAAATGTTGAGACATTTACTTAATTGGCGTGCTATATTAATAATTGTTCAAATGATTAGAATGTCAAAAATAAGAATGGAATTCAGTTTTCTGTTTTACTGTTTTGTTTCAATAATCCATCTAAAGTCAGATTAGGCATGATCTAGTACAGAAAGCATCACTATCTTTTGTATATTTGTGCTGGGGATTGAACACTCATTTGCAAGGCAAACACTGCACCGTTAAGCTAGCCCTGAGCCCAATTATCTGTATCTTCATTCAAAATTTTATGAAAACTTTGGGGAAATGCTGACTGTAAGTGTGAAATCCAGGGACACAACACTAGATTTACTTATCCACAGAAACTTTTGTTGGCATTAAATTGCTGTTCAGGTAGTCTCCAGTGTTTAACCTGACTACAAATCACTTCTGCATATTGCATATTCTGCTGAGTAAAACATTATAGACAGAAGTTATTTGTTGAGTTGTGAATTTAGTCAGGTTGGTAGATGTAATGTAAATGTAGGCTTGAACTCATCATAGAGTCTTAGTGTTTCAGCTGTCCCCAAAACAGTCACATGATCTTAAATGACATTAAGATAAAGTTTGGGACAAGGAGTATGGTTAGACCATGATGTCTAACCACTGTTGTCACTCTGTTACACCTGAATTCTACTTCTTACCCTTTTCCCAATGAAATGATGAAAATGTCTGGGACTTGAACCAGCAAAGTCATAAAAGGACCCTTAACTTAAGACTGCTTTGATCATGCTTGCCTAATTTTTTTAAGTGTAAGAGACTGCAAAAATTTCTGAGATTATAATTCAGAAATGTCATAGTGTTAGGACATAATTTAGATAAGGCAATAAAGAAAAGCATTAATGTTATGGAATAAAGCTGATGACTGTTAAAATCCCAAAGGATAGGAGAGGAAAGGATCACTGAAATAATAAATAATGGAGAAATAGTAGAGTTAAGAACTTGCTTTGTACTTGACCAGCCCTAGTTAGTTGGGTTTGGGAGCACATATCCCCCAGCAGTGACCAGAGTCATTCTTTTTTTGTTTGTTTGTTTTTGTTTTTGTTTTTGGACCACACCTGGTGGTGCTCAGGGGTTACTCCTGGCTCTGCACTCAGAAATCTTCCCTGGCAGGCTCTGGGGACCACATGGGGATTGAACCCAGACCTGTTCTGGGTTGGCTGCGTGCAAGACAAAGGCACTACCGCTGTGTTATCACTCTCGCCCCCCAGAGTAATGTAATTTTTGAGCACTGCCAGCTGTGCCCTCCCCCACAAAAAATGAAGAATGGGCTAGGAAATATAAAGGTTATGCCGAGAGTAGTGTTTTTCTTTTCCTTGAATTTTTGTTTGTTTGTTTGTTTGTTTACTCTGGGAATGAAGGGAGAATAAGGAAGGAAGAAGCAAGCTTTTTCTCTTAGGAATTTTTTGTGTCCACTCCTCTGAAAGGGATTAGGGTATTAGCTCTATTAGTGCACTTGGAAGTTGTGAGAGCACTTGCAATTGAGAATTAAAGAAGAGCCTCTATTTTCTTTTTCTCTTTTGCCCTTCTGCCAACTCCAAAATATACCCAGTCATAGCTTTATTCTTACTTGTACTATATAGTTCCAAGCCCCGTTAGAAACATTTACAAGTAGGGAAAGAATTGTATGGAGGTTGAATGAATTGCTTTAGGAAACATATAAAACATCTTGTTTTCTGATTTTAAGAAGAAAGTAGTCTTCATTCTCATGTTAACTGCACACTTAAATTTTTCTGGTCATATTTTAATTTCTAGTCATTTCTTTTGATTCTTGTCTGAATTCTATTTTATTCTTACACTGCTGATGATATATTTAGCAGGGGGAGGACATACCCAGAACTGAACTTACTCCTGACTGTGCCCAGTGATCATTCCTGGTGGGGCACAGGGCCCATATATGTTGCTAGGGTTTGAAACAGGGGCAGCTACATGCAAGGCAATCTTACCTCTTGTATTTATTGTACTACTGTACTTATAGGCCCTATGTTTTTTTGTTTAAATAGGAATGAATACTGGATTTTAGCCAATGCTTTTACTATATGTATTGAAATGGTCAAAGTTTTTCTCTTTTAGTCTGTTAATATGGTTGATTACATCAAATATTTAACATTGTGTTAGACTTACTTTGCATTCCTGAGATAAACTTTGTTATTTAACTCACTATGTAGTTACCGTTTCACTTATAGTTGGAGTTTCATTTACTATAATTTTATTAAAAATTTTAGTTTGTGGGCCCGGAGAAATAGCACAACAGCGTTTGCCTTGCAAGCATCTGTTCCAGGAGTAACCCCTGAGCACCGCCGGGTGTGGCCCAAAAACCAAAAAAAAAAAAAAAAACGAAAAAGAAAAGAATTTTAGTTTGTATTCCTGAGTGACATTAGCCTTTCTCTGCAGATTTTAGTTATTTGTTTATAAGGTTGCTTGAAGTTGTTCTGAGCCACACAGTTGGGTTTTGTATTTGTTTTTCAGGCTTTCTCCCCCTTTTTAATTTTCTTTGTTTTCTCTTCATATTTTCAAAACTTTGTCTTCAGATGTTACAGCTTTTGTTTTATAATGTTATCTCTTATTAATCCCATCCACTGAATGCTTTATCTCAAGAAATAGATGTGGGTATTTTTTCTGTCTTCCATGTCTGTAAAATGTGCTCAATGTGCTTACCCTCTTGAAAATATAAATTATAGTTAGAAGTTATTTTTTTTATACCTTTACCCTCTAATTGTAGTGTCTGTATCATTGCTCTGTTACTTCTTTTGGTTAGTTTTTCTTCTCATTGTTGAGTTATGTTTTTTTATTTTGTTTTGTTTTGTTTTGCATGCCTGTGAATTTTTTGTTTTAAATAAAAACAAGTTTTATTTGGAGTACTGAGGATGGGAAGGGAGAGAATAGGAAAAGGAGTGAGTAACATGCCCATGGAAAAGCAAAGGTTCTCCAGAGCTGGAGATAGCCACAGAATTAAAGTAGGAAGGTTCCCATCTCAAGAGTGGAGAGATGCAGACAACCTGACCTGTACTTAGGTACCACACACCCAGGAAACATATGTGCCACCTGTGAATTTTTTAAATTGGATGCCTAATTTTGTACATTTTACTTGATTGGATCCTGAATATTTTTGAGCTTTGTTTTGAAATACAATTAACTTTCTTGGCAATAATTTGATCTGTCAGAGGCTTAATTTTCAGCTTTTAAAAGAGGAACTTAACTAATGGTTCAATAAAACTAGTCATCTGAGTGAAAGTTTGCTCTATTTGGTAATTTTATTGACTTTCTCTTGATATTAGTTTAATTCATATGTTCTAAGATTTTCTCTTAAGAATATAAATTTTAGGCCAGGAGAATTAGTTCTAAGGTTAAGGTTTTTTGCCTTGTGATAGCAATGGCACTTCAGCTTGACTCCAACATCATATATGGTGTGCTGTGCTCCAAGCACTGCCAGATGTGATTCCCGAGCATTGTTGAATGTGATCAAAATAAAATCTAAATTTTATGACTAGAGGGTTTTATTTAGGAGTTAAGGCACTTGCCTTGCACATGCTGGTCTTGATTTAACCCCAGCACCATATACATGGTCCCCTGAGCACTTCCAGGAGTGATTCCAAAGTACAGAACTAGGAGCGAGCCCTGAGCATTGCTGAATTTGTCCTAGAAACCAACCTCTAAATATAAATTTTAGTGAAAGTATTTTTTCTTCTGTTCTCACACTTGATATTTATCTATTCTATATATATCCAGCTAGAGACCAAGAACTCTGAACCACACCCTACCAAACATGGTCAACAACCTGCTCATAAATGATAGCTCTGGTCCATTTTTATATTTACTTATTTCTTTTTTTTTTCTTTTTTTTTTTTTTTTTTTTTGTTTTTGGGCCACACCCTGTGATGCTCAGGGGTTACTCCTGGCTATGCGCTCAGAAGTTGCTCCTGGCTTCTTGGGGGACCATATGGGACGCCGGGGGATCGAACCGTGGTCCGTCCTAGGCTAGTGCAGGCACCTTACCTCCAGCGCCACCGCCCGGCCCCTATATTTACTTATTTCATTCCAGTTTTCAGTTTGTAAACCTAATTCTAGTCTTATGTCTTGAGTGGACATATCTGTAAGGTCCCCTAATACTAGGTGAGGACTTATTTGCCACTGCCTGTTGCCATACTCAGAATCCATTAAAACATGACATAGGGGCTGAAGAGAGTACAGCAGGAAGCGCGCTTGCTTTGCATTTAACTACCTGGGTTTAATTTCAGCACCACACATAATTCTCCAAACTCCACAGGAATGACACCAGAGCACAGAGACAATAAGTCTAGAGCACTGCTGGGTGTGGCCCCAAAATCTTTCCTAGAGGAAGGCACTCAGTGGGGCTCAGGACTTATTCCTGGCTCTGTGCTCTGGGATCACTCCTGGTGGAGATTGGGATCACCTTATGTGATATCTGGAATCAAACCCTGGTCTTCTGCTTTCAAAGGAAGTACCTTAATCTTTCTGCTATCTTCCCTGTCCCTAAATTTTATGTGTTATCAAGCATTTTATCCATAAATTTAAATTTCTAAAAGATAGAGAATATTGTTCCCAGACTTTCTTTATGTTTCTTTCTAGTCAATCCATACTTCTATATTCCCAGAAACAACCATTTTCTGAATTTCTTCTATAGATTAGTTTATCCTTTTCTCTAGTTTCCCATTATAGAAACATATAGCATGTTCTCTATAATGAAGGACTTTCTTTGTACAGCATGCTATTTTAGAGATTTATAGATGGAATTATAGCAACAATTTCTCCTTTTCTATTGCTGAGTGCTATTGTTCTTTGGTTAAATATAACAATTTACTCTTTTCCATGGGTTTCTTTGATTTCTATATTTTCCTTAACAATTTACTACTGTGTGTTTAGAGAGAAGTATGCCATGTAAAAACAGCCCCACATAAAATAATGTGCATTCATTTGTATGATTTTATTTAAATTATGTAAAATTAGATGCTTTTTCATCTTATTAGCAATTGCATTGGAAAATAGAAAATATGTCAAGTAAAAGAAGGGCTCTGTTTTGTATTTAAATTTTTTGTTTGTTTATCTTTGAGCCACACCCAGCAGCACTCAGGGATGATTCCTTGCTCTGACTCAGAAATTACTCCAGGCATGTTCAGGGGACTGTATATGATGCTGGGGATTGACCCAAGTCAGCTGTATTCAAGGCAAACACCTTATCGCTGTGCTATCACTCTGGCCCCTAAACGTTATTTCTTTTTTTGATATAATTTTTATTTTGACCACCTAAACGTTATTTCATATTACATAAATATGATATAGTTTGTAGACTCAATAAGCATTTTTCTCACTATAGACATCTCTCAATAACTATCTATACTCAATAAACATTTGCTATTAACAATATTAACAATAATATTAGCAATAGCTGTCTTTTCAAGAGTATTCAGCCAATTAAATAATAATTGAAGTTCTACAGGATTTCTAATCTTTTTTAGATACGAGGTTGATTTTTCAATACAATATAAATTGAATAAGTCTTCCTGATGCAATAATAAAGCATAACAGTGTACTTTGCATATGACATAAGTTGCCCCATCTGTTAAAATAGTTTTATTTTATTTTTATCTTTTTTTTTAGGTTTGGTTGGGATGTTCCAGTACTTCTCAGAAATTCCGAAGAAACACAGTTCAATGCAAGAATTTTCAAAAAGCAAATGAGACAAGTCACGAATCCTTTTGGTTTAGAGATCACTAACCCATCTTCAGCTTCAATTACAAGTTGGTGGCGATTTTCCAAAGATTTCTCTTCCTTTGTAGCCATTCTTGTATATATTCTTAGCCCTTTAATTTTCTTTTCTACTGTAAAGAAATTTTTTTTATTGAATGTTTATTTTGTTACAAGAGTTATGTTCCATACATACAAAGACTAACAATTCACAAACCTTGCTCTTATCAGTGAGTAATAGGGGTATCTGTATGAAAAGATTAAAGTGTCCTAGGCATTAATAGGAAGACATTGTTGTACAGTGTCTAATTATTGCTGGTTTTTAGTGCAGTGAACAGTGTCAGGATAATGTAGCATAAGCATAGTTGATGTAATTTTGCTACTCTTATGACAAACAACCATCTCTTAATGGAAATTTTGTTACTTGGGCATAAATAATATTGGCCTAAAATACTCATTTTGTAGAGGGCAATAATGGATGGTAGTTGTTTGTTTCTGTACTTGGAAAAATAAATGATCTGCAAGCCTTTCTTAAAAACTCAACAAAGTGAAGGGGAAAAAAATAGCTAAATGTGCTAAGGTGAGGAAGCATTGTTTAAGAAAGTCTTATAAAAGAATGTCATGAGTCCCTCTCTTATTTCTCTTATATTCCATCTTCCATGAACCCCCTTTCTTTTAAATAAAAATGATTTTTGAATGGTAAGTAGTTAATTGACCTCTTAGGATTAGAAACGATTTTAACTAGATTGAAGCAAGAACCAAAGCAAGGAGATAAAACAGACTAACAGGGACTGGAGAGATAGTATAACTAGGATACTCACTTTACATGTGGCCAATCTGAGTTCCATTTCTGGCATCCCATATGTTCAATCCTGAACACTGCCAGGAGTAATTCTGAGTGCTGAGCCAGAAGTAACTCCTGAACATGGCCAGGTATGGCCCCAAAACAAACAAACAAACAACTCCCCAAAAATAAACCAAAGTAGTTTGATGAACTAGAGAAGAGCTGTATCAAGAAGACTGGGGTCTGGGGGCCAGAGAGATAACACAATGGCAGGGCATTTGCCTTGCATGTAGTTGACCTAGGACGGACCTGGGTTCAATTCCTGGCATTCTATATGGTCCCTGAGCCTGCCAGAGCGATTTCTAAGTACAGAGCCAGGAGTAACCCCTGAAAGCTGCTGCCAAGTGTGGCCCCCAAAAACCGAAAAAGCAAAAACAAAAAACCCAAACAAAGAAGACTGGGGTCTTTCCTTGGGTTCTCCACAGATACTCCTGTTACTTTGAGAAATAGAGCCAAGGAATGAATTCAGGTTTGGGTTTATGGGCTTTGAAATGATTTTTTAAGAGTTAAGCAGAGATTTGGTAGGCAATATTTTAGAGTCAACTGTCATCAGTAAAGAGGATTTTTTACACTTGTCACATTTCTAATATTAAAAGTTTTTTTTTAAGCAATGTGGCTTACAAAAATGTTATTTGTAAGGTTTTATACTTGAAAATTCTAGCACTACATCCCAGTGTACCCACTCCTATCCCAATCTACATCCCCACTTTCCCCTATGGTGAGCTTCTAACTGGAAAAGATTTCTCAAATTCTGTTTCCTTTATGCATCATATATTTATTGTAGCACTATTCACAATAAATAAGACTGGAAACAGCCCAAGTATCCAAGAAAAGATGACTGAATAAAGCATTTATGATATAGGTACACAATGGGATACTACGCAGCTGTAAGAAAAGATGAAATCATGCTGAATAAAGTTACTTAGAGGGAGAGAGACAGATACAGAATAATCTCTCATATGCGGGATATAAAGAAACATGGTAAGGGAAAATATATGCCCAAAGGAAACATTTCTGTTAGCTAAACTTTCTGGGTTCTAAAACTTCCCAACTTTTTTTTTTTTATTTTACTAGATTCTCTTTTTTGTTGCATAGTTTGGCTTTTAAAAAGCAGATTGTATTTGCCTTCTCCTAGGCTGTTTCTTACTCCTTAAGTGGAACCAACTTATTCATGCCTGTGTTCTCCACTGATCTTTTCCTCCAAGGTCACTTTTTTTTTTTGGTTTTTGGGTCATACCTGGCAGCGTTCAGGGGTTATTCCTGGCTCAGAAATCACTCCAGGCAGGCTCGGGAGACCATATGGGATGACAGGATTCAAACCACCGTCCTTCTGCATGCAAAGCAAACACCCTACCTCCATGTTATCTCTCCAGCCCCAAAGTCACTTTTTATTCCACTTTTTTTCTATTCCACTTTTTTTTTTTATTCCACTTCCTACCTTCAGCTATCAGAAACTTCAGTAGATACTTTTCTGTCTTTCTCTTTTTTGGGAGTTGGGAGACATACCCAGCAGTGTTTGGGAGTTACTCCTGGTCTACACTCATGAATTACTCCTGGTGGTGCTTGGGGACCATGTGCATTGCCAGAGATTAGAACCAGGTGGACTGCATGCAAGGGAAGTTCCCTACCTATTGTACTATTATTTATCACTCTGTCCCCTCAAGGATACTTTTCAATCCTGAGTTCATGCCTCTCCAGAGTTGATTAGCTTTCCCTCCTAACAACACTTTGCTTCTGTGGCTGTTCTTTTTGTTTGTTTGTTTGTTTGTTTTTTGTTTTTTTTTTTGGGTCACACCCAGCGGTGCTCAGGGGTAACTCCTGGCTGTCTGCTCAGAAATAGCTCCTGGCAGGCACGGGGGACCATATGGGACACCGGGATTCGAACCAACCACCTTTGGTCCTGGATCGGCTGCTTACAAGGCAAATGCTGCTGTGCTATCTCTCCGAGCCCCTGTGGCTGTTCTTGTTTAAGTCATCTTCCTATTTCTAACTTCTAGAATCACTTGTCAAAAATCGGTGCATCTGGTCAAAGGTATTAACAAAATTTTTTTCTTCTTTCTGCACCATGTGGTGCTTAGGGCTTCTCCCTCACCTTCTCCCTCTCCTCTCTCACTGTACTCAGGAGTGACCTTTAGCTGTGTGTTTGGGAGTCCTTATGTGGTGCCAGGGATTTGTACCTGGGTCAGCTGTATGTAGGATTCAACACAATTCCTATGCTATCTCTCCAGCCCCTGGTATTATAGAACTTAAGTACATCTTGTTTCACAGAAGAAAAGTAAAAAATAACTTATCCTCTCTTGGTTGGAAAAACTTTTACCATGTTAATTGGTGAGAAAAAGGGTGTTTTTTTGTCCTCCAAACAGTAGCTTAGGTGTTCATTCTGACATGCTTCACTTGGGAAGACCAGTTTTTAAGATAGGACATAAAGAGCTAGGGGTTGGCTTTGTGGTAAATAGAATATTTTTCATGTGTGAGGCCCCAAGTACTATCTGAGCCCTGTTTTTCCTCTGTGAAGTAATTAATACAATTTTGAAAATTCAGAAAAAGTCAAATAGATGCATTGTGAATAAACAGATATTGTCTGCTTCTATGCTAGAAAGTGTCAGGAAGTGGGGGTGTGCTTTGTATTCAGTGGTAGAGCACTCACATGCAATGGTAAGGCCACTCTGTAAATACTAGAAACAAATGAAAAGATTACTATGAGGTAAATTGAGGCCTTTGAAATAATTCCCATTTGTCTCTTAATTATTTTCTGTTGGTCTTGTTTTTCCATTGCCTTTCATCAGGCTTTTCCCCCCTTCCCCTGGGGAGGGGCTTTGCTTGGATCTCAATAAATGAAAGGCAGGAGAGCTTGGGAGAGAGCTGCCATCTAGGCTTGTGGTTCCACGTGGTAGAGCGACTGGCTTGTGGGTGAACAGCTTGCAGTGTAAATTTTCTTGCCTGCTATAACATACTCCATATCTGTGTGGATTACTCATTGCGGGGATTTAATACGGACCAGCTTTTCCTATCCTTCCCAGATAGGGGCTATTGGATATCCCTTTCCCTTCTGAGAACTGTGGGATAACCAAACCTCAACCCAACTCCTAAAGAATGACTCATTACAGATTACTGTAAGTAGAATTTCTCTCAGCTATCTTCAATACTCTTAGATGCCAATCAACAATATAATTCCTAAGGCAAATAAAAATGCCTATCATTCATTTCCTTCCTTCTCCAGGGAGAAAAATGAGAAAGATTTTGATAATGACAAAGATAGGAATTGAATGCAGAATAAAGTTTGTTATTTCAAAATTTCAAAATTCATTTTTGAAAATGAAAAAAAGGTAGGAATTTAACTCAGAAAAATATTCACTTGTTAAAGTTGGGATGGTGAAATGGTGGGACATTGAATTAATATTTTAAACAATGATTGGGACATTCTTAAAAATTGATTTCATGTGACATATATCATTGAACAATACAGTCTTTTACACTGTTATATACTGGGCACATAGGGGAGAGAAAGGGAACATCTGAAGGCCAAATTTATTTGAAAATAGGGGCTAGAGCTATAACACAGTGAGTAGGGCCTTTGCTTTACACATGGCCGACCTGGGTTCGATCCCCATGCTGGTGTCCCCATATGGTGTCCCGAGCCTGTCAGGAGCAATTTCTCAGGGCAGAGCTAGGAGTAACCCCTGAGTCCTTCTGGGTATGGTCCAAAAACAACAACAACAACAACAACAACAACAACAACAACAACAGCAAAAGAGCAAAAATCAGTTTTAATCTTAGTGATTGAGTCCTCTTTCCAACTGCCTTTTTTCTTGTTATATAATAGTATATCATATTTGAATTTGTGATGGTCATATGTTCCCAAGAGATAAGCCATAATGAAATTGAAAGTGCTAAGCCTAATAGTTGAGTTGAGTTAATTTGGTTCAGGAACTGACTGTCCTTTTGTAAATAGCTTCCTTTTCATTTAATTAAATTTTGTTTTTTGAAATTATTTTTCTTTCCCATAAAAACAAACACAGAAAAAAATAACTCTCTTGTGAGAAACTAACCTCAGTAGGAGTAGGAAAAGTGACATACAGAATTTTAGAGAAATGTATGAGTTTTGGTTCCTATAGTTAGAGCAGCAATAAGGCCCGCGGTTTGAATCCCAGCATCCCATATGGTCCCCTGAGCCTCCCAGGAGCGATTTCTGAGCACAGAGCTAGTAGTAACCCAGTAACACCTGCGCACTGCCGGGTGGACCTCCCCCCCCCCCCCACCAAAAAAAAAAACCCGTCCACTCTCGGGGCCAGAACCATAGGACAGCAGGAAGGGCACTTAAGTTGCACAAGACCCAATAAAGTTTGATACTCAGTACCCCATATAGTTCTCAAGGTTCAGCCAGGAGTAGAGAGTACAGAGCAAGGAGTAATACCTGAGTACCTCTTGTGTGGACTCTAAACAAAGAAAACTCCACTGTCATTATCTAGCCTATCGATTTCCTAGTGTAGGAGTTCTTTCACGGGTATTCTTTCTTCAGAGAGGTTTGGGCCTTTTCTTCCCAATTGTTTTTCCTATATTAGTAACTTAGGATTTTGACTAGTTTTCCCCCCCTCTCAGTGTTTTGTAAGGTTATCTCTTACACTTCTTCTTTTTTTTTGGTTTTTGGTCACGCCCGGCAGCGCTCAGGGGTTACTCCTGGCTCTATGCTCAGAAATCGCTCCTGGCAGGCACAGGGGACCATATGGGATGCCGGGATTCAAACCACCGACCTTCTGCATGAAAGGCAAACACCCTTACCTCCATGCTATCTCTCCGGTTCCATCTCTTACACTTCTTTATTTGACTGTGATAGCTGGCAATGCTGGGCAGATTGCGGGAAATCACAGCCATGTTCCTTACTTCACTTGAATTCTGAGTTTTTTGGCTGGTGCCTACATTTTAGTTCTGTTAATATATTGGTTGAAGATGGCATTGTGTATGCACAGAGTTTTTGAAGATAATGAAAATGTAAAAATGGGAACTCTCTTTGCAAAAGAAGAGGGTAAAATAAAATTGTTTATAGATGGGCACATTGAACTTTTGTTTTTCGTTCACACTCAATTGTATTCAGGACTTACTACTGGCTCTGTGCTCAAGGATCACTCCTGATGGAGCTCAGGGGACCATATGAACCCACGTTGGCCATGTGTATAGCAGTGAACTTGAAATAGTCATTTGAGAGTCTGTTTAATTTCCTGTCGTCAGTATTCTCTGATACTTTCCCCCATTTTAATTAGTACATAATGTCTAGAGTTCTTTACACAATTAGGAATTACTGAAACTGTGATTCTTTTTTAAAAGTAGATAGTTTTGTTATATAAGTTGAGTTTATAGATCTACCCTTTCATTTGTTTAGCATAGACATATAGATATAAAAAATTAGATGTCTTTTCCCCTGAGATGAAAAACAGCATATTATAAACTGTTCTTCATCTTGCTTCCTCCCCATTTAAAAGTATATTCTAAAGATATAGTGCATCAGATATTTTGACACACTCAATTTTTTAAGAGCTCTATAATATATATATATATATAATATATAATACAATGGTAGATTCTACATTTTATTCTTATAATCCTTTGATGATGGACTTTGGGTAGGTAATGACATTTTTTAAAATATTTGCTACTAGTATATATCTTTTAACATTTTTCTCATTTTTGTGAGAAATTCAGTAATATTAATAATCATTTTTCAGGCTCCTTTTTTTCTTTTTCCACTTAAAAAGTGTTTTTTCCCTGTTTTCACCTTACCTATCAACAATTTCCTTACCTTGCATAGACTAATTCAACAGTGACATAGAGAAAAAAGTATTTGATTTTTTGATACATATTTCAAATATATGTTAATGGGTAGTTTTCTTCAGCTATTTAATAGCTCATTAAAATAGTTAATTGAATTTTGCATTCTTAGGTTAATACCTAATGATTAGAATTGTATAAAAACTTGAAATAAAATTCTGCTCCAATTATCTAGGCCTTTATTGCTAATTAAAATTACCTTATGTCACTGCTATTCCATCTCTCTCAATTCTGTATATGCTATTGAACACTGAGAAGGAAAGTGGCAGATATGACTTTGCTAAAGCAGTCTGTGTAGTTTTCTCAACCTATGGGTTGAGAGAGCAAGTCTATAGAGCAGGAAACTCTAACTGGGAATGTTCCTTTTAGTCTGCTGGTATTCTATTTATTGTATTTTCACTGCAACAGTCTGAGAGAGTAGATATGGCTCTCTTGAACTTAATGTCACTACAGATGTCATCTGGGGGAAAAATCATAGATGATCTGTATTAAGTCTATGTATGCTAAATGAATAAGCAAAGTATATTATTTGTATGTCCATTTACAGTTTATGTAATTTATTCAAATTATCCATCCACTTGATATAATTTACTCAAAATTTAATTTTTAACATATAAATAAGGCTGTTAAAACAATAAAGGCTATTAATGGCTGGCTGTTAAATTGTTTTGTACTTCCACCTATTTCCTCAGAATATATGGCATATTGCATGGTGGACAATATTGTGAACAATAGTGTAAATTGCTGTTAGTAAATTTTGATTATTTTTCTGTTTCTTTAAATTTTATTTTATTGAAACCATTGTGATCTATAAAGTCCTTCAGAGTTAAATTTCAGATATACAGTGAATCAGGGCCATTCCCACCACCAGTTTTGACTTCCCTACACCAGTGATCACAGAGTGCATCCTTTGTTATGACCCTCTGCCCCCAAGTCCTGCCAATATAACAGGCCCATTTAAGTTTAGATTGTTAAGTTTGGATTTCTTGATTTTATTGTAGTTGACTTTGGCTTGGATATTTAGTTCTGTTCTTATATTTTCCCCACCAATGCCTCTGAGACCACTTGGCGCCTGGCCTAATCCTTTCTTTTTTCCTTTCTTCTTAGTTTTATAGAAAAAAAATACAGAAATATGTAGGAAAAAACCAAAGTAATCCATGTCCTAAGGTTCTATGAAAAAGGCAGGAGTCCCTATTTAAAAGATAAAAAGAGGGCCCGGAGAGATAGCACAGTGGTGTTTGCCTTGCAAGCAGCCGATCCAGGACCAAAGGTGGTTGGTTCAAATCCCGGTGTCCCGTATGGTCCCCCGTGCCTGCCAGGAGCTATTTCTGAGCAGACAGCCAGGAGTAACCCCTGAGCACTGCCGGGTGTGGCCCAAAAACCAAAAAAAAAAAAAAGATAAAAAGAAAAAATTAAGAAAAAAGAGAAAGCAGGGCCGGGCGGTGGCGCTAAAGGTAAGGTGCCTGCCTTACTTGCGCTAGCCTTGGACGGACCGCGGTTCGATCCCCCGGTGTCCCATATGGTCCCCCAAGCCAGGAGCAACTTCTGAGCACATAGCCAGGAGTAACCCCTGAGCGTTACCGGGTGTGGCCCAAAAACCAAAAAAAAAAAAAAAAAAAAAGAAAAAAGAGAAAACAAGCAAACAAAAAAAGGGTGTGTGTGTGTGGCAGGTTTTCCTTCCTTCCTTCCTTCCTTCCTTCCTTCCTTCCTTCCTTCCTTCCTTCCTTCCTTCCTTCCTTCCTTCCTTCCTTCCTTCCTTCCTTCCTTCCTTCCTTCCTTCCTTCCTTCCTTCCTTCCCTTTTCTTTTCTTTTTCTTTTTTGCATAGGCACAACAAAAGTTGGAGAAAGTGGAAAGGAAAACATTAGGCCTAAAAACCAAGACCCTACTCATGAAGCATCCTGCCATAAGACCAACTACAGGCTCTGGGCATACTAAGTTGCCTAACCCCAAAGTTTTCCTTTGCAATTCCAGTAAAAATTCTTCTCAATCACAGTTGTTGCAGTCAGGTTTCTGTAATTAGAGATCTGGGTTTTGCACAGATCCTATGTCCAATGTCAGGGTATCATGGAGCGTGTTCTTTTTTTATTTCACCATTAGGTGGTGGTACAGGAAACCTTACCCTAAAAGCAAATTGTTGCTGTTTCTAAGTTGTTGAGATGTCATATGATCCCACTCTGGAACAAGTCTGTGCCAGGGCAGCATTGGGGCCTTCCCCAGTAGAAGTCTGATTCCTGGTGCTGGTGGAGAAAACCATGCAGGTTTCATAGATGGGATCCAAGATTCGAGGGTTGAAGCCTAAGCCAAGTCACTTTGACAAATACTCAGGTGAAAGTTCCCACTGCAATTTAAAATATATGAGTTCCTATCCCTGTTAGATAAGAACTTGTTTCCACATGAAAGATTTTCCCATTTTAATGTGCCTACGCAAAAAGGAACAATGCCATATGATACTACTGGTGCATATGGGGGTAAAAATAACAAGTTAAATAATCCTTATAACTTGGTTCTAACATGAACTCAGAACCTAAGAGAAACTTATCAGAATTTCCTACTAAACAGATCCAAAAAAAGGAATAGGGAAAACTACCACTACATAAAGAAACAGACAATAAGAATTATACCTATTAAGGACATACATCTAAAGAAATATATGAAGAAAATATACATATCCCCTTTAAGTCTTTTGAAATAGTCTTGGGTGGGGAGCACAGTTTAAGCCTGGGACATGATCTTGTGGTGTCTGAAAAACGACTTCCTGCAGTCATGGATCAGGAAATATCCTCAAGCTGGGGTTTCTCAAAAGCTGAGTCAGGTAGACAGGGGAGATGGGAGGAAAGGGACTGCCAAGAGCAAATAAGCAGCAGCAGAGGTGGCAGCTGAGGCAAGGTGAGCTGTGAATCTGTCTTTTTGCTTTGGGAGCTGGTTGATAGCAAGTTGGGGTGAGAAAACATTCTGGCTCCTGAGGAGTTAAGAACTGAGGGTAATAAGGATTAAAAAGGGAGAAATAATAGATGGGGGGTGAGAGTGAAGGAATAGAAAAAGTTTTGTTAGTGGTAAGCAGGGGGTTTGGAGAAGGGTTATATATAACAGGAAAGGACTATATACAAATAGACATTAGTAATTACAGACGGACACTAGACAGATATAGAAGTGGCCAACACATTCACTCATCCACACATATAGCAGACACTGAGGATTAATCCATAGTTTGAAGTTGAAAAACTGACCCAGGTGGAATAGTCAGAATGCTTAAAAATATGAAGCCAGCAAGTCAGATGTAAAAGTTTTCCATTTTCTACGCAAATCATCATTGCTGAGAGTAAAATTTACTGAAGAAAGACTTCCTGGTTTAGATTGTGCATAGAGCATTCTTAAAACAATCATAATTTTCAAGTCTAGAATACTAAGCAATATGGTAATGAGCACTGTAAGAGGGTTCTCCACATGAAGTATCATCTAGCGGGTCTTGAGCAAAAATTCAGTTATTTTTCTAATGTTTTCTATTCCCTCGAGCATTTTGTGACCCTCAGGGGTTTTGGATATCTACTTTTAGAGACAGCTTCACTATTGTAGTTAGGATCATATGTACTTGGTTTACTTTTGTTTTGTGTTGGGTCTATATCTGAGGGTGCTCAGGGATTATTCCTCTGTACTCAGGGATCACTCCTAATGAGGCTCAGGGTGTGGGGAATTGAACCTAGTTTGATCACATGTAAGGCAAGCAAATACCCTACCCACTATACTTTCTCTCTCTAGCCTATAGTTTTCAATCTTTTTATACCTGCATTTTGGCACCAGTTTGTGTGAGTCAGTAGTTGAAAATCTTAGCTATAAACTAAACAGGTAGAATATGGTTTCCTTCTTCTTTCATCTATGAACTGGCACCTATCCATAGCAGTTTTCAACCATTGATCCAAACACCAGAATTAAAAAAACAAAACAAAACAAAACAAAAAACCTGTGTGGGAAAAAATATTGAAGTCACACAACACAAAATAAATGGACTATTTATGAGCTTACATGTGTAGTTAATAAGAAAAGTTTATGAATCATAATTCAGAATTGTGTAGACTTTGAGGTGTTGATTTTACTTTGTCTTACAAGGATGATCTTTCATTTATAGACCCTTTTAACCACTGTGTTATCATAGCCAGCATCCAAAAAGAATCCTTTGCTATTTTCTGTACATAGTTACATTAAGGAGTTTTCTTGTTTTCTACAGCTGGCATAACTTTGACAATAGACTGCCTTGAAAATTGCCTCCTGACGGGCTACTGGGGCTGCAGTATTCAAAAATTAAATGAAGCTTTCCAGAAGCATGCTCACTGCTTTCGAATAAGCACTCCCCAGGCATTAGAAGATGCTCTGTATAGTGAATATCTCTACCAAGAGCAGTATTTGTATCCTTTGATCTGACATATCCATTAGCATATGAACATTTTGAACACTTAGACTTCATAAATAAGATAACATTTTGATCAATTATTATGGATCACCTTTGGCATGTTACCATAATTTTTCTAGTGGGAATTTACCTTTACATTTTCAAAAAAAAAGTATTAAGAAGGACAGCAAAGAAGAAATTTATTGCCAGCTACCCAAAGATACAAACATTGAAGACTTTGGGACAGTGCCCAGATCACGTTATCCATTGGTTGCTCTGTTGACCTCTGATGAGGATAATCGAGAAATTTATGATATTGTAAGTCTTTTTCTTCATTGTTATTGTTTTTAGTTTTTGGGCCACACCTGGTGATGCTCAGGGGTTACTCCTGGCTATGCGCTCAGAAGTCACTCCTGACTTGGGGAACCATATAGGATGTTGGGGGATCGAAACACGGTCCATCCTAGGCTAGAGTGGGCAAGGCAGATGCCTTACTGCTTGCGCCACCACTCTGGCCCCGCATTTTTAGGTTATATATATTTATAATATTTACTTGACAAGCATTTCTGTGAACTAATATGGTGTTCACTTTTTAATCTTAGGTTTCCATGGTGTCAGTGATTCATATTCCCGATAAGACTTGTAAACTTCCCTGCAGAATATTGTACCAATATTTGCTCCTTGCTCAAGGTCAATTTTATGATCTTAAGGTGAGTCTTAATCATGTAGTCTCATTTCTGTCCCCTGTTTGCATTACTTCGAGAATATGTTTATGATTAATAAAGGGAGTCTGCTATTTTCCAGTTAGTGATAGTCGCTCAGTTGATTTATTGGGATAAAACTCACTGATACATTTTGAACTCCTCTTATAACTTAGAGAATTAAATTAAAGATTTAAAGAATGATTACTATTTATTATTCAGTTGAAATTGGTTTCTTTGCTTTTCAGCAACTCTTCATGTCTGCAAATAATTATTCCACTCCTGCCAGCAGTTCCTCTTCAGAAGAAATGAGCACAGAACAAAATTTGTTGGAAAGGGCTGGACTGTCTGAAAGTGAAGTGGAGCCTCCAGAGGGGAATAGCAAGGACTGTGTGGTCTGCCAGAATGGACCTGTGAACTGGGTGCTTTTGCCATGTAGACACACATGCTTGTGTGATGGTTGTGTGAAGTACTTCCAGCAGTGCCCAATGTGTAGGCAGTTTGTTCAGGAGTCATTTGCACTCCACAATTAAAAGGAACAAGACAGAATCAAACCGAATACTCTTTGAGGATATTACAACTGAAAAGTACATTTCTCCTGAGGATGCAGAAATGTGTGTTTTTGGACTTTATCATGGCATGGAATCTACCATATTGACTATCAGAGAAAAATCTATTTTAGCTTCTTGTTTGTATGGTACATGGGTGATGAAAATTAATCCCTAATATTGGAATACCATCTGTGTTACTACATAAAGAATTCATGAAACTCTTGAGAAGAATGTAAACGTTTGGTCTTTTATCAGCTAAAAGAATTTCATTTAATGCTGATTAGGAAAATTCTGAAAAGCAACTTACCTAAAATTTAACATAGTAAAAGTTAGAAGGTTTCTGAATGCTTCTCTTTAGGAATAATCTGGAGTGTCATTGGGGAGGGGTGGATGGAATTCTTTCATTAAGTAATTGGATGTTTGCCAGCTTACAGTGGAGGTGGAGAGGATTCTTTTTTGGGCATGTGTGGGGGTGTCACATCTGGTGGTAGTGTAACATTCGGCTTACTACTGGCTTTGGATTCAGGGATCACTCCTGGCAGACTTGGAGGATCAGATATGATGCTGGGGATGGAATACATTTTCGCTACCTGGAAGGCAAATGTCCCACTTACACTACTATCATTCCGATCCTAACAAGGATTTTTAACTTTAATTTTTTCCCTGAAATAACAATCTGATAAATATCATTTATTTGGGTTTTAATTTTCTGTATGATCACTGTCTTAAGATACAAATCTAAGTCTTAAATTTTAATAGAGCTTAAATTATAAAACAAGGTCTAATTTTAGACTCTTCTCAGTCAGTCAGTGTATCATAGGTTAAATTGATACTCATGTCAAGGAGCAGATTAACTACAAAGTGGATAATAAACATGTTATTAAATAATTAAATGTATTGTCAAATAGTTAGATTAGTAGAATATGTTTGCTGGAGACAAATCTGTGAGTCTCAGTATTTTTTCTTAGTTTTCCTCTTTCCCATTGAATTAACCCAAAATTGGGAGAGTAGGGTGTGATTTGGAGTCAGAAAAATCATTAGAAGACACAACTATGGGGCCGGAGAGATAGCACAGCGGCGTTTGCCTTGCAAGCAACCGATCCAGGACCTAAGGTGGTTGGTTCGAATCCCAGCGTCCCCTATGGTCCCCTATGCCTGCCAGGAGCAATTTCTGAGCAGATAGCCAGAAGTAACCCTGGAGTGCCACCGGGTGTGGCCCAAAAAACATTTAAAAAAAAAAAGACACAACTGTTTGGCTGGAGATTTTGGCCAGTGGTAGGAACATGCCTTGTGCTCTAGGTTCAATCCCTGAAACTGAACAAACAAAAAATATTTATTTCTAGTGTGTTTTTAAGCCAAATAAAGACTATATCTTTCTGACAGAAGTCACTTTGTTCATCTTAATTATATCCGCATAAGATCAAAGGATCCTAGTAGGCAAAATGTTCCCTACTCTTTCCAACATGACTAAAAAGAAAAAAGTAAATCAGAGCTTCTTGTATCTTTAAGGAAAATCACCCTTAATTCATTAAGAAATAAGATCATGGCAATTAAACCCTTTATGTCCTGTTTATATTAAGAGTAATGACTTGTCATTACTTGTATGAGTGTTTTTACACTTAGTATGAGTGTTTTTACATAGCAATGTGTCTGGAAACAGTTCCCAAATCTAAACCAATTTCTACTGCAGCCAGCCAGAAGTGGTTAACAGTTTACCTTGGAAACTCATTTTGTGGTCCATCCCAGCCTTCCTGTCTCTCCCTATGTTTTTTTCTCATCTGAGATATATTGCACTGACAATATTGGTGGGTTTTTTTTTTTGAGGGGGGTCACTCCCAGTGACACTCAGGGGTTACCCCTGGCTATGTACTCAGAAATCGCCCCTGGCTTGGGGAACCATATGGGACACCAAGGGATTGAATAGTGGTCCTTCCTAGGTTAGCACGTGCAAGACAAATGCCCTACTACCTGCACCACCGCTCCAGCCCCCACTATTGGCTTTTTAAACTTGATGATTATATATATATATATATATATATATATATATATATATACTTATATATATGAATAGCAAAATTGATCATTTTAGTCATTTAAAAAATGGAGGTGCTGTCACCTAATTAGTGCCTTGAGGACCAGAGGTACCTCCAGTGACATTTGATCAGATGGTACAATCATTACTCAGATGCTGGGAGATACCAGGGCCAGCTTGGTAATGCTTAGGGTGGCCAGGAATACATCTGGTGATGTTTGGGGTGGGGAGCTATGTGATACCAGGAATCAAATTTGGGTTATTATGCATATAAGTCACATCTCCTTGACTTTTTTGTTTTTGTTTTTGTTTTTGGGTCACACTCGGCAGTGCTCAGGGGTTACTCCTGGCTCTACACTCAGAAATTGCCCCTGGCAGGCATGGGCGACCCATATGGGATGCCAGAATTCGAACCACTGTCCTTCTGCATGCAAGGCAAATGCTTTGCCTCCATGCTATCTCTGGCCCATGACTTCTTGACTGTACTACGTCCCTGGTTCTATTTTTACTATCCTTAAATTATAATTTAGTTGACATTGTAGTAGCCATCATCTCTATCTTCAATAATTTTTTATTATCCCAAACTAAAATTCCATGCCTATGAAATAGTAATTCTCCATTCTCCTTCCCATCAACCCTCAGTAAATACCATTCTACTTTCTACCTCTATGAATCCGATAAGGTTCTTCTATTAAGTTCTTCATTTTGTCTCTGGATTATTTCTCAGAATGTTTTGAAGATTCATCCATGCTGGAGCTTGTATCAGAATCTCTTTTGCAAGGATGAGTGATGGTCTATTGTGTTTACATAAATCTGCACACAATTTGTTTATTCATTCACTTTTCACTTTACACAGCTAAAGATGTCTTGTAGTTCGTTCCTTTTGTTGCAGCTGAAGTATTTTGTTTTCCTGTCCTTGGTCATAATATGAGGAATTTTGTAGTTTAATCAAATAAAAAAGAAGCACACCAATTTCTAGAAGTTTAGTCAGAATTTGCCAATGTCAATGAATATGTGACATTTTGTAAAAACATTTATAAAAAGCATTTTATTTTAGTGGATTATTAGATAAAACATTTGGTAATATAATTTAGTTGTACTCTATTTAAGTCCTAGCCAGGGCAACAGAGCTGTCAAGTGACTGACCATCTTCAGAAACCTCTTCTTCTTGGTGCTTCTAAAAGTTCTTAATTGTCTAGGGCTGGAGCAGTGGCGCAAGTGGTAAGGCATCTGCCTTGCTGGTGCTAGCCTAGGACAGACCGTGGTTCGATCCCCCGGCATCCCATATGATTCCCCAAGCCAGGAGTGATTTCTGAGCACATATCCAGGAGTAACCCCTGAGCATCACCAGGTGTGGCCCAAAAACCAAAAAGAAAAAAAAAAAAGTTCTTGTCTGCTATACTGGTGGAAGAGCTTAAAAACCATTACTTTGGTATTTAACACAAGTTGCTAAATTGTCTCTCATGAAGCTAGTCTTCTCTAAGCCTTCCCATTTGTTGTGGAGTGGAATGGAGAATTTGTTTTGACTTATGAAAACTTAAATATCAACATAGTAAACTTGGATTTTAGACAGGGTAGCAGGACATGACATAAACCACTGTACTCAGTAATTTAGCCTGCCTCATTTAGTCCCTCTTCCTCTGGAGAGTTCCCTCGCTCCACCTCCCATATTTTGAACACAATCTTTCTTGATGGTCTCCTTTGAAGCACAGAAGTTTTATATTTTGCTAAATTCAATTTACACCCTTTTTCTTCTGTTACTTTTGCTGTTTTACTGTCATTTTAAAAGACTGCCTAACTTAGGTCACAAAAATTTTCTCCTCTATTAACTTCTAATAATTTTATTATTATGGACTAAGATAAACTTTGCATGGTAAGAAGAAGAAGGGATCAACTTGATATTCATGTGGAAATCCTCAGAAAACATTAGCAATCTATTCAGCAATACATTAAAATAATTGTACGTTATCATCAAGTGAAATTTTTTCAGATATGTAAGGATGGTTTAATATGCTAATGGACTATACCATATTAACAAAAGGAAAATTGTTTCAATAGATTGTAGAACAGGTACTAGGCAAGATTCAATATTCATTCATGATTAAAACTCCCAATAAGCTAAATATAAGGGAAACGAACCTCAATTTAGTAAAGGCCATATTTGATACATTTGGAGCTTTCTCATTGACTGGGCACTCAGGGACCACTTCTGGCAGTGCTTGTGGGACCTTATATGATGCTGGGAATCAAGTCCTGGTCAGCCATATACAAGGTAGCCTTACCTGCTGTTCTCTCTCTCTCCCTCCCTCCCTCTCTCTCTCTCTCTCTCTCCTCTCTCTCTCTCTCTCTCTCTCTCTCTCTCTCTCTCTCTCTCTCTCTCTCTCTCTCTCTCTCTCTCTCTCTCTCTCTCTGTCTCTGATACCCAAGTAGTTTTTCTTCTAGTAGTAAAATGCTGACCATCTTATGAAGCTGCAGACTGGCAAGGAGAACAATCTGCAGAACACTTCTTCCCTGTGGCAGTTGCTGCCTCTGCCCAGCATATCGAGCCTATGTTGCTAGCCTGGGAAAAGATGAACATTCAAAACTCAAAGTACAGTTTCTACTGAATATGTATCATGTTCAGACCACTCCAAAGTTGAAAGATCATGAGTAAGTCAGGGACTATTTTTATCTCCCTGAATTTAAAATAACCTGTATATGTTGTTCTCCCTGCCTCACTAATATCTAATTGCCACGCAGGTCCTGGTTTTGACCATTTTCTCTGGGTATCCCCCTGTCCATTCCAGGATTTTTCACCCCTGGGAGCCCCATCCTCATTCCAGTCTCAGATAGGCTCCATCCGTGTGCTTCAAAAACATACTTTGCTTAAGCCCATCTTAGTACTTAATGTTTTGTGTGCTATTTGCCTGCCTCTGTGTTTCTCTCTTTTTAATAATATATTTATTATGTATTCATATATTTATTTAAACACAATGATTACAAACATGTTTGTAGTTGGGGCTCAGTTATAAAAAATGAACACTCCCCCCCTTCACCAGTGCAACCTTCCACCACCAATGCCATCAGGAAAATTGAAGTCATGAAATTTTCCTATACATGGATGGACTTGGAAACTATTATGCTGAGTGAAATAAGTCAGAGGGAGAGAGATAGACACAAAATAGTCTCACTCATCTATGAGTTTTAAGAAAAATAGAAGGCATTATTGTAATAACACCCAGAGACAATAGAGATCAGGGCTGAAAGTATGGAGCGGACCACAATATGAAGCCTACCACAAAGTGTGATGAGTGCAGTTAGAGAAATAACTACACTAACAACTATTATGACAACTGGGAGCATTGTTTCTGTGTTTCTCAATGGACCATCAGCTGATAGGACAGTGAGTGACTTGTTTATATGTATATTCCCATTGCCTTGTACAGTTTGCCAAATATTTATTGAATGAAATGAATTGATTTTTTTTTTGGTTTGGGCCACACCCAGAGGGGTTCTGTGCTCAGATATCACTCCTGGCAGGCTTAGGGGACCATATGGGATGCTAAGGATCAAATCCGAGTCCATCCCTAGTTGGCTGCATACAAGGCAAATACCCTACTGCTGTGCTATCACTCCGGCCCCTAAATTAAATTTTTTTGTTTTGTTTTAGTTTTTGGGTGCTCAGAGTTTATTCCTGGCAGGCTGGGGATCAAGCCTGTGTTAGCTGTATGCAAGGCAAGCATCCTACGCACCTATTGTTCTGCCTTTAAAATGAATTAATCTTTAAGCATTTCGAATAACTTAAACTGTTTTTCATTTTTAGTCCACAATTGGTGGGGTTCAGGGCTTACTCTTGGCTCTATACTCATGGATCATTCTTAGTGGCAGGCTCTGTGGACCATATTGGGCATCAGAGATGGAACCTGGGTCAGCACATTAGAAGATAAGCACCTTTTGCTTTGTACTATCTCTCTGGCCTGACATACAATGATTTTAAAAAGAGTTTATAATAAGGTTTGCATTTGAGACATTATTAGAATTGGAAATGACTTGAAGCAATTAGCAATCTATTGAAATGAGACAATACTGTCACATCTTTATTATTACCTAAGTAATAAATTAAAATTTATTAGTACTGTATTAGCTATATGACAATAACTTCTCAATAAATGCAAATTTTGGAAGAATGGCTTAGAGTCGTGTTTCTCAACCAGAAACCTATATCCCCTGTGGGCTCTCAAAGGAGGCACAGGTGAAAATTATCTAAAATAGGGGTCACAAAATGAGAATAAGTGGCTACAGGAGTTATACAGTGTTTGAAGGGGGCCATGGTTGGAAAGAGCTGAGAAATCCTGGTTTAAAGTTTGGTAAAGAAGGACCATAGAGATAGCACAGTAGGTAAGGCATTTGCCTTGCATGTAGCTGTAGCAGCCATGACCTTGATTCAAATTCCTGACATTAAATATGGTTCCCTACACACCACTAGGAGCACCACTCCTCGGCATAGAGTCAGGAAAAGCTCCTGAGAGCCACTGGGTATGACCCTAAAATCCAAAGCTTATACCTTCTCCCATTAAAAAAATTTTTAGCGAAGGCAAAAGGAGAGAAAGCCAGGTTAAGATGGCATTACAGTAACCCATTTTAGAAACAATATGACCTACGGACAATTTTTTTTTATCATGGAGATTAGGACACTAGAATTACCCTTATGTTCCTGGCTTGTTAAAGAAAATAAAACCCCAGTGAACTGGAAGCACATGCCTGCATTTCCCATCAGATTGTCTTTCTTATAATTGTACCCTTAGAATAACCATACATTCATTTAGTAAACACTTAGGTCTTTTTTGAGGTAATTGCTATGTTTGATGCTTGAGATACTCCAGGTCTTTGGCCTTGTCTTACCTTAGATGGGTGGGAAAATTTGCAATAAATAGCACACAACAAAAGATGATACAGTTTATGGTGTATAGTCTAAGGTAAACAATTTAGGAGGTAATTGTAGATCGAATCAAGTCAGAGAAGATCTCTCTGAAAGCTTAGAGCTGAGCTAGGCCTCTGAAGGAGTCTGATTTGACAAAAGAAATATGTTGGGTGGAAGGAACAGAGAGTACAATAGCCTCAAATGCAAAAGAGCTTTTTTTGAGAGCTAATATAGGAAAGATAGAGAAAAGGACAATGTGAATGGAAGAGACTAAATAAGGAGTGGGGTTGGTGGAGCTAGAAAGAGAGCAGGAGTGTGCAGTAGAAAGACATCAGAGAGATAAAAGCTTACTTATTTGAGTTGCATGTTTGGGGGGAGTCTGTGTGTATATATAAGTGTGCAAGTGCATGCTTGCACACATGTGTGTGCTAAGGATGGAGCCCAGGTCCTCCACAGGAACAGCATGTGCTCTAGAACTAAACCACATATCTGACTCTAAGCTGTACTTTTGAAAACCTGAAGGAAAATGCATTTGAGAAGGGAGTAGAACAGAATCACGTTTTAGATATTTTAAATTGGTGATGTGATATTCAATCTGCCTTAGTTATGTTATGTTGGACTTCCAGGCATTTAATCTCTTCTATCTTTTTTTTTTTTTTTAATTTTTGGACCACACCTTGTGACACTCAGCCATATGCTGAACTCCTGGCTATGTGCTCAGAAATCGCTCCTGCCTTGGGGAACCATAGAGATGCCGAGTATCGAACCAAGGTCGGTCCTGGATCGGCTGCATGCAAGGCAAACGTCCTACTGCTGTGCTATCACTCCAGCCCATAATTTCTCTCACATATATTCTTTAGCTCTGGAAGTTTCTCTTTAATGATGTTCTTGACCATTGATTCTTCCTGGAAATTTTCTTCCTGGGTCTCTGGGACTCCACTGATTCTTAAGTTGTTTCTGTTGAACTTATCATAGACTTCTATTTTCATCTGTTCCCATTCTTTGACTAATTTTTCCATTGTCTGTTTATTTGCTTTAAGTTTTTTTTTCCAATCTCTCCTGCTGTATGGAATTATTATTTATCTCATCTTCCACAGCACCAAGTCTATTCTCAGCTTCTGATACCCTGTCCCAGAGCTTATCCATTTTGTCATTCACTTTGTTTACTGAGTTTTTCAGGCCTGTTAGTTGACATGTTATTTCAGTTTGGAGTTTTGTGATTTCTGTCTTCATATTTTCTTGGTTCTTATTAGTGTTCTGTTCAACTCGATCCACAGTTTCTTTGAGTTCGTTGAGCATCTTCCATATTGCTAGTCTAAAGTCCTTATCTGAGAGGTTGATTAGTTGGTTGGTCATTATCTGGTCCTCAGAATTGTCATCTTCATTCTCTATGTCTGATGCTGATCTGCGTTGTTTTCCCATTGTCACACTTGTATTGTGGGTTTTTCTATGTGTTGTGGTGGTATTCATTGGCTAAATAATGCAGGCAGCACACTCCTCTGGCTCCGCTTATGATAGGTCGACTTGCCTCCAAGGGAGGGGAGTCCTCCGTGGATGAAGCCTCACATAGGATCAAATCTTAGGCCCGAGCACGCAGCAGAGAAGACAGTCTGGAGAGAAGGGCTGGGCTTCAGTGATCAAGCACAGTTCTTAGTGTGATTTTTTCTTCTTCTTGCGATGGTGTTCTTTTCTTAGAAAGAGCTCACCGCCGCGTAGCGAAGCGGAGCCAAAGTGCTCTGCTGGAGTCTCTTTTCGGCCCACTCCCAAGAGGTTCACGCAACAGGATAGTATACAGACACACACAGGCAGCACTCACAATTTTTCACAGTCGGGCCCCACTGGGCAGGCGTAGTTTCATCCCATAATTTCTCTTATCTTTATCTTAACTAAGTTCTATAGACATTCTGCAGATCCACACCAGATTTGGACAGAGTCAATTTTGAAGTTAGGAGGAGGAAGGGGACCTACTAAATTCTTTCTATGCTGGGGGGTAGTTTTCTATTACCAGTGATCAACTGATTACTTCTCAGCTCCAAAACCATCAATCTGTGCTCTGTTTTGTGACTGGGGTAGGAATCTGAAAACCACATGGACACTGTGCCAGCTGAGTCCCAGTAAGGCTTGACAAGTCAGTGCAACAGAGGAAGTAGGAGGAAGAAAGGATCTGCTCCTTACTGTTGATTCACTGTTTGTTTCTAACTTCTGTATCACTGTCCTTTCCTCTTTACCTAGACAGTGGAAGTTGATTCCAGGAATAGTGGTGGAATCCAGATAGTATGACTTGGCTTCCCCATAACAAATATAGGTTCAATTAGGAAGTTTTTCATGATTTTTGTACTACTCTTGAGTCTACCCCATTATTTCCCAAAATATATCCCAGTCAACAAGTTCTGTGAAGAGTGGGTTCTGAGCTCAAGGAGGGTCCAATATACACTGTACTCTCTAGAGAAGGTTCAATGAACATCAAAATAATAATTTGAAATTTTTTGCATTAGAAGTTTCAAAGATAACAGGCCAGTTGCTCATAGATTTCCAGACTGGGAAGCATAACAAGGATGTGGAAAATATGGAATTAATCATTAATGGAATGTCTCCTATGTACAACAACAGTGCCTGGTAGAAGAAAGTTGTTGATAACAATAATTATGGAATATGCTTAATATACAGAAATGGGTTTTAAAAAATGTGTTTGGGCTAATACCACAGGAATAAAACAGTGGATGGGTGTTTTCCTTGCATGTGACTAACCTAAATTTAATCTTTGGCACCACATCTGGCCTCTTAGGCACTGCTAGGAATGATCCCTGAGCACAGAGCTAGGAGTAATCCCTGAGCACCACCTTTTGTCTCAAAACAAACAATAAATAAAAACAAAAACATTTGGTAAATAAAATCTATTGTTTAGTTATGGAAATATATTTGCATATTAAATTTTTTGTTTCTTAAAGCATACTGGCACATTTTCTTTGCACTTTGAGTTCATTAAGGTTGGAAAATAATTTTTATTTTTTCATATTCCAATCAATAAAATAATAAATAATAAATTAATAAAATAAAACCAGATACTATCTATGTTCATATAAACATAATGCCTTTTCCATGCTGTGAAAATGACAACTTAATTAAGGCTGAAATTATTCCATAGCATATATACACAATATCCTTTCCATCATCCACTGATAGGTATTTAGATTATTTCCATATCTTGACTATATAAATGCTGAAATATATTTTAAATTTCTAAATCAATAAGATCAGAATAAAGAGTTGATGATGCCTGGGATGAGTACGTTTTACTTTTTTTTTTTAATCCTGTGCCAATTTGAGATAAGTTGCCTTTCTAAGTTCTTAATTTTGGAATCTTGACCTATATAAATCCTGTAAATAAAAGTAATTTTGAAATGTTAAATCTTCTCACTATATTATTTTAAAATTTATCTGTGATGTGTTATTAAATATTTTGCTATAAAACCTCTAATTAATATTTCACACATTTGCTTTTTAAAAAATCTGAACTCATCTGTATTTGTGTTTGGAATTATATTTATATGCTTATCTATTTATTCCATTTAAGTAACTATACCAGTAACTAGTTTATTAACTGTTGGTTTACCTATCTGAAACCCTGGATTTGGTGTAGATACCTAAGACCCACCCATTTCTGGGAGGGGTCTTGGGAACCGGATATTAGGTGTGACCTTACCTGCAAGACCCGGCCCATTCCTGGGAGGGGTCTTGGAAAAGTTAGATAAGCCTTGGACCGAGGGGATTCGGCCCCTTTCTGCGCTGCTGGGCACTCTGGCTTTGGGGCCTCTGTGTTCTGGTCTTTGACCAGCATGGAGCCAAAAGGGAAGATGGCTAACAGGAGATAAGACGCAGGGCTAGCAAAGTATTGCTGTGCTTAAAAGGTTATGAGTAGGCCACACACCTGTGGTGGTCAGGGCATGAATAAAGATGATGCTTCCTAATGCCTGCATGTGAGTGAGTTTTCATTACACCGATCACCTGGGCCTGGGACCCACCGGCTGGATGGGGAATCAAGCCACGTGGCTGGGGCCTAAGCACAAAGGCCTCCATCCTTCACCATCCAGCTCAATCATTAATTATTTGATTCTACATTAACAATGTACCTGACTGAGTTTTAAAAACTAGAGTTAGTCCTTATGGTGACTCAAAAAGTTTCTTATTAGTAAATAACTCATCCTTAAGAATATGTGATACCTAATATTTACTACAATGTGGATGAATCTTGAAAAAGAATCCTAAGCAAAAGAAGCCAGACAAAAGGAAGCCATAATTCCATTTATATATTACTGAGAATAGACAAATTCATAGAGAGGAAGTAGAATAGTGAGTAACTGAGACCTAGGGGGGAAAAATAGGATTTATTGTTTAGTGGTAGAAACTTCAATTTGGGTTATTAGAAATGTTCTGGAGGGGCCGGAGAGATAGCATGGAGGTAAGGCGTTTGCCTAGCATGCAGAATGATGGTGGTTTGAATCCCGGCATCCCATATGGTCCCCTGTGCCTGCCAGGAGTGATTTCTGAGCATAGAGCCAGAAGTAACCCCTGAGCAATGCCAGGTGTGACCCAAAAACCAAAAAAAAAAAGTTCTGAAAATAGAATTGGTAGTGGTTGCACAAATCATGTACATGTAATGCTACTGATTTTTACATGGAAGAATGGTCAAAAGGTTGAAATTTAACTTTTTAAAATTTTACCACAATAACAAAAATGTATTAATGAATTCAATGTCCAACTCACAAGTCAGTTTGGTTCATGGCCTTTGGGTCATTCTATTTACTTTTAAAGCTGTATGTAAAAAACATTGTTTTGGGAAGAATGCTATAAATGCAGGAATTAAAGAACATATGAAAACTCTCTGAGAGTGCAGAGTGAAAGAGTGAACACAGATTCTTCAAATCCCACCGCTTTACCTGAGGCTTCTGTGGTGTGATTTGCCCACACTTGCCAATAGCAATGATGGGCTTAGATTTGGCTTTGATCCTGTGGACTTACAAATGTGCCAATAAGAGAGGAAATTGACACAGGCTATTGTACTCTGTCTGGACTAACAGAATGCTCACTTTCTGTCAGAGTGAGTAATGCCCTGGCTAACATTGATAACACTGAAATATTTCTAAGCTCCGAATGAAATATGAACTCAGGTTTCTTCTCCACAAGCCCGGCTCCTATGCCTTCCCACCTTGCCTTTCGTTCTGTTGCTCTTAGCTGACCTGACACTAGATTCAGCTTTTCCACATCCCATCTGTCACCACTTCTCTAGTGCCTTCCTGCACATTTCTCTCTCCTCCTCAGCTCCTGATTCAAGCCCAAGCAATCCTGTGCCAGGTCTTACTCTATGGCCTTGAAGAATGAATAAAACATGATTCTGTGTGAGGCAAGAGCCAAGGTGTAAATTAGCAAATTAATACTCTAATTTGGGCTTTAAAGGAGGAAAATTTAGTATCTATTATGTATCAAATAATGTTCTAGTAATGTTCACATAAGCTTATTATAGCTACTTATTATTTTTTGATTTACTTAAAATTTTTAGATATTTTAAATATCGGACAACTTTACCTTAAAAAGCTACATGGAGGGCCAGAACAATGGCACAGTGGTAGGGCATTTGCGTTATACACGGCTGACCCAGGACCTTGGTTCGATCTCTAGTGTCCTATATGGTCCCCCAAGCCAGGAGCGATTTCTGAGTGCAGAGCCAGGAGTAACCCCTGAGTGTTACCGGTGTGCCCCCTCCCCCCCAAAAAAAAGCTACATGGAGAGATAGTACAGGGGTAAGGCACTTGCCTTAAGCCTAGATAACCCTGTTTCTATTGTATCTTACACTTTCTCACTTTCTTAATAACTTAATTTTAATTGACATTCTCTTCCATTGATCTCATTATTTCAGTGAGCATTATTAGAACTGTTGTTTTGAAGTCTCTTTTGGGTAGTTTACATACACAGAAATTATTTTCAGGATATTTGTCTTGATTTTTTTTTTGGTATACGTCAACCTCTCCATCTTCCCTCTATGTAGGGTGCTCCATGCGAGTCTGAGTAGGAGAAAAGGCTTATGTTTAATTGGAGTCAGGTACAGGATAATGATTAGGGGCTTCTGTGTACCAGGTTCAAGACAGTGACCAGTTTGAGGTCCCTAGTGCTCACAGACACCAGACTGCTGTAGTTGAACAAACCACAGATGGTCAAAAAACCTCTGCCTGGGTTTTAAGAGGAGACTGGGGGTCAGAGAGATAATACAGAGGCATTTGCTGGTTTTTATTTCTGGCACGAAATATGTTTTGCTGAACTCAGTCAGGAGTGATCCCTGAGCATGGAGCCAGGAGTAAGCCCCAAACATAAGGGCTGTGATTAAAAAGGATGCTGGGGTCTCAGTGCCAACAGGGGACAGAGCACATACTCAGCAGTTGGCAGGGAGGAAACTTTGGCTGGCTATGGACTGGTAACGGAGTACAGCAGGTAGTACTTCCCACCTGCTCTGTTAACTAACTCTCTTGTGACAAATTTGCAGGATCTTTTTATTCTGGAAGGGTACAGTTTGCTTACCATAAAGCAAATGCGATTTGGTGGGGTGGCGTCTGTTCTGTGCTAGGAGAAAGCTCGTTTTAATGATGACCTATCAGTTCCCAGCTAGTTCAGCTATTTGCCATTATTATCCACACCCAATTCAATTTTTACCACATTCACTGTTTTTTTGTTTTGTTTTGTTTTGTTTTGTTTTGTTTTGTTTTTCAATTTCATGGAAGAGCCTGGCTAGGATTGGTAGTAGCTCCTCTTGAAAGGTTTGAAAGAATTCATTAGTAAATCCATCTGGGCCTGGGCTTTTCTTTTTGGGCAGATGTTTGATAACAGTTTCAATTTCCTCAATGGTGATGGGGGTGTTTAGATATGCTATCTCCTCCTTACTTACCTGTGGAAGGTTATAAGTGTCCAAGAATTTATCCATTTCTTCTAGGTTCTCATATTTAGTAGCATAAAGTTTCTCAAAGTAGTCTCTGATTACCCTTTGGATCTCTGTATCTGTCATGATCTCCCCCTTCTCATTTCTAATACGGGTTATCAGGTTTCTCTCTCTCTCTCTTTCTTTGTGAGTTTTGCCAATGGTCTATCAATCTTGTTTATTTTTTCAAAGAACCAACTTCTGCTTTCATTGATCTTTCGGATTGTTTTTTGGTTTTCCACTTCATTGATTTCTGCTTTCAGTTTTGTTATTTCCTTCTGTCTCCCTATTTTTGGTTCCTTTTGTTGGTCATTTTCTAATTTTATGAGCTGCGTCATTAAGTTATTCAGGTATGCCCCTTCTTCCTTCCTGATGTGTGCTTGTAAAGCTATAAATTTTCCTCTCAGGACCGCTTTTGCTGTGTCCCATAGATTCTGGCAGTTTGTGACTTCATTATCATTTGTTTCCAGGAAAGTTTTGATTTCCTCTTTGATTTCATCTTGGACTCACTGGTTGTTCAGTAGCAGGCTGTTTAATTTCCAATTGTTAAAGTTTTTCTTCTGTGTGGCTTTGTAGTTCACATCTAATTTCAGGGCCTTGTGGTCAGTAAAGGTAGCCTGCAAGACTTCTATCCTCTTGATTTTATGAAGGTATGTTTTATGTGTCAGCATGTGGTCTATCCTGGAGAATGACCCATGTACATTGGAGAAGAATGTGTATCCAGATTTTTTTGGGGTGGAGTGTCCTATATATATCTACTAGTCCTCTTTCTTCCATTACTCTTTTCAAGGCTAGTATGTTTTTGTTGGGTTTCAGTCTGGTTGACCTATCAAGTGTTGACAGGGCCGTGTGGAGGTCTCCCACAATTATTGTGTTATTATTAATGTTTTCTTTCAGATTTGTCAGTAACTGTATTAGATAATTTGCTGGTCTCTCATTGGGTGCATATATGTTTAATAGTCTGATTTCTTCCTGTTGCACATATCCTTTGATTAGTACATAGTGTCCATTTTGTCCCTTACCACTTTTCTGAGTATAAAGTTGGTGTCATCAGATATTAATATGGCCACCCCAGCATTTTTAAGGGTGTTGTTTGATTGGGTGATTTTCCTCCAGCCTTTGATTTTGAGTCTATATTTGTTCTGACTATTCAGGTGTGCTTCTTATAGGCAGCAGAAGGTTGGATTCATCTTTTTGACCCATTTTGCCACTCTGTGTGTTTTAATTGGTGAGTTTAGTCCATTGACGTTGAGGGAGATGATTGCCATAGGATTTAATATCATCTTTCAGTTTTTTCTTTAAGGCTGGTTTTTCATCTGTGAAGTTTCTGAGCTGTTGTTTATCCATAAAGCTATGTATCTTTCCTTCAAACCTGAACATGAGTCGGGCTGGGTGCAGTATTCTCAGTGAGGCATCCATTTCATTAGGTCTTGTCACAATATCCCACCACTGTCTTCTGGCCTTGAGATTTTCTTGTGACATGTCTGCTGTCTGTCTTAGGGATGCTCCTTTGAATGTAATTTCCCTTTTTGATCTTGCTGCTTTCAGTATTCTATCTCTATCTGTGGGATTTGTCATTGTAACGAGGATGTGTCTTGGGGTGTTTTTCTTTGGGTCTCTTTTAGCTGGTACTCTTCAGGCGTGCAGGATTTGATTGCATGTAGTCTTTAATTCTGGGAGTATCTCTTTGATAATGTCTTTGACAGTTGATTCTTCCTGGAGATCTCCTACCTGGGCCTCTGGGACTCCAATGATTCTTATGTTGTTTCTGTTGAGTTTATCAAAGACTTCTATTTTCATCTGTTCACATTTCTTGAGTACTTTTTCCATTGCCTGATTGTTTGTGTTAAGGTTCTTTTCCAATTTCTTCTGCTGTGTTGAGTTTTTCTGCATCTCATCTTCCAGCACGCCATTTCTGTCCTCAGCTGCTGTTACCCTTCTGGCGAGGCCATCCACTGATGGCCTCAGTTCAGCTACCATGTTTTTCAGATCTGTTATTTCAGTTTGGAGTTTTCTGATTTCTGTCTTTGTGTTCTGTTCAGATCGATCTATACTTTCTTTGAGTTCTACAAACATCTTCCATATTGCTATTCTAAACTCCTTATCCGAGAGGTTAATTAGATGGTTGGGATTTTTTAGGTCATCCAAGCTATCTTCTTCATTCTCTGTGCATGGTATTTGCCTGCGAGGTTTCCCCATTGTCATGCTTGTAGTATGATTTTTTTTTCTGCATGTTGTGGTGGGGTTCATTGGTTAGAAAGAGTGCCCAGCCACAAAGTGAAGCGGAGCGGCTGCGCTCTTCTGGAGCCTCTGGGAAAGCTATTTATCTGGGCCCTTTTTGGCCCACTCCCAAGCGGTTTTGGAGACAGGACAGTGGAAAAACATGCATAGTCGGGAATCACTGGGCGAGTGTAGATTTTCCCAGCCTCTCACTGTTTTTTTTTTTCAGTAAAGGAAGTTGCAGACATCTTAACTCTCACCAAAATACTCAACTTAAATATCCTAACAACACAAAAAGTATTCTTCATAACCACAATGCCATGGTCTTATATCACAAGACTAATAATTGTCTAATATTAGTGACTTTGCAGCCTGTGCTCAAATTTTCTTAACTGTTCTCTAGTATCTCCTTTTAATTTTAAAAATTTTATTAAAGCACTATGATATAAAAATTATTTATTATTAGATTTTAGGCATACCCAATTCCACCACCACCCTACCACCAGTGCCAGCTTCCTTCTACCAGGGTCCTCAGGTTCCCTCCTTACATCCCTGCAGCCTCATACCTCACTCCTAGCCTTCTTTCTTGACATTATTTTTTTGTTTGCTTGTTTTTATTTTTGATTTTTGGGTCACACCCAGCAGCGCTCAAGGGTTACTCCTAGCTCTATGCTCAGAAATCGCTCCTGGCAGGCTCGGTGGACCATATGGGATGCTGGGATTCGAACCACTGACCTGCATGAAAGGCAAATGCCTTACCTCCATGTTATCTCTCCAGCCCCATTCTTGACATTCTTAAGTTGAGTTATTGATGTTTGTGTCTGTTGCTTTCAATGTTGTTGACACTGTGGCTTGAATATTTAGCTGTACCTTTACACCACCAATGGACTTGGATCTCTTTGATTCCTGCTCCCTGTTGCTTCTGGTCTATCTTGATTTTTTTTTTTTATCCTTCTCTGTCCTATTCCTCCATATACTCTGAAGCCAAAGGCACCCCCTTTAAAAAATTGCTTCCCATCATCCAGTTATTCTATACACAACATGTAAGTGAGATCATTCTGTGCTTCTCCTTTTTTGGGGGCTTACTTCAGTTATTATACTTTTTTCTAGTTTCACCCAGGTTGCAGTGAATATCTCTTTCTAAAAATGGCTATACATATTTTTCCCAAAGTTTAAAATATATCTCTAAATGTCTTTTATATTTGTTATTTAAGACCTGGAGGCATTCAAGGATTATATACATATTGCTGCCCTTTGTCTCTTAATCTGAAACAGTACTTCTATTTTTTACCAGGCCATTTTTTTGAGAAATTCCTATTGAATTTGCCTGTTTTCTCATAAAATTGTGCTAAAAATTAAAAAAATTAATGCAATTGCATACTTATTTGTACTTATGTTATATTTATAGAGAGACAGAGGATGTTTACTCTCATCTCCTGTACTCTTTTTCCCCTCTTAAAAACTTCAAAGAAAAAAAAATATCAAAGGGATAAGTATAGGCTCCAAGGTCAGGATACTTTTTCTAATGCTGACTTTATTTATAATCAAAACAAAATTGAAAGAATGGCATAATAGGAACCTACCATTTAAAATCCACCTCTTATTTTCAGGTCAATACTTAAAAACTTGACTCAATTTTAAAATATTCCCAACACATATTTTTTTTAAAGAACAAGCATGTAGACTGTTAGCATGAATAATGAACATCTTAAGTCACTAGTGTCTACGATTAATACTTTGACATATTTATCACCTATAAATAAACTTATCTCTTTACCCATAAATATTTTTGATAGACTTTCTAGTTATAGTCATTAAAATATAATTTTTAGCACAGGTTTATTTATTCGTTCCTCTACAGATAAGTATTCTGCTGTTTGGTTTCTGGGCCACACCCAGCTTTGTTCAGGGGTTACTCCTAGCTCTTCACTCAGATGTCATTCCTGGCAGTGCTCAGGGGACCACATGGGATGCTGGGGATCTGATTCAGTAAAATGCAAGGCAAATGCCCTAATTACTATGCTATTGCTCTGGCCCCTCTTTTATTTATATTTATACCATAGTAGACTATATAGTAATCATAATTAAACTCCAGTGGAATAAATTGCTAAAAATGAAATGATCAGTTTAAAGGATATGCCTTATTTAGAAGGTATGGTTGCTCACTTTCCTTTAGTACTATCACTGGCAAAGTCTGGGATGATCTCTGTTTCTCATTTTATATGAATAGTGCTGAAAGTGTGGATTCAAAATTAACATGGAGTTCTCAGGATCTTTTCTTGATATAAATAGTATCTATATGTCTCCCCTTTCCTTGTTTTCAGTATCTAAAACTTACTGCTCTTTATTGAAGTTCTTGTACAAAGAATTCGAACTTAAACAGTACCAGATACATAGTGTCTTCCTAAATTTTCGGGCAGTATTGCTGCTTCCTCTTGTCTTCTCAACACTTTGTGTGTGTGGTCTCACACCACTATGTATTGTAACTGCTACAAGTGGTGTGTGTGTGTGTGTGTGTGTATGTGTGCACGCACACACATATGTATGTATACACAGAGAACAATATTTCCATTTTCCTCAAGAAGCTGAATAAACTATACTTTGGTAGTCTCTATTTACCTAACAAAATCATTCATAGTTGTTAAATATGTTTTTGTTTGTTTGTTTTTGCTTTTTTTCGGGGGGAGGGCACATCCAGCAGCATTCAGAGGTTACTCCTGGCTCTGCGCTCAGAAATCGCTCCTGGCTCTGGGGACCGTATGGGATATGGGGGATCAAACCCGAGTCGTCTTTGGTCAACCACGTGCAAGGCAAATGCCCTACCACTGTGCTACCACACTGGCCCCATAATAAATATTTTTTAATTAATGAAGTAAAGAAGTTCAGGAAGTCATATAATGACTAAATGCTGCAGTTTTGGATTTCAAACCCAAGACCTGGAATACAATCAGTATCTGTTCATAATCCATAAAATATTGGCTAAAGATGGGAAAGGAAAGACTTGAGCTAATCAGGAAGATACAATAAAGATACTCAGACCAGTTATAAGAAAGAAAAATGTGGGCCCGGAGAGATAGCACAGCGGCGTTTGCCTTGCAAGCAGCCGATCCAGGACCAAAGGTGGTTGGTTCGAATCCTGGTGTCCCATATGGTCCCCCGTGCCTGCCAGGAGCTATTTCTGAGCAGACAGCCAGGAGTAACCCCTGAGCACCGCCGGGAGTGGCCCAAAAAACCAAAAAAAAAAAAAAAGAAAAAAAAAAGAAAGAAAAATGTGAGAAAGAAACAAAAGACACAAACAATTCCTGAAGGGTTGAAGACCCAGTTTCAGTGTAATTACTTTAGGATACTTGGAAGATTAAGGAGCTAATGCAATATTTTGCGGCATTTTGATTTTTTTTTTTGGTTTTTCGGGCCACACCCGTTTGATGCTCAGGGGTTACTCCTGGCTATGCACTCAGAAATTGCCCCTGGCTTGGGGGGAACCATATGGGACGCAGGGGGATCGAACCGTGGTTTTTTTCCTTGGCTAGTGCTTGCAAGGCAGACACCTTACCTCTAGCGCCACCTCGCTGGACCCGTTATTTTGATATTTTTGCTTGTAGTAGAAAAAGTAGAAAATATAAAGAAGTATAAAATTAATCCTCATTAAAATCTTGCCATACTGGGAAAAATCAACAGTAGTTATAAATTTTGTATAAATGTATCTATGATTTCCTTATGCATATGTGTAATAATGTTTTAATATCTAACAAATATATAATTTTATTTACATATTGAACAATTAAATGTTTGTTATATAAGATTTTATTGTGAGAGGACTCTTTATCTTCAACATACATCTTTTGAGAGTTGGGAACAGAATAAATGCCCAACATATGTATTAAATGAACACCTAAAGAATATAATCACAAAACTTTATGTGGAGATTTTAATACTCTTACTAATTCATAAGGCAATAAAGTTCATCTATAATGTCGCTATATATAATGCACTTATTTTTGCTTTATTTTATTACCACTAGAAGAAACAAGAATTTAAAATAGGGGCCGGCGAGGTGGCACTAGAGGTAAGGTGTCTGCCTTGCAAGCGCTAGCCAAGGAACGGACCGTGGTTCAATCCCCAGCATCCCATATGGTACCCCCAAGCCAGGGGCAATTTCTGAGCGCATAGCCAGGAGTAACCCCTGAGCATCAAATGGGTGTGCCCCTCCCAAAAAAAAAAAGAATTTAAAATATACCACTACAGGCGCCTTGAGATACTTAATTAATGCAAACAATTCTTAGGTATGTTCTTAAGCAGTGATTTATAAACATGACACTGATTTAGGTTAAGTAAATCATCTTTAAATTTAGGTTATATTAATCATCTTTTACATATGGTCAAGAGTGTTATTTATCAAGCAAATGTCACCTTCCTTTCCCAGATTGTAGAGTCAAGAAAAGCAAACAAGTGCTGAGAATGTTAATTTATTTGACAGTCGTATCATTTATTTAGAGAACCCTTCAGCAAGTATGTTTTTGTAAACTCAGCATCTGTGCTGGTACCCACTGCCTACCCCAAGGTCTGGCACAAAACAGATGAACAATCGGCATTTTTCAAATGAGTAAACAGGTTGTAAGTACACAGACACATTAATAATATTTTACCTAGTATCCATTCACCAACTGATGCAGGAAATTAGCCACTTCTTTGCTACCCATAGTAACTGTGGTTAGGTTTGCATAGGAACAAATCACAGTTGATATAAAAACATATTTAGCTATTAGTATTTCTTTCCTATCTTTACAGTTCTGACTTCACTCTTGTGATTGAGAAAGCAGAATCATTGGATTTTATCTTCCTTCTTTGTCATAAAGGAAAAGAACATAGAAAGGGGGAAACCACAAGTATTGAGAATCTATAATAACAAGGGATACTAACAACTGGTGTCCTGCTCATCTGTGTATATCTCAACAGTTAACAAATAAGCTAAATTATCATCATTCCAGTAGATGGCACTATCTTCTTTCTTCAGCGATTTGAAGATTTGCCTCTAGGTTTGTTTTTGGGTTTAGTTTTACTATTCCTTTAGTAAACGTAAGGTGACAATAAATAAGTCAATGAAATTGATGTTTGCCTTTATATATATATATATATATATGTGTGTGTGTGTGTGTGTATGTATATATACATAAATATATACACACACATCTGGGAGCTTTCAAAAGTTCCAGCAGGGGTTACTTATTCTTTGGCTGTAGTTAATAAAGGTCTACTGGGAGCGACCTTTCCCTGAGTTCTAACCGTATTTCCACTTAGTGTGGTGGAAGTCGTAACGACCAAGTTCATCGATGGCAATGTCTTGGGAAAAAAGTGGCGTGCCAAGCTTTTCTGCCTCTCGTAGTAAAACAAAGAAAAAAAAAGGCAAAATAAATAAATAAATTAGGCTGATCCGAATTTTTCTTTTCCAAATCGGGTGAAATATTCAATTGTACACACATCTTTCCCGACTGGCCAATAATGAACCTAGCCACAATTTGAGGTTTGAAGGATTTTTCTGCCAAATCTTCTCCGATCAAGACTCGCCCAGGGCACGTCCTCCTCACCCCTCGCTGCCCAAGTTGCCCCGCAGCGCCAGCCGGGCTGGGGCCAGCGCGCGTCCAGGTCCAGGTAAGGCTGCTGGGCCTCTGGGCGACGAGACGCGCTGACAGGTGGCCTCGCCTCCTCGCCAGGCCCGCAGCCACTGCGCCGGGCACAGCCCCAGAGCTCACCCCAGAAAGTTGGGTGCCTTGGCACAGCCACGAGCAAGAAGGGAAAAGGGAGGGAGCAAAGCCGGGACCCAGCCCTGGCGAAGGGGTGTCCGGGCCAGTCCTCGGGACAAGGGAATCTTTGGTCTCTGCTGCGTTCTGTGTCTGTGACCTCTTATTCACGTCCACATACACCCCAGCGGCCGTGACACCCCCCTGGTACCCCCAACACCCAGACTCAGCCTGGCAAAGGACCAAATTGCGCTTTCCACTCCGGGCCGTAGCCGGATCGAGAGTGGGGTCACCCTAGCCTAGTAGTAGTCGGCGAACCTCCTTCCCAAGGACGACCAGCCGGGGACAGCACCGCCCCTGGTCAGCGCCCCTGGTCAGGGTCCATCCGGGCTTGCCCCTCTATCCCCCCCCCCCCCCCCCGAACCACGCAGTCAGCGGCAGCGAGGCATCCACTCGGACCCTCCCCTAGCCCAAACTTCTTCCCTCCGCCCCCGGTTCCTCTGCGCCACCCGGCTCCTCCCCTCGGGTCCCCACTTAGGAATCCGCTCCCTCCCCTTGGGCTGGCTGCCGCGGGCCGGGCCCGGGGATCCTCCCCCTGACTCCCCCACCGCGTGCCGCCGCCACCGCCGCCGCCCGGGTGCTTCTCCCCCCGTTCGGGCGCTCCCTGCCAAGCCCATGATGTAATGGTGTATGTTAATCAGTAGCATGTGGGGAGCTCCGGCTCGGGCGGCTCAGTCCTCCGCCAGCAGCCGACACTGGAGGCGGCAGCAGCAGCGGCGGCGCCGGCGCCCCCGACCCGCAGCGCTGCGCTCTCCCCGCGCCGCCGCCCCGACGGCATCATGGCCCGCGGCCCGCGCTCCGGCCGGCCCCGACCTTGCTGAGAGCCGCCGCGGGGTTGGAGCCGCGCGTGGGGACCCCCCGAGCCGCGGAGATGAGCCGCGTGGAGGTGAGCGTGAGCGAGGGGGGACCCTAGTAAAAAAGGGGAGACCGCCCGCCTCCCGGGGAACCCCTCAAGTCCGACGTGAGCACAAGTGCTTGGCGAGCTGCGAGCGGGATGCTGGAAGCCCCTCCAGGGTTGACGCCTGGCAGCATTTTACGCATGGGATAAGGGGGACCGGAGGAGCCCTGGAACCCCAACTTTTTTTTTTCTGTTTTATTTGGGGGGGCGTGAGCTGCAGTCCCGGAGGAGCCGCCCTGCCTGCTGTGGTGGGTTGGGGGGCAGCCGCGCCCCCCGGGGACTCCAGGCTGGATCCCGCGCGTGGCTGTGCGCCCGCGGCCGGCTGTGCAGCCGGAGCCTAGGACGCGCGGGGTGGCGCGGGGCCCGGTTGGACGGACGCGCCCGTAGGCGGCGGGTCGGGGGGCAGGAGAAGCCGAACGAAGCTCAGCTGCGCTTCCACGTCCGGACGGGGACACACACGCACCCGCACTCACACCCCTCACACCCCCATGGCGCTCTGGGCGGCGAAGCAGCAGGCCCTTGGAGACCCCACTGGCTGGGCTGGGCTGGAGCGGCGCTGCGAAGTGGGGGGTGGAGGGGGATCGGGGGATCCGGCTGCGCCCCCGCCGAGCTCCAGGCTCTGGGTGGGGAGAGTTTATTTTTGTCTCGAGCCTGCTGCCGTTGCCGCGGCTGCTCACGGCCTAAATCCAGAGGGGCGCCTGGCAGTGGAGATGCTGGCTGTTGCTGTGTCGATGGAGCTGCAGCCACTCGGCTGCTTCTCCGGGGGGAGGAGAAGGAGGAGGAGGAGGAGGAGGGAGAAGAGGAGGAGGAAGAGGAGGTGGGAGAGGAGGAGGAGGAGGAGGAGGAGGAGGGAAAGGAGGAGGAGGAAGGAACTCGCGCTGCCGCCGCCTCCGCCTCTGCTTTGCATTAGCCCCCTCCCACCCCCATCCCCACCCTGCGCCCCTTCGCAGCCGCATTGCAAGTTTTCTGCGCGAGGAAAATCTGTTGCTGGTGCTGCTTTACGCAGGCACAGACCCCGAGGCCACCCCAGGTGGGGTGTGCGGGGAGCACCAGCCCTTCCCGGGCGGTAGCAACAGGAAGCTGTGTGTATGTGTGGTGACGGTGGTGGCGGGGTGTCTCCTGGCATCATACCTGGGGAAGGAAGCTCCTGGCCATCCCCAGAAAGGGAATGGAGCTCATCTCCCGAATGGGGAGGGGCGGCCAGGCTTAAGGGGGTCCCCCGCCCCCTCTGATGCACTCGTTCCCAGGGTGCGCTCCCGCGCCGGCCGAGGAGGTCTCACTGCGGCCCTTTTCTCTTCTTCCAGTGGTGATCACCGCTCGGGAAATGCGGACCTGAAAGGGTCGGAGCTGCGGCCCAGCGGGGGGAGAGAGAGAGAGAGAGACCCCCCCGGAACGCCGGAAATCACCATCCCGAAGCTGCGAGCAGGGAAAGGGGGGGCAGAGACCAGTCTCCATCCAATTTGTGTGTCTTGGGAGGATTTTCCCAAATCGTTACTATCATTATTTAAAAAAGAAAAAAAGAAAAGAAAAAAAAGAAAGACATATCCCCGCTCTCCTGCAGTCCGTCTGTCTGTCATCCTCGCGGTGGGGCGCATCTCCGCACGCCCCTGAACCCCGCCAAGACAGGAGGGAGAGATTCGGGAGCCCAGACGTACCTGCAGCGACCCGGCGACTGAGCCACCTTGGAAGCTGGTTGTGGCTCCAGCAGCCTTGAGGCTGCGGCTCCGCCAAACTTTGGGGGGCAGGTGGGGGCGGACTGGACTTGGGGCGCCCAGGGGGGGCCTTGTAGACCGAGAGCCGCCCCAGAACCATGATGTTTCGTGACCAGGTCGGGGTGCTGGCGGGCTGGTTTAAGGGCTGGAACGAGTGTGAGCAGACTGTTGCGCTGCTGTCGCTGCTCAAGCGCGTGAGCCAGACCCAGGCCCGCTTCCTTCAGCTCTGCCTGGAGCACTCGCTGGCCGACTGCGCCGAGCTGCACGTCCTGGAAGGCGAGGCGAACAGCCCGGGTAAGTGCGCGGCCGCTGCTGTCCCGCCTGTGCCCTAGAGGCCACCCCCAGCCACCTCCAACACCCCCCTTGCAAGCGCCCCCCATCCTCCGCGCCTGGCCTCCGCCGCAGCTCTTTTGGGACGCAAGCCCCAGAGCTGCCCCAGGCCCTTGGCATTCCTGCCCACTCGTGTCCTCTCCCCCCATCGTCACCTCCCCAGTCCCCGCCATCCACGTACCTCCGCTGGCCCCCCGTTCTGGGTCTTTGCCCACTGTCAACTCCTTCGGTCCATTCCGTGTGGTAGCTACGGTAGCATGAATGATTGATTTTTCTCTCATGCAGTTTCCTGGGAAATAAGTAAGTCAGGTCACGTAGAGTCTGGATTTTCTGGGCTTTTTTTCTCCCCCCCTTCTCCTTTTTGGGCAACGTGGCTCTCTAGATTTCAGCAACACATGAAGAAGCCAGGGACTGCCCTTCAGAAGCCAAGCTTTGATGAGCTGTATGAGGAACATACAAGCATTCCGTTGGATTTCAGGCCTCCTCTCATCCCCCCCCCCATCCCCATATGCCCACTTCAGAGCCCTTTCTAGAATAATATGTAGGTGACGCTACAGACTATTCAAATGACGTTTGCAGTGGGTTCGCTGGGCAGTTGTGCTGTCAGTCATGATGCGATGTATGACTGACTTTTGGAGAAGGGGGAATCAGAATCTTGGTTGCATATTTTTTGGTGTGGGGGGGGTCTTTACTGACTATACCATTACTTCATGTTGTCCCAAGACTCATCTTTAATAATGCCTGTAGTAGAAAGTGAAGAAGCTGGCAGACAGGTTCAGCAGTTTGATGGTGGTGGTGGTGGGGTGACAGGCTGAAATGCTAGCCTTGGCGCGTAGGGGGGAAGGCTGGAAGATCTGTAGGTTGTCATTTTGGAAAGGAGAGATTCTTTCCTTGGTGCTGCAGCAGCAGGAGTGAACAGAGCGCCCAGTGTTCAGGCAGAGGAAGAATGCAGGGTCCTCCTCCAGCTGTTCCATGGTAGTTGGCCACCCCTCTACCCTCCTCCCACCCAAGCCTTCAGGACTCAGCAGGAGTTGGGCTTTGGGTGACAAGGTTCAGCCCAAGGCAGCCAGGCCTGGGAGACCTGTGAGCCAGTGGGCCTGACATGAGCAAAAGGAGAACTGGCCTCCGCCTCACTCCTCCCTGGCAGCGGTGCTCATGAGGCCCAAAAACACTGGGATGGGATGTTTCCATATATAGAATCACAGGCTGGAAGTGACCGCTGGAAATCCTCGCATTCCATTTCCTGACCAGACGAAACTGCACCCAGAGGATCTTAAGCTGCCAAGTATGGAGGGCCCTACTGGGGAAGAGCCTACAGGGCCCCCCCCCCCCCCGGAATTCAGCCTGAGTCCAACCATCTGGACTTGGTGCTCACAAGGGTGCGGGTGGCAAGGCCCCCTTTTTCAGTTTCATGTTTATAAATAGCTGGAGACTAGCCTTCTGGGTGAGGAGCAGTGCAAGGAGAACTATATCTCTCTCTCCCATCCCTCCTCTGTGTGACACAGTGGCCTGTCCACCTGCTTGCTTTTGCTTCCTTGGGTTTGACAAACAAGGTTATATAAACTTCTGTGTTTCATTCCATGTGAAGGGCTTATGTGTTTTCTGGGAAAGTATCTTGAATGCTTCACTCCAGGGCATCTAGAGGGACTGAAGAATGATGATAATTCATCTTTAGGTTGCGCTAATGTCAGAACATCCCCCCCCCCCCCCAATATGAGTAAGAGAGAAGCCTTTCCCTAGTAGGGCGGCAGTCAGTTTTAAGAAGTGGAGTAATTGTATGCATAACATTAAAGAGAGGTGCTTCGTTGAAAAAGTCTGTCATTGAATCTGGCAAGGAAAAGTTGAACTGTGAATTTTCAAATGTCATTTTTGGGGGGTCTACCTGTTCGTGCTGTGAAAGATGTACACAGAGGACATGGAGAGCCATTATGTAAGCTAAGGGACCATCTCCCAGGCTTTGGATTAATTTCCCACTTTGAACATTTTCCTGGAACCTTGGAAACTGTTTTCCTTGCTCTATTTTTTCACCAGGACAAAAATTGATTAGTGTGGTTGGGGATGGCTCACTTCTGCAGCATTGCGGGGCCCAGGGGTGCAAGTGCAGGGGTGTCATAGAGATCAAGCATAAAGATTCACAACTTATCTGAGGTCTAGGTAAAGATTTCCACCCTATCAGGAACCTGGCCAAGAACCAGAATTGGGACAAAAATACCCATTTGGCAGCCTGAAGAGAAAGTAGAAAACCTGGGATAATACCTAAACCTTTCTCTTAGAACATACTTTTAATTTAGACCACAATCCTAATTATTTTTTCTTAATTTGAAAAATAGCCTTACAAGGGTAGGATCTTTTAGACTGGGATTGCTGTAACCAAAAGCAAGAAGTGACCATTGACAACTTGAAAGCTATCAGACAGAAAAATGATACAAGAATTAGGAACAGGAGATAACGCGTTTGCCTTTCATGCAGAAGGTCATTGGTTCGAATCTCGGCATCCCATATGGTCCTCCGAGCATGCCAGGAGTGATTTCTGAGCATACTGAGGAGTAACCCCTGAGCGCTGCCGAGTGTGACCCCAAAAACAAAAACAAAATAGAATTGGGTACAATAGCCTCTAGCGTTTGGGCTATTAGAAAAAGAACCCCCAATCATTTACACAATTTCTACTATATCCATACTCCCTTTTTGCCATTAATGAAAGTGAAATGATTTTTACCAGGATAAATTCTAAAATAGTTTGTGAATAGAGACATGAACAATGTATTTTGGAAATGTTGACAGTCAAGATAATTAATCTTTCAAAGCTGTTTTGGTGTGTAAAGCATGTACCCATTCAGAAAACTAGTCTGCGTAGAATGACTCATTCATTGGCTGGCTGGGATTCCCTACACCAAAATCATCATGTATTTTACTTATTTTGCAACCATCAATTAAGAAAATATTTATACTGGTGTTGAGAGATTTTAAAACTTGGTGAATGAACCAAAATAATGCCTGAGGCATAATCTCAGTATAATACAACACGATTAGTAGCAGTATGAATTTGGATTTTTAAAATTCAGAACCGACTTTAAGTAGGGAGAAAATCCTTCATGTTAAATATGGTTAGTAATTTGAGATCTGTGAGATGTATTTTGAGACTAACTTTTCACTCGAATTAGCGTTTATTGAGAATTTAGTGGTTCAGTTGTTCATTCTCAGGTTCAGAAACAAACAAACAAACAGGTTGGATCTGTACCTGTAGTCTCTGTGTACTGCTGGGGCTTATTTCCAGATCGTCATAATTTTACATAAATGCCCATCAGCTACCAATCTAGGTTAACTTTTAGACTTTTAACCAGACTCAGTTTGTAGATGACTTTTTTGGGGCTGACAAATCATTTGACTCTTCCTAATGGAACCCACCTATTTTACTTACTGCTCTCAAAGGAAAGCTATTATGGTGCTATTTTGGTCACTTGGATTTGAAATTTATTTTCCAGTGGAATCACTAGAAAAATTGAGATTCACAAGTTATTTCACCAAGATTACTAACTTACAAAGTCTTGCATATATTTTTAAATTTGTTTTTAGGCTGCATCTGTCAGTGCTTAGGATTTATTCCTGACTTTGTGCTCAGGAATTATCCTGGCAGTGGTCAGGGGACCCATATTGGGCACCAGGAATCTCACCCAGGTCAGCTATGTGCAACTTAAGTGCCTTACCCATTATACCCATTGTACTCTCTCCCTGGCCCCCAGATGTGCATATTTTTGTGGGGGAAATTGTGTATTTACAGTAAGTAAATGATGAAAAGATAGTTACTTTACTTGCAGTTAGATATAAGTGGAAGTATTATCTAAGCAGTGGTGGCTAGAACTAGGTGAGACTGGAAAGGATGTGGATGTATTTGCTGTTATAAGGAAGTTGAATATTTTAATTTTATAATTGTTATTTTTTTCATTCTATACTATAGATATAGGCATACTATACTCTAAACTGACTTTTTTTGATGATAAAATAAAAGTAGAAGAAATCATTAGGTCTGATGATTTTACCCAATAAGATCATATTTGTAATTCTTTCTTGTATGTATTCATTTGGCAAACATTTTCTTGAGTGCCTTACTTATTTTCCTGGCCCTGTCATGGAAATACAAAGGTAATTTATTATATTCCAGTGTTTGACACAGACTTAGTGTTAAAATAACTGACTAATATATTAGAGGTGCTGAAGTCTAGCTATGGAAATAGTGCATTGGGAGGGTAAGGGAAAGTGGGGTTCTAAGAACATTGTAAGGAACTACTTGCCTGGAGGGGATCAGAGAAGTCTTCACTAAAGGAGGAATTATGTTTCAGTTGGAGTGATTTTTAAAAAATTTTTTAGGAAGAGGTGCCTTCCCAAGTAGTGCTCGGGGTTATTCAGTAATTCTCCACTAACGTGCCTTAGAGTGCTGGAGAATTTGGTATGGCTTAGTCAGACACAGGGCAGTGATGCTTGGGTCTGGGAGCATTCAGTTGAGATTTAAAGGGTCGGTAGGATTCATTATGTTAAAAGAACAGATATAAGGGCGCTTTCCAACGAGAGGAATAACATTTATACAAATGCCTTGGTTGTACATAGGAAATAGATTTGAGTGGCTACAAGAGTAGAAGTAAGTTATAACTGATGCTATTTGGACTTGAAAAACAGTAGGTAGGATGCTTCTCTTGCCGATGGCTGATCCCCGGCATCCTATATGGTCCTCTGAGCCTGCCAGGAGTGATTCCTGAGTGCTGAGCCAGGAGTAAGCTCTGAGCATCACTGGGTGTGGTCCAAAAGCTAAAAATAAATTAAAATGAAATTAAGAAAACCAACCAGATGCTATGGTGTGCCAAACTTTGCCAGTTAGAGAATTTAGATGAAGTCCTGCAGAGATGATAAAGATTTTTAAATGGGGGCAGGAAGAGGAATGAAAAGAGGAGTGAGATGTGTGTATGTGTGTGCATGTCTACACGTACATGTTTACACACGCAATTTTGGAAAAATATTTTCCAGTGTAAGTTCATAGGGACAGGCAGTGGGACAGTTTTTATTCTATACCCTGATGACATCAATAGGCCACAGGGTCACTTTGTTCCTATTAATATTGAAATAGGAAAGAGAAGGTTCCAATGGAAGGATATGCAATGAAAGGAAGTGGTATGGCCCAGAGTATTTATATTCCTGATTGGACATTTGTCATGAAAGATTCTTAAAAGTTTTGGTTTTTTGAGATCAGTCAGACTGGGCTAGGATTTTTCTGAGCCTCACTTATTTCCTCTGTAAAATGGAATTGATAAAAACTCGTTTTTGTGTAGAAGTTATTTGCAAAAGAAAGGACTAATGAGTTATGTTTCAAATTTAAATTTGTTTCCAATTATTATGTAACTTATTAATAATGTTTCCCCAAATGACATGAAATCTTCACTTAAAGGCTTACAAAGAAGAGATTGAAAATAACTGGTGATGTAAAATAAACTTCACCTTTTACTGTCATGTTGATTTTGAAAAGTAACGGAGAACTAATATAATTTTCCAGATAATTTATTAACACTTGATGTAAATTGAAATTGTTTATTTTAAATAGCTGAATCTGAAAAGAAGAAATCACTTGTTGAGTGAAATATATAGGGACTTAGTATCCAAAACATTTTTCACTTAGGATTTTATAATTTTATTTTGATTGGATTGGGATGATGGGAGCTGATTATATATAAATATGTATTATACTTTGTTGTGAATAACTTGGATCTGGAGGTTTGGTTGGGGTGTTTAAGAAATTTTAACAAATATTTTGTGTGTTTGTAAGAGTATTTTGAATTTGGACACAGTCTGTGGTGCTCAGGATCATTTCTAGTGGGTTCAGGGGACCATATGTTGTGCCAGGGATCAAATGTAGGTCAACCACATGCAAGACAAGTGCCATGCCTGCTGTACTAGCTTGATGGCCCAGCAAGTATTTGTTATAAATTGGTTTCATCAAAGCAAGAAAAGGCAGATAAACTTAATAGCAGTTAAATTGGTTCATTTATATTTAAATAGAAAAATGAAGGTGAAAAGAAGGTCAAGACAGACAGGAAACTCTAGCATACTCTGCAATGTCCTGAGTTCATTTACCATCACTGCAAGACTAAGGGTGTACTATTAAGCCTAGTATCTATCAATTAAGCCTGTACCCCAGGATTCTCACTTCTGCAGAGGTCATTGAGGACAGGATGAAATGAAAAATACTGCTTCTTCTAAACCTATGAGGAAATTTGGAAATTTTCATCAATGAGTGAATTGCTACATATAACTAACTCATTTGCTAGGACAGTTACAGTGCTCATATAAATCTCTTTTCCAAATAGAGTTACTACTTCGGCTTTTTAGCCCAACCCTTCCCTTTTCATTCCTCTAATAATTTCTTCCAAGGATTTATTGAATTCATCCAATTCACAGATTAAGATGCAGAATCAGATGTCTCTTCTGAGCGTTTGTTTGTTTGTTTGTTTTTTACTTCAGTAGAAGCTCCCTGAGGCAGAAAGCTCCTAAAGAAAGTAGAACTTCTAGGAGTCAAGCTTTCTCTCAGGCATCTTGACAAAGCTCAAGCCATATTCTGGAGTTTGCACCCTAAGAACCTGCTTAAAGTTTGGGGAAATTAGCCAGGTTTTATGTATTACAAGCATATCCCTTATGAGGACTCATAAAATAGATCTAGGATTTGGTTTCCATTCCACATAGCAACATTGTGTGTGTGTGTGTGTGTGTGTGTGTGTATGTATGTATGTATGTATGTATGTATGTATGTATGTATGTGTGTCATCTGGCAGTAATTAGGGGTTACTCCTGGCTGTCCACTCAGATATTACTTTTTGATGTTTGGGGTACCATTTGGGATACTAGGGGCTGAGCCTGGGTCAGTTGCATGTAAGGCAAGTGCCCTATGTGCTGTATTATCTCTCTGCCCCCCACCCCCAGCAGCATTTGAATGCACTTTTTTTCTTTGTCTTACTATGGGGAAAATACTAATAAAATTATTCAGTGGGTTCTTTTACACAATAGAAAATATCAATGAATAGTACTTGACAGGGTCCAAAGAGCTAGTACAGGGATTAGGGCTCTTGCCTTGCAGGTGGCCAACTATGACTCAATTGCTAGCACTATGTGTGGTCCCTTGAACACTGCCAACAAAGGCTCCCAAACAAGAAAAGAAAAAAATATATGGTGCTTGGCAAAGAGAATCTAGTAAGAAACTCTGAGACCAAGATTCTCAATACATATTAATTCATCAAGTGTCCTGGAGAGCTTGGCACAGTGTCAAAAGGTGAAATATAATTATTCCTCTCAAGGATCTTACACTTGCATTGTGGAGGTGACACAGATACATGAATATCTATACACATAGATACACATATCGCTCTGAGATGAGTGGAAGGAAGAGAACAGCATGGGTTGGGTTTATAGTAGCAGTCATCAGCTTGTCATAAAAACAAGCAGGGGGTTGACAAGATCTTTGCACCTTTCTTATGGATTTTATTACGGAAACCCTGCTTTTAGGAAAATAGTAGGCATGGGTCAGTATTTCTGGAATTTTGAAGATAAATATGTGTATATTAAAGCAGTGGTTTTCCAGCATTTTACATTGGTGGGTGGGTAAAATAGAAATATTTCATGGATAGCCAAGGCAGCTTCTCGTTCTGGGCTCAGAAATCACCCCTACTAGGACTCAAGGGACCATATAGGTGCCAGAGATCAAATATGGGTCAACAACGTGTAAGCCCTACCTCTGTAATATCTTTACAGCCTTGAGAAAAGGGGTCTTAGACCAGTTTTAAACATTGAATATGCATGCACATCTCTTGATGACCTTGTTAAACTCAAACCTGATTGTATAGGTGGGTGGACTGGTTCTTGTAGTTTTAATAAACTCTCCAGTGCTGCTGTTACCAGTCTGTGGGCCATACTTGGGAGTAGAAAGATCATATTAGTAGTAGTGGAAGGAAATTTAGAGCCTGGTCATTGGATTTCAAGCTACTGAACCATTTCTCATAATCTAGGTGTGAGAATGGCAGTTTTTCATAGCATTTCCCAGAAAAGTTTTGACTTACCCCTACTGAGATTCCCAGGCATGTTGATCATCAGTGTGCCATAGAAAATTAGGCTCCAGAAAAGATTAATTTCTTTTTGCTGATGCTGTAAACTGGAATGTTGAGCCGGAAAGGGCAGGATGTTCACTCTAGAGACCTGATGGGAGCATTCTCTCCTTGAATTTCCTGTCCCTCTCTCCCCCACACCCTGAACCATTTGGAAGCCTTGATAAATAACCATGTGTCATTATGAAAAGGCACAAAGGAACACAGTGAAGGTGCTGCACCTGGTCAGGATCTGTAAGGTTAGCATTACCTATGTAGAATTCCAGAAGCAGCCAAGGGATGGATAGCTCAAAGGGTTTGTTTTGAGGACCATCAGAAGTTATTCTCAAGTTCTGTACTCAGAGGTGAAACTCCCCACAACTTGCCTCCATAAATCTTTAAAAGAAATCAGAAGGGGCTGGAGAGATAGCATGGAGGTAAGGTGTTTGCCTTGTGTGCAGATCGGTGGTTCAATTCCCGGCATCCCATATGGTCCCCAGTGCCTGCCAAGGGCGATTTCTGAGCACAGAGCCAGAAGTAACCCCTGAGTGCTGCCGGGTGTGACCCAAAAGACTAAAAGAAATCAGAAGAGTATTTAATACAGTATTTCTTAAAGTTGGTGATACACTATGCTTCCCCAAACCCTAGGACAATTTAGGAGGGCAGGAGTAGCTTTGGTTGCAATTAATTTCTATTTAAAAAAAAAGTAGGTTTTGGGGGAGTACCAAATGTCTTTTAATAAAAGGTGGCAGAAGGCTAAATACATTTTGGACCTTCTGATCTAAGACTTGATTTGTGAACATTTGTATGAAGAAATGGGAAAGATTCTGCTTTTCTTAAGAATAGGGAGATGGGTCATGGGGAGTGAATGTCATTTCCAGGATGATGGAGGAAGGGAAGGGAGAGCAGAGTTAGGGAGAGGGGCTGTGCCATGGGTTGGTCCCGCAATCCTGCATGGCATCCTTTTTGCTTTAACATAGCCATTGCCAAAGCGACTCATATCCTGATGAATAAATTGGGGGCTGGGTGCTGGACAGGGATGAGGAGGGTAGTGATGTGCCTTCCCTGACTGACAGGAGGACCGGCCAGCTCAGCTGCTGTTAGCCTTAATAGAGGGCTTTGGTGCTGTGCCTCAGGGCTCACATGTTCTACATCTTTATTTGTGTTGACAGGTGTCTTAGTCTGGGGTCCCCAAGAAAGCAGAGCCTGAGGCAAGGTGTCTAGGTAGTTTATTTTGGGCACTGAACCCAGTAAGGAGAAAGGGAGCTAGGAAAGGAGAGACTAGGAAGAAGGGAAAGCTGAAGCAAGTGGATATTGTTGAACTAGGGGACCATCTGCAGTGTCATAGGGTCTGTGGGCAGTTAATTCTCTGGCTTGCCACTAGGCTGGGTAAGGGTGCTCAGTCCCTTCACTTCCAGCTCTTTGTGTGTGTGTGTGTGTGTGTGTGTGTGTGTGTGTGTGTGTGTGTGTGTGTCTTGTTGAGTCTTTACTCACTGCTTATAGGGCCAGTGAAACCTCAAGGTAAAAGGCAGCAGTAATAGCTGGGCATGAAAGACATCTTCATGTCAGTGGGTGAACTAGTATATCTCAGTGTTTGGAAGCTCGAGATAACATGGAAAACTAGAAGCTAAACCTCTTGTTTGCACCTTCAAGAACTAGGTTAGAGGAGGCTTGATCTATTAGTAGTGGGCAGGAAAAAGACTTCCAACTTTATTTTATTTAAAATTTTAAGGATTATTTTTGTTTTGGGTTCACACTTGGCAGTGCTAAGGACTTATTCCTGGTTCTGCACTCAGGAGTCACCCATTTATGGTGCTCGAGGGACCCATATGGGATGTTGGCAATTGATGTTGATTTGGCTGCATGCAAGGCAAAGTCTCAATTAGTCATATTATTGATTGGCTTTTATAGAGCTTGGTATGGAACTAATAACCATGTAGTTGGCCCCTACCCCAAGCCTTTAACAAGACTGCTATAAGATTTCATGATCTTATAGATATCATGATTGAAAATTCAGAACAAGACTTTCTGCTGGCCACAGTACTTAATCTGGGGCATTGACTGGCCATACGCTTTTGAAGGAACTGGAACAATCAAGTTGTGGTCAGAGGAAAGAGCAAGGTGGGTCCCTGTCAATAGTTGAACAGGAGAAAAGGAATTTAGTCTCTGAGTTTCTTGAACGTTGTGTGTTTCCGTCTTCTGTGTTGAAGGCAAGGGACGGGTTCAGTTCATTTAGCTCAATGGAAAGAAAATCTTTAGTGATAACTAACTCTTGCAAACAGTAGACTGAAAAAAGCAGCAGCTCGAGTTCCACCTATGGTCTACTGGCCCAGGATAAGGCTGGTTAAGTTTGGCTTCTAGTTATTGAGCCGCACCCCTGGCTGAATGATGTGCCTCAGTGATCTCAGTCCTGTGTGATGAAGAAGCATATTCTCATATCCTTATTCCATCTGTCAGGAAAGAAACCAACAGCCTCACCTGTGAACTACCCATGGGCCTCTCCATGGTGTGTGTGTGTGTGTGTGTGTGTGTTTAAATAAAATTTTACTGCTTTCCTTTAGTTTATTTTGGTTTCTTTGGTTCTGTATAATTTCAGGAGCACAGCATTGCTTCTCTGTGTCTAAATCTTACCACACCCACCACCAAAACTAAAGTACCATCCCTTCATCACTGTGCTCCATATTTATTTTTACCCCACTCCACTCTTATAGTATGTTTCTTCATCAAAACAAAACAAAAACAAAAATGATATTACATTCTGGATTACAGTTGTTTTGGAGACTCCTAAGTAGTGCTCAGGAGGCTTGGCAAGGGTAGGGATGGGGCCTCAGGGTCACACTAGGGGCCAGAGTCAGCTTTATGGAGGGAAAGTACCTTGGTCCTTGTATTATCTATCTGACTCCCCTTGAATGACTTTTAAAGTTATTCCTGACCTTCAGGTTCTATAACCTGTAATTTTGGAGTAAAGATAATAAAACTGTCAAGAAGAGAGGAGAAAGACACACACTATCAATGATTGAATGAATAAATAAATATGGTGGTCTGGAAAATCTTTAGATTGTTTCTAATGTATTTCCTCTTGTACTATATATTTGAGTAACAGATGTGTGACATTCACTTAAGAAGTACACCTATAAAGTGATTCTTGACTCTTCTAAACTAGGCAGAGAAATGAAACTTTGTTATCTTGTCACAGAGTCACTGAGTTTATGGAAAGAGGCACTGAAGGATTCTTATTGTGATATTGTTACAGCCTCCCTCTCTCCTTCCTCTCTTCCCTCCCTCCCTCCTTCCTCTCTTCCCTCCCTCTTTTCTCCTCCTCTTTTTCCTCCCTCTTTTCCCTCCCTCTTTTTCCCTCCCTCCCTCCCTCCTTCCCTCCTTCCCTCCTTCCCTCCTTCCCTCCTTCCCTCCTTCCTTCCTTCCTTCCTTCCTTCTTTCCTTCCTTTCTTCCTTCCTTCCTTCCTTCCTTCCTTCCTTCCTTCCTTCCTTCCTTCCTTCCTTCCTTCCTTCCTTCCATCTTTATAGGTGTGTCAGCATTGTGGAGGTAGTTACATAGGAGTAGAATTTATGGTTATGAAAATTAGATGTGGCACACTGGAATAATTGTATGTGTTCATTGTTACGCAGTCTAACACAGAGATTTGCTTAATAATTGTGTTAAGTAATATGATTCATACAAGGTAGAGTTATCTCTCTTTTTATGATTGAGTAAGGAAACTTCAGTTAAAAATGATTAGAAATGGGACCACTGTGATAAAACAGGGTAGGGTATTTGCTTTGCATGCTACTGACCTGAGTTTTATCCCTGATACCCCATATGGTCCCCTGAGCCTGCTAGGAATAATCCATGAGTGCAAAGCCAGGAGTAAGCCCTGACTACGGCCAGGTGTGGCCCAAGAGCAAACAAACAAGAGTGATTAGAAACCTGCTAAGGTCACTGAGAAGCTTATGCTCCAAAGACCCACTTTAGTCACTGCCACTTTATGAGGGCTGTAGATTTATTTTAGTCTTAGATAAATAAAAGTGTTGATGCTTAAAAGGAAAGTATTGAAGGGCATTAAATGTTAATTTTAATATATTTTACTCTAATATTTTATAAATGAAATCTTGGAAGAATTCTGTTGAGTGTGTGTGTTCATTTTAATGTCCTCCTTCCTTATCACATTTTAATCCTATATAGTTGGATATGGCTCTGTTTCTTTCTATCCACTGGCACTTTTCCCCCAATTAAATGGAAGGCATTGATGCAAACATTTCTCTGCTTTTAAGGAAGACACATTGACTAGAGATTTATACCATCTCTGTGTGAACTGGTAGGACATGGGGAAGGAAACAGGTTCTGCAGGCAACAGAGAAGAAAGAATTGAAGAATGTGTTATCTAATAACTCCTGGCACCTTTGACTTTGACAGACTAGCAGGTGATGAACCTAGTCAGGCTCTCCTTAGGATCTGGAATTGGGTAAAGCATCAACTTAAGGGCAATCCATTAAAACAAGCTCTTCCATTGTTTGAAAGTGGTGGAAAATTTCTAAAGATCAGTTTGGGGAAACATATGCTGTAGGTGGTGTAAAAGTGAATTGTACTGGTTTGATTTTCTAGCAGTGTAGCACTTATGAGATTGAAGAGATGGCATTTACACATCCCTTCTGTGGAAAATTGGAAAAGACAGGCCAACTAAGGGTGTCTGCTTGCTGGGAAGTCTGTTCTATATGTAGTCACCTCCTGGCTATCTGGGACCTTGAGCCTGGCATCTCCCTACTTTCCCCAGACTGACTCAGCCTGAGGGAATGCACTGAATGACTCTTTTGTGCCTGATATGAAGAGATGCTCTGTTTACCTGAAGGTCAAAGGCAGCACTCATCAAGAGGGATCTACTTGAAGAGTTCCCAACCCTCTCCTTCTTTTCATTCTCTTCACTCACCAGCATAGATTAGATTTTATTGAAAAATGATTAGCATTTGGATGTTGTAAATTGCCAGAGAGTGTAGGAGGGTTTGGCTTCATTTTAGAATGTTTTAATCACATTCCCAGAAATGTCGTTGTGGTTTATGTAGAATTTTAGCTCAACCACTCTGGGTTACCCGAAATCCCAGCTGAGAACTAATATGATGCCATTGATGGGAGCTCCCTTGCCTGTGGTGTGGCTTTGCCTCACTGACTAGTGATTAGTTCACCTTGAAGGCAGGCGAGGGTGGTGAATCTTTAGAGACTTCTCTGAGAATCGATCTTTATCAGAATTTGCCAGCACCCTGACATTACTATCAGCATAGCATTACCTTGGCACTGTCATTTTCTAGTCTGTGACTTGGTCATCTAGTTTCTATGATGCCTAATGTTGTTTGTTGTTACACAGGTGGTCTTACTATTTTTCTGTTGGAACAATGGGTGAGGGATGACAAGCAAATTATAATCTTCATTCACAAGGAGATTCAGCTGTGAGAAAAAGGGCCTCAGCTGTGGGAAAAAGTCAATTTCCATATGATGAAAGCCTGATGATTTCATAATAAAGAGGGAAAGATGAAAATTTTAGTACTGTTTCCAAGATATATACGATAAGGCCAGTGGAGAGAAGGGGATATTGTTCTTTTCAGCTCCTAATCAGCTGTTGGTTGGTCTTGGCATCGTGTCTTTGCTTATACTCTGAGTCTTGCTTTTCCTCATCTTTGAACTGGAGATAATTCTTTGGAAAGTTGCAGGGATATCGCCAGGATGAAGTGGAATTTTATCTTCTTACCTGCATAAAGATACTCTACCAATGGAACCATTCTTTTCACATGTCACATGCAAGTGACATTATTCTCAGATGACCAACTTAAATGGGACCAACACATCAGGATTGCAAGTGTTTCTAATGAAGGATCCAGAAACAGTTCAAGGATAGAATAACTTTCTTGAAAGAATGAGGAAGAACAGGGTTTGATCCCCAGCACAACCTCATTTTATTTGTAGTGTGATACTAGTATCACTGTTGTGTTCCTTGATGACAGCACTAGTTGCTGTTTCCCCTGTGCTGCAACCAAAGTGTGCAGGGTGGATGGAGGTTTAGGAAAGCTTAACGGTGGGTCTTATTTAAAAAAAATTGCTAATTACAAGTCTGAAATAAACTCATGGCCCTTTTGATGAATATTGTCAATTGTGTCTGGACCCAAGCCTGGATCTGATGATTTCATGGGATTTGCAGTTCTGGGACTTGTCAAAGTTCAGTTTGTTTCCACTATCTTGCCTGTCATTGATTAGATCATAATTTCACTCTGTAGGGGAAGTAAGAAGGATTCAGAGGTCAATGCCAGAGAAATTTGGAACAGGGTGAGAGTGGGGGAGTGGGAATGAAGGAACTCACTCAAAGAGCTGAAGTGCTTGCTTTGCATGAGGAACCTCTGGTACCTCTGGTTTGATTCCAACACACATAGCTTACAAAATACTGCCAGGAATACCATCCCCCACCCCCAAAAGATATTTCACCTTTTGTTTTTGTGGGGCAGGGGATTAGGGGAAGAAAGCTTGCTTAAAAGCTATTTTGTGACCATTTACTCATGCATACAAATGTTCTAGAAATTGGTGTGCTGTGGACCATTGAGATCATGTCAGAGGGATTTTAGACCTAAATTGGTGGGTTAGAAGTCTTTAAAAGGTGTTAATTAAGTGTTTCACAAAGTTTTATTATTAAGAAGAAATTTGGTAGAAGTTATTATTCAAATGATACCATGCAGCAGAAAAACTTTGAGCATTTTTTGTATACATCAGCTAAATGAGAAAATAATTGTGCTTTGCATTTCATTCTTTAATATTACTTCTACTTTACCTTTCATTGAGTAAATGTTAGTTGGAAAAGGATAAGAGTTTCTTGTCATTGTTTTGTTTTTTTTTTAAACAAAACCTCTCTCTTCTCACATTTTCTCTTTGTGGCAGAATGAGCTGTGTTAGCAAATTTTCCAGATTATTGTGGTATTTGCGAGCACAGTTAAAATATTGAAATTGTAGCTACAAGGTCAAACTTGAACCTGGGTGTATGTATTTCTGATATTTAGCTGCACGTAGGTTACATGTAAGTTATTTTGGGCCCTATATGTTTAGTTTGCTGTGTTTTAAATGGGGATACTTTTGACAAGAATTAATTGTTGCTGATTTTAAGATTCTCTCCTATTCTCATTACAGAAAGACTCCCAGAGTTAAAATAGGAAATACTTGGGTATTTTGTTAAGCTCCAGAGTTAAAATAGTGAGTGGTGTGCACCAGCTGTTGTTTAGTCCTTGGGTAGAGTGATGTGTCTGTGTGGAGTTGAGGATCTGCCTCCCCACATCTTTCTCTGTCCCCCTCTGCCCAGTAGCTCAGACCTTAGGACACTGGATAGCAGTGGATTGAAGGACTGGTGTGAAAAAGCCTTGCTCTAAAGGACAATATTAAGTAAGACAAATGGTAAATTTAAACATTATTTATATTCATTGTAGAAGACTATTTTATTGATTTAAAATGTCCTTCATATTGAAACTTATTTTGGGAGGTTTGGGGTTTCTTGTTGATGCTCAGGATGTGATTCTTGACTCTGTGGTCAGGAGTAAATAGTACTCGGGGACATGAGTTCATGAGGTCATCTGGTCAAGCCAGGGTCAGCTGCATGCAAGGTAAGCACCTTATCTCCTATATTATCTCTTTGGCTCTCATCTTGTAATTTTATTTTTGGTCATGTCAGTGAAGTCCTTTCTATGAAATGTATGAATTCTACAAAGGTAAACAAATATGGAGTCCCTTACTTTCAAATAATCTTACATAAAGGGACAATGACTAAGAATTGGTGAATCTGTGGCCAAAGAGATACCATAGTGGATAGGGCTCTTGCACACAGCTGACCTGGGTTTGATCCCCAGCACCCAATATGGTCCCTTGAGCACCGCCAGAAGTTACTCCTGAGTGCTGAGACAGAGAAACCCCTAGGTATCAATGAGTGTTGCCTCCCAAACAAAACAAAACAAAAGGAATTGGTGAATCATGAAGAAATGAATATGAGAGTACATTTTTTAAAAACTTCAAAATATTTACCTATGTACTTAGCAATATCCCTCAATGAAATATTGCTCAGGAGGAAATTGTCTATATTTTATTACTTCTGTATAGGTTACCAAAAAATTATACAGAAAGATCAGTTAACTTTGAGATAATAGACACACTAAATAATAGAGCATGTTTATTTTGCTTCTCAGAAATATACTTTCATAGGGTACCTAAGTTCAGATTATTTGCTGTATCTATCAATCCTGCCCTTAAGCAATAATGCCTCTCATAGCAGCAGAGTGGATGGACTTTGGAAGGTGTTTCTGTTATGGTGAATGAATGACATAGTTTTTCAGAGCCCTATTATGTGATATTTTATTAAATAAACCTTGTGATTGAATCTGAACATGAGAATGGGGTGGTACTTGTTTGGGGACATTATCTCTTTGTCCTTCTGTCTTTGATCAATCTTTACGTTTTGAGTTGATTATAACTCCCTCAATTTCTTTTTAGTTGGCGGCGTCAACTGGGTTACATATCATATTGACTTACCCACATCTAGACACACTGACAGTTTTAAGATCTTCTTCTAACACACTTGAGTAGAATGGATACTGGAATCTATTTTGACAGCTGTTGAAAATCTGGGCTGTTACTACAGCAGGTTAAAGAGGTTATTTGTGACACTGGTATTATTCAGAGAACCTTTTGAAAAAATGTGCACTCTATTCAGGGAAGTTGTATTTTATAGAATTAAAATGATTTTGGTGTTCACAGTTACTTGATAAAATAAAATGCTTCTAAAATGACACATTTAGGGGCTGGAGAGATAGCATGGAGGTAAGGCGTTTGCCTTTCATGCAGGAGGTCATCGGTTCGAATCCCGGCGTCCCATATGGTCCCCCGTGTCTGCCAGGAGCAATTTCTGAGCACGGAGCCAGGAAAAACTCCTGAGCACTGCCGGGTGTGACCCCAAAACCACAAAAAAAAAAAAAAGAAAGAAAAAAAAATAAAATGACACATTTAGTGACATTTTCCATTAATTTGCCACAACAACGTAGTAATAGTATAATGTTCTCAGCAACCACTGCCTTTAAAATGGAGGTATAGAGCCTTTAAGTACAGCTATCATATCGCCAGTTGTCCCATTGATACCTTTCTCTCTCGTGACCTCGAAGCAATTTTATAAAGAATGAATATAGTATTTTGTTGCTGATCCTCTTTAAAGAAAGGATATGTGCAGAAACAGGTGGCTTATATTGAAATGTGATCAAATAAAGCAGTGCATTATTTTACTCTTGGAATTGTTATTGTGTTATATTGACTTTATTTAAAATTATTTAATCTTTTTGTCATGATTTATAAATCTGTTGATAACAGTTTCAGTCATTCAGTGTTCCAAACCCACCACCATATATACTAACTTTATTTTTGGCAAATTTCAGTGTTGAAATTTGGATATAGGGTAAGGTATTTTACATGTGCATGGATTGTAAAAGTTCACAGATGAGGCATAGCAGCTGAGGGATAAAGCATCCAGGTCTTATGCATGAAGCAAAGGAATTTGGCTATACTGGGCTTTAGGTTTATAGGCAGCTGTTAAGATGAATCGTTTAGATTTGAACTCGCTCCTTCCCTCCCTCCCTTCTGGTTTTGGCCCATACTTACTACTGGCTCTGCTCTCAGGGATAATTCTTGGGCTTTGGGAACCAGGGATTGAATTGGGGCAGCTATAAGTGCTAGGCAAATATTTTACCTGCTGAACTAACACTCCAACTCCCTAGATTCTAACTTCTTTTTTATGTCAATTACAAAGCATTGAAGAAGACTCTCAATATTTCAGTTTTGTGCCCAACACACAGTAGGTACTCAGAGTAAACTTCGTTCAATAGAATGGACTAGATAATTATGTTTGGGTTATCATTTAACTTTTAATATGACTTAATTACTAAGAATAGAAGAATTTCTATTACTGCCTTTTGTTCAATTGCTTGGCAACACAATTGTTAACATGTTTTCTGATTAAATAAATGTTCCAATCTATAGTTACATTAGATAAAATTACATTATTATAAAAAGAATTAGAAATACTAAATTGGTAAACTAGAATTTTATGTATGAGATATTTATGAAAGGTTTATTTGATTAAGTTTACTTTATCTGGTGTTTGAAAAGATTGTAAAAGTCATCAAAATTTAAAAATCTTAGTAAATTGGGTAAAAGTTATTTTCTCCCCCCCTTTTTTTTTCATATCAAGGCGTGAGAGTTGGGCCATACTCATTGTGCTCAGGACTAATCTCTGATTCTGTACTCTTGCTCAGGGATCACTCCTGGCAATACTCATGGGACTATATGTAGTACTGGGGATTAAACCAGATTGGCAATGTGCAAGACAGATGCCTTGATCCCTTTACTGATTCTCTTCCCCAGCCCTGAAGAGTTTTTTAAAAGACTACATTCTTTTTTCTTTGGTGGTTGGTGGTGGTGGTGGTGAGGATGAAGCCTTTCAGGCAGACCCCATGAACCCTGCTGCTAGTTCTTGGCCAAGTGGGTCAGCAGTTTAAAAAAGGACCTAAGGGGCTATAGAGATAGCCTGGAGGTAGGATATTTGCCTTGCATGCAGAAGGATGTGTGGTTCAAATCCCGGCATCTCATATGGTCTCCCAAGCCTGCCAGAAATGATTTCTGAGCGCAGACCTAGGAGTAACCCCGGAGAGCTGCCAGATGTGACCCAACCCCCCCCTCCCCCAAAGGACCTGAGGATGTTGTGCTGCTCAAGTCCTGTTGGGAATACTTGGGCCACTCATGCAGAGTTTGGGGACCTCAGGGCTGCACGTTGTGATATTTGGGGGACCATCTGGTACAGGGGATTGAACCAGAGTTGACTGCATGCAAAGCATGCACCTTAATTATTATATGGTCTTTCTGGCCCCCAAAGACAACATTCTTAGAATTTTATTTGTATGTGGTGAAACAAACGGAGAGGAAATAATATAACAATAACTCAATTTTATATTAATTGGATATATTTGATTTTATTTACTATCATAAATAAAATAATAAAAAATGTAACACAAATACAAAAAACTGGATCATATAAATCTGTTGTACAGTGGTATATATATGTGTCTATGTATATATATATATATATATGCTGTTTTGTGACCAATATCTAAAAAGTCTCTTTATACTTAATATATTATTAGTAATATATCACCAGAAGTTTTTACAACAGCATTTTTATGACTGGGTAGTATTTCATATGTCTGTGCCGTTATTTATTAAACCAAAGCTTTACACTTGGTCATTCAAGTTGTTTCCAATTTTTTTTTGCAGTGCTGTAATAAATGTCACTTAAAGCATGGTTATTACTTTGGGATTTGTGCCTATAATTCAGATTTTTTTTTAATCACACAGCCTTAAGATATTGCATCTAGCTTTATAAACTACCTTTTCCTTCTGAAAGGTTAAACTAGAGAATATTCAAATGAACATTAAAGTATATTCTTATTGTATACTATTTTCTTTCTACATAAATATTCTTAAAAATAAACAAAAAACAGAGTACTACACTGTCAGGCTTAAGCAACTCTGAGGGTGCCCCCCATATGTTCAGTGATTTTTTTTTATTTATTTAGAATCCAATTGTTATTGCTAGTCTTCATTTTTTTTTATATTTACCTTCCTGTAGGATATTTGTTTTTCTTTACTAAATTTGAGTCCACTTAACACATATTTTTCTTTTCTTTTTCTTTTTTCTTTTTTGGTTTTGGGGTCACACCCAGCGCTCAGGAGTTATTCCTGGTTCTGCACTCAGATATTGCTCCTGGCAGGCACGGGGGGACCATATGGGATACTGGGATTTGAACCACCATTCATGTGGGTCGGCTGCATTCAAGGCAAATGCCCTACTGCTGTGCTATCTCTCCGCCCCAACTTTACATATATTTTTCTTTCTGTTTTTGTATTTTGTTTAATTTGATGTCTGAAAAATTGTACATTTGGTATAGTATCTTAGTAGGAAGGGATTTTTAAAGAACAAAGTTTCTATTAACTGCTTTTCTCCCTTGTCTGGCATCATTTAATTTTTCACTAGGAAGGAAGCAGTAATATCTTAGGTTTAGTTTAATCAAGAGGAAATTTAGGTTATTAAAACTTTTACAACATGGAGATGAAGAATTAGACATTTCTATTTTTGCATCATCTAAAAGATATGTAAAAGGGCTCAATTGAGTATGTTTATCTTACAAGATTTTTATTCTGGAATTGTCCCTACTTTAAAATCATCTTAGACTGATCAGAGGTAGGACAAGTTAAAAATGGATAAATGATTCATCGTGTGTGAAATTTTCTAATGATGGAGTAATTTATGTACTCATGAATCAGGAATGCCTAGAGATGAGGGTGGAAACAATGAGAATGAGAGGTCTATCCATGCTGCTGATTTCCTGATCGTAAGCACTGGGTCAAAAAGCCTTGGGGGTTTCATTCCAGTATGTCAAAATTTTATAACCATATGTGGTGTTGTTATTTTGGATGAATGTTGATTTCTTTTTTTGCTGGCCTATTTTGCATTAAATCCAAGATACAAATGTAAGCAGCAAAGGGAATCATTTAATAAACAGAAAGATAGTAACACCATGTAGAACCAGTGATTCTCATTGTGGGGAGGTGTTTGTTCCCAAGGTAACAAAGCAACTTTGTCATGTACTCACTAATTTTTATTTTGTGCCCATTTCGAGCTATGATTTTCATAAGAAGGAACGCCTACTGTATTAGATGTTGAAGATCTAGGCATATGCAGTACACCTCTCTTCCTTAAGTTGTAAAAATGACTTATTTCAGTTGCGATATCATGACTTTGTTTTCAAATAAGGCAAGGCTTCCCTTCATCAACTTCTCTTTCTGAGATATCTGTTGGATTTCACTCCTTCACAACCTTCAGGCTCTCATCAGTCTTCTCAGGAAGTTCTGCCTTCCAGGCCACCTGGTCTAAGTCTATTGATTTTGACTTATTTTATTTGTGGGCCTTATCACCACATGATATGGTACCTATTATGTATTTATTTATCACCCACCTTCTCTCCACTAGGATATAAGACCCATGAAAGAAGGGTTGTTGTCTATTTCACTCCTACCTCTTCCTATGCCAGAACACAAACTGCTGCAGGCATGCAATGAATATTTGTTGACTGAATGAATTCACTAAATATTTGTGGGTGTCTCTGATGTAGCTGGTGATAAATACAGAAAAAAGAATAAATCAGGGTATGGGGACTAGCAATTCTTAGAAATATCTTTCTTTAAAAGGACTGGAGTCTAGAAAGAGGGCAAGACCCTGACTAACTGGCAGCTTCTCTTCTCTTTTCTTTCTTTTAAGTGGCTTCAAGTCCTGCCCTCTCCATTCTTGTCCATGGTATGGCCACTCTTGTCAGTTGGGCTGACTTTTTAAGGAGTGACATTACATTCCTTTCATGCCTCACTCCAAGTGGACCTTCCCACTTGGATTAGATGAAAATGCTAATGTAGTCAGCTCTTGAGTTTTTTTTATTTTCCAGATTTCTAGCAATATGCTTCTCCAGTTACTAGTTCCTTCCAAAAGTTGCCCAAAGCTGCCTTAGGGATTGAAAGATAGCCAAATGTTGGTGAATTTCAACTTTTATTATAGTTTTTATTTCAGGCTTAATAAGGACATGATTCTGAATGTTAGCTTTGTGAGAAATATGTCATAGAGGGGTTTACATTATTATTTTTTTAACTTAGAATTTCTGCTTTCTGACTCTTCTCATTGACCTCAGTATTGTGTCACTTTGATTTTCAATATCTCAGTCAGTAGCTCTTAAAGTTACAGTAGTCATACTCAAAATTAATGAAGTTTAAAAAAATCATCACCATAACTAGACTTTAATAGTTAGTGATAAGGATATTCACTGTGCTGCCATACACTGCGAGCATGAGACAGCCGTGCTGGAGACAGATGTTGCTTCCTGTGTCCCTATCAAGAAATGTCCCAGAGCAGTGGCACAAGTGGTTGGGAATTTGCCTTGCATGCGTTAACCTAGGACAGACCTCGGTTCGATCCCCCAGCATCCAATATGGTCTCCCAAGCCAGGAGAGATTTCTGAGCACATAGCTGTAGATCAAAATAAAAACAACCCCCAAACATACTCCCCCCAAATCCCCAAGAAATGTTGTCCTGACCCAGGTGTTCTTGGCATGGTGACTATGGCAACAAGGAGCACTAGAAGTTTGTGCTATTTTTATTGGGGGCTAATGTTGGGCCACTCTGGTAGTGCTCAGAGCTTACTTCTGTTTTGTTCTCTGGGATTTCCTTCTGGTAGTTTCAGGAAACCATTTGTGGTGCTGGGAACCAATCCTGGGTCTATTGTGTGCAAGAAAACCTACTTAACCACGGAACTATCCCTTCCCAAAATTTTCAGGTCTTAAAACACAAAGGGTGGGTTTGCCATGAGATTTGGGCAATGCCAAGGATGCTGGAAGTCCTGCATGGTCAAGGGACACTTGCCCAACTGAGGAGTTGCCCAATATTCCATATACAGCTTGCAAGTATGCACAGAAAAGTGAAAAACTTAGTCATTAGTTGTTGGTGTCTGTAACCAGCTCTATAAATGAAAAGTGATTTTTGGGGGGGCACAATTTATGTGGCCGAAACAGTGATTTTGTCATCTTTGAGATCTTGCCAAGAGTTGTTTTATGGGTTGGCATTGTTGTGGCTTGGAATTGGCCTATCATTTTGCTAACATATCTGTCATGTGCATAGTGTAGCCTCAGGCCATGGATCTGACCATTTATTTCATTATGTCTTCTAGATCTAGGAATCTTGTGCTTGAAAATATACAGACTGTGATGTGTGTATATACTATTATGAACTGTTTCCTTTTTTTTTTAATTTTTCTTTCAATAGGTTGTAGCACTGATTTATTAGGCTTGTATGTGGATGGTGCTATATTATTTGGAATTTTCATTTCAAAATTGAAAACTTAATTTTTTATTTTTGGACCTCACCCAGAAGTGCTCAGGAATTACTCCTGGCTCTGCACTCTGGGGTTACTCCTGGCAGGCTCAGGGGATAATATGGGATGCCAGTTTGATCCCAGGTTGGCAGAATACAAGGCAAACACCAAACCTGCTGTACTATTGCTCTGGCCCAAGCTTGAAAATTCTTACTCTAACCTACACTGTTGTATTTCTCACCACTGTTGTAAATGAACCTTATTTCAGCCAAAGTGTTTTGTTCTACATTTCTTTGCCTACACATGTGGGAGAAAACTCCATAATCAAATGTCCTTTGTTCCTGTAAGTGCCTTCCCTCCCCCCTTTACTACTGCCACCCATCTATTAAGGGCTGCTGGAATCCTGGCCAAGTCATCACTTCTCAAAAACCATTTGTGTCTGTCTTTGATTTCTAAACCACTGTTGAATTCATAAGAACTCTTCATTCAATGTTTGTCTACACCCATAGCATGAGGCCTCCTTTTATGCTTATGTGATGTTTTAAGTGATCTCAGATAACTTTGTAAGCTGCCTTTGGTGGTTGGCTTCTCCTGTCTCCCTTCTTTCCCCTGCAGCTCTCTGAATGCTCAGTGTGTGTGAAACTAACTTACTCTCCTGTCATCCTTTCTTTCTCAGATAGCAGTGCTTTCCTGGCATTTTGCTAATTGCTAAAACAATCCATATATATTGATAAGACTCTTTTAAAAAATGTGTTGTTCCAAGGTCGGAGCCGTGGCGCAAGTGGTAAGGTGTCTGCTTTGCCCATGCTAGCTTAGGACGAACCGCAGTTCAATCCCCCGGCATCCCATATGTTCCCCCAAGCAAGGAGCGATTTCTGAGTGCACAGCCAGGAGTAACTCCTAAGCATCTTCGGGTGTAGCCCAAAAGCCAAAAAAAAAGAGCCCTTAAAAAATTGGTTGTTATGGTTGTTACTTTTGTGTTGAAGGGTCCCATTGTGGTGTAGGGGATTGGACCAGACAATGTCTAAGAGAAAATGTAACCTTGTTAATTAACTGCAGGTCAGGTTTTCTACCACTTGCATCACACCCCACCTTCAATGTTTTAATTTGGAAAAGTCATCATCAACTTTGATCTGCCTCCCTGAACCACCCGTTGCCTGTTATTTTAGAGCACTTTATCCATGCTAATTACTATGTATATGTATATATTTAATAAAATAAGAGTCAGATACTTTACCTAATCTGTATTCTTCCCCTCCACATTCTATTTGATGTTTTGTCCTGTGCCTTTGTCTATGCTACCAAGAAATTTTAGATAACATATTTATATAAGACATACCTTTTTTTTTTTTGTTTCTTTGTTTTTGGGCTATACCTGGTGGTATCAGGGGTTACTCTTGCTCCATGCTCAAAAATTGCTCCTGGCAGGCTTGAGGGACCATATGAGGTGCCAAGGATCTAATCCAGGTCAGCCACATGCAAGGCAAATGCCCTACCTGTTGTGTGATTGCTTCAGCCTATACAAAACATATTTAATGGAAAATTTTAGACATACAGAAACCAGACTAGAATAATAAAATCCGACATATCCAATGCTCTGCTTCAATAGTTATTGGTATTTTACCACCTGTATATTTGCCTTGCAATGGATGCATGGTTTAATTGCTACACACTTTATTTAACCATTTCTTTATTATCAAAAATCAAGATTTTGGGTTTTCTATAATTATAGATGCATGTTATTGTTCATCTAGTCAAAATTATTATTCTTACTTCCTTTAGAACCCATTTTTATCATTGTCATTCTGATTATTTCTTAATAATGGGATTAAAAATGTATTCTAGGGGGCCAGAGAAACAGCATGGAGGTAAGGCACTTGCCTCGCATGCAGAAGGATGGTGGTTCAAATTCCGGCATCTTATATGGTCCCCCGAGCCTGCCAGGAGTGAATTCTGAGTATAGAGTCAGGAGTAACCCCTGAGCAATGCCAGTGTGACCCAACCCCCCCCCCATAAAAATGTATTCCTTTTTTGTGGCTGTTTTATTGTTATTTTTCTTTTCTCAAACAATTATTTTTTAATATCTAGAATGAGTCCAAATGAATTACAATGGCATGTTACGCATTTATGTGACTTTCTTCCCCAAGCACTATGTGAGAAGGTAGTATTTACTTTTTAGGTAATTTAAAAGTCATGCTCAAAAGGATAGGTAGGGCTGGAGAGATAGTGGTTAGGGCACTTACCTTAGACACCGTTGACTGGAGTTGGGTCCCCAGAGCCCTGCTAGGAATGATTTCTGAGCACAGATCCATAAGCCCTAGGCAACACTGATATGGCAGGAAAAAAAAAAAACAAAGCAAGAAGGAAAGATAAAATGGGCATTGGAGAAATAATATCTGGTAAATTATAATCTTTGTCCAGTGGAAAATTACAAACATTTGGAGAATATTGTAAATGCTTAATTCTACTTGAAAAATATCCCTCTTTTTGTGTGTGTGTGTGTGTGTGTGTAGTTTTTGGGTCACACCTGACAGTGCTCAGGGTTACTCCTGGCTCTACGCTCAGAAATCACTCCTGGCAGGCACAGGGGACCATATGGGATGCCAGGATCCGAACCACCGACCTTCTGCATGAAAGGCAAATGCCTTACCTCCATGCTATTATCTCTCCAGCCCCGAAAAATATCCCTCTTTTAAAGGGAGAAATAGGTATCAGTTAAACTAAGATGCACATAAAGTAGACTGTATAAATGTCTTTTCCCATTGACTGTAATAACTATATTTGATATTAAAAAATCAAAATCTTGTCCTCATTATTCAGCTTCAATTTTATTTTATTTTTATTTAAAACAACAAAAATATTTTTGGCCACATTTACTGAGCTCAGGGGTTATTTCTGTCTCTGCATTCAGAAATCACACTTGGTGGGCTTTGAGGACCACACGGGATATTGGAGATTGAATCTGGGTTGGCTTCTCATAAAGATAGGCCCTATCCACTGTAACTTTTTTTCCCTCATATTTTTTTTTTTTGACGGGGAACAACTGTCTATGCCTAGTGATAATTCCTGACTCTGAGCTCAGGAGTGTAGGAGATTGAACCCTGATCAGCCACATGCCAGGAAGCCACTCTACCCCTCTATACTATATCTTTATCTCCCAAAACAGCTTCTTTTTTTTTTTTTTTTTTTGCCCCACTACCCCAACAGCTTTTTTAAAGGTGGATGCTTAGTCATAGAGAAAGCTGAACAGCTAAGTGCATATTCTGCATGCACAAGGCCTGGGTTCACAGATCCTTCCCAGGCCCTGCCAGGAAAGACCCTGAGCACTGCTGTATATGAGCCAAAACTTAAACAAACATGATGCCAACCAAACAGTCAAAATGGTGAAGATGGGCCCGGAGAGATAGCACAGGGGCATCTGCCTTGCAAGCAGCCGATCCAGGACCAAAGGTGGTTGGTTCGAATCCCAGTGTCCCATATGGTCCCCTGTGCCTGCCAGGAGCTATTTCTGAGCAGACAGCCAGGAGTAAGCCCTGAGCACCGCCGGGTGTGGCCCAAAAACAAAAACAAAAACAAAACAAAAAACAAAAACAAAAAATGGTGAAGACAGAAAAACAGAAAGAGAGACAGAGATAGAGACAAAGACAAAGACACAGAGAGAAAGACACACACACACACACACAGAGTGAGAGAGAGTGAGAGAAAGAGAGAGAGAGGTAGCCTTTTATCTGCTCCTTTGTGGCCTAGGTGTAAGGAGTCAAATATGAGTTGAAATTACAGGTTTCCTGTGCAAAAGAAGGAAGCATCACTGTTGGCCTGCTTTTGATGGGATTTTCCTGCAGTTATCTACTGAAATTTCCAGACCATATGTAAAAAGATGACTCATGTGCCTATCCATTGGAAGAAAATGTCTTTTTTCAATTACAAAATAGAATATGGATGCTATAAAATATTTTTGGAGATTTATAATATGGAATATAGAGGTGGACAGCACAGAAAGTAAAAATACCTCATAATCTAATGCTTACCCCACTTGTGGCTGGCTTATGAAAGGACTTGGTTTTTTCCTATGCCCAAGTAGCATTTAATATCTACATAGTATAAAGAACAACAAAAAAAAATACAGCTTTTAAAAGTGCTTACATAGTCAATTTTCAGACTTGGAATTCTAGCACATAAGTTTCTGCTGAGAGGTAAAATGATAAGTGTAAATAACAGGGTTAAACTTGTTAGGTACAGAAAACTGTAACAGAAGAGAAAGTAACACATTAGCAAGAATGTCAAAGACTAGAAACAATAAGTGCTGGTGAAGACGTGATGAAAGAAAAACTTGCATTGACTGTTGGTTAGACTGTTGCACAGTTTCTTTGGGAAATTGAAGACCTCAAGATAGTGCAAATGGCACTTTCAGGAGACTTTGAGATTCCACTCCAGGCCTCTAACTCAGGACTCATTTTGAGAAAGAACATATGACACTTGTGATTGCAGGCACATTATTTACAATAGTCAAGATCGGGGAAACAACTCAAATGTCCAACAACAGATGGTGGAGAAAGAAATTGTGGTATGTACACAATGAAGTATTAGTTAGCTGTGAGAAAAGACACAATTTTGCACTTCGCTTCCAACTGTATAGAATTGAAGGGTGTCCAGCCAAGTGAAATCAGTCAGAAAGTAAGAGATCATCACGTGATCTAGCTTATAATGCAGAATGTAAAGTAACAAAGAAGATGATTAAAAAGTCTTCAGTGGGGCCCGGAGAGATAGCACAGCGGCATTTGCCTTGCAAGCAGCTGATCCAGGACCAAAGGTGGTTGGTTCGAATCCTGGTGTCCCATATGGTCCCCTGTGCCTGCCAGGAGCTATTTCTGAGCAGACAGCCAGGAGTAACCCCTGAGCAACGCCGGGTGTGGCCCAAAAACCAAAAAAAAAAAAAAAGTCTTCAGTGAAAAGAAGCCCTGAAATAAGATGAGTGGAACTGGAAACTGAAGAAGGGAAGGAACCTTGAGATAATGGTGTCAAGATTGTCACAGGCTGGATGGAATGGCATATAAAATAGCAAGTACACAACACAGAATTCAGTGCTATTTCAATCGATGACTCTTAAATAGAAAAAATTTACTATTAAGAAAAAGGCATAAAAGCTCACATTTCTGTTGTTAATCAGGAGCTATATTTTTTACTGATATTTAATCAGAGGTTGTTATTTTTTTTTCTTTGACAACACATTACAATAATCACTATGGCAAGATGACTCAATCATCTTTGAGTGAATGAATCAAAAATATTCAATTAGTTCTCAGGCATATTAACTTATTAGCAACTTGTTGAAGCTTAATTTTCCTTCTTTTAGGGGAGTTGTTTTTTGGGTGGCCACACTTGGTGGTGATCTGGAGAGACCTTAATTTTCACAGTGAAATTTAAATGTGCATTGCTAAAGTTGTCTTAAAAATTGTGGGACATTGGTGATGGGAATGTTGCACTGGTGATGGGTGGTGTTCTTTACATGACTGAAACCCAAACACAATCATGTATGTAATCAAGGTGTTCAAATAAAAAAAAATTGAGGAATGAGGCCGAAGAGTTAGTACAGTGGGTAAAGCATGGCCTTGCATGCAGTTGACACAGGTTTGATCTCCAGCACCACATATGGTCCTCCAAGCCCACCCCTTTGGCACAGAGCCAGGAGTAAATCTTGAGCACCACTGGGTGTATTGAAAAACAAAAATGGGGGTAGAGTGGGAGAGGAGACAATGTAATGCATTTGTATTTGCAAATAATGTATTTCACAAAGGTTCTTTGCAGTGTAGATACACCTTGAATGATTGATTATATTGCTAGTGAAACATGTTGAAATAATGAAGACAGATTTTTTTTTTGGCCTGTGAATCCCACTTGTGGCTTCTTTAAGAGAAACCTGATCCATGCCATGAACTGTAGTCAGGTTAGCCAAGGAAAGGGAGAATCTCTTGTAAAAGATTTAGCTACAGTCCCTCTATTTTCTCCCTTTATTTTATTTTTCTCTTTTGCTTTCTCTCTCACTCAAGCACAAGCATACAAACACTAATATATGAGCTGTGAACTTTATTTATTTATTTATTTATTTTTGGTCACACACAGCAGTGTTCAGGGGTTATTCTTGGCCCTGTGCTCAGAAATGCGAGCTCAGGTACCATGTGGGAATCGAACCATGGTCTATTGACTGCATGGAAGGCAAACACCCTACCACTATGCTATCTCTCTGGCCCCTGAGCTGTGAACATTAGTGAAAGATAACTTATTGTCTGGTAGCCTGTCAGGAAGGAGTCAGGGGTAAACACCCTAAATCTTTCCAGTGGAGAACCCTAAAGACCCCCAAAGAGCAGGGAACCAAGAAATGTGGTTGGAAGAAGCTGGCTTTGTGTCATATAGAACAAGATGGATGTGTATCTGTGTGTCTGAAATCACAGTTGAACAATATCTAGCCATGAAGTTTTGAGAAGTTACCTTCTTGTTTATAGCTTTCCTGTCTGTATTAGATGGGTTAACTGATGAGCCCCACTTATTAGGACTTCATTGCCTGCAGATTGACCTCTAAATCAGATGTCAGGAAAGGGAGCCCTCATGCAGAAATGTTTTCTTTGGCTCACCCAGCACACTTGTCAAAACAAACAAAAAAAAAGCCTACCACCCAGACAGATACTGCCTTTGGGTAGAGTCACATCAGAATCTGTTTCATGCTTCTTTTGACAAATGGAAACTATGGCAGGATGGAACCTGCATTTCTGCCTGGAAACTGTATGCTAAGTTTCATAGGAGCAAGGCCTTTAGGTTGGAACGCTTCACTTTGCTGCCACCTCAGCCACTCCCATTATCTTAATCCTACATTGCTGCTGCTTGTTCTCTCTCATCAAACATTTGAGTTTGTGAACCATGGCCCCAACAAAGTCCTTTGGAAAAGGAGGGACAAATGAATCACAGTTAATCAAGAAAAAGAAAAAGAGTGAGTTGGGCCATTGGAGACACACTTACCTACTGAAGTAATCGAGGGAGAGGAGGATACTTGTCCCTGGAACATAATCTGAGGTAGACGAGGAAAAGGTGTTGTACAGACAAATGAAATTCACTTTGATTCTTCAAGATCAATTTCCATTTTTAAACATTCATTTAATGGTTCTGGGATTACATCCCATGTTGTTCAAAACTTCTCCTGACTCTACTCAGGAATCTAGAGCTTGGGGGATCAAATGGGTGTGCAAGGCCATTCATTACCTATATATTTTTGTAGACCTTGTCTTTAAACTTAAATAGTTAAAAAAATATAGATACTGTGGCATAAGGGTTTAATACATAACACAACTCTTCCCCAGAGTATCTGCTTTCCTCCACCATTGGCCCAGTCCCTTCTCTGCATTCTGGTCTCCCAACCCTCTACCCATGTGATAAGCTTCCTACTGAAGACATGTTCTTGGTTTCTGTTGCCTGTGGGCACTTATTATTACTCTGCTATGTTTCTTTATATCCAGCATATGAAAGAGACCATTCTGTGACTTCTCCTCTTCTTCTGATTAACTCTACCAGCATGATACTTTCCAGATTCATTCACATAGTAGTAAACGACTTGGTTTCATCTTTTCTTACAATGGAGTAGTATTCTATAGTGTATATATACCATATAGTCTTTATCCAGTCATCATTCTTGGGCACTGGGTTTATTTCCAAATTTTGGCTATTGTGAATAGTGTTGCAATGAAAATAGGATTGGAAATGTCTTTTTGTAATACAAGTTTTGGGTCCTTGGGGTAGATGCCATGAAGTGGAATTGCTAGATCATATGAATGCCCAATTTCTAGCTTTTGAAGTACCCAAAAAGGCTAGACAAGTGTTTTAATTCTTTACATAGAGTAAATATTGTTGAGTGGAATATGTTAATAATTACTTTAGTGCAAGGATGTGGTAGGGAACAAGAAAAGCTGAAATAGGCCAGTGGAACTGAGAACTGGAGTAAAGAAGAGCCTTTTTTTCCTTTGGTTATCAAGTCTTTCTCTGCTGGGATGTCATTCTCCAATTTGCTGCTTTATCTCTTTATGAGAAAGGGCTGCATGCTGGGGTCAGAATTAAGTATCCCTAGTAATCTCCTATCCTGAAGCCTAAAGAATATCTTTGAGGTGCCAAAGGGATAGTGCAGAGGCTAAAGTTCTTGTGTAGCATGTAGCTGTGGTGGGACCTGGTTCAAATGTTTTCATTGCACATGGTCCCCTCATTTTTTTTTTTTGATTTTGGGTTTTGGGCCACACCCAGCAATGCTCAGGGGTTATTCCTGGCTATGTGCTCAGAAATCGCTCCTGGCTTGGGGACCATATGGGACGCGAAGGAGGGATCAAACCCAGGTCTATCCTGGATCAGCCATGTGCAAGGTAAATGCCATACCTACCACTGTGCTAATAGCTCTGGCCCCCACACACGGTCCCCTCTTTTTTTTGTTTTTTGTTTTTTGTTTTTGGGTCACACCTGGCAGCAGGGGTTATCCATATGGGATGCTGGGATTTCGAACCACTGTCCTTCTGCATGAAAGGCAAATGCCTTACCTCCATGCTATCTCTCTGGCCCCACACGGTCCCCTCTTTACCAATAGGCATGGACCCTGAGCTCTGCTGGCTATGACTATCTCCCATTCCCCACCTTAAATACAGAGCCTTTTGATTACTTATAAAATACAAGAGTTAAAATTGTGATAAAGCATATAACACAAAATGTACATTTATAAAGTTCTATAACAAAATATATCATTCTTGCATTTAAATTATATAATTAAGTGTAGTTATTGTACAACTATTCCAATCATTTTTCCATAACATTTTGTTACAACTGAAACTCTGTTTACATTAAACAATAATTTCCCATTCCTTCTCCCTCTAGTCCCAATTGTTAATATTTTTCTTCCTGTCTCTTCACATAAATGGCATCATACAATGTTTGTTCTTTTGTATTGGACTTTCATCATTTGGCCTGCTGTTTTCAGAGTGAATCTATGTTGTAGTTTGCATCAAAATTTCCTTCCTTTTAAAGGCTGAGTAAATACCATTTCAATGTATACATACATCACACTGTTTCCTCATTCAACTTGTGGACACTCAAGGTGTCTCAACTTTTATTTTTATTGTTGTAGATAATGTGGCTGTGAATAAACATGGAAAAATCCCTGCTGTCAGTTGTTTTTAAATATTACATAGGTAATAATAAAATAAAAACAATAAGTGCTCATGAATAGCTAAAACAATCCTTGAGAAAAAGAAGATGGAAGATATCCAACTTTAAATTGTACAATAAAGCAATAGTAATTAAAACAGTATGGTATTGGAATAAAGACAGAACCTCAAATCAATGTAATAGACTTGTGTACTGGCCCTCAGGTATACAACCAATTAATCTTTGATAAAAGGGCAGCAAATACAAGATGGAGAAAGGTCTTCCACAAGTGGTATTGGGAAAACTGGTCAATTACATGCAAAAAGGTGAACTCAGACCTCTCTTTAACACCAAGCACAAAGGTGAAATTAAAATGGATTAATGACCTGGATATCAGACCTGAAACTATAAGGCACAAAGAGGAAAACATAGACAAAATGCTCCATGACATTGAGACTAAACACATCTTCAATGAGGAAACACCACTGTCCAAGTAAGTGGAAGCAGTGATAAATAAATGGGACTACATTAAACTGAGAAGTTTCTGCACTTCAAAGTAAACAGTAGCTAAGATGCAAAGGCTACCCACAGAATGGTAGAAAGTGTTCATGTAAAACCCATCTGATAAAGAGCTAATATCTAAGATATATAAGGTACTGGCAGAACTGAACAAGAAAACACATCTAAGCTCATTAAAAAATGGGGAGAAGAAATGTACAGGCATTTCTTCAAAGAAGGAAGACAGCCAAAAGATGCATGAAAAAATGCTCCATGTCACTAATCAGGGAAATGCAAATCAAAACAACAATGAGGTCTCATCTCAAATCACAGAGAAAGGCAAACATCACAAAAGACAAGAACAACCAGTGCTGGTGTGGATGTGGGCAGAAAGAGACTATTATTCACTGCTGGGAGAAATACTGGCAGGTCTAGCCTTTCTGGAAAACAATATGTATATTCCTTACAAAACTGGAAATTGAGTTTCCTTCTGATCTACTCCTAGCAATACCACTCCTAGGGCTATACCCTAGGAACACAAAAACAAAATACAAAAATGACCTCTTCACTTCTATGTTCATCATAGCACTATTACAAGAGTCAGAATTTGGAAGCAACCTGACAACAGATGAGTAGCTAGAGAAGCTGTAGTATATCTACACAATGGAATACTGTGCAGCTGTTAGGAAAAATGAAGTCATGAAACTTGCTTATACATGGATGGACATGGAGAATCCATGTATTATGTGGAGTGAAATGAGTCAGAGAGAGAGGGATAAACATAGAATAATCTCACTCATTTGTGGGATATAAGGAAAATAAAAGAGAGTGTGGGGATGATGATACAATATAAATTAGGATTTGGAGAACCAGTTCATGGTTCTCCACAAAGAGTGGAGAGTACAGTTAGAGAGGGGTCTAATATGAAAGGGGCATTCATGACACCCCTTCATTTGCAGTAGTACAAATGTCAAAAAAAAAAGAGTGGAAGACAGAGAGAGTGGGGGGGGGATTAAAATGTCTACCCCAGAGGCAGGTGGGAGAGTGTAGGTAGGAAAGAAGAGGGAATCAGGGGGGATGAGAGGGAAACTGTTGACATTGGTGGCAGGAAATGTGCACTGGTGAAGGTGTATGACCATAACTCATTCATGAGTTTATCTGTGGAACTTTATCTGTGGAACTTTATCTGTGGAAAAAAAAAACAACCTGTATTATGACCATGGTGTTTAAATAAAAATATATTTTGGGTTTTTTTGATTTTTTTTTTTTTTTTGGATTACACCTGGTGACGCTCAAGGGCTACTCCTGGCTATGTGCTCAGAAATCACTCCTGGCTTGGAGAACCGTATGGGACACCAGGGGATTGAACCTCGATCTGTCCTAGATCAGCCGCGTACAAGGCAAACACCCTACCACCGCATCACTGCTCCGGCCCCTAAACAAAAATATATTTTTTAAAGAGGCACACACTACTACAATCCCAGTTCATTGTAAACTAATTTATCTCATGAAGCTTCATTACAGTGTGTCATATGTTCCCGAAATCCATAAAATATTTTTTGAGAGGACAGCTTAAAAAAAACCCTACACTTCAATAGAAAGTGGGTAAGATACAGATTAAAAAGACCCCTGTGCCATGGATGGTGAAGTCCCTGGCAAGTGTGTGACCTTCACTGCGTGAAGGATTTTGTCTAAACCAAGCTTTTTGTGTTTATCCCTCTGGATGACTATGAGGCAGGCACACTTCTCCTTGAACCATAATGAGGACCAAAAAAGTGAAGCATTAATAAGATCGAAATGCTAAACACATAGAACTAGAAAACAGTAAAGAAAATTTGAACTTGGGTAATCTGCTTCCTTACCTAAACTAACCCTGATGTTATTCTATCTCCTAAGAATAAACTTAGAAAGGCTGCTATTGTTTTCCCCCCACTCCTTTTACCCCCCTACAAACATAAACAGTTATATGCATATACATAAGTAGAAAATATGGTTTGCCTATTTCATAATTAGCTGTATTCAGTAGTCAAGTCAACAGTATGATTTTCATAGTACAATGAGCAATCTTATGAAGATATTATGATTGCTAGATTTTTTAGTAGGAAAAAAAGTTTTATTCCATTTTATTTATTTATTTTTTTTGCTGTTGAAAGAACTGTACTACCTACCACAGCAAAGTAAATATTTAGATACCAACTTTAATAACACCATGGAGAGATATAACAATTATTTAAAATTGACCAAAGTTTTGATAATTCTATTTGCCTTTGGATTGTAACAAACAATATGAAGTAATTTGTTGTGCCTGACAAGGGCAGGCTAGGGTGGTGGATGACAAATTGGAGACATTGTTGAAAAGAAGGTCACATTGAGGACTGATGTTTGAACATTTAATGCCTGAAAAGACTGTAGTATAAGCAACTTGATAAATCGCATTGTGATTAAAAAAATTCTTTTAAATGAAAGAGAGGATATAAGTACTATGTTGTCTATGTATATGTGTGTGAGAGAGAGGAGAGAGAGAAAGAGAGAGAGAGATCCCAGTAAGTGTTTAAAAGGCTTGAGTGTTGATGATTTATAGCCAACTAGGTGGGTGGTTCAATACAAGGGCCTGAGGATGTGGGTCCTCCTTGCTGGGTTTTACCCAACCACTCCAATAGTGCTGGAAGCTTCCAGTGCCACACCTGGCTATGGTCAGGGCAGTGTAGTACTGTGAATTGATCCTCAGTGGACTGCTATACTATCTCCTGACACCTGCTATATCTCTTTTAGACACATAGTCTCAAACACTGAATATGATTCTTTTCCATGGGAAAATAGATTTTTTTTTTTGTGGTTTTTGGGTCACACCCGGCAGTGCTCAGGGGTTATTCCTGGCTCCAGGCTCAGAAATTGCTCCTGGCAGTCACGGGGGACCATATGGGACGCCGGGATTCGAATTGATGACCTCTTGCATGAAAGGCAAACGCCTTGCCTCCATGCTATCTCTCCGGCCCGGAAAATAGATTTACTGTGTCAAAAGTTATTATTTTTTTTCACTCCCTTATAGAAATTGCCATATTTTCCTGACTCTAAAAGAAATACAGGCTGAAATCCAAAATAAATTTTTTAAAAAGTGTAAATAAATAAAGACTAAATAGAAAAGAAAGTGAATAACCTGCAATTTATGAATATAAACAACTGTCAGGAACATCCTGTTACATTTATTGTGCATTTGTCCTGATTTCTTTGGCATAAATTCCTGAAGAGGAATTTCAGGGGTAACACATATTTATATCTTTGATACACATTCCCAGAAAGTATGTCTATTTTGCAAAGGCCTTTTATTTCTTTGGAAAAACTGAATTGCATTTTTGAATAATTACTGTTATAGGAAAAAGTGAGATTCACATAAGAATATACTTAACACACTATAAAAGAACCCATTTAGTATTAATATCAGAAACGAAGTACTTGTTTATTTTCTAGTAGCATTCACTATAATTTTACTATCCTATGTTTAAAAAAAGTAACTTAAAGTGTTTTTCTTAGTATACATATAATGGTTAGCTCTATTTTTCATTAAACTTTTTCTTTTCATATTAAATGCTTTAAAAATGTTCCTAAAAGGGGCCGGGCGGTGGCGCTAAAGGTAAAGTGCCTGCCTTACCTATGCTAGCCTTGGACGGACCGTGGTTCGATCCCCCTGCGTCCCATATGGTCCCCCAAGCCAGGAGCAACTTCTGAGCACATAGCCAGGAGTAACCCCTGAGCGTTACCGGGTGTGGCCCAAAAAACCAAAAAAAAAAAAAAATGTTCCTAAAAGTTTAGAAGTTGGACACTAATCCCAAGAAAAAGAAAAGGTTTGGAGGGGCCGGAGACATAGCATGGAGGTAGAGCGTTTGCCTTGCATGCAGGACAGTGGTTTGAATCCTGGCATCCCATATGATCCCCCGAGCCTGCCAGGAACGATTTCTGAGCATAGAGCCAGCAGTAAATTCTGAACGCTGCTGGGTGTGACCCAAAAACTAAAAAAATAAAAGAAAAAGAAAAAAAAAGGTTTAGAATTGGAATAACTATTCATAATTCTGGCCCAGATATTTTTCTGTTTATGTGATCTTGGAAAAGTTACTTGATTTGAGTCTTCTCAGTGAAGAATGTAATATAGGGGCCGGCGAGGTGGCGCTAGAGGTAAGGTGTCTGCCTTGCAAGCGCTAGCCAAGGAAGGACCATGGTTCGATCCCCCGGTGTCCCATATGGTCCCCCCAAGCCAGGGGCAATTTCTGAGCGCTTAGCCAGGAGTACCCCTGAGCATCAAACGGGTGTGGCCTGAAAAACCAAAAAAAAAAAAAAAAGAGTGTAATATAATAACTGGCATAGATAATAAATAACACAGATGGGAATATATAATACTTTGTAATTATGAAGCAATATAAAATATTGATGGAATCATTAATAATGATAATATTCTTTAATGTCCCTTCTAATTAACACCCCCAAATTATATGAATTAGTTGGATAGATAGATGTCCTCTTAACATTCAGTGCCTCTTTTCTTCCTAGGACTTTAGAATGTCTTCATCTGAAATTAAAAATTTAGGAGATTTTGGGGCCGAAGCGATAGCACAGCAGGTAAGGTACTTGCTTTGTACTCAGTTGACCTGGGTTTAATCTTTAGCATCCCATATAGTCTCCTGTGTACTGCTAGGAGTAAATTCTGGTGCAGAGCCAGTAGTAAGCCCTTTCAGGAGATTTTATGGGCCCAGAGTCCTAGACCTTGGAGAGAGAGACACACACACATGTTTCTGTCTACACCAAGATCATTGACCCCATTTTGAATTCTACTCCAATCATTGCCCCACATCACTTCCTTTGGCCAAGCTGGAGTGAATAATAAGAATCTTTCGGCAGATCAAATTTCAATTTTATAATCTAGGAAACAAACTTTTGTCCTGTCTCTCTTTAGATTCATAGTTAAATTACTATTAATTCTATTTAGACTTTCTTATATTTTGTAGATTTTCTAAGATTTTACTAAATGTACTTAAAAACAGATTTTCTTAGATTTTCAGATTTCTTAGATGTTTTTTAGCTGGATGCCTACTTTCTGTTAGTGCAAAAATAAGTCAGCCTCTAATACTCCACACTTGCCTTTCACTCACACCATTGCCAGCAATTGAGCAAACCTGTTTTGACAGCAAGTCAAAAAATAGTATATTTTAGCTTTATCTGCTGTACTCCTAAAATGAGGATCTTAGTATTCATTTTCTATTTCTATCTACTTATTAAGATCTTTATTAAGTTCATCCAAAAGTTTGATTGGCCCAGCTGTTTAAAATCCAGTGAACTATAAACAGGATATAATTTCTTTCAGAATTTGTTATTCTTTTGGAATTGTGCTATAGTGGTCTTATGATTGATTAGAGGGCAGATAAATCCATGCCTGGACTATTTTAAGATTGTTCCTCTTCTGTCCACAACTTTGGTTTGGTATTTCTGAACTTAGCATGTATAGCTAAGCTTATAATGTAAAGCTAAGCATGTAAAAAAGCTTAACATGTAAAGCTAAGCTAACTTAGCTTATAAGGATTATTAAAAATTTGGACCTCAAAATATTACAGGTCTAATCAAAGAAACCTTTGTAGAAGGTGTGAGCTGTTCCTGGTAAAAAATTGAAGGCAGGGAGTCTTTGTTTTTTTTTTAATAGAACATCAACCAAATTGTGTTTAGTAGAGACACAATACACTTAAAATGTTTACAAAAAAATTATTGATCCTTCCTCAAGGAAGCTGATTGGCAGAGCAGGTTTGTCATCAGCAACTCTTGAGTCTCTAAGACTTTTAGTGTGTCATATTGACACCAGAACACAGCTTGCTTAGGTTCCATTTACTCATCTCTTTTCTTTCTTTTTTTTTGTTTTTGTTTCTGTTTTTGTTTTTGGGTCACACCCAGCAGCACTCAGGGGTTACTCCTGGCTCCACACTCAGAAATCACCCCCGGCAGGCTCGGGGAACCATTTGGGATGCCGGGATTTGAACCACCGTCCTTCTCCAAGCAAGGCAAACGCCTTACTGCTGTCCTATATCTCCAACCCCTCATCTGTCTTTTCTAAGAGCATTTCAGTATCTGGGCTTTGAATTCTAACAGCAGTTGCAGAATAAAAAATGGCTGACTGGCTTCTGAGAAATCATCATCTTTATTTCTTAGTCTGTTTTATGAAAAGGTGAGGCCATAAATTCCTCTTTGAGCTCAGTAAGAGAAAATGCAAGACCCCTCCTGACAAAGCTGCCTGCTTCCATATTTATGAAATTGAGAATTCCTAACCTATCATTTTTCATTTGTAACTTTGGTTTCCAAAGCCCAGAGCCAAAATTAGTGTTTCATTATACAGTAACTTTCATCTCTGTTTTCTGGTATTTACTCCCCCTTTCCTCATGTGGATCAACTCCTGCTTTCTTTATTTCAGCTTTCCTATTTGTGTTTGCATTTATTTTAAACCATTTTAAATCCCTTATGGAAGTAGGCAGAGTTCAGATTAGAAGTAAAATGAAATTGCTTGTATTATTATACCCATCAATTATTGATTTATCTTTGATGTTAGTCTTCTGCGGTTCTTGGAACTTGTCCTTTCTCCTTTTGAAATTCATTCATTTCTGGAGGGTAGGAAAATGAGGAATATGATCTAAAAAGGAATGTGATTCTCAACAAAAACCTGAAAATATTTTTTGGGGGATGTGCCACACTCGATGACGCTCATTGGTTACTCCTGGCTATGCGCTCAGAAATCACTTCTGACTTGGGGGACCATGTGGGATGCCAGGGGATTGAACAGCGGTCCATCCTAGGTTAGCACATGCAAGGCAGCACCCTACTTCTTGCACTACTGCTCCAGCTCCAGAAACCTGAAAATATTTTTATGGTTTGACATACAATGTTATTAACTCCCTTGTACAAATAGTTCAATTTTAATGTAAATTAAGGGCCATTAATAATGTCTTAGGCACTATAAGACTTCGTGTAATCAAGAAGTGGACTTTGTGGGATAACATGGCCAAGGGCTAGGAGGTACCAGTATTAGAATTTATAGAGCACTTTTTACCTGAATCTAGGGTCTGAGTGTAGAGTTGCAATTCGAGGCAGAAATAAAGAATGAGAACATGGAGAGGTCTGACTTTTTGGATAATTTATGTTGTTATCTATAGAATTGATATGGGATGAGAATCTAATTAGAGTGACTAAAAACCTGGGGATGGAGTGATAGTTCAATGGGCAGGGAACTTGCCTGGCACATGGCTGGCATGGGTTCAATCCCTGGCATCCATATGGGTATCTTGAACCTTGCCAGAAGATATCCCTGAGTGCAGAGTTAGGAGTAGGTCCTGAGCACCACTGGGTTTAGCCCTCTCCCCTAAAAAGAAACTCCAACTTTAGGTAAGATAATGGTCTTATCATCACTGGAAAAAGATGCATTTGACAATCATGGATGGAGGAAAAGGATCAAGGAAAGGGCTGTAGGAACAAAGGGGAAAGCAAGATAGAGAAAGCAGAATCCTGAGATTCCTTGTGTAGTACCACGAGTCCTGGATCCAGAGAAGGCTTTGGAAGCAGAAGAGTAATAGAGGAGGTCACTCTGGAATTAGTGCCTCCTGAATTAGAATATCTTTTCAATCTGGATTGCATTGTTAGGCTTAAGTAAAGTCAGTCTGAGAGGGGCAGCATACCCACGCAACATTAACTAATATTTTGTTTTAGAGCCACATCATGTAGAGCTCAGGACTTACTCCTGGTTTTGTGCTCAGGGAACATGATTAACATTGTGTGTCGGGGGAACCATATATGGTGCTGGGTTTTCAAGCTGGCATCAGTCACATGCAAAGCAAGAACCTGATCCCTTCTACTGTCTCTTACCTGGGCTATGACAGGTAGGTTCCAGGGTTGTTCCCATTCTGGATGAGGAGGGTTGGCCTTGATGTGGGGATGGGGAGTGAGGGGTTATGCAGGCACATCTCATATAGGACTGAGAATAACAGCATCTGTCAGGGCCCTCATGCCCAGTTGCTAAGACTAAGTTGACAGAAAAATATAGTAATTTGTTCCTTGTATATGCAAGGCCCTGAGTTCAATCCTGGGCACTGCATGCCTCATTCCCCTACCCACACAGATTCTGGAACTTGTGGCTCTGGTTACCCCAGTACTGCTTGACCCTAGAAACAATGTATTGCCAGGCCCTGGAGATGAACTCTTTGGTCTAGTTCTTATGGGAGTGACCTATGGGCTATCTAAGCACTGCTTGGATGCTCCCACCATTTAAAAAATAAAGAAAAGAAAGTAAAAACTTACTATCATAACACTACTACGTGACCATATTTGCGTTTTATTTGTATTTTAATTTCTTTAGCTCAAGCATTATTCACCCTGAAAATTTCTATAGAATATGTGTCATTTAGGGAGCTGAATGAATGTGAGTTTTTAACTTGGCCATAGATGAGCTCTCTTGTGATTTCACAGTAGTTACTCTCTTGCTGCAAGCCAGGAGAAATTGATCTGTGCTTGACAGCCCTCCTGGCATGCAGCTCTGTTTGGAGTCTTGCTGCCATTTTGCCCATTAACTTGTGAAGTTGGTTTCTTTCATAACTTTGCTGGCATTTGGCAAACTGAGCCTGCTTTTGTCCTGTTACACAAGTAGTATTTAGACCAGGCTAGGACAAGGCTTGGATGTCAGTCACTGGTGTCACGTAATACATATCATAGATGACATTTATAGAAGAGGAAGAACTTCCTATTTTAGTTGGAATTTGTTTTACTTTAAACTGTTTGTGTTTGTTTTGGGGGGTCACATCTGCCTCCTGGGTTCCTTCCAGCACTGTTAAGGGGACCATGTAGTGCAGTGCATTTAATCTGGGGTTCCTACTATAATGCATATGCTTCAGTTCTTGGAGCCATCTCTTCAGTCTTACCATAATTTTTATATTAAGACAAATTTTAGAGCAGTTTAAAGTTCAAAAGGGAATTACAGGAAGGGAAGGTGTGGCAATTTCTCATATACCCCTTGCTCTACACATCATTATTTTATTGGAATGTTTGGTTCCCTTAGTTATGGCTAACCATGGATGTTTAAGAGGCTATTAGCTGTATGCTTCTTGTTTGGCTGTTTCAGTTTTGGTGATTTCAAAATATGAATTTCTCCCTGCTTAATAATTTTCAACAAGAATGGGGGTTTCCATAATACCTTCTGAATAGCATGTGTCTCTTTAAAGCGCAATATGCATTTCTTTACTGAAGTGATTCAAATTATAGGAGAGACTTTTTACCTTTTTTATTTTTGTTTTTGGGTCAGACCTGGTGGCGTTTAGGGATTACTCCTGTCTTTGCACCCAGAAATTGCTTCTGGCACTTGGGATCATATGGGATGCCGGGATTTGAACCAACTTCCGTCCTGGGTCGGCTGTATGCAAGGCAAATGCCCTACCGCTGTGCTATTTCTCTGGCCCAATATAAAAGAGACTCTAATTCAGAAGGAAAGGAATAACTAGAAGTGATGTTACATCCAGAAATATATCAGGACTCCTCTTCTGCTGTATAGAAAAGTCCTGATACTAAGCAGATCAATAAGATGTCTGTACATTCAAAATCCAAATTAGGTATTTTTCAATCTTTTGCTGTCTGAAATTATATTGACCCCCCCCCCTTTTTTTTTGAATGAGGGACTGTGCCAGGGATCATCTCAGGTCTCTTCTTTGCAAGGCAGGAGCTCTACCACTGAACCATATCCTGATCCTAAGTTTTATTGACTATCATAAACATTGTTTATAAATCCTAAACAAAGAGAGAAAAAAATCCCAGCCTTCATCTATGTCTCGTCTAGTATGCATGTTTAAATTTTGGGTTTCCACTTGAAAATTTGATCCTTTTATAAAAATGATGAAATCTGTCACACATACAGAAGTTTCACATTTGTGTCCATTAAAAAGGGAATGAGATGAATGTCTCTGTGCCTATCATCCTGCCAAAAAATAGGGATCCCCTGTGCCCTTTGAAACTTTCCTGCTCACTGCCTCCCTAAGCGTTCTTGACTGTATAGAACCTGAGCACCACACTGTTAGTTTTTTTTTTTTTGTTAACATTTTTTATTTTATTTTATTTATTTTTATTTTTGTTTATTTTGGGTCACACCTGGCAGCACTCAGGGGTTACTCCTGGCTCTCTGCTCAGAAACCCCTCCTGGCAAGCTTGGGGGCCCATATGGAATCCAGAAATCGAACCTGGGTTCGTCCCAGTTGGCCACATGCAAGGTAAATGCTCCTACCACTGTGCTGTCGTTCGGCGCCCACATCACACTGTTTTATCTGTTGAGAAAAACTAAGTGAGAAAGGTTTCATTATCTTTACTCCATGCCCAAACTTTTCAGATTTCTAGTCTGTCTGATTCCAGACTCAAAAAAACAGTTAAATTTTTACCCACTTAGAAAACAATCGTTAGCAAGTTAATTATCCAGTTTAAAAATAATAGTGTTGTTCAAGATTTTAATTTTCTTGTTTCACACGACAATTAAAACTAGGTAGTTTTCCTGGGCACAGGATAAGTAACTGTCAGCATGAGTTTCTTCTGTAGAGGGAGGCAAGGTGCCTGAAAGCTGAAAATTCTTCCAGGGGCCATGGAGAAAGTGAACACTCAGTAGAGCATAGACAATGAAAGCTATCTCTCTAGCATCAACATGAAATCCAGATGAGGTAGCATTATTTTCCTTGGTGCAGAATAGGGGCATTGAAGTCTACCCTTTCATTTTCTGATGTGGATTATTTGTTGCCATCTACAAATCTAAAGCCTAACTGGATGCATGCATTTTAAAATTACATGCTCGGATGACAAATCAGAGTTATGAAAGATATCTAGTAGCAAATTGATAGCATCATTTAAAGATGCACGAAGGCTCACAGAGGCTGCAGGATACCAAGGATGTCAGTTCTTTGAGAGACCTGTGAAATGAAGTCCTGCTGGAGATCAAGGCTCACAGCCAAATACATTGTTGAATCTTTTCTAGAAATAACCAGATGCAGATATAGTGAGTGGTCTCTGTAAATCAACAATAATAATATGATCTTTCTCTTAGTATGAAATTTAGGATTAGGAAGTAATGATGATTAAGTACTTGGTTCAGAAACTTGTATATAGTAAATGCTTAAGGAAGACTAGATAATCTGTAGAAAGATAGTACAGAACATTTCTTTAAGTCTGAGAACATACAGATACTTAGTTATTTTATTTTACTTTACATTTTGGTTTTGATCCACATTCAACTCTGCTCAGGGCTTATTTTGGGTTCTGTGCTTAGGGATCACTCCCAGCAGTGCTTGGGGGGCTGACCATCAATTGCTAGGGATTAAACCAAAGATAAGATTAGCTGTATGTAACTCAAGCATCCTACCTGCTGTACTATTTCTCCTGCCCAGATATTTTAAATAATTTTTATTTTAAATAATAATTTGTAATCATAAAAACACCAGTGTTAGAAATACAGGCATAAGCTCCTGAGAAGGCCAAGAAAGACCCAGAGAAAACGGTCTCCTAGAGGTTCCACAGCAGACAGATACCCTCTCTCTTTGTCTGTGAAGGAGGATATGTCTGACCCCTGTTGTGTGCTGAGCCACAAAAAGAAAGCCTGAAAAAAATCTCTTGCTGCCCCTGCCCATTTACTTTTCTGTCTCCTGAAATTCTCCTGAGGAGGCTAAGAAAAACCCAGCAATAACTGACGCCTAAACAGCGTTTTTCAACCACTGTGCTGCGGCACACTAATGTGCAATGAGATATTGTCTGGTGTGCCGTGGGAAAAATTTCAATTTCATCCTTAACATGCGGCTTCAGCTCACAAATAGACCAATCATTAGATTTTTCATAATAAAGTAATTAATTAAAAATTTATTTGTGTCTATTTGAATTCCTATTCAAAAGAATTACTTTATATATAGTCAATATAGGCACAGAGTTAAATTTTTTTTAAACATTTTCTAATGGTGGTGTGCCTCATGATGTTTTTTTCATGAAAAAATGTGCCTTTGCACAAAAAGGTTGAAAAACACTGTCCTAGAAGCTCAACAGCAGCCAGGAGCTCCAGAAGAGTGCAGCTGCTCTGCTTTGCTTCGCAGCCACACAATTTTTTAAAATAATGATCCCCACCATAACACGTAGAAAAAAATCACGCAAGAGTGGACAATGAGGAAACCACATAGGCAAACACCATGCACAGAAAATGAAGATAGTTCTGATGACCCCAAAAGAAATATATACACACATTTACAGAATAGCATGAAAAAAACTTTACTCCACTATCTAGATATAATTTCTATTAATACTTGCTGTTTACTTTGGTGCTGCTTTTTTCAGTCATTGATTTGTAATCTTACTAGTAAACAATTTTCCATCCTTTTTCTTTTAAAAATGATAAATAATTAAGTTAATGTTATCACTTTATTTATCTTTGTAAGTATGAGTTTAATGGCTATAATAAATTCTATATTGCTTCATTGTTTGGTACTTGACTACTGCAATTAATGTTTTCATAAAAATCTTTGTAAATAAACTATGGTGTTTCTTAAAATATATTGTTACATTATAGCACAAACATCCACAGCTACATAAACACTATATATAGATACTAAACTTGATTAAGCTATTTTACAGAACTATCACTTCTCACTATGACTGACTATAAGGAATCATGTCTTGGTAACATTCTTGTTGAATTTTAAAGCAATTAATCTTCATTCCCCTGACTGCTCTAACTTGGGAAGAAGCATAATAATTAATTTCAGTAGGTATTTCTTAGGTGTTTATTTTTATCTTACAATTGGTCTATTTAGGGGCCAGAGCAATAGTACAGTGGATAAGGTGTTTGCCTTGCACATGACCAACCTAGGTTTGATCCACAGCATCCCTGAGCATGCCAGGAGTGATTCTTGAGTGCAGAGTCAGAAGTAACCCCTTAGCACAACAGGGTATGGCCCCAAAACCAAACCAAAGTAACAACAGATAAAAGGTTCTATCTAATAAGAGACTGAGGAGATTGTGAAAATGCAGCCTCACTTTTTAGAAATTAGGTGTCATATTTTTTCTATTGTAAGAAAAAAACTCAGGCCTCTATATGTTTTAATTTCAGTATGTAAGCATGGATGCACGCAGACATGAATGTATACTTTTGTGGACCCATATAAGTGTGCATGTGAGTGTATGTTCACACATGTGCATATACAAATTGTATGGAATAATTGCACATGTGTACAACAAGTGGTGGCAGTCAGGAGGCTATTGCTGTGCTTCTTTCCTTGTCACAAGTTTGTCCCGTGTGGTTTCTAGTACTGAGAGTTCAGAATCTCAGGGCATGTTGCCATTATGCAGGGCTATTACAGATTCATATGACATTAATGTTTACAAGCTGTTTTCAAAATGTTGCTTGGTGCCACTTAATCTGTGGCATGTGCCTGCTTCAAATGTGTCCTTTTGTGGGAGGCAGAGCTAAGCCAGGCAGGGAGCGAGTGTGCTTTTGCCACCAGACTAAACTCCAGGCAGCCCTTCTGAGCACAGTAATCTCAGAAGGATGAAGGGCACAGACCTGCCAGAAACCTGTATTCTAGCAGTCATCAGAATGCTGGGCTCTCAGAATTCATCCAGCACATCTCTTTGGGAGTTTTCTGTAAAATGTCTTTTTTTTGCGGGGTAAAGGCTGATGCATACCTAGCGGTGCTCAGGGCTTATACCTAATTCTATTCTCAGAGATCACTCCTGTGTTGCTCAAGGAACTATATAGGATGCCAGGGATCAAACCTGAGTTTGATGCCTGCAAGGCAGCTGTATTACTGCTTAGGGCAAATATCTTTTCATAGTGCCTATTTGAAAAACTTTATGTGTGAAGAAGATTCAGGGACTCAGAAAGTGAATCCAGAAAGCTGTGTGGTACCTGTCACTGTTTTTCATCACCCTCTCTTTCATTCCTTCTGTCAACTGACTGGAGAGAAAATGTGTGATTCAGCTGTTTTCTTCATTGTAAAAATGCTGTGGAAGGTGTATTGATGGTCAGCATACCTTCACTGTCTGCCAGCAGTGTCTTTGATGCTTTTCAGGAAGAGAAAGGACCTGGGTTTATTTTTTTTTATTTTTTACACAGGTTTTTTTTTTAATGTAAAGAACTGTGATTTACAAAGTCATAGTTGCGTTTTAGGCATATAACATCTCAACACTTATCCTACCCACCAGTGTCAACTTCCCATCACCAGTATTTGCATATTTCATTGTCCCTCACCCCTCTTCCCACAACCTGCCTTCCACCTTGTACGTATATTACAAAATTAAATGATTACAGATTAGTTATTCTGCTTTCAGTGTTGTTGAGTCTGTGCTTTGGATTTATAGCAATATCCCTCTCCCACATTTTCTTTAGAGGAAAAATTATCTCTGTAATTCCTCTTGCTTAGTAGAGAGACAAAGCTAGGAAGGGGTAAGTAGATGGGACGAGAATCCATTGAGTCTGAAGGAATGATGTTTTCCAAAGCTGAGTAACTTTTGGAATTGGGAATAAGAGGTTGTGACAGAACAAGATACAAAGGAGAGATGGGAGGTTAGTGATGTCAAGGTTATCAGTGGGAAAATGGTGCCAGTGACAAAAATAGGAACTATAGCAGAAGTCAGGAAATAGAGCACGAACATCTAGATTGGCATTTTATGATTGGCTGGTGGGTATAGAATACTGGAAATGGAGCTCAGAAAGTTTCCTTTCACTTATTATTATTTTATTGTTATTGTGATTATTATAATAAAATACCTGGTGATGCTTGGAGGCTGTTCCAAGTTCTGTACTTGGGAGTTATTCCTGGTGGTGTTCAGGGGGGGACATTTGGCATCTGGGATGGAACTCTGTATCCAGGACCTGGCCTCCTGCATGCCAACGTGTGCTTAACCCATTGAACTATCCCTCAGGCTCTCAGAGAGCTGTCTTTTAGGAAGCAATGTCATGTGAGGTAGGTAGGTTTTCCATTTAAGAAGAGGATCTGTGTGAGACCGTGGAAGAGAATGGAATACTGGATAATGCCTGTGCCAGAAGAGTAGAAGAATATAAAAGAAAAGAGGACTCTGTGTGAGCACACATTCCTGGAACCCAGTCAATGGAGTAAAAAATGATAGAAGTTCCAATAGTACATCATTGGAATAAAGAAGATATGAATGAGTCCTGGGTAACTTGAGTCAGTTTTTTATTTGTTATTTTGTTTGTTTGTTTTTGGGGGACTATATGGGACACTGAGGATTGAACCATAGGGGATTGTCCTGAGTCAACGGCATACAAGGCAAATGCCCTACTGCTGCGCTATCACTCTGGCCCCCTGAGTCAGCTTTTTAAAATTGAAATTCTCATCTACATATTAGAGAAAATCATAATATTTTCCATACCTGCCTTAGTGGTACTGTGGGTCAAATGAAATCATACATTGGAAAGCATTAGGAACATTGTAGTATTCTATACAAAACTTAGAAAATATGCTTTGAGTTCCAGGATCTCAATCTAGGTTTTCTCCTATGATAATAACTTAAGTTTGTTACATGCTATCTAATTAAATAGATTCCCCTCATCACACATGTGATTTTTTTCCTTGTTTTCTTAAGTAGGTTTTGAAAAAAAGTTTCTATTAAGTAAAAAAAACTTAACTTTGCTTTGTATTTCCTTCTAGGAAATACTGGAAAATGGTAAGCGAAGCCGAGTTAGAATAGGGAGACTTTTGTTCAAAATTCAACTTGCTGCATTTGGCACTTAGTAGGTGTGGGATTAATTAGTGATGCATTAATGGAGGATCTTTTAATTATGGATTTTGCATTGAAGCTAGATGGAAAAAATGAATTACATTTAGGTCAACCTAACTTTGTATTTTTCTGTGGAAGATTAAGACTCTGAACTTAAGTAAAAATATGAAAGGAATTGCTAGGCATCGAATACTAAGGTTAAATGGATGGAAGGGAAAGCAGGAGAATAAGCAAAGTCATCTTATAACTTTCACTTTAAAAGTGAGGTACCTATACCCAAAATATGAAGCAATCTAACAGATGGTTAGCAATGAAGAGTGGTATAAATCTAGATCTTTGGAGACAATGTTAAAATCACTTAACAGGAATAAGTTAGAGTTATTCTCTAGTGACAACAGTAAAATAACAATTATTTGTTTAATATTTATTATTAATAATAAAATTATTTATTCCCCATACCTCTAAGACAGAATAATGACTTCTCTTTGAGGTTAACAGTGGGATAATCACATAACGTGAAAATGTTGATAATATGGTAAAAGAGAATTAAAGTTGAAGAAGAAATTCATGAGTATAGTCCATTGACTTTAAAATTGAAACATGTTCCTGAATTATCTTAGTGAGTTTCATGTAGTCATGAGGATCTTTCTGTGTGAAAGTGGGAGACAAAAGACAGGTCAAAAAGAAAGACTTGACCAACTACTGATGACTTTGAAGGTGAAATGACCCATAGACCAAGGGATATGGACAGCCCCAAGGAACTGGAAAAATAAGTCATTTTTAGCAGAAACAATGACCTGTTGCTACTTTGATTTTAGTCTGGAGAAATCTATTTTGGACTTATCTCCATAATGCTTTGATCTGCTATTTCAAGTCCTTATACTTATGATAATTTGTTAAGGTAATCAAGAAACTGATGGGTCCTAATATTATCACCATATACACACTTCATTACCTCAGGAGAATAATATTATTTTAGATCTATGAATGCTTTTGTGGAAGCATATGGAGAAGGTGAATTTAAAAGGATAGATATGAAAGCAGTAGCTATAATAGATTGCTATATTATTTATCTTGTAGCCACACATTTATTTATTTGTGGGACTGGGGGATTGAACCCAGATCTTCATTCATGTAAAGACAAGTAAATTCTCAACCACTGAGCTACATTCTCAGCCCATCAAGGAATCTATTTGCTCTTGGAAAAATAGGAGTTCACTATGTTTTAAAAGTACCTTCTTCTGTTGGCAATGCTGTTACCAAGTGGAATCCTTTCAGGTGATCTAACTGTGTGCTGTTTCTGACTTTGAGTCAGTTAATGAAGCTCTTTTGTCTTTTGATCTTTCTGCGATCTGCTTTTGTAAAAAATAATTTTAACCACAAACATGACCTTCCTCATCCAGAGCTAAATAACTTTCATTCCGTTCTGAATATTCAAGTTCCAAAAGAAAACACATTTTGGTAGCACTTTCTCTTCCAAACAAGGTAGAGCATATTTCTCAAAATTCAAAGAAAGCTGAAACATGGCCAGATCAGCATCTTCATCTTCAAGAGAATGTAATTTTCTTAAAAAAAAAAATACAAACCAAGTTGACAATGTAAAGAAGGAACAAAGTCATCTTTAGAAAAGCCAGTCCGGCCTCCAGAACTCACAGAGTACCCATTATAGTCACCCCAGAAAAGCATTTTTTTTTTTTTTTAGTGGAGAACTTAACTGTGAGCCCAGCCTGGCACAGTAACAAGCTGACACTAACTCTTACTATTCTCTCCACCAGGCATTTGGCAAAAAAAGTTTTTTGAGCATATTTCTCTGATTTTTGCTTCTATGTCTCCTCAGTTGTACATTCCTTACAGCTAAATGTTTTCCGTGATAGAGTTAATTCCTGTAGCTTTCCATTTTGGAGAGCCAAGTTGCATGTGTGTCTGACATCACTGTAAACAAAATTTAACTGCTATAAAAGTCCATGTTGATTAAAATAAAAGGAAAATCCAGAGAGTTTAATTCTCCTGTGAAATTGTTGATAGTCCAGGATAGAATAGATTCTTTCCAACACAATAATTCAGGATTTTACAACAATTCAAATTGTTTTAGGGGGGAAAAAGCTATGAAGCAGTGGTAGGCAGATGGAAAAAAGGAAGTTTGGTATGCTCTCTCTGAACAGCCCCAATCAGTAGAATTGAAATAAAATGCTGGTAGGAACCAAATAGGTTTAATTTTTTCATGGATTTAATAATAGTAGTGATTAAAAACTAGTTCTATAGTTAAAATTATGGTATATTTAATTAAAAGAGGAAGGTAGGTAGGAAGGAAAGGAGGGAGAGAGGGTGGGGGGCCAAAGTGGTAGCACAGTGGTAGGGCATTTTCCTTGCATGCCGCTGACCCAGAATGGACACAGGTTCAATCCCCGGCATCTCATATGGTCTCCCAAGCCAGGAGTAATACCTGAGTGCCGCCAGGTGTGACCCAAGAAAACAAACATAAAAAACATTCGAAAGAAAAAAGGGAGGGAAGGAGGTTGGAAGGGAGGGAGATTGTTTGGGCGATTGGGAGGGAAGATGAAAGGAAGGGAGGGAGGAAGAAAGAAAAGGAGAAAGAAAGAAATGAAGTATGTTATTAAAGGAAGTATTTGAATCTTGATCATATGGGTCTTATAAAATTTTCTTTTAATGAGAAGAGAATGAATGAATAAGAATTTATATAAATAATGTTATGCTCATTTTCCTTTAGTTATTGTACATTTAATAGATACATGTTATATATCCATAACATGGCCGTGCTTGTTCTCTGCCCCACAGAGTGATCTTTGTGATTTCATGGACCTCTCCATTCTGCTGGATCAGTGAGCCACACAGAGACATTAGTTGTCTTCTGAATGAGTGTACTGAAATGTGCTCTATAGCAAGTCTCTCAACTTTACACAGAAACCAGAACCTTGAGGAAGTATTGGTAGAAACTCGCTCTATGCTAATCTTTTCCCTCTGGTTTTGGCTTCTGAGTACCTGGGAGATTAAAGAGGCTGATAGGAAATAGAGTAGTAATCATGGCTACCCTTGCTAATGTGACCTAGAGAAATTTACTCATTTTGCTACATTAGCAAGAAACACTTCGATTGTACTTCCCTTGATTATTCCAGGAGGCAATGCAGACTCCTGGCTGAGGTGAGCTTAATAGGTAGCAGTGAGCACTTTGTTGTCACTAAAATGAGTTTCTATTAGTTTCTAATAGAATAGCACATTTTTTGAGTGGCTACTTTAGAAAATGATTATTTATGTTTGTAAACAGCAACTAAAATTTTACCCGGGAAAGTATTTATAGTCAAAGGAAAAAAAATCTTTTCTTTCTAGTTGAGGCTCTATGGGGTTAACCAGTTTCTCCTATATTTTTTCCATTTCTTTAGCTTATCTTCTAACGTCCATATTTTAATGAGAGCTTATTACCATTTTTGAATTCACTTGAATATGATGAGCTAATCTGTATATCCCTGAGTTGTCTCGGAGACATTAGGAGCGCTTTCCTTCTTGATAGAGTTTGGACTGTTATTAATTTTACCTCTTATTTAAAAATTGTACCTTCCTTTGAATATAAATGTCTTCATTTCCCCTAATGCCTATTCAGTCAACTCTAATTGCTGTTTCTTCAGCTTAGGGTCATCTTCATTAGTTTAATTACTGTGGAAGCCTGCTTCCTTATTATGTTAATAGTCTGAAAATGACTTATTTCCATGTGCTCTGTTGTCCTGGGCAGAGAGACAGAATAAAAGAAAAATATGTACAAGAAGACATGGGTTATTATTGAATAGCCTATTCATGCAAGCCATTTCCTCTGGCATCTACCTGTGTGCTCAGACTTGAGTGTGAAGGGCTCAGAGAAAGAACCACACTCTATGTTAAGAGGAGAAGTCAATGAAGGTAGATGCACAGAAAAGGAGCAGAAGCAGAAGGCCTTCGTCAGTTGTGGCTAGAAATAAAGGGAACAAAACAGGCTGGGATGAAATAAAGCAGGCAGCAGATAACACACAATCATGTTTGGTGGTCTGGGTCTGCCTCTCTTGACAGGTCAGTTCATGACATGTGCAGGCCAAGGATAGTTGTGACAAATCATGATAGAATAAAAATTTCTTGATAGTATATTGAGGGATTCTCATATATTGTTGAAAAAGATGCCCTCTTTGAGATACTTTGGACCTTGATGGTACAACTTGGCTAGACTCTACTTGCACTATTTCTTTGCACTCCTGCCTTGCATGCCAACTTTCAATACCATATCCTGATGAAAGTAGACTCCACAGTGAGTGATGTGATGTGTTTATATTGAATTTTCTTTCACTCATTCATGGGTTCACTTCACCTTGTTCCTTACATTTCACATAATTTCTTCCTTACCTACCAATTTTACATTATAAGATGATTGATGTCTATAAATCAGAGATTCTTAAAGTGTGTAGTCTGGGGAATCTCCAAGTTTGTACTTAAAGTGCTTTCAGAGAACCTGCAAGCTCAAACTTATTTTTGTAATAATACTGAGACTTTTGCCCTTTTTGTTTCCATTATTTCATGACTATACAAGAGAAAAAAAGATTTCAGTACAAATTCAGATTCCATGTCTCGAATAACCTTTAAAGAAATGACCAGTTGTCAGGTTTTGGTGTGTATCAGAGAAGAATATCATAATTATATGAACAGCTCTAAAATACATTTTTTTGCTAACTACATTCCTAGGAGGTTAGATTTTCTTTAAATATCTTAACTTAAAAGGCCTATCACAGCAGACTGAATGTAAAAGACTATATGAACATTTAACCAACTTCAGTTATTTGTATCAACATAGAATGAGTTTTATTAATTTATAAAATTGACAAATGCTTTAAACAGTTTTATTGTTTTCACTAGTATTAAGATTAGTTTGGGTGGATATAATCACATAATGTAGGTCATAAAGCCTTGATCCTTGAAACTGTAAAAACAAAACAAAATCACATAGTAGGGGTGTAATGCACTTCTGGTCTAATGTGCCAGTGACTGTACACTTCCTTTTTCTTTTCTTCTTTTTCTATACAAATGGAATCTCCATAACTGTAAAACCTGATAAAGCATCACACAAATATGTGGGAAATATTTAGTTACTTGTTATTCTTTTTTTTTTTTTTTTTTTAGAAAATGCTTTCTCTTGCTAATAATATTTTAGCAAGGGAAAATAGTTTTATCCTTTTTTTGTGTGTGTGGTTTTTGGGTCACACCTGCCAGTGCTCAGGGGTTATTCCTGGCTCCAGGCTCAGAAATTGCTCCTGGCAGGCACGGGAGACCATATGGGATGCCGGGATTCGAACCGATGACCTCCTACATGAAAGGCAACTGCCTTACCTCCATGCTATCTCTCCGGCCCCTGTTTTATCCTTTTTATATAAGGGACACAAAGTATTATTTTTTTAAAGTATTATTTTTTAATGAAAATAATTTCATTGATTCTTCTTTACCCATTAAACGTAAGAGCCAAAATAGTTGCCACTTCAGAAGAAGACTAAGAAATCTCATTGTTTCTCCTAGTTTAAAGAGAGAGCTTATAAAATGGAAAGTTTTTGTATCATTGGCTCATCATGAATCAGAGATGAGACCAGTGTTGGAAACTGGTCCCTGAATTTCTGCTCAGTCATCACACAACAAACTGCCATTGCTATCAGCTTTCTTTGGTACTACCCCCAGTGTGCCTTTGATAGAACAATAATAAGATTGTATTAGATACCATATGCCTAGAGCAGAGAGAGAGGCCAGAAACCCAGAGTCATTGTTTCTCATCAGTTCACCCTGTAACCTTGAACAAGGCCTCTCATCTCCCCAGTTGCTTCTACTTGAATCATCTATCAAATGAAAGATTCTCCACATGGGGACATGGGAGGCAGTCATACATTTCTTTAGAACATATTTTTTGGGTACTCTAGGTCATTGGATTTCCACAACAACCCCCCCCCCAAATCACTGGGACATAATTTTCCATGATTTCTATGATTTCATAGAAATGATTTTCATGATTTCTATCTAATAGTTGAGGAAACTATTGAGATGATGTGATTAGATTTATAAGTTGATGACAATAATTTCCTTTTCATAATAATGAAAAAAATCTCTGCCATAGTTTACATACTGTTGTAAGATGTTGTAAGATACTGTTGTATCTTACCCTAAACTATCAAAGTTGTATTTGTGTGGTCACCTTGGAATGGTGTACTATTTAATATAAAAGTATTGTTGCCTTTGGTGTTTTAGGAGAAGATAGGATCAGTGTTGCATTTCAAAAGCATGATAGGTGTAGAATAAAAGCCCTTGGATGGTTCTGGATGGTGGTGGATGGTGATGGAGGGTGAGAGGTCTTTTTCCTCCAGCCCAGGACACGTGTCTGCAACCCCCTCCAGCTGTTGGGTCTGAGGTTTCAGGGTAGTGGCGAAAAAATCCACAAACAGGTTTCAGGAGATATCAGCTTTATTCATGTCCTAGTCACCACATGTGTGGCCTACAATTTTAAACTTATTTAAGCATGCTCTCTTCCTCCATCTCTCTCGTTGAATCCCCCCAATCCCCTCAGGCCAAACCTTTTGTTACCTACCAAAGACCCCTCCTAGAAATGGGCAGGTCTTATTAGCAGGTAAGGTTATAGGAAGAATGGGGAATGGGCCAACAATCAGTAAGTAGCTATTTCTGGAAGGATCTAGTCCCCTGATCACTTCTCAGAGCATCAATTCTTGAAAAAGATAATTCCAAGCATCATATAGCCTATATAAAATAACTTTTTAGAGCATTCTGTGGTTGGACAGTATCTGTATTTTTAATATTTATCATTTTAATTGTAACCTTTTAAATGCAGTATTATGCATTACTAGCATCTTTAAGGAAGAACATTTTACTTTAAATAAAAATCTATCCAAAGGGATAGTTTTTTAACTATAGTTTTATAACTATAAGTATTTCCTTATGCTCAGGGAAATAATTTTTTCTTAGAACTATTAAGTTAACGACAGTGCCCCCTTTTTCCTCTGATACCTTAAGTTTTTTTTATGATGCACAGCACGTTTGTGTGTTTTATACTACATTTACTTTCCTTACTGCACTAGAATTATGTTCTGCTAGCCAGTGCTTCATGCCATTGTCTAAAACTATGTGTGTCTTTATGGTTCTCTCAATAGTCTTTGAAGCATAAGGCCTGAACATAGGAAGCGCCCTCTAGTTGAGAAATCAACTGCCTTGATGATCTCTGAAAGGGAAAGAGCTATAGTGTGTTCAGATGCCACGAGTTTCATTTTGTACCACATAGTCCACCTTAACCCACAAAGCTTCTGGATGTAGTTCTAGTGACCCCCAGCATCCACTTGTCCCACAATATTTGCATCCTCCAGGAGCACACTCTGTTTTGGTTTTCTTTTATTTGCAAAGCACCACATTGCCTGAGTTGGGTATTGACAGCCTGGTCGTACATTCTGTTGCACATCCAGGCTGAGTGTCACTAGACGTGAACCCCTGAGCACTGCTTTGGAGACATCCCCCTGAAAACTATATGAAAATAATTGTTTTTATTCTACTTAATACCAGTTGCAAAAAAGTAAAAGGGTTTGTCCAATGGTGAATAATAAAAAATGAACTTCCAGTGGTGAATTAAATGTGTTGTATACAGATAATGATTTATAATGAGGTGCACTTGAACTTACATAAAGTTAGCATGCAATGTTACTTCTGTAAGAAATTATTTTAAAAAAGTAAACCAAAAAAAAAAGGAAACCAAGTAGAGTATTGATTCTGAAGGAAGATGTTCAAGATACCCCAAATCTTATATTTCCTGATATCACAGATAGTACTGACTGTACAACTATTATGTTTTTTCTGTATGCACCATACACATGAAAAGGTTTAATTTATTAATTAAATATGGTGAGAGTTTAAAAATAACTAACAATAATATAGTGAAGCAATTATGAAAATTTATATTATTTTAGAAAGCCTTACATTCAATTTTCTAGTTTATAGAGGAAGCCTCCCTGATCCCACAGAAAGCAAATTAAATTATACCCTTGAAGTGAGTTGGAGGAACATTCCCTTATCAGAAATTTCCTACATTAGAAATGTTGTATTCCATCCTCTTTGAAAAAGAATTTTCTTCTACTTATAAGTGACTCTATAAGTCACATCCCAGGTGACTCTATACACACTCTGCCTAGAGAAGGTAATAGAGGGAAATAACAGCTTCATTTTAAGTGAATCCCATATAGAGTTGAGAATACAAACCTTCCCATAGGAAGAACTGTAAACTGCTTTGCTTCCTCTGATCCTGTGCGTTTATATGTCATAATTGTTCTTGTAAATACTATTCTGAGTTTCTCCTCATTTCCTTATATTCAGGGAAAAAATCTTTTCTTTAAACTATTAACTTACACAATGCCTCGTTTTCCTCTGATACCTTAAGTCTTTTATGATGTACAGCACATTTGTGTGTTCTCAGTTGCTTTCCTTCCTGCACTAAAAGTATGTTCTGCCAGTCAGTGCTTCATGCCATTGTAAAGCTATGTGTGACTTTGTGGTTCTGTCAATAGTCTTTGAAGAGTAGGGTCTGAACATAGGAAGCTCCCTCTTTGGTTCAGAAATTAAGCCCCTGCCATGATGATCTCTGAAATCACACAAAACAAATTGTTCTATTTTTAGGTAAGTAGGTATAGACCACATTGCCTCCCCATTGGCTCATTCCAGAATTTAATAATAATAAAACTTGACCCTTGGGAATTCCTTTGGCTAAGCTTCTCTAGACTTAAACATACTATCATTGATTTATTTGATAAATAGTATTTATTATAGTATTGCTAAATTGATATGATTATTTTCTTTTGACAGTTTCAGAGCTTTTAAAAATTGAGCTGTAACTTGCCTATAATGCCATATTAATTACAAGTGAACAGCATAATGATTTGTATTTGTATCATATTGTAAAAATTATCACCACAGTCACACCATATACATAGTTTTGTTTTGGGGTCACATCCGGCGGTGCTCAGGGGTTACTTCTGGCTCTGCGCTCAGATATCACTCGTGGCAGGCTTGAGGGACCATATGGGATGCTGGAAATAGAACCCAGGTCCACCCTGGGTCAGCTGCATACAAGGCAAACGCCCTACCACTGTGCTATCACTCTGGACCCAAGTTTTCATTCTTTTTGTTTTGTCTTGTTTTTGCTTTTTTGGCCACACCTGTTTGACGCACAGGGGTTACTCCTGGCTATGCGCTCAGAAATCGCTCCTGGCTTGGGGGCGACCATATGGGACCCCGGGAGTCAAACCGTAGTCCCACTAGGCTAGTGCTTGCAAGGCAGACACCTTACCTCAATCGCCACTTCTCCAGCCCCCTCATTCTTAATTGTTGTTGAGACTTACTTAATTTTACTCAGCTCTATATACTTGACTGAGCTATGCAGGCCAGCTAGAAGCTGATTCTTTACACTGGCTCAGCTTTGCTTGGACCTAGTACTGCTGGACACTACCAGCGCCACCCTGGGCAGTGATGCTGAAGATGAAATTTTGATCCTAATACATGAGGATATGCTCTCTAGCCCTTTGATCTAGCTCCCCAGCCCCTCTTTCAGATCCTCTTAATGACTTTCTATCTTAATCATTATTCTTGCATTTTCTAATAAAGGAACTACATCATTTGAAAATTCAGAATTTTCATAAAGATGTAAATTTATTTTATAAAATGGCAATACAGATATTAAGCCTTTTTAAAACAATGAGAGATGTCACCCAGAAGTGTTGAGATCTACCAGAGTTATGTTATATTAGTGTTACTTGAGGGCTGCATAGAATTCCAGGAATCAAGCCCATGGCCTCACACATGTAATACCTGTGCTTTATTCCTTGAGTAATTTTCAGATTATATGTCCTTTATTTTTGAGGGATGTGGTATGTTTGGTCACACCAGGCAGTGATCAGGGCTTACAACTGATTCTATGTTCATGGAACACTTCTGACAGTGCTCAGGGGAGCATATGTAATGTCTGGGATCAAACTGGGGTCACAGTATGTTTTAGTTGCAGAAGGAAAGCAGTTTTGAACCTGAGCTAGTAAAAGCTTAAGTCATAACTGGAATTTGTTGCTAGCCAATTTACCTTTGAGTAAAATGTATACTTGTGTTACTTTTAAGTCCTTTTATTAAAGATCTCAATAAATAGCAAATACAAATTTACAAATCAAAACATTTTAATGGCTTTGGAATGAATTATTTCATCAATCTGAAGGTATTTAGATATGGTACTCTGCTTTGCAATTCTGTGGGAATAAAGAAGAAAAGAGAAAGGGTCAGTCATTTTCTTGAGATACAATATAAGATATATATATGTGTGTGTGTGTGTGTGTGTGTGTATGTGTGTTAATTGCATGAAAATATGTGGTTTCCTGATATATGTGTGTGTGTGTTAATTGCATGAAAAGATGTGGTTTCCTGAACAACATATAGGCTCCAATAAAAACTAATACAATTGATCATTAAAATATATAAGTAATACATTATAATAATATGAAACAAGAATTACTGTTAGTAATTTTATTGAAAACATGAAGCTGCTTTTTTATTTTTAAGAAAGTGAGTTTAGCTTTGGGTTAGTAAAATTTTACAAGGTTTTGTGAAAATTTACAACCTGACAATTGAGAAGAATGTAGTATAGGAAGATATTTTAGGTTTAACCACTTCCCTAATGGCTTCACATTTTTGTCTTCTTTGAAGCAGAGAAAGTGAACAAATATCTGGTATTCTATGTACTGATACCCTGTACAGTCATTCTGATGAGTCATTGGACTTCATGATTAATTATAAAAAATGAGCCAACCTCTTTTTTGGTTGGAGTCCTGAATCATAAAACTACTCATTACTTAAACATTATCTACAGAATTACTTATCAGGACCCACTGGCTCAAACTTTAAGCTAGAACTGGATCACTATTCAACTAATGTACTCTGGACAATTCTTTTCTTTGCAGCCTATAACTCTATGTAATTGATACAAATTTCTTGAAAGCTGAGTTTAGACCTTGCTGCCAATGATAATGTTACAGGTTTATGGACACACACTTTGTATAGCAAAGATTCAAAGCATTCCTGGTATCAACATAGATGATTCCTTTAGACTAGTTTCCGAGTTATTGAAAGAGATTAGTATGATAGGATTTGTCCTTTAAGGAGCCATTTCATTCATTAGTTTATGTTTTAAAATGGGATTTGCATTTGTTATGCCACATATTAGTCTTTTGGTGACAAATAGTCTAAGAAAATTTTTCTTCCAACTTAGATATGGTGACTTCTGGGTGAAATTTAGATTATTATCAGTCTAGAATAGTGTTTTTCAACCTTTTTACACAGACCAATTCACAGTTTGGCAGTTAAAACCAAGGTAGGAGACCAGTGGTTTTCCACTTTTCTATACTTGCAGATCAGCAGTGCTCCTTGATAGGTGGATTAAGACCACTGGCCTAGGGTTGGAGTGGTTGTATAGTAGTTAGGGCTATTTACCTTGCACAGCACCAAACCAGGGGGTAATATTACACTGGTGAAGGGGGGTGTTTTGGTTATGACTGTAACCCAAATAAGATCATGTTACTTAAATAAAAATATATTAAAAAATAAAGTAATATGGTACTATTAATGTTCTTTTCATAGTACACACTATTTCCCAGAAACACATATGCATACATACCTCTTTCCAATTACTCTCATGCTCAGTGTTGTTCCTTTTATAGTCTGAGATCAACCATGCTTGGAGTATTTACACCAGAAATTGGTACATGCAACAAATGATCTCTTTTGTCACCTCTTCCTAACCACCTGTACCAGAACCAGTTGTCAAATTCAGAACAGTGAGATACTAAATTTGAAGATTTCAGATTTTATTTATCTTGTCAGGGTCTTCTCAAGCATGGCTTAGGTTCCCAATAGCACTTTCAGTAATTTTCAGCCAACCCGATGGTGGCTTAGTGTGAGGACCTGAGAATGCTGCACTGTGCCAGGGCCCTCGAAGGCTGTACTCTTTATGTTGAGGGACCATGTGATGGTGGGAACTGAACCTGCATTGGCTGCATGCAAATTAAGTGTCTTAACTCTTGTCTATCTCTATCAAACAGTATTTATCAAGGATTTATCACAGATAAAATATCAAGTCTTTTGACATGAAGAAATTACAGATTCAGAGAAATTGCTTACACTCAAGCATTTATCAAATTTTAGCTTCCTTCAAACTTGAAAATGAACAAGAGACTTTAAATCTTCACAAGAATACAGAAATAGATCTTCAAAAATATTTTTAAAGGCCAGAATGATAGTATAGCGGAAAGGGCACCTGCCTTGCATGTGGCTGGCCTGGGTTTGATTCCTCATCCTGCCAGGGATGATTTCTGAATGCAGAATCAGGAGTAATTCCTGAACAATGCTAAGTGTGCCCCCCCCCCAAAAATTTAAAAAATTAAATGTTGGGCCTGGAGAGATAGCACAGTGGCATTTGCCTTGCAAGCAGCCGATCCAGGACCAAAGGTGGTTGGTTCAAATCCCGGTGTCTCATATGGTCCCCTGTGCATGCCAGGATCTATTTCTGAGCAGACAGCCAGGAGTAACCCCTGAGTACCGCCGGGTGTACCCCCCCAATTAAATGTTGATTTAATAGATTCTTCTGGGGTCTTTCTTCAGTTTGGAGAGCCAGCTGTAGTTCCTGGGGGTACACTTGCTCCTGACAGCTAATAGCACTGGGGGCTCAGAGAAGTTGGAAATCACTGATGATTTTCCTTTCCTTTTTTTGTTTTATTTTTAAACTAACATTTGTCTTTAAAAAAAAAAAACTAACTCACTGATGTCTTAGATAGAAAAGAAAAATAATGTGCTTTTGTTTGTTGGATCTATTTAAAGCAATGCATTTTTTCTAAGGTTAGCTACACAATAGGCCTAATATCATATAAGAGAGTTCTATCTTAAAATGCTAAAAATATAGTTTTAATTACAAAAGATAAAAAAGAGCCTCTTTATGACACTATAAATCTGTCATTATAAATACGTTTTGGGAGTAGATTTATGAAATCATTTCCTCTGTGAATACAATTTCTATTAAATATGTTCTTCAAATGCTTTAAAATAGAATTTATTACAAATGGAAAAATTGTTAATCTACTTATTGATGTAATTACTAGGCAATTATCTTACATCAAAAAGTTAATTAACCAAGATCAGTTTCTGCTACTCAGATAATATAGTTGTTAGAAGATTTTGAAGTGTTAAATTTCTTTCCACTATATCCTGAATTGTATTAAAATACCTTAATTCTTTGGAGGCAGACAGGATAATCTTGAGCTCTTGCCTTCTCATATACATTTTTTCTTTCCTGAAAAAATATGTTTATAAGACATATCTTAATATCAGTTCATTTTACATAACAGGTGTTCTCTCCTTACTAACATACTTGGAGAGATGACTTGAACAAATTTAAAACAAAGCATATGAAGAAATTAGAGGGCATTATGTTTGTGGGTAGAGTTTCTTTTATTAATTTTTAGCTAAAAGAGGAAAGCAAAGGCAAGAGAATCAATTTTTAAAATTAATTCCTCTGGACTTGGGGGTGCCTTTCCTTTTTTATTGATCTTGGGAGGTCTGTCATCTGGTGACTGTAAGTTTAGCCACACCAACCACTGCCACATCTCTAGTTCTGCATTGGCTGAGATGTGAGGTAATGCCTAGTCAGGAAACTATGGTAGACATCTCTTGATCCAGACATTAGCACTGACGACTATCTTTTGGAGGACACCCCTTCTATGCCAGTCCAGGGTTTTGGCATTACTCTAATCCTCCTTTGTAAAGATGTTGAAACAAAGGGTTTAAAGTATAGGCAACTTGTCCCAGGTCTCCCTGTTTGGTTGATAGCCCAAACCCCCTGTCAAAGGACCTACCAGAGCCCACCTCATAGAGTTATGTCAAGGACTGAAATAATTGGCAAATGGAAACACCTAGAATAGCTCCTGAAATATGAAAAGGCACTGTCAAAGTCTTAGCTGTCATTAGCTCATTAGCTGACATCTTCATTATCATCATCATCATAGCTAACATCATATCATCATCATCATCATCATCATCATCATCATCATCATCAAAACTGGGTTCTTCTGATTCTCAAGTTGATTATTTTCAACTCCTTCCACAGTGCTAGCAGAAGAGGAAAAATATGGCCTTTCTTCTCCTTCGTGTGACTGGGGTTCCCCAGGGAATCGTCAAGTGAGGCAACTGACATCAAATGAGCTAGGCTTATATAACACTGGTTCCACCTTGCTTGTCTAGAAGATGGAATGGCTGGACTATTTTGAGGCCTGAACTCTTTTTCTTTAAAATGGACTTAAAGGGCCACAGAGGTAGTTCAGAGGTTAAGGTATTTGTCTTATATGCAGCTGCAGCAGTGGCAGTGGTTAGAATACTGACACCACATACATACCACTGAGCACCAGGTGTGGCTCCTGAGTACTGCTGATTACTAAATAAAATAAGTCAATAAATAAAATTAGTCTTAAACAAGTGGGCAGGGGTTCTTGAGGAAAAGGTGTTAACTCTATGCAATTTTCAGAGCTATCATTTAAAATTCGAACCTAGAAAACATTTCTCTTTTCTTCTGAGCAACTGAAGTTTCCCATCAGATTAGGTGTCAAAAGGAGCCGGCATTGTGGACCCCACAGAGCTGTTGTGACGGTGGCTTCTGAGTGAAGGCTGGGTGCCTTTCAGCTCCCACATTTCTCCTGGGAGTCTTTTTAAGAACAGCTCAGGCTCCCAGAAAGCCCAGACTAGCAAGTCCATCACTTGCTTGCACTCCCCGCAGAGAGCCTCAGACAGCCCTCAAAAGATTGTTCCATGGGTGTTTATTTTAAGAAAGCTGTTTTGTTTCGCAGTGTACAGCATTCCTAGGTTCTTGACTGGATTCATTCCTTTTCTACTTGTCTTCTCTATCTAAAGAGAAAAATCTACTACCTAAAATGTACAGGGCCCTTGATGCTTTCTTTTTTTAGTTTGTTAGTTTGCTTAATTTTGGTAGGGTGGTGCTATACCTGGTTGTGCTCAGGGCTTACTTCTTCAGGCTTTTGTGCTCAGGTATCATTCCTGGTTAGTTTAAGGAGCCATCTGGGGTACTGGGGATTGAACTTGGATTAACAGCATGCAAGGCAATTACTTGACTTATTGTGCTGTCATAAGCTATTAGAAAGATCTTTGATATTTTTCAATATATTAGCTAAAAAAAGAAAAAAGGGATAATGGTTTATTTTGAAAGTAACTACCACATTTTTGTATTATGAGATGCCCCTCCACCCCCACCCCCCAGTGCGTCTTGTGGAGCGAATGCTGCCTAGAGCTGAATCCTGAGTGCAGGGGAGGAGAGCATCTACAAACTATGTGCATTTTATGGTCAGGTGCGTCTTATAGAGTGAAAAATATGGCATGTGCAATATCCTAATTTCTGATATGCCAACGAGGCAGGAAAGAAACAGTTTCAGAGGATGGTTAGGAAAAGCAATTAATCTTTTGGGGGATGTTGTGCTATACTTAGAGACTATTATTGGCTCTGTACTCAGGAATGACCCCTGGTGGTGCTCAGGGGTATAAGTGGTACTGGAGATTTGAACTAGGGTCAAAACTGATAATGCCACATGCAGAGCAATTGCCTTACTTTCTATACTGTTTCTCCAGCCTACAATGAATCTTTTATTTTTTCTTCTCCCTTCCCATGCCATGGTTTTGCACTCCCTACAATTAGTTTTTAAAACAGATTTTTGTTCATTCTTATAAAATTTAAGAGTAGAATAATATATATAATTTCTGTTCATACTTGGTGGTGCTGGGGGAAAAGTTGCCAGACTGGTGGTGTTGGTGTTTGAAAGGACCCTTTGGTGGAAGGGTCTTTCCTATGCAAGGCATGTGCTCTGTCACATGAGTCACATCCCTGGAAGTCATAAATATCTTGTGTATGAGGATTTTTCATAAAAGGAGGGGGAAAAAGTTCATTGACTTTTTTAATGTATGAAAATGTGCGACTTAACACAGTCTTTCTGTTGGAAACTTAATGAATTTACTTGAATGAGAGGTTTTATGTTAGTGACATGAGAATACATCTTGTTAATGGGAAAAAGGCATTTATTATTATCATTCTGTTTTTATTTAAATTAGACATTGATTAGTGTTGCTACTTTGTTATGTTCATTTGATGTCTTACTGGAAAGCAGTAATTATGATGTCTCAGTTCCACTTTGTATTCTCATTATTTACTTTTTTAGAGAGATTTTTTTCCCCCCAAATAAACAGACAACAAATGGTTGTACTACTCAGGACTGATCAAAGGAGATGGAAGGTAGAATTATGATGAGCCTTAGATGGATGTTTCTAACACTGGTGATGGTACCTTCGATGAGTATATACATAAGGTTGTCCTTTGTGTGAAAGGCATTTGCTTGATAAATGTGAACACTTAAAATAGGCCACAGTGTGGTTCATTCTGCCTTGGCATTGAGAAATTTCAAAAAATGGAAGCAGCCCAGGCCTCTGCAGACAGGATTTTATTGATTTCTCCTGAGTGTACAGAATTGTGATTCAAGCTAGGGGAAGTTGCCTGCTCCTGAAAAAGCATCTAGGTCAGTGGGTCTCAACCTTAGTTGACTGTAGAACCAGCTCGAAATTTCCGTATTTCTGATTCTTTTTTTTCTTTTTTGCTACTTTTTATTTTGATCCAAGTGGATAACAAATCTTTCAGAGTAGTAATTTATGTAAATAGTGACATTGAATCAGGTATTCCCACCACCAATGTTGTCCTCCCTCCACCCCTGTTCCCAGCATAAGTCCCATATCCCCCTTTAATCCCCCCCCCAGGCTGCAAATATAAATGGTCTCTTCTGTGTCTAGCTTGTTTTAGATTGGGTATCGATTCTGTTGTAGTTGTCTTTGGATTTGGTTGTTTAAGTATGATCATTTTTTATTTCTACTCAATGTTCATACGACTGTTTGGTCTTGGTGCCCTCCATTATTTCCCCCTCAATTTGTGAGGCGAACAAGATGGTTCAAGTTATATGGTTCTGTTTGAAGGAAAGAAAAAAAGAAAAGAAAAAAAAAGGGGGGGTAAGAATCAAACAAGCAAAAAATAAGAGGAGTCCTTCTAGAGGCTAAAAATATCAATAAATATCAGTTTAAGAAAAGAAAGGGGAAAAGGAAGGAAAACATAACAACATAGAAAAAATCAAACAACAACAACAACAAAACCCGAAAAGCACCACAGCAATAAAGACAACAACCAAACAATAACCATGGTCCCAAAATAAAGACAAAACAAAGCACAAAACAAAACAAAACAAAAAAAAGCAACAACAATAATTACAAAATAAATTAATTTGTGCTACTTTTTTTGTTTTTGTTTATTTTGCATAGGCACAGTAAAAATTGAGGAGATTAGAAAGGGAATTTTCTTGACCTAAGAGATACAGGGTTTCTCCACCCTTGAAGTATACTGTCATGGGTATAACTACAGGTTCTGTACATGCTCTTTTACTCTCCTTTAGGTCCTTTTGTGATGTCTGGAAACATTCATTCAGTCATAGATGATAAAATCAGGCCTCTATAACTAGAGAACTTGGTATTTGCACAGGTCATAAGGTGGAGCCTAGGATGGAGTCTTTCCTTACAATTCTAGAAATTCTGTTGCATCACTGTTATTTTAATCAGTCTTCTGTAGTTGGTGGTCTTGGTTTTTGCACCGATCCTAGGATGAAGCCTAGGATAGAGTCTTTCATTATGTTTCCAGAAGTTCTGTTCATATTCCTGATTCTTGCTCTGGTTCCTCGGTCTCTGATTACATCACTCTGACAGGAAACCTGGGAGTTGGGATTTTTGCTTCTCAAAATGTGTTCCATGGATCAGCAGTATCTGTGATCTGGAAGCATTGTTACAATGCAGCCTCTCAGGCCTCACTTAGCAATGCTTAGTAAGAGTCTGCAATTCACAAGGACTCCCAGGTTCATACATTTACGTTAGAAAGTATTTTAACATTTTTTGTTCAGGGGCTCTTCTAAGTAGTGCTTATGATTCTGGACCTATGAGTCACTTCTAATCCTAGAGACTCCCATCAACCAAGTCTCCAGTTCACAATACTCATCCCAGTATGTACAGGGCCACCAGGACCACATCTGGGCATTCTAGGATTGGACCATGTGGTACTGGGGATTGAAATTGGGCCCTCATGTAGGTTAGGCAAGTGCTCTGGAACTATCTCCCAGGTCCTTGAGAAGTATTTTTTATAACATACCTTTTATAATGTCTTAGGTTAATAGGTCCAAATGTAACCTAAAACTGGAAGTAGTTTGATTCAGTAACCAAATAATGAAGTGATCCAAAAACTTCCAGAACCCATCAGATAGTTTTAGTTATTTTGAATACAAAAACATCACTGCTAGTGAAGTTATTTCTAGCAAAGCAGAATTTGTTGGGTCTGGTTAGGATCACCTGGGAGACACATGACCAAGTTAGATGAAGACACAGCTGGGAAGTTGCCTTGCGTCTGGATGAAGTCCTTGGTCTTGTTTGTCAACATAGCTGGAACAGATCTATTTCCTTCAGCTAACTTAGTGTCCAGGCTCATGAGACTGAAGTAAAAATAAATCAGAGAATTTACAGTGTGAAAAATTACTGCCAAGGGGCAGTGCTTTCTCTCTGCAAAAGATACCAAGATGAAAAAGCAAATTATGCACAGAAGACTGCTTAGAGAGAGTGGGAACAGAACAAGGCAACAGGTGGATGGAATGGGTTTTGCTGTGTTTAGTTTTCTCTCTTCTTTTTAGAACATAGCCCTCGGAGGGCTTTTCTGTTCAAACTTGTTATGTTTACTGCTTTTCTCCCAACTCCCAGGAGCACCCTGGACTAGATGGGCTTTGCCTGGTGCCTGCTAGTGCTTTCCTCAGTGTTTTTCTTGGCTTTCTGATTACATGGATATCTAGCTTTTGAGGTCTTGGTGGCTGTTTTTAAATCTCGTGAAGTGTCTTTGCTGATCTGTGCAATAAACATCTCAACTAGTGCCCATATAGGACTTCAGTATAGTTCTGGTCTACTATTTGCACTATTTTTAATACCCTAAAATTTATTTTAAGGTTTTTAATTATTCCAAGACTTTTGCAGTTGGCAGAACATTTGTATTCACAACTCAATGTAGTCCATGTGTGTTAATACTGGGGCATACTCAGAGGGTCCAAATATGAGGATTTATATAACTGAATATTGTAGTAATGACTATTAAGAAATAGCTTGGGGCCCGGAGAGATAGCACAGCGGTGTTTGCCTTGCAAGCAGCCAATCCAGGACCAAAGGTGGTTGGTTCGAATCCCGGTGTCCCATATGGTCCCCTGTGCCTGCCAGGAGCTATTTCTGAGCAGACAGCCAGGAGTAACCCCTGAGCACTGCCGGGTGTGACCCAAAAACAAACAAACAAAAAAAGAAATAGCTTGGATGGGGCCAGAGAGATGCTACAGGGGTGAAGGTGAAAATGCTTGCCTTGCATATAGCCCAACCTGATAAGTCCCTGGCAATGCTAATGTTCCCCCAAACACCACCAGCAGTGACCACTGAGCACAGAGCCAGAAGTAAGCCATGTGTGTGTACCCCACCCAGAAGAAAATTAAATAGTGTGGATATAGTTGAGAAATGAGGAAATGCATGAAATATAATTCAAAAGTATTAATCTTTGACCACTAGAAAAATAATGTTTTATTTTATTGGTGGAAACAGAAAAATCAAAGTACAGATCTATTTCAGTGGGAACAAAGATAAGCTTGATTTGGATTTGCTGGATTTGTGGTAGGGGATTGGTGTTAATGTAGAAACATGTAAGAGCAGTCTTAGTACTGCATAACCTCCTTTTGAGTTTCTTGACCTGGAATGTTCTCATTCTCTCCTTTCCAGCATTAGAAAGAAATGGACTATGGTTGCCCAGGGCCTTTCTCCTCTAATTTAACAACCAGGATATTTCTGTTTTCATATGAATTTTGGTGAGGAGACAGTCTAATGAATGGTATCAAGAAGAACTGATTTTATCCACTCCTATTTAATTTCTACCATGTCCTCTCCAATCACTCAATAACTTACATGTCAGTGTCTGATGTGGAAAAGAAAAAGACATGAAACATTACTGAATGACTATACTTTTCTTCTGGAATCACTTCCATTGACTCTTATTATAACAACCCTCACTGAGCCTGGGATCCCAAGCATTACTGATCTAAGACCTTTCTGAGACCACCTGCGTTGACATCTATTTCGATGCTAGCAGGAAATTTCAGAAACAACCAATTTAACCGAGCACAAATGATGTGCTCACTGAAGTTTGGTAAAGAGCCTACAAACGAGACTTAGCAAGTAAATGCAGTTTTTCCTGAGTCACTGGTGACTTTTATTAGACTTTGAGAACTGACAGACCTGCCTAGAAAGCCATAGTTTAATTCATATCATTATACAGCCATTCGCAGTTGTTCTGCTCAACTGATGAGCACCAGAGTTATGTAGTCTTGGAAAGGAGGTGTTTTGTATTTGTTGTTGTTGGGGAAAACGACAGCCAATGAGTCAAGCATGAAAGGTACAGTAAAGATGTAGGGAATTAAAGTTTAAAGAAAGGATCAGACAAATACAATCTCTCAGAGTATTTTTGGAGTGTATGAATTTTGTTGGCTATTAGTAATCTTTGGGAGACCTATCTGAAGTTGACAGTGAGTCAGTATGACGGTTCTTTAGGATGAATTATAATGTGTTCTGGCTTTCATGCTTTCTCTAAATACTACAACATAACGTCAATCATTCCCTTCATCACACTGTATTTGAGTGAATGACTTCCTTTCCTTCTTTTCTCACAGCCTCCCCACCTCTTGGCCCAAAGAAAAGGTATTATGGAGATTAGACAATCCATGAAAACTTCCCATAATACTACTAACTCTATATAACTCTGACTGCAGCAATTGGAATGATGGGCTTTCCTGCTGCTGCGTACATCAAGATCGCAGGCATACTGATCGCTGAGCATTAACTCCCATGTTTCTGCCTCCAGACACTGTCATTCGTCTTTCTTATTCTAGGTGTGAGGTTATAAGGACCCTAATATACATTCTGTCATTCTGAAATTAGTTGCCCCAAAGTTCAGCAATGAAAATAAAGAGAATAAATTTCCTCCCTGAACCTGGAAAAGCTGATTGATTTGTTTGTGAACCCAGGTGGAGCTTGTTTATTGACAAACTGTTATTCTCCTGATCACCAGGTGATGTTTACACAAAGAGATGTTAAATCCCTTTACACCTCTTTAAAAATCTGTTACCATATTTTGAAATCTTCTTAGAGAAAGGATCTTCTAGGTTGCTGGTTTGAAATGTAATCAGGAAATACCTAAGGAATATAAGAGGGAGGGAGAAAGAAAAAGGGAACTGAAAAAGGAAAGAGTTGGGGGGAAGAAGGGAGGGAGATTTAAGCAACTATATACAGTTATTAACACATTAGATGGTAGATATCTTTTCCTTCAGATTTTTTCTTGTTTTTGGCCATACCTGGTGATGCTCAGGGGTTACTCCTGGCTATGCACTAGAAATCGCTCCCAGCTAGGGGGGCCATATAGGACCAGGGATCAAAACAGGTCTGTCCTGAATCTGCCACATGCAAGGCAAACACCCTACCACTGTGCTATCACTCCGGCCCCTTTTCCTTCAGATTTTTAAAAAAATTATTTTATTGAAATCACTATGATTTACAAAGTTCTTCATAGTTGGATTTCAGATAGACAATATATCCAGACCAATCCTATTACCAGTGTCGACCTCCCTCTACCAATGTTTCCAGAGTACATATTATGCCACCATCTCCTGCCCTCCAGCCTGCCAGCATAACAGGCCCATTTTAAGTTTGGATTGTTAAAGTTTGGGTCTCATGATTTCATTGTTGTTAACTTTGGCTTGGATATTTAGTTCTGTCTTTTTTTTAACCCCACCAATGCACTTGAGACCACTTAGCCATTGGCATCTATTATTTCATATTTGTATTTCTTCTCCATTTAGTTTCTTTCCTTCTCCTCACTATACTCTGAGGCCAAGGATGTTCGAGACAATTCCCATTTAAATCACTGCATTTCTTCATGGAGTTTTTCTAAATACTACACATAAGTGATATCGCTCTGTATTTATCCTTTTTCTGGCTTATTTCACTTAATGTAATATCTTCCATCCATGTTGTAGCAAATTGCATGATTAAATCCTTCCTCACAGCTATGAAATTTTTCATTGTACATATGCACAACATCATCATGATCCACTTGTCTGTTGTTGGACATATAGCTTGATCCAACTCTTAGCTATTGTAGTGAGTGCTGTGATGAAAAGTGTTGTGCATACGTCCATTTGGATCAGTGTTATTCTCTCCTGGGAATAGATATCCAAAAGCAAGATTGCTGGGTAGTATGGAAGCTCAATTTTGAGTTTACTGAGAATCCTCTACCTATACTGTTTTCTATAGGAGTTGAACCAGGCCACATTTTCACCAGCAGTGGATGAGAGTTCCTTTCTCACCACATCGCCGCCAACACAAATTATTCCCAGTATTTTTGTTGCGTGCCATCCTCTCTGGTGTAATGTGTAATATGATATCTCATTGTTTTGATTTGCATTTCCCTAATGATAAGTGATGAACATTTTTTTTTACATTTCTTTTTTTATTTTAATTATGACAACAAAGATGTAAAGAAGAGGACAGGGTAAAGTTACAGTGGAAGCCCAATCACCCATAAACAGAATTCTCGGTAGTCCCATCGATGATATCCCAGCCTTGAACTTTCAGCCAAAGAGCATTAAGAAAAACAAAACTGAACCCATGTACAATACAATTTCTTGTCCCTCAAATCCCCAGTTGTAGTACATACTATTTCTTAGCAGCACACAATATAATCTAAAGACATTATACTTATGTAGCTCCTTAAACAGTGAGGGCAAAGTACATTTCTCTAGTTCCATGTACATACTAACTAGTTTAAGTTAACCTCAAAAGTTTTAGTGGCTTGTTTTTCTTAAGAATTGGAGTCAAGGGAACATAGTCAAAAATGGTATTAAAGTGGCATTTGTTTGCATAGGCCCATCAAAACATAAGGGACATGGAAAGACAAATTATGGTCTAAATACAAGGAGACCTTAACCCTGAAGTTTCCTGGCACAGGACTGACTCTAGGCTCCAGGCAAATTAGTTTGTCCAATTCAAGTCATCGTCTGTAGTGGCAATACACCTCCATTCCTCACATAGTCTCTGTTGTTGGTATCATACTTCTGTATTAAAGATCCTGGAGTCTGCATATCCCATATTGCAGTCAGGATGGTGCATAGCATCCTCTCGTTTCACCTCACACTTAAGGGGCACTAGAGAGAACCATGTCCTGTAGAGCAGGTCATTGATGTTGTCAAGTCTTCTCAGTGTAAACGGAAGTCTCTTTTTAGGGGGTCGATGTCAGACCCTTGGTAGTGTCTTTCCTGGTAGAGGACTGCTTCCAGCTGTTGCTGTAAAAGACCTTGGATGTTTTGTAGATAGCTTGCCTGGTTCCGGCGTGAATGGAGGATGCCCATTCTTCTGAGGCCTGTGCCAGGTCATTATATCAATGTTCAGGGTGTAAGGTACATTGTACTGAGATTTATTAGATAAGAACTTATCTGTATGTATGGTGTTTTCCCATTTTAATGTGTCTATGCAAACAAGGATCAATGCCATGGGGCGTTATTGGTGCATCTGGAGGCAATAGGAACAAGACGTGCAATTTCCATGACATAGTTCAATCATAGGCATCAAACTGAGGGACAGTTCCACCAACAATCCTTATTGAACAGCTTACAAAGAATAGACAAGATGAAAGTGAATAGAAACATCATGGTAGAAGAATATATAGAGAGTTACATCAGTTAAAGAAAATACCCATAAAATATTCAAAAGATATATGTGTTCAATTTGTGTCCTAAATAGTTCTGGGATTTGTTAGATATACTGTATGTCTTAGGTCAGAGATTAGAACTATGTGTTACTGAAGTTAAGAAGGGTAAATCTGGGGTACTGATGGTTGGAAGGAGCAAATGTTCGCGCGGGGGCGCTAGCCCCCGCACGGTTTGCAAAATGTAGACTGGTATGAAATTACAAGTGACAGACTGAGTATAGCTGAGCAGCTATCTGCCACCCACCAGATCAAACTCTACCCCCTAAGCCCCACCCTAGGCCAGTGTCCCGGCCCGGCCTGGGAGTGGGGAAAACCCAGGGTGCCCCGTCAGTTCCTCCCAGAAACCCACCTGGAGATCCGGAGGAATGGGGGAGAGGGGGGTCGGGTGACCCAGGTTCGGGCCCCCCTGACCCTAGGCCGGACCAAAAGGCCGCTGGCCCATGGGGGGCCTGCCAGCTGCCCGTCCGTGCCGGCTAAAAATCCTGCTCCGGGAAGGGAGAGAGACCCTCCCAAGCCCGAAGCTCAGGGACTGGAGCCCCACCCTAGGCCAGTGTCCCGGCCCGGCCTGGAAGTGGGGAAAACCCAGGGTGCCCCATCAGCTCCTCCCAGAAACCCACCTGGAGATCCGGAGGAATGGGGGAGAGGGGGGTCGGGTGGTGATGAACATTTTTTATGTGCTTATTCGTCATCCTTTGGTCTTTCTCTGAGAAGTGTCTATTCATTTTCTCTCCCCATTTTTTTGATGGGACTTTTAGGTTTTGTGAGTTTAACCTTTGTATCTTGTATATCTTATATATCAAACTTTTATCTGGTGTTTTGAGTGCTATATTTTTCTCTCACTCAGTTAGCTCTCTTTTAATTTTAGCTTGTGTTGCTTTTGCCATACAGAATTTCTTCAGGTTTTTCCTGTCCATAGGTTTCTGCATATGTTTCTTTAATGTAGATCTGTATCTTAATGACCTCTAAATTGTCACTGGAGAGATTTTAAGTTCTAATTTGGTGTTCATGCTATGAACTTAGAGTAAGAAGTTATTTGTAAGAAGGTTCGGTTTGCTATCAGCTAGAATGTCACAAAATAATACTTGTTAAAATGAACACCTGCATGAGAGTGAGAATCTTACATGGAGGTGCCATGCAAGAAGAAGAACTGTTTTCTCTCCGTACCTTCTGGATGGACCAATGATATTACTCAGTGGCCACATGTTGCTGCTTGGGTCTTCCAAGTTGAAGACTCTCCCTTAGACCTATTTTAAACTGGTCCAGGAACCTATGGTCTTATTTGCTTAACACATTTTTGCTCTTAGCTCATTTATCTTCCTGATTAACCACAAAGACCATCCTTGGAAGATAAAGGCAGGAAAGCATTCTTAGTCCTTAAATCCAACAATAGTGATGTAATCACTGAGCAGTACTTAATCATTCACAAAAGGATTTCTTGTATATAACTTTATTTGATCTTTACAAATCTGAACTGAGTCAGGACAGGAATTATTGTAGCATTTTATAGTTGGAACAACCTATATTTAAGGATTTTAAGTAATTTGTCTGTAATTATGTGAGCGGGTAAGTGAATGGAGCCAACTCCGGGACTTGAAGCTTCTTACTCCTGTGCCAGGTATTTCCCTCCCTCCCCCATCACATCCTACCTCTCAACCTTTTATTCATGGAATCTCATTTAGTGAAAGGCTGCAGAATTACTCTTTGATTAAAGAAGCTTAAAAATTACATAATAATAACCCAACTAACTCATCACTCTTATGCCTCCTCACTCCAAACTTCTGTGTTAATATCCTTCTCCAATACTTGCAATCTCTTAATTCAAACTCAGGCAGATGTCTCAAAAAAACAGGGCAAAGAGAATAAAAAGTAAAATGAACCAAGTTAAGGAGAGTTCTGTCTTCTTATTCTTTTAACAAAAAATTTAACTGTTGTCCTAGTGTGTCAGGACCAGGTTCTGGAGAAGTTTTAAAGATGTGCATATGCGAACAAGTTCTTATCTACTAGAGATGGGAACACAAATTTGGTAATGTAATTAGGCCTTTTACCCTGAACACTGGCATAATGATTTGGCTCAGGCCTCAGAAGAATGGGCATCGCCCACACACACTTGAACAATGGATACCATCTATGGAAACAACCACAATTGTCTATAACATTACCAGGATCCAAGCCTCTACAAGGGAAGACCTACCACTGCTTTGGCATTGACTTACTCCAAAGAGTGCTCCCAACACTCAGATGACTCAGCAACAGTCTGCATGCAGGGCAGATCGCTCTGCATTGAATGGTATGCTGAAACTAGAGGATGCTCCACATCAGCCTGACATCGATGAAAGAAATGCACAGAATCCAGAGTCTTTAAATATAAGAATCTGATACCAACAATAGCTAAAGTGTGAAAAAGTTTCACCAGGACCTTGAGAATGACTGGAGTTGGATGGACTGGTATGCCTGGAACCCAGAGTCGGTCTTATGCCAATAAACTTCTGTGGTGAGGCCTTTTTGTAATCAGGTCAAGTATTTTTTTCCATTTTCCCATTTTTCTGGACCTATGCAAATAACGGCAATTGCCACTATCACACCTTTATTATACTTTTTTACTCTTATCCTTTAAGGGAGAAAAATACAACTTACTGAACTTAAAAACAAATCACTGTAGTAGAATGCCTGTCTCGAATACAGGCAGGGGATGGGAAGGGGGGAAGGGGTAATGTTACACTGGTGAAGGGGGGGGTGTTCTGGTTATGACTGTAAACCAACTATGATCATGTTACTTAAATAAAAAATATATTAAAAAGAAAAAAATGTCAAAAAAGAAAAGAAAAGAAAGATGTGCATTTGCTTCTCTCTTACTGGTTCTGTTTCACACTACTCCCAGAATTTTCTTTGGTCCATTTTGGATAAGTGAGCACCTGCATTTCTAGAATTCCATTTCAAACCCTGCTCTATATTTGTACATTTGATTCACTGTGACTTACCTTGACTTTTTACTGTTTGTTAGTCGTCCTTCCAGCTTTCGGCAGAGTGCAGATAGAAACCCAAAACACTGAAACCTAAGACCTATCTGGGCTCTGCGTTATAAGTTGGAAGTCACTGAGGAAGATGAGGACTCTGAGTGACCAAGGGGATATCTTCCTTTATTGTCCTCCTCTGGCAAGACATTCACAAGAGAGGCCCTAAATTCTATTTGGGTCCCTCCCTTTGTTAGTTTGTTTGTAAACCGCAGGTCAAAAAGTAATGTTGTGTATAAAATCCCACTGGATAATTGCTTATTTCATGCAGAGAGAGCTCTAAAGGAAATCAGCTGACTTCCTGACTTGCTGAATGAAGTGTGAGCTTTAATTCCTATCCTGTTAGGAAATGGCATGTGAATAGAATATTTGTGTAAGCAAGCTTTGCTTTTTGTCAATGGTTGGAAACTTACACAAAAGGAAGACAGACAAGACACAGATAAAGAGAGCAAGGAGAAGGCTCTGTTAATTCTAGTGTTATCAAGATTCATTTCTGAGAAACAGAAGCAGAAATGGGTGTTTGGAGATTCTTTGGTGGTCTGGGTCCTGAAATTCCATTTCTTTTTTGCTTCTGTCCCCAAGTTGTTCGGTTACCATGGCAACGTGACTCCTCCCCCACAACTCTGTAAGATTAACTGGATACAGAATTAGCAGCAAGTGAGGCCAAGGCTAAGATCAAAATCCAAATTTAGGGCACTGGTCACATAAAGAAAGAGGCCTGAGGCTGAGCAGGGCTCTGTGTCTGTTCCTTGGAGAACTGCATGTGATGGGCGTCATGCCCAGCTAGTTAAGGGGACCTTACTAGTGACCCTCCCAGCCACAAATGTGACAGCCACACTGCCAGTTGACTATCCATGGGAAGGTCATTGACTGAGTTCACACTGTGTCACATAGAGGTCACTGGTGTGGATCATGGGGCTGCTGCTCTGTAAGTTCAGCCCAAGATTATGGTGAACTTTCTAGGAGTCCCAAGCAACTACTCTGTCCCCAAGAATGCTTCCAAGTGAGTTTCAGGAATCCAGGAAGATTGATCATCACAATAGCAATTGCTCACATTGATGAAGCACTTACTGGGAACAAATAAGGGGTATTTTACTCTGCTAAGTTTCTGAACAGAGGAAGCAATCTTTGTTTCTATTGGGCAGGTTTTCAGAGAACAGAATTATTTATATCTCTTTGGAATCATGCACTGTGATTTGGTGAACTTGAGATCCAAGAGAGCAATGGTTTAGTTCCAGTCCATGGCCAGGTCTGAGAAACAGAATAGTGATATTTTTTTTGGTCTGAACATGAAGGCAGGGAAAACCAACGTTCTAGTTCAAAGACAGTAAGGCAGAAGGAATTTTCTCTTTTAGTAGAAGTTCAGACTTTTATTCTGTTTAGATAAAAATATCTGATGGGATGAGGCTCACTCATGTTAATAAGGGAAACCTGCTTTACTCAACTGATGGAGTTGAGTAAAAAAACCTGCTTTTACTCAACTGATGTTCATTTTTTGCAGAATCACCCAGAATAATGTTTGTTCATTGGCCACCCTAAAATCTAGTTGGCTTGGCCCATAAAATTAACCATCACACAGTACTAATAGATGATATTTATCCCTTCTATCTTGCTGCTTGGTAGGAAATGGAGAAATTTTCAAGACTATCATTTTCTTATAGATTTTTGATTTAGGTCTGCTGATAAGTTCATTTCTTTTGTTTGAAGATATTACTACATAAGGCCTCTCTGAAAAACTCTGGAGGTTTTTTTCTGTGGCATCTGGTCTCCTTCACATTATAGAGGTAAAGCATCAAAAGGTACACTTTAAGGTAGTTCCCTTTACTGAATAAACAGTGATGCTTCTCACTCAAAATTATACAAAAATTAAATGACTAGAGCTTCTTTGCTGGTTACCCATGTAATATTATTAGACCATTAAAAAAAAAAGCCAAGCTATTTTCTTTTCTAACCTACCACTTCTTTCTCATTGTTAACACTTCTTTCTGGCTATATAAAACCAGCAAAATCTTTTTGAACCTGTCATTGAGAATTATAAGAAATAAGTATGGCAATTTAGAAAAAATTGCTTTATGTAGAGGCATACGAGGGAGTGGTGGAGGAAACTCAGAACATTGGTGGAGGAAAATTGATGCTGGTAGTGGAATTGATGCTGGAACATTATTTTTTGGGTGAAATTTTATTTACTATGTGACAGGTTAAATATTTGGTTAACATACAATTAAAATAACAATGGTAGAGGAAAAAAGGCTTTCCAGTGAAAGGTGTGATCCTGGAATTTTTTTTTACTATTTAACATTATATATATTTTTTATTAGTAATTTTTATTTTGACCGAAGTGGATTACAAATCATTCACAGTAGTATTTTAGGTAATAGTGACATTGAATCAGGGGCATTGCCACCACAAATGTTGTTCTCCCTTCACCCCTGTTCCCAGCATGCATCCCGTATCCCCCTCCTTTGACCCCCTGGACTGCTAGTATAAGTGGTCCCTTCTGTGGCTAGCTTGTAGATTGGATATCAATTCTGTTGTAATTGGCTTTGGATTTGGTGTTTAAGTCTGATCATTTTATTTCTACTCAATGTTCATATGACTATTTGGTCTTGGTGCCCTCTATTATTTCCTCCTCAATTTATGATGCAGAACAAGATGGTTCAAGTTATGTGGTTCTGTTTGAAGGTAAGAAAAAAAGAAAAAAGAAAACGGAAAAAGGGGGGGGCAAAAATTCAAACAAGCAAGAAACGGGAGGAGTCCTTCAAGAGAGTATAAAATCAGTTTAAGAAAAGAAAGGGAAAGAAGGAAAACATAAAAATAATACAAAAAAAATCAACCCCCCTAAACAATACAAAAACAAACAAACAAACCAAAAACCTGAAAAGCACCACAACAATAAAGACAACAATCAAACACTAATCACGGTCCTGAAATAAAGACGAATCAAAGCATAAGGGGAAAAAATAAAGGCAAAGAAAAGGAAAAAATCAAGCAACAATTACAAAAATTTTTTTTAATTTAATTTGTGTTATTATTTTTTTTTTTTGCATAGGCACAGTAAAAATTGGGTAGATTAGAAAGGGAATTTTCTTGACCTAAGAGATACAGGGTTTCTCTGCCCTTGAAGTATACTGTCATGGGTATAACTACAGGCTCAGTACATACTCTTTAACTCTCCCGTAGGTCCTTTTGTGATGTCTAGAAATGCTGGAGCATTTTATGGCTGAAACTCGTCATGAATTACTTTGCACTTCATGGTGACTTAATAAAAAATTAAAAACAAAAGATATGACTGATTTAGGATATCTATTTTGAGTATTGTTAGTAGAATAGATTCTTTGGAGCAAGTTTTATTTACATGCTAAGAAATTTATTGTGTTGTTTTTTTTGTTTTGTTTTGTTTTGGTTTTGGTTTTTGGGACAAACCTGGTGATGCGCAGGAGTTACTCTGAGCTCTGCATCCTGAAATCACCCCCGGCAGGCTCAGGGAACTATATGGGATGCCGGGGATTAAACCCAGGTTGGTCACAGGTTGTCTATGTGCACCCTGTCACTGAGCTATTGCCCGGGCCCTAGAAACTTATTGATTTAAAGCATACAATTTTTATACAGTTTTGGAAAATAATATACTTAACTTCTTATTTTTGATTTTTTTTGAGGGGCATACCCAGAGATACTCTTGACTCTGTGCTCAGGTATGATTTATGATTATGCTTAGGGGGACCATATGTGGCCCTGGGGATCAAGCTGGGTTTGCCACACACAAGACAAACACAGTAAACCCTGGGCTATTTTCACCCCTGTTCTTTCATTTGGCTAAGCCATATATTTTTTCTCTTCTCTTTTTAGTAATGGGAGAAAGGTTTATTAAGGAAATTGTAGACATTCAAGACATGTGTGCAAATGCATTCATAGGCCAAAGCCAAGATTCTTTGGCCCCAATTATCTTTCTTTCAGTTTCAGTTAAGTGTAACAGTGAACTAGGACTTTGAACTGTATAGTTTTTACTCCACAGAGCTCATATCCTACTGTGGTCTAGCGAGCTCATATGCCTAAAACAATAAACCTGCATACCCCCATCTTCTGCAACACAAAGAAAAACAGAATGATTTTAGATGACTATCATGAAATCATAATATACATATTGACTGATAAAGAAGTCATTTGATATTACATATATGTATAAAGAAAATACAATAGGGAATATGATAAGCAATGACTTGGAGGAAATTTTTGTTGTTTTTTTTTTTTTGAAACTTATCAACTGACTGATGTGGTTTTAGCTAGTTCTTTGATAGGCAGTGTGCATATTTGTGCAAACATAACAAAAGTCACGTGACACAGGAAACAGTGTAGAGAAATGTCAGGCTTCACTCAGAATTGCCCCCAGTCACCTAGTTTTCTTTTCCAGAATAGCCAACTGTTTCTTACATATATTTCCATTGTTCCTTATGTTTTTATAGTGATGTATGGAAATGTTCATATTTGATTCTTTAAAAAAAAAAAACCTCCCAGAGGTTAAATGTTACCTAATGTTCTATACTGTTGTCTTTTCATCTAACAGTATGTCTTGGAAATCAGTCCATCTTTTGTGTGTTGCAGTCCTGTATATAGTCATGTGTTTTCATAACTAAGTGTGTCTGCTCTGAGAAGGGGGCCCTTTCTCAAGGTCATTTTGTCCTTGTATAAAATTCAAAGCATTATTCCACTTACCTAGCCCCTTAGACTACTCACCACCATCATTGCTATTATCTGTGAGCTGTGCCATGTTTACAATGAAGGAGCCTTCAGCTTGTCCAGAAGTTGGATGCATTTTGTCATCATTAACAATGTGGAACAGTTCTTTGCCATGTATTCTCTCCTGGTATTTTACAAACCACTGAAGGAAGTGTTGAGACCCAGCAAATGAGAAAGTTTCTTGGTGTAAAGTTTGTAGTTTTTGTGACTTTCTGACAAGCAATGATGATTGCATTATTGGTGAAATATGGTGTAATTTCCCCCAAACTCCACCTTTTTATTCCCCTAAATGTGCTGTTGACCATGCCTGTGATTCCTCCTATTGGCATGGCCACAGTTCCAACCAGGCCTTTCCCAAATTTTTTTTTTTTTTAATAAATCAGCTGTTCCTTCAGGGAGAAAAACCGTAAAAGCAGTTCAATCCGATTGCTCCTTCAACTGTCTCTTCTAACTGCCAACCACTCCACACACCTTTATTTTTCAATAAATCATCACAGTTTATTTAACAAAGTTATTACTACATCAGATTGTGTGTCAACAGTTAAGTGATGTGTGATATGAAGAGAATGACGATCACAACAATCTTCTTAAATCTTTCTTCAGTGAACTTTCCCCACATTCTTGCTTAGCAGTAAAAGGCATTTTTAGGTTATATGAACACATTCTTTATATCTGCATCCATAACAAAATTTTTATATAAATACCACTGGGCATTTAGGAAATAAGTTACAGACCAATCAGTTCAAATGTGCAGTTCTGAAATGTAACACGGAGGAGTTTTTAAAACTTAAGACTGGCTGTGAGCTGGAAAAGAAGGCAGGATTCATATAGGTTCATAGAGACTCTGCATAGGATTATGTTTGTTTATGATTTTGCGTTTTTATCAGTGAAGGACTCTCCCAAGCGATGCTCAAAGAGCCTGGTAGTCATTTAGATACTTAGCAAACTGGACCATGTGGTTTAGTGCTTAGGCCTGGAGAATTGTTGCTGCAGTTGGTAATGCTAAACTTTTGGCCCATGAGTTGTTGCGGCCCTCCGTACAACATTTTGTGGCCCATGGCCGGCCTTCAAATATTGCAGTATTTTCGATTATTCACTTACCGAATAAAAATCGCATATTTGAAGGCAGGCCTTTAGGATTAAACCTTGCAGTGCTTTATAGTTTTCTTTGTATAGGCCCTTCACATTTTTAGTCAAGTTGATTCCAAGATATTTGAGTTTGTGTGGCACTATTGTGAATGGGGTTGTTTTCTTAATGTCCATTTCTTCCTTATTCCTATTGGTGTATAGAAAGGCCATTGATTTTTGTGTGTTAATTTTGTAGCCTGCCACCTTGCTATATGAGTCTACTGTTTCTAGAAGCTTTTTCGTAGAGACTTTAGGGTTTTCTAGGTGGAGTATCATGTCATCTGCAAACAGCGAGAGCTTGAATTCTTCCTTTCCTATCGGGATTCCCTTGATATCTTTTTCTTGCCTAATCACTATAGCAAGTACTTCCAGTGCTATGTTGAATAAGAGTGGTGAGAGAGGACAGCCTTGTCTTGTGCCAGAATTTAGAGGAAAGGCTTTCAGTTTTTCTCCATTGAGGACAATATTTGCCTCTGGCTTGTGGTAGATGGCCTTTACTATATTGAGAAACGTTCCTTCCATTCCCATCTAAGAAATAAGAGAGGATACACGGAAATGGAAGCACATACCCTGCTCATGGATTGGCAGGATTAACATCATTAAAATGGCAATACTCTCAAAGCATTGTACAGTTTAATGTGATCCCTCTAAAGATACCCATGACATTCTTCAATCAGGCACTTTTGAAATTCATTTGGAACAATAAACACCCTAGAATAACTAAAGCAATCATTGGGAAAAACAATATGGGAGGAATTACTTTCCCCAACTTTAAATTGTACTACAAAGCAATAGTTATCAAAACAGCATGGTATTGGAATAAAGACAGGCCCTCAGATCAGTGGAATAGGCTTGAATACTCAGAGAATGTTCCCCAGACATACAATCACCTAATTTTTTTTTTTTTTGGTTTTTGGGCCACACCCATTGACGCTCAGGGGTTACTCCTGGCTATGCGCTCAGAAGTTGCTCCTGGCTTGGGGGACCATATGGAACACCGGGGGATCGAACCGCGGTCCATCCAAGGCTAGCGCAGGCAAGGCAGGCACCTTACCTCTTGCGCCACCGCCCGGCCCCACAATCACCTAATTTTTGATAAAGGAGCAAGAAATCCTAAATGGAGCAAAGAAAGCCTCTTCAACAAGTGGTGTTGGCACAACTGGCTAGCCACTTGCAAAAAATCGAACTTAGACCCCCAGCTAACATCAAGTACAAAGGTTAAATCCAAGTGGATTAAAGACCTGGATATCAGACCTGAAACCATAAGATATATAGGACAACACATAGGTAAAACACTCCAGGACATTGAGACTAAAGGCATCTTCAAAGAGGAAACTGCACTTTCCAAGCAAGTGAAAGCAGAGATTAACAGATGGGAATATATTAAACTGAGAAGCTTCTGCACCTCAAAAGAAATAGCGCCCAGGATACAAGACCCCCCCCACTGAGTGGGAGAAACTATTCACCACCCATTACCCATCAGACAAGGGGCTAATCTCCAAAATATACAAGGCACTGACAGAAATTTACAAGAAAAAACATCTAATCCCATCAAAAAATGGGGAGAAGAAATGGACAGACACTTTGACAAAGAAGAAATACAAATGGCCAAAAGACACATGAAAAAATGCTCCACATCACTAGTCATCAGGGAGATACAAATCAAAACAACTATGAGATACCACCTCACACCCCAGAGATTGGCACACATCACAAAGAATGAGAACAAGCAGTGTTGGTGGGGATGTGGAGAGAAAGGAACTCTTATCCACTGCTGGTGGGAATGCCGTCTACTTCAACCTTTATGAAAAGCAATATGGAAATTCCTCCAAAAACTGGAAATTGAGCTCCCATACGACCCAGCTATACCAATCCTAGGAATATACCCTAGGAACACAAAAATACAATACAAAAATCCCTTCCTTACACTTATATTCATTGCAGCACTATTTACCATAGCAAGACTCTGGAAACAGCCAAGATACCCTTCAACAGATGAATGGCTAAAGAAACTGTGGTACATATACACAATGGAATATTATGCAGCTGTCAGGAGAGATGAAGTCATGAAATTTTCCTATACATGGATGTACACGGAATCTATTATGCTGAGTGAAATATGTCAGAGAGAGAGAGAGAGAGAGAGAGAGAAAGATGAAGAATGGTCTCACTCATCTATGGGTTTTAAGAAAAATGAAAGACATTCTTGCAATAACTTTCAGACACAAAAGAGAAAAGAGCTGGAAGTTACAGCTCACCTCATGATGCTCACCACAAACAGGAATGAGTTTAGTTAGAGAAATAACTATGTTTTGAACTATCCTAATAATGAGAATGTATGAGGGAAATAGAAAGCCTGTCTAGAGTACAGGCGGGGGTTGGGGGGGAGGAGGGAGATTTGGGACATTGGTGATGGGAATGTTGCACTGGTGATGGGTGGTGTTCTTTACATGACTGAAACCCAAACACAATCATGTATGTAATAAAGTTGTTTAAGTAAAAAATTAAAAAAAAAAACCAAAACCTTGCAGTGCTAGGAATCAAATGCAGAGCCTCATGCATGCAAAACATGAGCATCAGCTATTTGAACTATCTTCCAATGCTCAAACTGTGTTCTAGTGGAATCCAGAAGTAGGTCTCAAATGAATTTTATAATATGAGTCAGTTCTTGGGGTATAGAACATAGGTATCTGTGGCCCAATGGAAGCCAGAAGTAGGTCTCAAATTAATTTCAGAATATTAGTCAGTTCTTGGGGTATAGAAGATAGGTATCTGTGGCCCAATGGAAGGAAGTAGGAAGATTGGTTAGGACATAGTACAATGATGTATGAAAAGAAAAAGAGTTTGTAACTTGGGGATTTGGGCTGGTAGTTGAGGTGGAGCTTCAAGCTTTGTTAATGGATTGGACACAGGAACTGAAAATCAGCAATGGGTAAGAAAGTAAGGAAGGCAGGGTGAGAGTAGACTCAAGCGTCTCTCATTTCCTAGAAGTCTGGCCTTAAAATCCAAATATTTTGGGTTTTTTTGTTTGTTTGTTTTGTTTTTGGGTCACACCCAGCAGCGCTCAGGGGTTACTCCTGGCTCTATGCTCAGAAATCGCTCCTGGCAGGCTCAGAGGACCATATGGGATGCCGGGATTCGAACCACTGTCCTTGTGCATGCAAGGTAAATGCCCTACCTCCATGCTATCTCTCTGGCCCCTTAAAATCCAAATATTCATCACAATTATAACATTGCTTTTTAGATCATAGTCCCATCTATCTGTGTCTCATTGTCCTCTTTTGACAAAATTATAAGATTTTTGACATTCTCATATGGTGCTTTTGAATAAATAGCTTTATGTATATAACATGCTTTCAGTTTAGGACATAGTGTGTTTGAGATGTTTATTACAAGTTGGGATATCTAAGTCTAGAATTCCAAGAGCACGATCAAGGTGGAGGAGGTATGTAAATTTGGAAGCTGTTTGCTTTATATGCCATCCATATGATGTGAGATTTGCTTGAGATCACCAAGCGAATGAGGGTAAAGAAGAGACAGTGCTGAGAACTGAGTCATATCAGCGTTAAGAGGCAGGAAGAAGTGTGGAAACTAGCAGAAGATGATATATAGGAGCCATTATTAAGGTTGGCTGCAATCCAGGGGAATGTAGAACCCCAAAAACCAAGAAGAAGGGGATTCTCTGAAGAAGATGACGGACTGTTCAAAACCGGGTCTTGCCGAGTAAGTCCTACTTCTTTTCCCACAGAGAAGAGATGGAGGAATCAGCACTGTATGCAGCACAGAAGAATAGTTTATTTTTTATAAGTTTTATAAATTTATTTTTAAGCTTGATTGATGTAGAACTGTTATCAGTAACATCAGAAGAAAGCAGAAGAATTTTCCTCTATCATCAGTTCTGGCTTCTCAAGGAGAGAACTGGACGGGATGGAAAGGACTCTGTAAATGACATACATTTATGCAATATAAATGTACAAGTAGCATACAACTTGAACTTTTTGAGACACTTACTATATTAAGATGGCTCTCCATGGTCTTTTAGGATCTGATTCAGATAAAATTTCTTTCCCCTTTGTTTTATGTGCCACTCAAGATCTTTGGAATTGTTGAATCATTTTATTTCTCCGATTCTAGGTCCCAATGCTAGTATGGCGATGAAAGAACTTGGGCAACAGGATGGATCAATTATTATAAAAAAAAATAGTCCCCACCCATCCTTGGTAGCTTTCTGCCAAATGGTCACCAGCCACACATCCTTCCTTCCTGGAAGCGATATAAATCCCCCAGGCTATTTTTTACTCCAAGGAGATTATGGCACAACATATGGAGTCTTCACTCTCCAGGATCAGGAGGAAAGTCTTTGCTGAAGCAAGCCACTTGGAGAATGCCACCAAGGCTTAGGGCAACTGTGAAACTTTGTGATTCACGGGGCTGTGCCAGGAAGCTCCTGGCCATGAGGAGCAGCTGGCCTTTGCGTACAATTCCAGTGTTTCCCACAATGTTGTGCATAGAATTTGCCCCATTTGTCACACTGTGTTGATTCTGGAAATCCTATGCAAATCTTTGAGTGCATTAAGATATTTCCTTGAGCCCCAGGCAAGAGAACTCTAAAATGTGAGTCTTCTATGGTTGCATATCTAGTTATGGGCATTATAAAGTTTCAACATTATAATTCTTATCTTAAGTAGAGAAATTATAATAATAAATAATTTTTAAATCTGCAAATTGTTTTGGGTTGGTTTTGGTTTTTGCACCATACACAGTGCTTCTCAGGGCCTAATCTTGGTTTTATACTCTATTTACTCTTGGTAGGGCTCACGGGACCGTAGTTGATGCTGGGTATTGAATTTAAGTTCAGCTGCATGCAAGGCAGCCTTACATGCTGTACTGTCTCTCCAGACCCTACATTTCTAATTTTTACATTCCTTGATTTAGAAAAAGCATTTTTATCATTTGATTCCCATCACTGAAAAAGAAAGCACTACAAAAATTAATTTTTTATGGACTGGAGAGATAGCACAGTGGTAGGGTGTTTGTTTTGCTCTTAGCCAACCTGGGACAGATAGGGGTTCAAATCCTGGCATCCCATATAGTCCCTCAAGCTTGTCAGAGGCAATTTCTGAGCTCAGAACTAGAAGTAACCCCTGAGCACTGCCTGGTGTGACCCCAGAACAAAACAAAAATATATTACAAAATCAGGTTTTAATAGATTCTTATAAGATATTTTTCTCTCACTTAATTTTTTTTAAATTTTAGGCACTGTAATTTACAGTATTATTTATTATATGGTTTCATGCATGATGAGGTTCCAACTCCACACCCACCACAAAAGTTTCTGCTTCCTTCCACCATTTTTTCACACTCAACCCCTCATGTCTCTTTTTCTCCCAGCCATGGAAAGCTTTTTTCTCAGGTTTTGCTGCCTTGGCCATTTTCCCTTTCTACACTTTTTATATTCTATCTGGAAGAGATCATTCTGTATCTGTCCCTGAGAGATTTCTCTTATAGTGATTCCCAAAGCAGTTGATACTGACTCAACCCCCCACCTATAGTGCAGTAGACCCAAGTGCAGAAAAGAGGGGGATGTTATCTCTTTGTTCACTTGAGGCAGGTAGATTGTGGGGGCACTGAGAAATCTTTGTTCTGCAAAAGGGGAGGTAGGCCAAATTAACTGGAAGGCCCTGCTATAGGAGAGGAATTCAACCACTTACTGTATTGCTTCAGAATAACTATACTCTGGGTTATAATAGAATTCCCAAATTAATTTCTATTATCATGGCACTATATTAATTTCTAGCCAAGCTAGAAATCGAGAAGTGTGTTTCATTATCTACATCCAGTGTCTGCTGATATTCTGAGAGAGTGGACTTGTGGCGATTCTATTTTAAATGTGGTTACAAAACAGTCCTTCCTAAATTAAGCAGAGCTGATTTTGCCCTATGGCATTTACTTTTTTTTCATTTTCATATACAACTGAGTTCAGGTTTATTAACCTTCAAGCGTAGAATCCCATTTGTCTCTCTAGATGCCTGAGTAAGGTTGACATGCTGGAGGGAGAGCACAAGGCTTAGCAGAGCTGTGGATCATGCCACTTGGTCCTTAGCAAATTAATGTCTCGAGGCCTCTGTTTTATCACCCCGTTATGAGGAAAACAACGCATATCAGAGTTCCTACAAAAGCCATCACATGCATGTTTCCTGATTTGTCAAGTTCCTAGCACAGTACTTGCTGCCTGCTGCGTAGGGGCAGGTGGGTTGTGATGCTTGCTGCTGTGATCCCTAGTTGGCCACCTGAAAGATGGAAGCAAGATGAGTGAGTGAGCCTGAGAGAAGCTCAGTATCTTTGCAGCTCACTTAAAAGTTGACCCCTTTATCTAAAACATCTTGTCCTCCTTTAGCCTTCACTCAATGGAGGTTTCTAGGTTAGGGGCCACAGAAGAAAGGGAGGGTGAGAACTCAGCCTCATGGATGTGGATAGGATAGCTCTCCTGGTCATACAAGGTGGGCCCCAGGAATCTGCAGGAGAGGTGCCTGACCTGAGATGTCAGCAGTTCCTCTTTCTCTTGCTGTTCTTCTCATACTCACAATCTCAGCACCTCTACTCAGAACCTGCTTCCCTGCATCCGGTACTGACACTGATAAATTCTTTCTCCCTTGCTTCAGGTTTACAAACAGTCCAGCTCTTACTGCTCTGCTTCTTTGTTCTTGGCAGGCTAATGGTGCCTGCTGCTTGCCTACCTTGATGAGATGTTTGCAGTGTCAAGTAGATGTTGATTAAAGCTCTCTTGCTCTTCTCAGCACCACATATACCTCTCTACATCTCTCTCTATCATCCATCCATCCATCCATCCATCCATCCATCCATCCATCCATTTATCTTACATGTTACCAAATACTTGTTCTAATACATCTGACTAATTGACAGGGATATTAAGAGATCTAACATTTGGCTATTGACACACTATTTTCTTTCAAAATGGCAGTTCTGTTTATTTTTATTAGGATTGAGTTAGCCAAAAGGTCTGCTTGGGTTGGCTAATTAAAGCAAACTATTTGATAAACAGTAACTTTGGTATTTTGTTTTTCTGTGTGCCTTCAGATTGTCACATGCAGACCTGGTTCTCCAAGCCAGTCAAAGAGTGCTTTCTGTTGTCCTCTGGCCCACATTGAATAGTGGACAGTCACTGCCACCACTCTTCCCCAGAAACATTTTCTTTTTCCTTTTTATTTCTCTCTGCCTCTGCATCTTTCACTTTTTATTTTGGTAACAAATACTTGGTAGCTTTATGGCATGGCATGTCTGTGTTTTACTCTAGTTTGGCACATTTGTTTCATGAATATAATTTTTGAAAGTTGTTATCTGTGTTAGGGATATAAGAGGTCCTGTTTGGAACCAAATCAATTATTGATCAATTTAGAAGAAGAAAAATACATTTTGGTTGAGTAAGTCTATAACAATCTGGTATGGGGCTTTACCGCTGAAACCTGTGTTCAGTTGAAAGGGCCCCTTTACAGAGTTTTACTGTTCTGGGTGGTCTTTTAATTGTGAAGAAGCTGGCAGTTTGTCGGCAGACTTTTCTGGTTTTCATTAGCAGTTTGGTGGTGACAGCTAGCTGAAGCTGTTTCCTCCCATCATTGCTCACAGGAATGGTGCTGAATACTCAGAGGTGGCAGGAAGCTTGAGGATGGCAGCCGCTTCCACAGCATGCCCTCACCCTAGCCCTCAATTGTCAGAACAGCAGGTTGTGCCTTGGAGAATGAGAATATTGCTGATTAGTGTGCCTGGTGCATTGAGTAGGCTGCGGGGAAAATGCTGTCGTATGATCTCTGTTGATTTCCCAATAAATACATTCTCCATGTTTTCTACTGACTTTCCTCTTATTGTTTTGTATTCTGTTATAAAGATTTTTTTTTTGTCTTTCTACCTGGATTTGTGCAGGTTCCATCTCAGTATCAATGGCTTTCTTCCATCCTTCCTCTTCCTCTTTACCTCTGTTTGCTTCATCCTTCAATCTTGCCAAAGAACTGGGACTTATACTTCTTCATGCCTTTCTCCTCTCATTTAACAGTGTTGATATAAAGAGTATGTACTCAGAGGGCATTGCACTTAATCCTGAATTAAGCTCCTTTATCTTTGTTTCCTTGTCTGTAAAATGAGAAAATATATATTACTTAGCTCAAGGGTCATTGTTAGGTTGAACGAAACAGAACATGGGAAGAGCTCAAAGTAATACAGAGCTTGTGGTCTTCCCTCAGTCAAAACACTACTACTACTTACTACTACTACTACTACTACTACTACTACTACTACTACTACTATCATCATTAGCTTCACCATCACTCCTTTGTCACCAAGTGACAAAGAAAGGCGAGGCTTACAAACTACTTCTACTTTTACTTTGTAATTATGTGATAGGTTGTAAAGATTACAATTAAATTCTCTCCTGAAATGCATTAGCTATTAGTTAATTTTCCCCTTTATCTTATATTCTGGAATTTTAAGAAATGAATCTCTTTTTTTTTTTCTGCACTGTTTCCCTGAGTTTTGTTTTTTACTAGATTAGTTTGACAAAGGGGTATTGTAAAGATTACTGCAGTTAATTCCTATAATTTTACATCTGATAACATTTCAGATCAGAAAGGGTACATAGTTGATGTAATCCACTCAGTCCCCAGGCAAATCCAAAAATTTGAACTCAAATCTTCTGACTCTAAGTCCAATGTAGAGTTTACTATGTGGAACTGTTTGGAGGGGTGAAGAACCAATAAATTAGGATTTTCTATTTGGGTTTTTAACAAGAAGCAATACATTTTAAGCTCTCAGACAGTAGATATTGGTTGTAATCTTTTGTTTTAGGGTCACACCTGGCAGTTCTCTGAGTTTACTCCTGACTCTGAGCTCAGAGATCACTCATGGCAGGCTCAGAGGATCATATGGGGTCCCAGGGTTAAAACAGGTTTGGCCACATGCAACGCACAGACCCTACCTGCTATACTTAATCCTAAACTTGATCCTGACACTGTGACCTGAACTTATCAACCAGGTTTCTTGTTGAAGGCCAAGGTCTGAGATTATGCTAATATGATGAATCTTTGTCTAGGCTAGAAAAGTAATTCTATGGGAGTACAAAAATAGAAGGACTCTCATTCAGTGAGGAATCATCACATGTACCCAGAAGTAGAACATAAGTAGCGAAAACATAAGAATAAGAGCATGTGGGGCCAGGCGGTGGCGCTAGAGGTAAGGTGCCTGCCTTGCCTGCGCTAGCCTTGGATGGACCACGGTTCGATCCCCCGGTGTCCCATATGGTCCCCCAAGCCAGGAGCAACTTCTGAGCGCATAGCCAGGAGTAACCCCTGAGCGTCACGGGTGTGGCCCAAAAACAAAAACAAAACAAAAAAAAGAATAAGAGCATGTGTTTTAAGCATGATACCCTCAAATAGATATTGGCCATCTCTAGCCTAGAAGAATTATATATGATCTATCCTATTCCAAATTTAATTAAATCTTTGCTCTGCTACTTGAGTAGAGTAGTGATGAACAACAAATCTCTGCCTTCATCTTTCTTCCTCCCTTCTTGCCTTTCTTCCTTCTTTCTTTACTGTCTATCTTCTTCCCTTTATCAAAAATTGGCTTAAAACCCAGTCGTGTGCCTGGTGCTGAGTTAGTCCCTGATATCACAGGCATGGGTTACCCTAGTTGGAGGACCTAGTTTTATGGTTTCTGGTTAGGTGAGAGAGAAGAGAAAAGAAGGAAAAGTTTGGAGATTAAGATAAATAGAAACAAAATTTTGAATGAAGAACAAGCAAGTCTGTTTTAACCAAATTTAAGAATCCGGAATTTCTGAACATATTGTCAGTTTCCCAAGCCTTTGAGCATTGGCAAATATTGGAAGTTATGTCAATGGCCCAGGCTAATCCCTGAATGTTAGAAAAGTCACTTCAACATGTGTTTGGAAAGCCCTTAACTAGGGAAAAAAAACCTCCCTTTCCTCAAAGGTATTAAAGCAACTTATTAATTTAACTGAATGTTTTGTTTCTTTAATATCTGGGTGGGTAGTAAAGGCAGATGGCAGATGTTCAAGAGGGGAGCTTTAAATCAGCAAGGAACTTGATCAAAATCATTAAGACAGCAATCTAGAGTAGGGAAAGTTAGAAACTGTCTTTAAGGAGTGTCCCTTAAAGAAAATGTGATAGGGCCATAGTGATAGCACAGCAAGTAGGGGGCCTTTGCCTAGCATTGGGTTGACCTTGGTTTGATCCTTGGCATCCCATATGGTCTCCAAGCCATGAGTGCAGAGCCAAGAGTAACCCTTGAGCACCACTGGGTAGCCCAAAAATGAAAAAGAAGGGAAAATTATATACATGTACATATATATAAATTTTGTTCACCATAAAAAATAAATTCTAACATTGGTAAAGGGGTAAATGGATGTTAAGGACACTATACTAAGTGAAATAAATCATATATAATAGAAAGACATTTAAATGCTGCATGATCTTTCATGTATGCAGAGTCTTAAAAATGAACCCCAAATTCTTAGATACCGAGAATAGAGGACAGATTGGTGCTTTAAAAGGAGGAGCTTGGGATGGATGAACTTGGCAAAAGGTGTAAAGTCTTTGTAAAAAGATACAATGATAAATAAGCCTTTCTTACACACTTGTTATGGCTATAATGTATTGCTTAGTGACTCAAGTTAACAAAAATACGTTGTATATTTGAAAGATGCTAAGCGTTAAAAGTTAAAATGTTAAAGTTCTCAGAACAAAGATAAAGTATAATAATGTGGTAATTAATAGAAGAAAGTTTACCGTGTAAATATTTCTTTATATATATGAATATATGAATCCATTGGGTTTTATGTATAATACTATGTCATATGCTCATTATGAGCATATGTTTAAAATTTTTTTACCCCTGCTCTACTCTGGCTATTTGTTTGTTTGTTTGTTTGTTTGCTTGTTTTTGGTTTTTGAGTCACACCCGGTAGTGCTCAGGGGTTTCTCCTGGCTCTGTACTCAGAAATTGCTCTTTGCAGGCATAGGGGACCATATGGGATGCCTGGATTCGAACCACTGCCGGTCCTGGGTCAGCCACTTGCAAGGCAAACGTCCTACTGCTGTGCTATATCTCTGGCCCCTGCTCTACTCTGTTTCTGCTCCTCTTCAACAAGCTTGATTTTGGTTAAAACAAAATTTAGAAATAAGAGGGGAAACATGAAAAATAAATTCTTGATGGTAAAATCATTTATCCTACTAGTGAGAATCACTAGAAGCTTATTGCTGCTCTAACTTAATATAGGTGAATTAACTTCATCCAACTGCTTCTGAATTCAGTTGTTAGTAACAGCTAAATGCATTCCTCATATCCTGGATTATTTGGTTTCAATCTCCAAAGTTGCTCTTTTTACATTGTCACTAACATAGATATTGGCAAGTGTCCAGTCTTTTATGAAAGTACTAGCCTCCAGCTTGGAACTTCTCTGTCCCCAAATTTACAGTGCAAGCTCTCAGTAGATTATTGTTCTGTTTCAAGTAAGCATTTTTAAAATATCCTCCAAAGTACCTCGACAATAGGCTTAGATAATTTAATTTCCATTTAAGCTGGTAGGCACAGGTTGGTATGCTGTTTGAAGTTTTGTGCTGTTATAAGACACTCAAGAAATGTGTGTGGCAAATATTCCAGGTATGTTTAAATTGTCAGTCACTGCTTATTCTGTGGTGCCTTTAAAGAATGTTTTTGTTAAGGAGGTCATGAGGATTTCACTTACTTGTTCTCTCAAGAGAATAGTGGAAAGCTACCTCCTCCTGATTTGAAAAGAAGGTAGTCACAGTGGGTTTCTGCACTTTCAGCATAGAGAACAGATGCTTTTCCATTGGTGGAAAGAAGAGGACTGTAATGGAAAGTCAGACCCCTGGAAAGGGTCTTTAATCTTGGATATGTAGGCAGGTGAAGTAACATTAGAACATTAGAACAAGTTCTCACTACTACACTCATTGGAGGGGAAAACTCTATGGTGAACTAGAAATTTGAGAACCAATTATTAATCACAGTTATAATTTTTAGGCCTGCTAAAAAACAAAGTGTTCTTTTCATATGGTGGTGAATCTGAATTTCTCAGCCCTGTGTGCTGTGGAGAATGAGGCAGGGAACTGTCTTTTTTAAGGACCTTAACTATTATTAAACACAAATCGTCATCAAGATGAGCACTGGTATCAAATTCTGGAGAGGATATGCTGGTGATAATAAATTTAAAACAGCTAGGAAGGGGCAGGAGCTATAGGTCAGTGGTAGAGATTGTGATTAGCATGTAGGTAGGAGGCACTAACTTCCATCCCTAGTACCAAAACCAAAATAAACAAATAAAAAACCCAATCTTCAAAACAAAAACAAATAAGAAAAACAGCCATGAATTTGTGAGGACGGTGAATTATAAATAGTTCATTCATTTTAAATTTTGATTGACATTTATTGACCATGACTGTGGCAGATATTTGGTTATATGCTTGACAGAATTTGCTTTAAACTCTTTTTTTACCATTTGAAACTTCATTTAAACACTGTGATCTACAAAGTTGTTGAGAATTCAGTCATTTCAAGTATTCAGTGTTCCAACACCAATCCCACCTATATATCTTCCCTCCACCAATGTCGGAAGTTATCCACTCACTCCCCCAACTTGCCCCCTTAGCAGGTACAAAATAGTTTGCTTTATATTACTTGTTACAACTATATTTCATAACAAGGTTACTGAAGTTATTATCTGAGGATTTGCTGACTGTGTTAGGTGCTAGTTGTGCCTTCTGCGCTATTGTTTTCACTGATAAACTTAGTGGGCATCTACACAACATTCCCATCTAATTTTCTGTGTTCCTACTGGGCTGTCACTACTTTGAACTTTGGAGATGTTGTGCAGCCACATACACTGCCACACTTTCATAGCTGTATCACTAGGATGATTAAGCACCATGGCCCCTTAGGCCTATATGATTTGGTGAGGTTGCAGCTTCTTATAGGGGTCTGGGTGAGCAGTTGAAGAAATTCAAGCTGATTTGGTTGTGCGTGGGTTGAAAGCTGGGCCTGCCCCATCTGAGAAGAATCCAATAATCTGCACCCAGAAACTACACCTAATTCAACATGGCTGCAGCTTTTCTTTGTGAATTTGCTTTAATGTTTACACTTTTTTATTGTTTTGTTTTTGGTTTTTGGGTCACACCCGGCAGCGCTCAGGAGTTACTCCTGGCTCTATGCTCAGAAATCGCTCCTGGCAGGTTCAGGGAACCATATGGGATGCCGGGATTCAAACTACTGACCTTCTGCATGCAAGGCAAACGCTTTACCTCCATGCTACCTCTCCTGCCCCAAATGTTTACACTTCTATTTAGTAGATGGATATTGTTTCAGGTGGCACTAGTAAAGATGGCCAGCAAAGGTTAGAATCAGGCAAAAAAAAAATGCCAGAGTTACTACTTGTACTCTCTTTCCTCTAATGATAGAGCTCAACTTCAAGTTTGAGGGAGTTATGTTTTGGTGAAATGGAGTAGCCTTATGATTCCTATCCAAGTTAACTTTGAGTTGAATTTGAGTTGACTTCTAGTTAACACAGGGTATTGGTGAGGGGGAGCTATAGAACATGTGATGGACAATATGATATGACAAAAAGAGCAGAAGCTAAAGAACTCTGGGGTGAATTTGTGTGAAGCAGCAGTGCGTCGGATATTGTGAACAAACTCTTACCACTTTAGGTCCCAAATAATTTGTTTGCTGTTTAAATTGTACCAGGTAAGAACAGACGTTACATGTGACAACATGCTCAATTGCTGGAAAAGTGGAAACTGCAACCTGAATGAATAAGATCCATTTCTTAAAGTGGATAACAAAGGCTTATGATCCAATAATATGGACTTTATTATGTTAAAGTAATTTAAGTTATAACTCTTGCAGTTCAAAGAGTTCTACCAAATATGCAGAAAGAGTATTGAATAGAATTTAAGTGATAAAAGTCAGTCTCCCAATAGTCCCTTCCCCCCAAAAAATTGAAGTTTTCTCTTTTAAGAACTGATTACTTTTTTAAAAATGCTTTTAAATTTTATTATGATTTTTTAAAACCTATCGTGTACATGCCTTTTCCTGTGATACCAGCCCAACTAGGCTTTGTGGTTCAATGCTGGGCCTTCGAAGAACTACTCTTCAGCCCAGCAGTGCCAGGACCAGAAGGTTAATGCACTATTTGTGCCCAAGAGCAAAACCTGTTTTAAAAATTGCATACAATTTTAAATGTAGACACATTGAATTTCATTTCCTTCCACTGAAAATTCAATAAGGCACTCTGCTGGAGTACATGCTTGAATTGTGAAAATATAACTGTCAACATTATAGAAATAGTGAAGAATTAAAATAAGCTTTGATTTTCTTTGAGATATTTGAAAAATAAATGAGCAAAGTCCTTTAAGGCGTTCTTGCTTGAAAGTAACTTCAGATGGGCTTGAGCTCTGGTCCTTTGGGCCTGGGAGGGAGTTCCTCCATTCCTGGGGCAGGATTTTCAGCCCGCGCGGGCTGGCTCCTGGCAGACCTCCGTATGTGCCAGGGGCCATTTGGCCCAGCCTAGGGTAGGGGGGCCCGGACCTGGGTCACCCGACCCCCCTCTCCCCCTTTCCTCCGGATCTCCAGGTGGGTTTCTGGGAGGACCTGATGGGGCACCCTGGATTTTCCCCACTCCCAGGCCAGCTGCGGAGATTGGCCTAGGGTGGGGCTTGAGCTCTGGTCCTTTGGGCCTGGGAGGGCCTTCCTCCCTTCCTGGGGCAGGATTTTCAGCCAGCACGGGCTGGCTCCTGGCAGACCTCCGTATGTGCCAGGGGCCATTTGGCCCGGCCTAGGGTAGGGGGGCCCGGACCTGGGTCACCCGTCCCCCCTCTCCCCCTTTCCTCCAGATCTCCATGTGGGTTTCTGGGAGGACCTGATGGGGCACCCTGGGTTTTCCCCACTCCCAGGCCAGCTGCAGAGATTGGCCTAGGGTGGGGCTTGAGCTTCTGAGATTGGCTTGGGGGGTGGTGTTTGATCTGTGGGGTGGCAGATAGCTGGTCAATTATACTCAGGCTGTCACTGGCAATTTCATACTAGTCTCCATGATGCAAACCGTGCGCGAACATATACTCCTCCCAACCATCAGTACCCCCGATTTACCCTTCTTAACTTCAATAATACACAGTTCTAATCTCAGACCAAAGACATACAGTGGATCTAACAATCCCAGAACTATTTAGAAGGACATAAATTGAACACATATATCTTTTGAATATTTTATGTATATTTTCTTTAACGGCTGTAACTCTCTCTATATTCTTCTACCATGATGTTTCTATCCACTTTTCATCTTGTCTTTTCTTTGTAAGCTGTTCAATAAGGATTGTTGGTGGAACTGTCCCTCAGTTTAATGCCTATGATTGAACTATGTCATGGAAATTGCTGGTCTTGTTCCTATTGCCTCCAGATGCACCAATAATGCTTCATGGCATTGATCCTTCTTTGCATAGACACATTAAAATAGGAAAACACTATACCTACAGATAAGTTCTTATCTAATAAATCTCGGTACAATGTACCTTACACCCTGAACATTGATATAATGACCTGGCACAGGCCTCAGAAGAATGGGCATCCTCCATTCACGCCAGAACCAGGCAAGCTATCTACGAAACATCCAAGGTCTTTTATAGCAACAGCTGGAAGCAGTCCTCTACCAGGAAAGACACTACCAAGGGTCTGATATCGACCTCCTAAAAAGAGACTTCCGTTTACACTGAGAAGACTTGACAACAACAATGACCTGCTCTACAGGACATGGTTCTCTCTAGTGCCCCTTAAGTGTGAGGTGAAACGAGAGGATGCTATGCACCATCCTGACTGCAATATGGGATATGCAGACTCCAGGACCTTTAATACAGAAGTATGATACCAACAACAGAGACTATGTGAGGAATGGAGGTGTATTGCCACTACAGACGATGACTTGAATTGGACAAACTATTTTGCCTGGAGCCTAGAGTCAGTCCTGTGCCAGGAAACTTCAGGGGTAGGGTCTCCTTGTATTTAGACCATAATTTTTCTTTCCATGTCCCTTATATTTTGGTGGGCCTATGCAAACAAATGCCACTCTAACACCATTTTTTACTATTTTCCCTTGACTCCAATCCTTAAGAAAAACAACCCACTAAAACTTTTGAGGTTAATTTAAACTAGTAAGCATGTGCATGGAACTAGATAAATGTACTTTGCCCTCAATGTTTAAGGAGTTACATAAGTCTAATCTCTTTGGATTATATTGTGTGCTGCTAAGAAATAGTATGTAATACAACTGGGGATTTGAGGGACAAAGTAATTGTATTGTACATGGGTTCAGTTTTGTTTTTCTTAATTTTCTTTGGTTGAAAGATCAAGGCTGGGATATCATCGATGGGTCTACCGAGAATTCTGCTTATGGGTGATTGGGCTTCCACTTTAACTTTACCCTGTCCTCTTTCTTAAATAAAAGTAATTAAAAAAAAAAAAGAAAGTAACTTCAGATGATTCTAGTTTTGAGATCTTGAATATTTCTCTATGTATCTTCAAGTGAGTTTTGACTTTTAAAAGTTTTGACTTTTAATTATGTCACAGAATTCTTGTTGGCTTTTCATAATGGATTCAAAAATTAAGAATTATTGGGCCCGGAGAGATGGCATGGAGGTAAGGTGTTTGTCTTGCATGCACAACGTCAGTGGTTGGAATCCCGGCATCCCATATGGTCCCCTGAGCCTGCCAGGGGGCAATTTCTGAGCATAGAGCCAGGAGTAATCCCTGAGCGCTGCCGGGTGTGACCCAAAAACCAAAAAGAAAAAAAATGAATTATTAAGGACTTTCCAAAAGTAACCAAACTAATGACAATACTTCCTTCATATTGCTTCCCAAAATTTCTTGTAGGCTAGTAACTTCCTAAAAAGCCTGAGAAAATGAAACTGTATGATTTTGTCTTCATTCTACATGTAGGATTCTGAGGTCAGTTTCCTCCATATGACCATGTTGATGCTTCAAAGTTAGCAATGTATCTCCTTCCTTGGCTCTGCTTAGCACTTTATTCACCAATATCCTTCTTGCCCTCTAGCCTGCTTCTATTTCAGACAGTTTTCTTTTTCCTTTGTAGGTATTTTGGTTTGGACAGTATCTTTCTGTTACCCTTTCTCTTACTGAAAGGGTATCATGCAAATCACTTTACCTCATTTCAGCACTCAGTTTTTATCCAGTGATCACTTCCACTCTCATTGTCATAGCATTGTCATCTAATTGCCCTCCCCCCATTGTGGCAAGCTTTCTTTTTATTTGGGGGACTTTTCTCGGGGGTGCCACAACCGGCGGTGCTTAGAGGTTACTCCTGGTAGGCATGGGGACCAAATGGGATGCCAGGATTCGAATCACCATCCATCCTGGATCGGCTGCGTGCAAGGCAAACACCTAACACTGTGTTATCTCTTTGCCCCCTGTGGCAAGCTTTCTAAGGACTATTCCTCTTGCCTTCATTTTTATTTTCTTTGGATATTTTTTAATTGTTTTTATATTTCACATATTAGTGTAATCATTCTATGTCTCTCCCTCTTCATCTGACTCGTTTCACTTTACATGACTCTCCATGTCATCAATGTATCAGCAAATTTAATGACTTCAATTTTTCTGATGACTGAATAATATTTATTGTGTAGATATACCATAATTCCTTATCTGTTCATCTGTTATTGGGCAGTTGGGTTGTTTCTAGATTTTGGGTATTATGAATAATGCTACAATGGACATTTAGGAGCGCAGATACCTTTTCTATATTGTGTTTGGGTTCCTTAGGACATATTCCCAGGAGCAGAATTGCTGGACAGACTATTTCAGGAAGGAGGAAAGAAAGTAGACAAAACTCACACACTTCCTGGGGGTTCAGGGTGGGCCCTGGCAGAGCTTAGATATATGCCAGCCCTGACCAAATTCCAATCCCAGGTTCAGAGGCTACCTTGTTCCAGCTCAACTCGTGCTCTGAATGTGTATACCAGTCTTATTTGTCTTACTGGGGTGATGAACCCTCAAGCACAGCACAAAAATTGTCCTCATGTGCTTTGAATTCTGTATTCCCTGTTATTGTTTTGTTTGTCAGAGGTTTAAAAAGACTAGACTAATTCATTGTTTTCTGCCCATTTAACCACTTTCCACATTTCACTTTGAAAATGAAATCATCCTTCTTGCATTTAACTAATGGAAAGTTGTTCAACTTGCCAAGCAATGTTCCACTGTCCCTGAAATAATTTTTCCAAAGAACTTGAAGCTCTATGCAGTTTTTATACAAGAAACAGAATAGAAATGTTCAAATTTATGTTACTGTGCTACATATTTTCCATGGTCTGATATTTAAGTAATAGCTACCTCATTGTATCTGAAAGCCATTCATTTGATTCTGTAAGATGAGCTGCTTTCAGGATTTCTTTTCTTCTTTTTTTTAACCTCCTCAAATACTTTTTGAATTTGTTTGTTTCCATCTATTTAAAATAATGATATTATAAGTGCTAATGTCAATGTTTGGTCATCACGTATCAGCCATTGTTAAGAACTTAGGGGCCAGAGAGATAGCACAGAGGTAGGGCGTTTGCCTTGCAAGCAACTGATCCAGGATGGATGGTGGTTTGAATCCTGGCATCCCATATGGTCTCCGAGCCTGCAAGGAGTGATTTCTGAGTGCAGGGCCAGGTGTATCCCCTGAGCACCATCAGGTGTGATCCAAAAACCAAAAAAAAAAAAAAAAAAAAAAAAAGAACTTAGCAGGTGTAATCTCATTTAGTGATCACAGCCTCCCTATAAGGCAGCCACTTACCATAGTCTCTATTTTATAGATAACTAAATCAAGAGTAGAACAAAGGCTCAGATCTGAGTCCGGGTAATGCCAAAGCCTGAGAGCCTTCCCTCTATGCTATCATTCTCTGTTTTTGTTGTTGTTTTTGGTTCGTAGTCAGCAATGTTCAAAGATAACTCTTCACTCTGTAATCAGGAATTACTCCTGTTTATGCTCAGGGACCATATGAACCCAAGTAAGCTGCATGCAAGACAAGCTTTCTACCTATTGTACTATCTCTGCAGCCCTATATGTTATCTCACTTATTAAGATATCACATTTCTGTGTTTGACATCATTAAGACTGGCACTGACCCCAAGAACATTCTGTCTAAAATAGTAGACCTTAAAAGCTTGTAGCAAAATTGTAGCAGTTAGGGCAGGGGTCTCAAACTCAATTTACCTGGGGGCCGCAGGAGGCAAAGTCGGGGTGATCCTTGAGTACAAAGTCAGTTGTAAGCCTTGAACATTGGGGGGTGTGACCCAAACAACTAAAGCAAAACAAAACAAAAAAGATTCCTCTAGGGCAGGGCCACAAAATATTGTACGGAGGGCCGCAAAAGGCTCGCGGGCCGCGTGTTTGAGACCCCTGAGTTAGGGTAAGCAGAGATGTAAGTTGAATATCGAAAAAGATGTAAGTTGAATATTAATGTGTAAATATTTACTCTGCACAGAAAATAGCTTTTATGAAAAAATCATGTTTATGCAGTATATGGGTTCTGTAACTTAAAATTGGGGTGAATTTCAAGGAAGAACATTGCAGAGGTTCCTTAAAATAGAAAAAATATTAGGTATTGATAAAAATTAGATTGAAAGGGGGACAAAAATTTAGATCGAAATGTGAACTTGTGGAATATAGGACTTATTTTCACCAAGAATTTTGTTGTGGGATCTGACTTTAGTACTGTACAGTAGAACTTCCTGTTTTGATGGAAGTTGTGCTATTCAATAGACTATTTGGCAGCTACACTGAGTATTTGAAATGTGGCTAGTTTCATTGATGAACTGGCATTTTGATTTTTTTTTACTTCATAATTAATAGGAATTTAAATCGTCATTCATCAGCTGGTGATTATGCTATTGAATAGTAAAGGGTCAATAGAAGGCATTAGGAGGCTTAAGTAGTAGAATGTAGGGATGGAGGCTGACCGGACTTGAACTTGGGCACAGATAGAAACCCTTGTCAACCCTCTGGAAGGACGTTTGTTTAAGCAGTAGGAAAAAACAAGGGACAACTGAAGGAAGCTTTTAGGCCCAAGATAAGTTTTCAGAACCAAGATAACCAGGACAGACACAAGACTGAACTGAAGGAGAACCAGGAAAGAGCAAATTGATACTTCTGTGTAGGGAACTAGAAGGATTTGGCAGCTGACTGACTGTGGGTTGAAGTACAGTGAAGGTTGGCAGCTACTTTAAGGCATTCAGCCTAGTGATGGCAAAACAGCTCCTTTCTGTAGTGTCTAATTTGTGTTGGCATAGGGACATCCTAGTTGGAGATGCCTCATTCATAGACCATATATCCTGAGGCTGTATCAGAGAAGCCAGTTGATAGAAGGCTAACTGGATTTAATTTTTGTTTAGATAGTGTAGTTGAGCAATATGCACAATTAATATTTATATTTGTGGTTTATTTGTTTGTTTGGAGGCCCCATCCAGTGGTGCTAAGGGCATACCCCTACTCTATACTCAGGGATCACTCATGCCAGTATTAAAGGCACTCTAATTGTGGAGTCAGGGATTGAATCAGGATGAGCCACATGCAAGGCAAGTGCCTATATCCCTGCCCTCTAATCTCTCCCATCCCAGATTTGAATTATTTATTTATTTATTTATTTTTTGTTTTGGGGTCACACCCAGCAGTGCTCAAGGGTTATTCCTAGCTCTACGCTCAGAGAACGCTCCTGGCAGGCTAAGGGGACCATATGGGATGCTGGGATTCGAACCATTGACTGCATGCAAGGCAAATGCCTTACCTTCATGCTATCTCTCCGGCCCCAGATTTGTATTTTTTAAATAATAAAAAGTCAGTATAATCTGATGTGGGTGAGAAAAACAAAGTGATGGGAAGTGAAGTCAGAGAGAGAGCCTTGTAGCCTTCAGGGCTAACAAGAGCCTGATCTTTCATTCAGTGATTGGATTCTGGAGATCTAATTTCAAGGTATAGTCAATAGAATTTGTTGCTGAATGAGATGTGTGGCATTAGAGGGCTATCCGGCAAACGTTTTGCCATTAACAATTGAGTGGTATCATTTAGTGAGGTGGGGAACACTGGAATCCCAGCACCAGGAATACAAACCACATAAAGAATTCAATTTTAAATATACAAAGCTAGAAATGAAACCTTATAACATTGTCAAACAGGCACATGATCCTAGAGTTGTGTTATGATTTGATAACTTGTGATTTATTAAGGTTTTTTTAGGGGAAGGGAAGAGCCAGAAGAGAAAGAGATGCTGAGTGACAGGAATATTCAAGAGTGGGCCAAAGGTTTTAAGAAATAGGAAGTCACAGGATCCTATTTTAGAATGGAGACACATTGTTTAGGTGGAAAACCCATTTTGATTATGGTATCATTACAGAAAAGGTGGTTTTTGAAGGGACAGTGTAAAGTGGTGGTAGAGTTGATTGGGAAAAAACTCACACTGGAAGTCCTTGGATCCTTGGTGGAATTTTCAGGAAGAGGGTTAGTGCTGGGGAAGAGGGAAAGCCATGAAAGCCAAAATTAGAGTCATGACAAAGCAGAGGGATGTGAGTCAAGCTTCAACATGACTTTGTGAGGTTTTAAGTCAGTTGGTGCCTGCTTCTTGTGCATGAAGGAATTTGGAATTTGGGGAGCTGTTTAATCAAATATTTATGCCTCAGGGTTGAATAACATAGTGAGAAGTGTTGACTTAGATTGTTTTTTCAAGCAAGCATAAAACTCAGCATTTAGAAGCATTGTATGCAGAAAAAAAAGATTAATTTGTTTTACAAGTGGAGACGTCTCTCTACTTTACTTGCTTGTCTGTATTTGTCATCTTTGCCTGCTTTTATATTTATATTTTTATATTTATATATATTTTATATATTTTCACATGAAAATAGATGTTTTCTATTTTTTCTCCATAAAATTATGTCAGTATTGACATAATTGGTGCTTGTTCCTAGTTTATTTAGACTTTTAGACATTAAAATATTTGCTTCATCTTCTTTTTAAAAAATGCAAGGCATTCTATTATATTTATTGACTTAGAAGGTACTAATAGAAGGCCATAGAAGTTGCTGTAGAGTTATCCTAGCAGTTCTGGGGGTTAAGGGTAGAGGTATGGGATGCATACTGCAAACTATGGTGGAGGGAGACCAATGTTGATTGTGGGAATAACCCTAATTCATTGTTACTCTGTACCTGAAATACAACCGTGAAAGACTTGTAATCCACATTGGTCTCAATAAAAAATTTTTAAAAAGTTGTTAAGGCCGGAGAGATAGCATGGAGGTAAGGCATTTGCCTTGTATGCAGAAGGACGGTGGTTCGAATCCCAGCATCCCATATGGTCCCCCGAGCCTGCCAGGAGTGATTTCTGAGTGTGGAGCTAGGAGTAACCCCTGAGCGGTGCCAGGTGTGATCCAAAAACAAAAACAAAAACAAAAAGTTAATTGTGGAAAACTTTTAGTGAGTATCAGTTTAAGGACAGTGTCTCTGAACTGTCCACTGACATTTCTTTTTATAGTTTACTGATCCTCAGCTGATATAATCAAAGATCAGAATGTGAGTGAATTAAATCAATTGATGTATAATTTTCATCTGACTATAGACTTGGAATAAAGGGTTTATGTATTATTTATAAGTAAGTTCTTACATCATATATTGATTCAGCAGCCCACCCTGTTAAACTTGTGTAAGTAATTAATTATTGCTTAAGTTGATAAAATTCCTTCCATGAATTTTAAATTTTAAAAAAATTGAAATCTTTGAGGCATCTATCCATAGTGACTCAGTCTTGCTCCCCTTTGTCAATTTGTGGTGGCTCCTGAGACAGCATTATAGTTATGTGTTGAGAATTGGCAGTAGGGAAGAGGGCTTCCTCTGACATTCATGCTCTGGCAGCTGTTTCTTCTCCCAAAACACCAGTTTCCCCAGCCCCCAGCTGATTCCTACATACCGAGAAGCCAAAATATGCCAAAGTCACTGCTAAACCAAGTTCCTCCTGTGACTGTGCAAATGTCTATTCCTCCCCACATGTTTTTCCCAACATGAGCTCTTATCCTCTTTGTCAAGAGTTTATTTTGACATCTTGCTTTCCTTCCCCTATAAATAATTCATGCCCCTACCCCCATCCTGACTCTGATCCTTGCACTGGACATTCCTGCTGCATTATTTACTTGCGTGGCCTTTTAGTTCTTTTCTTGGATATCCTATCAGGATCTCCAAACTGAGGTCAGGGAAGGTCAGAGTTAAAAATGCTGTTGGTTGGCAAAGTACTTTTTATCAGAAAACCCAGCATTAGTCTTTCAAGATAATCAGTTTTTACCCCTGATGTTCTACAGTGACCCTTGCCACACATTGGCTTTTCTATTGTCATTTCAAGGTTTAAAGACCCTAGTGATAGGGAAAAACTATAAGTAAGAACAACTTTGAGAATGATTAGATACTCTCAAGTGATCCTTAACATTTTGGTCTTTCTTTTTTGCTTTATTTTTTAAATATCATTATTTAAACACTGTGATTACAAACATGGCTATAGTTGGTTTTCAATCACAAAAAGAACACCCCCTTCACCAATGCAACATTCCCACCACCAATGCACTCCATCTCTTTTTTTTTTTTTTTCTTTAGAATTCCTCAATTATAGCAACATATTTCCCTTGACAGAGAATATCTGGGATTTGAAGCTTCTTCAGTTATTTACAGAAAAAAAAAAAACAACAAGTATGGTTAAGGTACCTGCCAACTTCCTGCTAACTGATACATACCTTTTAGTATATTTCTTAAAGGGTGAAGGTCTAACAATGGTATTTTATCAATACTCTTAATTACTCCCAGGGAGTTCATCATTACAGGAATTGTAATATAAAATGACTAAGCTCTCTATTTCTCTTTTGTTTGACAAGTCCATTTGTCACTGAACAGGTTTTCTTCATGGGAGGTAGACTTATGCTTTCTAAGGATGACTAAATGCCTTGCTATTGATGACTGAGATGATGGAATTTAAGCATATCACAGAGTTAATTACTGGGCCAGAGTGATAACACAGCGGGTAAGGAGTTTGTCTTGCATGCACAGCAGACCTGCGTTCAATCCCAAGCATCCCATATATTTCTCAAGCCTGCCAGAAGTAACTTCTGAGTGCAGAGGCAGAAGTAACCCCTGAGCGCCACTGGGTGTGGCCCACCCCCCCCAAGTCCAAAGAGTTAATTCCTTCAAAATCATAAATGTGCATTTTTTACAAAGGTATTTATTTCTACTGAACATGTATATCTTTTGCACTATCATCAGGTTGAAAAATTGTTAGTCAAATGCTTATAAGCTGGAAAGTGTTTGTTGTATCCATAGTCATATTGTTTAACTTTTTTTGATCCCTAAAGGCACTGCAAATTTGGGAGAACTAGACCTTTCCTTATGGAATCAAAGGCCTTATTTCTTTTATAGATATAGGAGAAATGTCTCACAAACCTTTGCTTATAGTTGTAGTGGTATCTGAACATTGTTCCTTGTGTTTGATTCATCTCATTCCTCTTTGCCTCAGATTTCCAGTCTATGAACTTAGAAAATAAATTCTATTAAGCAGTAAAGACTGTTTCTATCATACCACATCATAAGTTGTGGAAAGCAAGCCAGAAATTTGTACTTCCATCCTTTTATATCAATTTCTAGCCTGTGTCAAATCTCTTAGTATTGATACCCATCTCTTGTGAACGTCTGGAGTTCTGGCTCTTTCAGGGATCATAGAGAATTGCACCAGTTGTACCTGCCTCTACAAGTTTCCTGGCCAGGCCTGAAAATAGTAAAAGGCTGAGAGGAGCAGATCTCTAGCCTTTCCAATTCTTTGCCTTATAAATGAATAACAGTGATCTACAAGTGAAGGAATGTAGCTAACTAGTGTCATTTGGGATCTTCTAAAGTAATACGGAAACTCTGCATTCTTCAGCCCAACTTGTGGCCTGCTGGTACATTCCTCTCCGATGAGGTGGGGGAATACTGGGGGCTGGGCTGGGTGGGGAACTGCCGTTTAAAAATACATTTAATTATATTCCTCTCTGCAGTAATATTGATACCATTTTTAGCCCATTACAAATACTGTTATTTTCATTTAAATCATGTCCATTATCGTATTGACCTAGTTTTTATTTAGTAATCAAAATGTTCTATTTATGGACAACTTAACCCAAAATCCCCCCTCTTTTCTGTAAAAAAAAAAAAAAAAGGTTATGGATCTTTTGTGGAATTTTTTCCTCCATCTCTTCAGATGGCTCTTCTGCCTCTATATTCACTATGCTGTAGAAAATGACATCGTATTAACAGTTCTCTCTAAGAGGGTGGCTTCTTTCTATCAATTTGGCAGAATATCATGGGATCTCACATTTGATGATGTGTTTTTGGCAAATAGATGGTGAGCAAGTTAAGAAGTTTTCTTTCTTTTTTTTTTTTTTCAAAAAGAAAGCTGGAGATGTGGATTCTCTCTCTCTTTCTCTCTTGCCCTTCTGCTCTTTCCCTCTCTTTCTCTCTCTCTCTCTTTTTATTTTTTTTTGCCCTGCTTCTCCCCTTCTCAGAAACTTCTCACAGGTTTGGACTCCTTCATGCTCTTTCTCACAAGCACACTCACTTTAGACTTTTGTTTTTTTAAAATTTATCTCCAGGGGCTGAAGCGATATCACAGCAGGACTCGGGATCAATCCATGGCATCCCATATGGTCCCTTGAGCCTGCCAGAAGTGACTTCTGATAATAGAGCCAGGAGTAAACCCTGAGCACAGCCAGGTGTGGCCCAAAATAAAAATAAAAAAGAATGAAAAAAAGAATTTATCTCCTCACCCTGTTTTCTTTCTCACTTTCTTTTTCTTGACTTGAATAGTTTACTTTGCTTGGTTGGGTTTTTTTCTGGTTTTTTATTTTTTTTGGGGGGTGGGTGGGTGGGTGGGTGGCGGTGGGGATAAACCTTTAAAAAGGTGATCTAGAGGGGCCGGAGAGATAGCATGGAGGGTAAGGAGTTTGCCTTTCATGCAGAAGGTCATCGGTTCGAATCCCGGCCTCCCATATGGTCCCCCGAGCCTGCCAGGAGCGATTTCTGAGCGTAGAGCCAGGAGTAACCCCTGAGCGGTGCTGGGTGTGACCCAAAAAAACCAAAAAAAAAAAAAAAAAAAAAAAAAAGGTGATCTAGAGGTCTAGATCTTATATTATCTCTCATTATATCTACTCAGAACCTGCGTAGATATACAGATATCTCTGCTTTTTATTCAAGATTTCTTTCAGAGGCTGAAGAAATAGTTCAGATGTCACCCCACCCCCATCTTCCTGCATAATCTTACCTGATGGTAAGACCAGCTCATTTCTGGGAGGGGTCTTTGGTAGGTAACAAAAGGATTGCCTCAGGGGTGAAAATGGGGATTCAGGGATTGATTGAAAGAGATTCAGCAAGAGAGATGCAGAAGGAGAACTGGCAGGATGGAGAGAGAAGAAACATGTTAAGATGGCAAGGCAGCTGGAATAGGCTGCTTAAAAGGTTAGCCTAGGTGGCTAGAGCTTGAATAAAGCTTCATGTCTCCTGAAACCTGATTGCTGTGATACTACCTCGAGGTAGCTGGATGCTACCCTGAACCCTGCAGACCCCACCATCTGGAGGGAGTTGCAGACACATGGTCTGGGCTGGCGGAGAAAGGCCTCAACATCCCTCCATCTCACCATCATCCACTTCCATCCAGGACTCCATAATTAATGTTATTCTACAATAAGGCACTTGCCTTGTATGCTATTGACCCACATTTAAATTCCTGACATCACATATGGTACCTTGATTAACACCAGGAGTCTCTCTTGAGCTCAGATTCAGGAATAACCCCTGAGCACCCCAAATACAAAATAATAATTATTTTTTCATTCAATATTATTTCCACTGCCCTTGATATAGGAAAGTATCTATGAGTTAGAACTTAGGGATTTATAAAGTTCTACTTTTTATACTTAAAGTTTCTACTTGTTTTATAAGAAAGAAAGATTTTTTTTTTTCCTCCTGAGATTCTGAGGTAACTCAGTATCAGATAAGTGCCAACTTCCCTATCTCCTGACTCATATTTGGAGATTCTTTTCTCAGCATCTTCTGTCTTGGCCACAGTATTTTCTAGCTGTTAGGATTCATGTTTTCAGTCATCATTTAGCTTTCTCAAATATTACTTCATTTATTTGTACATTAGAGTAACTGGATCTTCAGTGATTAGTTTTAGTCAAAAGATAGCAAGATCAGAGCAACAGCACAGCTTGGAGAGCATTTGCCTTGCATGCAGCTAAACCGGGTTCCATCTCTAGCATCCTATATGGTTCCCTGAGCCTTCCAGGAGTGATTTCTGAGCTCAAAGCCAGGAGTAACCTCTGAGTACTCAAAGACAGAACAACAACAACAACAACAACAACAACAACAAAAAGATAACACAAAAGATGAAATAACAAGCTCATTGGATCATGGGGGATTTATTTTCTCTGGAATGCTCCCAGTCATGCTTGTCAATGTCTTCTTTCCTAAGAGCTGGTAGCTGACTGCAGCATCTAATATTCAAGCTTGAATGCCTTCCTGCTTGCCTGGAGTCTCTCTGTGAATCAGGAAACCACATTTAAAGCTGTGTCCTGAACTCTATCCAGCATGTCAGCTTGGCCAGGAAGAACAGGGAATTCCTCTTGAGAGCAGCCACCAGGGACTAAAGGAGGGCCTGGAGGTCAGATAGGAGTTAAGTAAGGAAGACAGCAGTACTTTGTACATATTTAGAATTTATTTTTCAGCTTTCCTCCAGGGCTGAGGTCAGATAAAACCAAGATATCAGGGGTTTGGAATTATGACTCTGAGGCATAGCATATGCCTGGCATGTGTGAGGTTCTAGGTTCAATACATGACACTGGGGGAAATAAAACAACAATTAGTTGTTAGCTCCCTGGGCCTGTGGTCCTGAACTTTGAGATTTTTATGACCTAATGACTGTTTTTCTTTAGATTGGCCCCTCCCAGCAACCCATCAATGGTCTGGCTGCGCAGACATGCCATCTCATTGCTAAGCCTACCATGATATTGTTCATGTCCGGTGGTGTTCAGGATCCACAAGAACCATCCCTGACAGAAATTAAATAGGCTGTGTGGTTCTAGGAATCATCTCTAGGGCCTTGCAAATGTTGGACATATGTTCTGCCACTTGAGCCACATGCCAGCCCCAAAATTTTTTATGGTCACACCCAGTAATGCTCAGGGGTTACTCCTTGCTCTGTGTTTGGGAATTACTCCTGGAGGTGCTCTGGGGTCCATATGTAGTCTTGGGAATTGAAAATCATTTGCTGCATGCAAGACAAGTGCCCTACCCACTGTACTATTGCTCTGACCCCACCAATAATTTTTCTAACTCAAGAGGCTAAATGTAGAATTGTTAACTATTATATTAAGAAGGATATTAATAATATTGTTAGATGCTATTCTAATCCTTTCATAAAAGAGAAGATATTTCAACAGTAGAGTAAGAAAAATATATCTCAGAATAAAGAATATCTTCAATACCATATTTCTGTATATATTCTATAAAAACTCATATATATTTCATATGTTTCTGAGTTAGCCCTATTTTTTGTTCCTACATTTTGTTCCAGGACTAGTGTTGATCTGGAACATGTAGGATCATTTTGTGTGTGATAAGCCACTACCCCTTTCTCCATCAACAGTATGAAGGATGCCTGATGAAGATGGGGGTAGCAAATGGCTCCTCAGTGTAGCATACAGAGAAAGTACTCAGAGGAGAGGGATGTAACTTAGAGGCATAACAGTTGCCTATTTGTATGAAACATTGGGATCAACTCCCAGAACTGCAGAACAACACAAACAAAAAATATAAAATCATAGTGCTCTGTAAATGCTTATTTTTATTTTCTCTTGGAGAAGCAAATTAGACCTGGCTAGTATTTCATATTAAACATATCCACCCCCCTCATAGATTAGGTCTTGCAGATCAGAAGTTTGGTTGGTCTCATCAGTCATCTGGGGGCTGATCTGGAAAGGTTATGGTTTTGTAGCTCTTAGGAAACTAAGGTTACCCACTAAACAAGAGTGCCACTGATTATTTAGAGTCCACTAATGGATCAGTTCTTTTAATTGTATGTCCTTATTGTATGTCCTTTCCATAGTGGGGTGTTTGATGGCAGCCCCCAAAGAATTCATTTTCTTTAGGAGACACAGCCAAAGAAGTAGAAAATGGTTGAATTTATTCCAATATGAGCAAGACAGAAATTGTTCTCTCTCTCTCTCTCTCTCTCTCTCTCTCTCTCTCTCTCTCTCTCTCTCTCTCTCTCTCTCTCTCTCTCTCTCTCTCTTTCTCTTTACAGACATTCCTCTTCAGTGATAGACAATAAAGTATAATGGTTAAGAACATTTGTCTCTGGAGTCCAAATACCCACTGACAAATCTAGACTACAAACTCTGACTAGCTAACTGTAACACTGGAAATATTATTTCACTTTATTAAGCCTACCAACAACATGTTGCCATGAGCAGAATACTGATAATAGTAAAATTTGCATCGGTTTATTTTGATGAGGAAAAGAGTTGATATATGTAAGAATTTAAGAGTATTTGGCATTTAATAAGTGACTAATACATTTTTTATTATTAGTAAATATCTAAGAAGCTAGGTATTTTGGTAGAAAATGGACAAAATCATACAGAATTGGTAAGCTTCTGGCTCTTTGACTTTTATTACTGTAGAATTCATTTCTCTAATAATTTTTCATTTCTGATTTTTAGCCTCTATCACTTTTATAACTTTCTTGCATTCTGTCTAGATTGCTTTTCTCCTGTTTACATTTGGTTGACTCTCTGTTGACATATAGGAAAAGAGTTTGTTCTGAAATGAACAAAGAGATCTCTTCTTGGTATGGTTGGACCCTGTCAGGGCTATCCCTTTCTGCCTTATCCAGGAACACTAACATATTAAGTGGTGGTGTAAAAGGTCTTTCACTCTTAATATATCAAATGTCAATACTTTGCTAAGATTATGAGAAATGCTGATTACTTTCACAGCTGTCCTTTAAAATAAGAAGCAGGAATATGGGGCCATAGTGGTGTCGCAAGCGGTAAGGTGTCTGTCATGCCCGCGCTAGCCTAGGATGGACCATGATTCAATCCCCTGGTGTCCCATATGGTCCCCCAAGCCAGGAGCAATTTCTGAGTGTATAGCCAGGAGTAACCCCTGAGCGTCACCAGGTGTGCCCTTCACCCCAAAAAAGAAGCAGGAATAATACAAAAATATTTATGTGACAAGATTTTTATTCAACCTGAACAGTCTTTACATTAATTTTGTTTTAAATACTTGAAATAGCATTGCATCTTATTTTTCAGTAAAATTACCATAAGTCAATATCCATGTATATCACATTAAATTCGCTGTTAAAAGTACAACCTGTGGGCCCGGAGAGATAGCACAGCGGCATTTGCCTTGCAAACAGCTGATCCAGGACCAATGGTGGTTGGTTCGAATCTCGGTGTCCCATATGGTCCCCCGTGCCTGCCAGGGGCTATTTCTGAGCAGACAGCCAGGAGTAACCCCTGAGGAACGCCGGGTGTGGCCCAAAAAACAAACAAACAAACAAAAAAGTACAACCTGTGGGGCCAGAGAATAGTAGAGAGGATATGATTCCCTGAGCCTGCCAAGAATGATCCCTGAGTACTGTCAGGTATGGCCCCCAAACAGAACAGAAACACAATCTATTGTTCTCTGTCTATACTATTGACACCTTTACCCCAACTTACCCACTGCTCGTTTCTTCCTTTATCTGACCACTGATTGGTTATATAACCTATGATTTTATGTTTTATTTTCTTTAGTTCATCTATTTGGTTTCATTGCATGCAACATATGAGTGAAATCATAGTGTTTGTCTTTCTCCATATGGCTTATTTCGTTAAGCATACTGCACTCTAGGTTCAACAGTAATACACTCTAAATCCATTCATGTTGTTATAAATGGCAGGAATTAGCTTTTATTTAATGCATGAATAGATATTCCATTATATGTATCATTTCCCACGTGAAGAAACCTATACTCAATAGTATGTCCATAGGCACTTAGGTAGTTTCTAGCACTTGGCAGTTGTCAATAAAGCCATAATAAAGTGAAAATGCTTATAACACTTTGAATGAGTGTTGTTGTATTCGGAGGAAAGGTGGATACTCAGAAATGGGACAACTATATCTTTTGGAAATTTTATTAATTTTTTATCATCAGTGTCTGAGAAAAAATGGTATTGAGAATAAGTTTATATTTTTCTTATTGTTTGTTTTGTTTTGTGATGTCAGAGGCCAAGCCCAGGTCTGCATGCATGCAAGACATGTAATGTACTCTACTCTGAGCTATATTCTTGACCTCTCTGTTTTTTATTGTTGAGGCATCTTCAGACCACTTATTTTTGGGGGGGGGGTTTGGGCCACACCCGGCATTGCTCAGGGGTTACTCCTGGCTGTCTGCTCAAAAATAGCTCCTGGCAGGCATGGGGGACCATATGGGACACCGGGATTCGAACCAACCACCTTGGGTCCTGGATGGGCTGCTTGCAAGGCAAACGCCGCTGTGCTATCTCTCCGGGCCCCAGACCACTTTTTTTTTTTTTTTTTTTTTTTTTTTTTGTGGTTTTTGGGTCACACCCGGCAGTGCTCAGGGGTTATTTCTGGCTCCAGGCTCAGAAATTGCTCCTGGCAGGCACAGGGGACCATATGGGGCGCCGGGATTCGAACCGATGACCTCCTGCATGAAAGGCAAACGCCTTACCTCCACGCTAACTCTCCGGCCCCTAGACCACTTTTTTTAATGGCTCCACTAATTCAGATTCCCACCAAAAGTGTTTACAAGGGTTCTCTTTTCTCCCCATCCTTTCAATGCTGGTTTCTTATGTTTTGAATAATATAGTTCTTAATAAGTATGAGGTGATGTCTCGTTGTTTAGATTTGCACTTTTCCAACAAGAGATGATGAGACATCTTCTCCTGTCTAGTTCCACCTGCACATTTCCTTTGTAAAAGTTCTAATTTAGATCCTCTTCTCATTTTTAAAATCAGTTCTTCTGTTTTTCTCTTAGCTGAATGCAACTTTTATCTTTGTGGTATAGTTTGAAGTTAGGAAGGGAGTTAACTACCTTTTCATCCTTTTTTTTTTCAGGAGTATTTTCTGCTATTTGGGGACTTGTAATAACAAATAAACTTCATGATTTTTTTGTTCTATTGTTGTGAAGAATGCCTTTGGGATTTTGATTTGATTGCTTTACATCTGTATATTGCTTTAAATAATATGATCGTTCAATGTTAATTTTGATAACCCATGAGAATTTCTTCCCATATCTGTGTTTTCTGTTTCTTTCAACAATTTTTAGATCTTCATTGTACAGATCTTCCAATTATTTGGTCAAATTTATCCAAAGGTCTTTATTTACTTCGCTGCAACTATAACTGGGATCCTCACCACCACCAACCCACTTCCATGACAAGATTTTTATGTGCTTTCTCATATTTCTCATGTTCATTTGGCAAGTTACAAATAATCTTTCTTCGCCCCTTTCCTTATCTCCCCATCCTTTGGAGAAACTTAATTATTAATTATTCTTTTCTAGTTGAAGCCACTGGACAGCTATCAAATGGACTGACATTCTGTTATAGAAATGCTGGCTTTCCTTCTAATTTAAAGAAGTATTGACTAACTATAGTGTCATCACTTTAATCTCTTCGCTAAACTTGCACAGATAAATTACAGATATTATTAGCCATAAAAATATTTTATCCTGTAATATTCCAGGTACATTGACCCTGAAAGCAAAATACTCTATCTACCACCTATTTATACGTTAGTGAGAAGCTGAAAGATAATTGGCTAAAACTTAACATACTTTAAGTAAAACTTATATCTTAAAGACTTCCTCAGGGCTGCTCTTTTCTATAAAAGGCAGTTGCAGATTTGGGCCCGGAGAGATAGCACAGCGGTGTTTGCCTTGCAAGCAGCTGATCCAGGACCAAAGGTGATTGGTTTGAATCCCGGTGTCCCATATGGTCCCCCGTGCCTGTCAGGAGCTATTTCTGAGCAGACAGCCAGGAGTAACCCCTGAGCACTGCCGGGTGTGGCCCAAAAACCAAAAAACAAACAAACAAACAAAAAAAAAGGCAGTTGCAGATTTTCTTGCTACCTCTTTTCCCACTCTCTGAGGCAGCTAGAATATGTGATTGGGAGGTTGATCTTGCTTATTTGTTCAGGAGAGACATGAGAAAGATACTATTAGGTCTTTGAAGGAAAAGGAAGGGAGGTTGTCTAGAGATGTGGTTTCTAGTTCTTTCTGCGCAGAGTTTTGCTATCTGCTGCCCAATTTGTGCTGGGTTGTCTGCTAAGGCATAGACACTTGTCTCTACTCTGCAATGGTGTGGTCAGGTAGAGTGACCACTCAGCTCTTTTTTTAAGGCCAGCTGTGCCAGTAAGTCAGGTCAACTGTGTGAGTGACACTTTCAGGAAACTTCCTATGAGACTGTTGAAGTCAATCAGGGAAGAGGCAGTCCCCCTTTGCATCCATCCCCAGGGACAAAAATGCCTCCTCTATGGGTTCTCACTTGGCAGTTGTATGGATCCAGCTGGAATAATGATCACATATTTGGAAGATCCTCTTCATCCCATCCTTGAGGTTCTGTGGAGTGAAGTATACTACAACAATACAGCTCAACTCCCATTCTAAGATCTTGGTTTTTTTGTTTGTTTGTTTGTTTTTCATTTTGTTTGTATGACAATCCTGGCTCTGTGCTCAGAAATTACTTTTGTCAGGCTCAGGGATGCCAGGGATCGAACTCAGGTTGGCCATGTGCCAGGCAAACACCCTCCATACTGTGCTATCACTCCAGCCCAAGTTTTTTGTTTTGTTTTCTTTTGCTTTGCTTTGTTTTCTTTGCTCATTCTGAGATCTTGAAGTTAAGAAGATTGTACAATTGAATCAGAAGAAGGATCCAAGGAGAATGAGATGCTTATATTTCTGATTCACTATGAATTCTTGGAGTCATGGCACTCATAGGCTAAAACCACCACAGATCAGGATTGTATTCTCATGCAAAGTCTCAACCAGGACCAGAGTCACTTATCTACTCTGAAAAGATGACTGCAAGACTGCAAGACTCATTTATAGATAATTCCAAGAAGCTTTGGGTGGCATAGATATGCCCAAATACTTGTCACTTGGTCATATTTTTTTATTTCTGGGAACATGTTTCCTACTACAAATTTTGCTACAAAATGTTTTCTGTTTGCAAAGATTAGGGGCGATTTCTCTATAATGTTGAAAAGCATTCTTAAATAGATTATGGGAACAGGAGGCCTGGGACTGAGTTGAAATTATGGCAATAAGTAAAGGCCCCATGATTCTGTGTGCTAGGCCATAGTCATTCTCCCATCACCTCTCATTTTCCAGCTTAAATAACTTGAGCCTTGGTGTTTTCTAGAAGTAATAACTGCATCAAAGCTTAAGAGTTTTAAGTGTTTCATTTTCTCTTAATGTAACCCTAACTTTGCTCTTTATCCAAATGAATAGTAACCTTAACTCTAACCATAATCCAACCTTTATGTGAACCTAAAGCTAACCTAAAATCTAAAGGTAAGTTGTTTATTTTTGTTTTAAAGGCAGTTAAAAAAATATAACAACGTCATAGAGTTGTTTAGAAACCTGCCTTGCATGCATGGGGCTGGAGAAATAGCGTGGAGGTAGGGCATTTGCCTTGCATGCAGAAAGACGGTGGTTCGATTCTCGCATCCCATATGGTCCCCCAAGCCTGCCAGGAGCGATTTCTGAGCGTAGACCCAGGAGTAACCCCTGAGCGCTGCTGGGTGTGACCCAAAAACCAAAAATTAAAAAAAAGATACTTGCCTTGCATGCAGCTGATTCCAAATTGATCTCTGGCACCACATATAGTCCCCCTGCACTTCCAGACATAAAACTGGGTGTGGCCCAATCTTTCCCACACAAATCCTGACCAAAAAGGAGGGGGGGGGGTTTACATGCTTAGGATCTCAGTGTGTATTTCAACAGCAGTCTCTCAAACTACATATATGAAATCCCTTTCAAGAGAGAAGAGAGAGAAAGAAAGAGAGAGAGAGAGAGAGAGAGAGAGAGAGAGAGAGAGAGAGAGAGAGAGAGAGAGAGAGAGAGAGAGAGAGAGAGAGAGAGAGAGAGAGAGAGAGAGAACTATGGATACCAGTGAAATGGATGCTGTGGGAAATCTAGCCAGGAAATTCCCCTCTGTGAGGTTAACTCCCATCCAAAACAAGGCCAACATTTGCTTTAATCTCAGTCCTTAGTGACTGCCTTCATGTAGCCATAGTGCCATTGCTTGTGTATAAAATTAGTTTCCTGATATTCCATGGCTACAGATTGCTCCCAAAGATTTAGCCTGTTGATTTTGGCTCTTGGTTGCAAAACTGGTGGTGGGGACTATTATAACAATCTCCATATCTGTCTTCCTCCTGAAAAAATTACTTCAGATGGTGAGAGACAGCTCTTCTCTTGGAGGATGGTTCCTATATGGATATCTGTCACAAAGATTTTTGAAAAAGGGCTCATTATAGTCATGGTGACTGAGGAGAGAGCTTTGCCTAGTCTCGCATTTTCTACAACAGAGCATATGATTATAGACTATATTGGTGGAGATCTTTCCTGGATATGAAAATTAGCAATGTTCTAAATTTTCACCAGGAATGTACTTGCTTCACTCTTCAGGAGCAGAACTGTAAACAGTGTCTCCAACCCCACCTCCTAGTTCAGGGAGGTCTTAGACACCAAAGGGGATGCCCTGGGAAGTTCTGCCAGGATTTCCTGTGCTGCTAGGGCAGCCTCCTGCATCAGGCAGGAAAGCAAAGGTCACAGTCTCTGCTTTTGCCATTCAGTGGAAGGCCCAGACCATGGGGGTCCCAGTTAATTGCTCGCACTGGGAAGACTCCTCCATTGAAGTTAGACATCGCAGGGTGAGGAAGAAGTGACTGGACTGATTAAGAATAGGCTTAACTGAAGAGCTAATCTGCCGCCAATTCTTTGTGGAAGCAGACAGGATGTAAATAATACATCATAAATAAATAAAACTTGAGAGCTAAATAAAGGAGCTTTAAATATACCGTCCTTACCAGCTGTGAATGTTTCAGAGTGAAGTTAGCCCGGGTGTTCCTTGGGAGCTTTCACTCCTTGACTGAGACTGATTTCCACTTCAGACATGCCTATTCCAAGCTTGTGTATTAGCAATGACAAGTAAAAATAATGAGCAGAGGTCATAAGTACTGAAACAAAGCAACTGAGCTGATATTTTTCAAAACAACTGAAATTTTAGGGATTGAAGTGTTTAGTCAAACGGTGTTAGGATACAATGGAATCTTCATACAACATGAAAAAAAGTAAATATGTATTTCTATAGATTTGCATGTGCACATCTATGACTCAAGATTAGAATATATTATACATAAAGTTAATTCATATTTTATATATTGCATATATTTTAAATATATATTTATGTAGCATATACTTATAGGACATATCATTTTATTTTGGTTTTTGGCCACACCCAGTTATGCTCAGGGGTTACTCCTGGCTATGTGCTCAGAAACCGTTCCTCATTTGGGGGACCATATGGGATGATGGGGGATCGAACTGCAGTCCATTCTAGGCTAGAGTGCACAAGGCTTGTGCCACCACTCCAGTCCCAGGACATATCTATTTTGCTTTTAGTGTTTTTCTGTTTAATTAAAACAGAATAACTTTTTCTTTCTGTCCTGTCTATACCAAATGTATCTTATAGGGAAGTTTCTTCAAGAGTTTGTGTGATAAAAATTGAGTGGACAAAACTGCCCTTCAGATGCTTCAGGAAGGTATCAGGCTAGAGACCAACCTAGAGGCCTTCCAGCTGCAGTCTGGCCATTTTCCATCAAGCATTGGCTAGGTCCTTAGTAATCCTTTGGTTGAGCTTTTGAGAGGCTCAATAAGATCCTGACCAATTAAACTTTGCCCTTAACCCTGACACCTGATCTTACCCCAGAAACCCGACATCTGTGTTCTGACAGGCTACTTAGATGCTGTCCTAAGGTTTCCCACCTCTCCTTTCATGTCAGTGGGAACCCCAGTGATAATTGCCTATTCCCACCCCAGTTTAATGCCAACTTTACTTTTCCTGTTGAAGTCTAGCTAACTGCTATGAGAAAAAATCAAACATGAGTGTGAAAAGGAGACTTTAGTCTATGAAAATGATACTCTTCTTGTAAAATTGTGTTTTTTTTTAAAGAATTATGGATAAATTAAGTGTAAAGAATTTCTAAAAGTTTAGGAGAAAAAGTGACAGTCATGGAGTTCTGGACCAAGTCTACATTTCAGCCACCTTTTCTTTTCTTTCCCTTCCTAAAGAAAGAGCCTGAAAAGTCATAACACTTTTCCTAGTTCAGGGAAAATAATAGGGGATTCCAGAAAGTGGACCCAACTTCAAAGACAAGGTATTGCCTCAGTAGCAAGTTTATGAATAAGTGTACACTCATATATATATATATATATATATATATATATATATACACATTTGTGAGGAGAGTAATTTATATAAATTTCATGCTATAGCCATCTTTTAAATTGTCTGCCAATTTAACTCTGTGCAGTGTTTTGCAAACATGTTTGACCCTGGCCAACTTTAAACCTTGTTTTCTTCTTGTGACTCCCTTCTCCTACAAGTTGGTCCTCTAATTTTATGCTGTGACCCCCTCACTTATACTTATTCCAAGAGTGTCCCCCTTTGACCATTCTGGGGGTCCACAAGAGGAAAATATGCACTCCTAATAGAGAAACACTAGATTAGGTTTTCTTGTATTGTAAGAGCATATTGTGTAAAACATGTGTGTTGGAGCATGTGAAGTCACTTGTACTATGCAAGTAATAAAAGAACTGAACCAGTTGGAGAAAGGAACAGACACAAGGCTCTTTATCATGCTTCTTGAGAACCTCTGTTCATGGAGAGAAACCAGACAGAAACATCTTCTCATGCTCTGACAACTATATTCCCTCCATTTTTTCTTTTTTTGTTTGTTTGTTTGTTTGTTTGTTTTGTTTTTGGGGTCACACCCGGCGGTGCTCAGGGGTTACTCCTGGCTGTCTGCTCAGAAATAGCTCCTGGCAGGCACGGGGGACCATATGGGACACCGGGATTCAAACCAACCACCTTTGGTCCTGGATCGGCTGCTTGCAAGACAAACGCCGCTGTGCTATCTCCGGGCCCCCCTCCATTTTTTCTATCTCCCTGTTTTCTCTTCCTTTCTCCCACCTCCTCTCCTTTTCTATCTTCCTCTTTCACATTCTACTTAGCTACTCAGTCTGGCTCAAATTACTGTGAAAAAAATAGGAGAAACCATTTGGAATTGAACAACAATATATAAAGGCACTCATTCTATGAAAGGTCTGATCTTTTTGCTTAAAATTAGGATTGGATAATAGTACAGTGGGTATGGTGCTTGCCTTGCACACAACCAACCTGGGTTTGATCCACAGCACATATGGTTTTCTGAGCCCTGCCAGGACTGATTCCTGAGCTGAGTCAAAAGTAAGCCCTGAGCACTGGTTGGTGTGGCCCAGAAATAAAACAATATTAAAATAAATTTATATGAGCAGCCACCTTTTCTTCAACAAAGAAACAGGAGGAAAACAAGAGAAAATGCCTTTAAATAATTTGCTTTATTTATCCAAATATTATTATTTATTTATTTATTTTTGTTTTTGGGTCACACCATCAGCATTCAGGAGTTACTCTTGGCTCTATGCTCAAAAATCGCTCCTGGCAGGTTCAGGGGACCATATGGGATGCCCAAATTCAAACCACTGACCTTCTGCATAAAAGGCAAACGCCTTACCTCCATGCTATCTTTCCGGCCCCCAAATGTTATTTTTATGAGAAAATTCAGAAACCTATTTCTCAAGAACCAAGATCAGAATTGACTGAAATTTTTTAAATTTAAATTGTTGTCAAGTCGTATGTGTTTAAGGTCATGCTTAATTCTCTTTGGTCTACAAACATTTTGCTAGAGCTTCCTCAGTGTCTGTGCTGTGTCTAGACTGTATCAGAGGATAAACAACTGCAAGAAAAACAGGAGAATGCCTGCAGATACTGGTCTGTTAACAGGCATTTGAGAGCCCACAGGAAGAATAATATTTTACAGTGAGATGGTTTGTTGTCTTTGACAACAAAAGTCATATGAATGTACTTTAATTTACTTGAATGTGGAATGCTTAAAATCACAAGGCAGGTATGATTATTGGATTCCTGTTCACCAAGGGCAGGCAGATCCCAATGATAAGTATACCAGAACATGAGCTTGGTGGGAAAGTATGAATTCTACTTCCAACAAACAAGAGCTCGTCCTTCATTTCAATGATAGTTCTTAGGGGTTTAATTTTGATAGATGGTGAGACATTTTATTCTAGAATACATACCAGATGCTTTACTCAAGTTAATGGGGAACAACTGATGTCTGCCAGATTAACCAGATAAGAAATGTTTCCTTCTGCAGTTCTGGACAGTAGCACTATGTAATGACATTTCACCTGAGTGGACTTCTAAGATGAATGGCTTTGTCTCTTGCCTCTCAGGGCAGAGGTCCAAATTTGGAGCAGATGGTGGAAAAGATGGATGACCACAGAGATCTCCAGGTGAAATTAGTTGGATTTCCTCAATCCTCATTAATTCCTAGTTGGTCATCATCTATCTTCATCTCTCTGACCCTACATAATAAACTTTGATTGCAGAGAACTTTCTGGATTTAGAATAACAACAACAACAACACAAAGTTCTGACAGGACTCAGAATAGTTAGAACTTGATGTTTCATGCTTTTGAAGAGGGCTTGTCTCAACTTGAAATCCCATTCTTCTTACTTTTAGTAAGAGTGACTTTTTTTCTCCTAGTAATAAGGAAATGCAACCAAGCAATGTGAAAACTCTCTAAAGCTCAAAGAAAGAATTTGAGACAGATTGCTTTCACTGTTGTTTAGGTAAAACCTATTAAGAGAGGGGCCAGAACTATAGTACAGTGGGTAGGGTATATGTCTTGCCTATGGCTGACCCAAGTTTAATCTCTGGCTTCCATATGGTTCTTTGAGGACTTCCAGGAATAACCCCTGAGCAACAGTGGGTGTGGCCCCCATAAAACTAAAACTAAAAATTAAAAAAAATTAGTAAGAAAAAGATATTGTGGTCAGTTTGATCAGATTCAAGACCATCCATGACTAAGCAAGATGGACAAGTATTATCCCAGTAGTGAAATGTGAAAAGTCAAAAGAAGCAGATAATGGTGGGAAGAGAATTAGATGTGTTGCTCCTGAACTACTGAAGTGAAGAGGAAACCTCATATGGTCAGTATAAAGAGGACTCCTTGGGAAATACTAGAAAAGCAACATTCTAGGAATCTAAAACAGTACCTATGTGGGGCTAGAACAGCATGGAGGGGACTTGCCTTGCAGACAGCCAACCCATGATGTTCGATTCCTAGCATCTCATATGGTCCCCAGAGTCTGCCAGGAGCGATTTCTGAGCGCAGACCAGAAGTAACCACTGAGGGCCACTGAGTGTGTCCCCCCCCCCAAAAAAAAAAAACCAAAACAGACAAAAATAACAGTACCTGTGTGAGCTTCTTTATTATCAGTCTAATAGTTTCTTATATTTCTACATCAGGCAGGCTTATTGACTGAAACAACTATTTCAGTTCATACTGATGACACTCCAGTTGACAAATTTGTATTTTTTAAGGTTTCATTGTGATCGTATTAGCTTCCATTCTGAGCCAGATGCTTTTGGTTTATAAATAGCATATATTGTCAGAGACACTTCACTAAAAAGACAAATGAATCTTAGTAAAGAAGAGAATGCATATGTGATTGACAGAGTGAGCATTAACCCTTGAGTCAGCATAGGCCTTGAGTAACATATATGTACCTTCACATGTTGGACGAATGAAACATGCCAACAGACTGAAAACTGGCAAATCATAAGTGTTCAAAATTCTGAAAAAAAATCTGCCTAGGAGGTGAACACTTAGTTTTAAGGAAAACTAAACAAGTATGACAATTTTCAATGGACTTTTCTTCACTTGAGCAGAATGACAATATTTTACAAGTCAACCAAGAGATAAATCAAGATTTAAACCAACGTTTCACCTTTCAAGTAAAGTCTAACCTCAGTAGTTATTAAAAATAAATAAGATTTAAATAGATGTAGGAGAACCTATTTTATTTCCAATTTCACGCCTTTGCATTTTGCAGTGCAGTTTCAGATAGGTTTGTAAAGGCTGATTGGGGGTGAAAACAGCCCTGTGAGACAGCTGGGAGGGGATCAACCTTTCAAGTCCAAGACTAAGTCCTAATCTCTGGGTTCAGCTGTTGCCAACTTGCCAATTGACCTCAGCCCCTTTTTCTCAAATGACCATGGAAATGATTCTGCTTCCTGTCCTGCTAGGGTAGGAGTGAGTCCAATGATTTGCAACCATGGCCCTAGCGCACTTTTGGGGTCGGCCCTGTGCATGTTTTTATCCCAGTAGTGAAATGTGAAAAGTCAAAAGAAGCAGATACCTTTCAGGTATTGTGAAGAGTAGGGCAGAGGTCATCAAAGTGTGTGTTCACCCCAGCACTCGCTTTTGATTCTTCTGGGTGGGTTGCTGGCACCTTCAGCAATGGGAACATCTGGAGGGACAGTGGTGCTGCAGAGATTCCCCCCCGCCCCCCCCACACACACAGGTCTTCCATCCCTGACACAAGATTGGGGGACTTTTATGCCCAGGAATGAATAATTGGTACTTCCTGGTCTTACAAAGACAGTGCAGGGTGAGGTGCTGAGAGCCTGAAGTCTTATCTCCTCTTGTTGAAAAACTCTTCACATACAGGTCAGGGTTTCAGAGCCAGAGAGTATAATGGCATTGTTCTCTGCTTTGTCTGTCCCTTTATAGAACAGGATGACAGCCCTGTCATTTCTCTAGGCCATCCTGACTGAAGATTCCAGGAGGGAATCTTCTACAAATTCTCCTGTAGCTCCCACTCTCTGTCTCCCACCTGAGAGGCTTGTGAGTTGTCTACTATCCACCAGTTTCATTAGTAACTGGCCTTCAGCAAATAATAATGTTTCATTCACAAATATTTTACATTCTTTTTTTTTTTTTTTTTTTTTTTTTTTTTTTTTTTTGGGTCACACCCGGCAGTGCTCAGGGGTTACTCCTGGCTCCATGCTCAGAAATTGCTCCTGGCAGGCACAGGGGACCATATGGGACGCTGGGATTCGAACCGATGACCTCTTGCATGAAAGGCAAACGCTTTACCTCCATGCTATCTCTCCAGCCCCATATTTTACATTCTTACCTTTCTTCTAGATCACATTTGCTGGATCCTTACCATGCACAGACATTGCTGACACTTGCTTGGATGCCCTCTTGTTAACTTGTAAGAACTGTGGGCGGGAGTGCTTCAGAGCACCCCAGAACAGGGCAGCTGTTCCCAATCCCTTCCTCCTGCCCTCATCTTCAGGCCTGGCCTCTCCTGTTCTGGGTTTCCTGCCTGCCTGCCTCCTGCAGTTGTCTTCCAACTGTTCTCCCTTCACCCGCTCCCTCCTGCAGCCCACCAGGTGCAACTCAGCCACCCTTGTGCTCACTTCCCGCCTCAACAGCAGTGTTTCTGTGATTACACACCCACCCACACAAGCTGACTTCGTCTGTTTTCCCTCAACCACTTCTCAGCTAGAGTCCATCACTTCTGTTTACTCATTCCTTTATTTTTCAATATGCTGACACATTTTAAACAAGGTATTTATTTGTATTTTAACTTATGATAGTTATATTGAATTGTATTTTGTTTAAAGTGTGTATCTCCGGACATGGATATCTGTAGGTCTCAGAATAAGTTAGATGCCTAAAATCTAATTCTTCTTTCCACTGCTCATTTGATTCCTTTTACCCATCTCACCCAACCCCTTTCCTTCTTCTGTTCTAGTAGTCCTTCATTACAATGTACACATTTGTTTTCTATAGTTGATTCATTTATTCTCTTTCTGATCCCTAAATAGTCTTGTGCTTCTGCACACTATGCTTGATCCACTTGAAATATCCCCTCTTCATTGCAATCACCCACCTCTCGTCCAGCCTTCAAAAGGCCAACCATAGACTAAGAGCTATTGATGCCTGGCCCACCAGGAAACAAAAACCCTCAGCTTTGGTGGGCCTCTCTGCCTAATGATGCAGATGGCTTACTGTGGGGAGGGGGTCTGGCTGTGTACTACAGCTTTTTATGATCAAGTTTCCTAAAAGTATTTTGGGATTTAGAGGAGGGAAGTCACCAAAACGTTAATGGCAGTTCTTGGAAAAGAATCCATCTCTCCCAATTTCCAGACAAGAAGCTCCTTCCTTCCTTGGAGAAGACAGATGATGTCTTGACTATATTTGAAGTCTCTACAGCATCCAATATAGAGATTTGTGCCTAGTTAATAACTTCATACAAGGAGGCAAAAAAGAACACAGATAGGAAAGAAGAAAAAGAAGAAGAAGAGCCCATAATTTACCTAGGATTAAGTGAATTAGGATGTGTCTCACCTAGGATGTGTTTTAGCACATGTCTCTCATCTGAGGCCCTAAACTCAATCCCCAGCAATACGTACATACTTTCAGATACACATACACACAGAGATAATAATACGTATGTGGCATTTATTTTAATGAGGTCTTCTTTCTATTTACTGCCTGTTGCATCCATATGTAATTAATAGTATTATCCCTATTTTATAGGTAGGAAGACTGAGGAATGGGAAATGAATTAATTTTCCAGTAATTTGTTAGTGGCAGTCAGTGAAAGGACCTTCACCCAGCAGTTTGTCAGTGACAGGACCTGCACCTAGGACTATTCAGAACCTGTGTTTGTATTTATATCCTGTGAATCTGCAGGATCAAGTGCGGAGCAAAGGAAGACCTCAGAGATGGGAAGATATAGAAAGATGATGAATTTTAAGCCAGCACCAAGGTCACAGAGCAGAGAAATGTAGACCAGCCTGCCTATCCTGCCTTCTTTCATTTCATTGAGGAGAGAGAGAGAGAGAGAGAGAGAGAGAGAGAGAGAGAGAGAGAGACTACTTAGAAGCCTGAACGAGGACCATCATGATGGCTGAGTTAGGAAAGACTAAGTTAGAGGGCTTGCTATGCAAGTCCCTGGGCATCATGTCCATATTTTCTTTCATGAGTCCTATTCATTATAAGATACCAAGCTTTTAACTTCTTAAACGGTGCTGACTTCAACAAAATGATGTAACTGAATGAGGGGACCATAAAAAAGTATTTAAATTTATTTTAAAATGTTCTTATGGGGGGCCAGAGAGATAGCACTGTGGTAGGGCATTTGCCTTGCAGCCGCTGACCCAGGACCAACGGTGGTTTAAATCCTGGCATCCCATATGGTCCCCTGTGCCTGCCAGGAGCTATTTCTGAGCAGAGAGTTAGGAGTAACCCCTGAGCACCACTAGGTGTGGCCCAAAAAACAAAAAAAAAAAGAAGTTCTTATGACTTATTTTCAGTAAATGATTCATATACCTTTTATATAGTAGGTGGATACCAATATAAAATTATATTTGTTTATAAAATATTTGTTATATATTATTAACTTTATATATTATATATAACTTGCATTATTATATACAATACATTATATATTGTTTATTATATTACATTATTAATATAATATATGCATGGCTAAGGATTGTGTAAAAGTTTGTTGGGTGAAAAGGGATAGCTTGTAGGAAAAGTGCTGACCTAGCCAAAGGTTACTGCTATATAATTCCATTCCTCCAACAATGAGTTCCTTAGAAAAAGAGGTGAAGTGCTTTCACCTGGTAAGAAGACTCAGAAAATGGTTTTTAATGTAATGTGCACCCAAGAAAAAGGCACAGATTTGAAATTGCCATGATTACAAATGGGTAGTAGAAGTGGCAGTTTTGTGAAACCCAGAGGTTGGAAAACATTTAGTGGAGCATTTACTTTAGACTTGGATTGACTTTCCTCGAGAACAGGTCTGGTTTCTCAGTAGCTCCAGTAGCAGTGAGTAATTTTGCTCTTCTGTCATGCCCAGAATGTCTGTGAGGGGTACTTTCAATCCAGGTGCATATTAAAAGTGGTTTAGTGGTAGAGTAAGGAAAGATGATTTTCCCAGGACTTATAGAATACTCTATACCAAGAACCTTAGAGTGAATGGAATAATATTCCAAAAGCAATGAAACAGATCTGAATTACACTTAAGTATGTGCTGCATTTTGAGAGATTTCCTTCTGCCTCCACCATGGTAGATGAAAAGTATTGCTTTCATCATGTCAAGAAAAGCCATTGTTTATACCCCAGACCATGAAATGTTTTTGTGGCAAAGATGTGAACATATTAAATGTTTGTTGTGGTTCAATGAAAAAAAGTATATAGATTAAAGAGAACAGAACATGTCATTCCCTGTCTCTTCGACTCTAAGCAAGCTAATGGATCTAGTTTAATGTCCTTCTTTCTACCCATCTCTACCAATGTTGTAGATCTCTTGGTGCATTTTTGTAGCTGCTGTTCTATCTTTTCCTATAATTAAGGAAACTAGATCATTGTTCATATGATTTCTTGGGAGAAAAAGTCTATATACGTAAGGATAAATTTTCACTTAAAAGAGAAAGTCCAGGAAGGAAGGAATGAACACAGGTTACTTGATTTTTGTAGCTGTGTAGTGGATGATGCCCAGCCCTATCTCAAACAAAATTGAACAGGATTTTGTGCTTCTGAAGGGTTTTATGCTCAACCAGTTTGGTATCTTGTCCAAATAAATTAGTCTTTCCAAATCTCAATTCCCATCTGTAAACTAACCATGAAAAGACCACCTGCAGGGTTTTTTCAAAGGATTGCAGACTCTGGATATAAATTACCTAGCACTTATATGCAATCATCAGTAATAGTTTTTGTTATTACTGCTGATTTTACTACTGATATTACCATGACTTCTACAAGCAACTCTTGGTATGGGTAGGACTAAGGAGGGCTTCACTGCTATTGGCTCCTATGCATAAAAGGACACAGTTTTAACTCTTAGGAATATTTTTACCCATACTATAGCATCTAAAATTACTTCTACAACAATAACAACCAACATAGAAGTCACAACCACATAAGAATAAAAAAAAAAGAATGAAGAATTTTTGCAGGGCATCCCTCCTCAGAATGGGTTCCTTCTTCATTCTTGTTTGCTTTCTTCTAGCCTCAGATATTAACAGATTCTCAAGGAGCATTTATAGAGTAGAGCTTGAAGGTGACTCACAATGATGAATCCATAGAAGTTAAATTGGTTCCAAATGCTGTCCTCAAGAATCTTTACCATGTACAGGAATGAGAAAATACTCAAATGTCTTGAAATTAGGTTGAAAAATGACACAATTGTAAAAAGATACCACTTAAGGGAGATACTAATTGGGTTGTGGGACTTAAGAGAGACGTGAAGGTTTGAGAAACACAGATTGGACCTTGGATCATCAGCTTTAAATCTTGGCCTGTTGACTTCTTCTGGCTCCTTTGTCATGCTGGGTCATATCTTGGGTTCTCTGCTTCTTCATCTTTAAATAGGGGCTAATGGTATGCCAACCTCTCAGAGATGTTGTAAGTATCAAGCCATGTCAAGTCTTAGAACTAGGACTCTGGTTACTTTAGAGTAACTGATATGTTAGTGTTTATTCAAATGACTTTATCAAAAGTCAGATATGAATTTTCTTCAGACAAAGCTGAGCAATGCGGCAGTTGCTGAAGAGTAGTAATTCCCCTCACCTTCCCTAACTAAGGCCAGAATTAGGGAAGGTGAGGGGAATTAGGCAATTTGGGACAATTGAAGAGGACCTTGTGCAATGGGTCAGGAATCTTGTTCTTTACCTGAAAATGTAAAATGACTCTAGTTTTCTAGATTTCTTCTAGGAGTGTGTGCCTCTTCCAGGGAAGCTTTTGACCTCTCAGTTCCTGTGATCTTGGCAATGAACCTTTTGCTAATGGGCATGAAACTGTAGCACATGTTTGAGTAAGTCTCAACACATAGGCCTAAATTGTTATTTCTGTAACAATCTGCAGCAGCAGATGAGGATGTTAAATTGGGGAGGGGAAAGAAGAGGTCATGTCCCATGTACTGTTTCATTTTCAAATGACATTTTATATATTTATTTAGGGTTTTTTTGTTTGCTTTTCTTTTGAGGCTGCACACCCGGTGATACTCAGGGGTTACTCCTGGCTATGTGCTCAGATATTGCTCCTGGCTAGGGGACCATATGGGATGCTGGGGATAGAAGCCAGGTCTGTCCTGGGTCAACAAGGTAAACACCCTACCACTGTGCTATCTCTCTGGCCCCATGACATTTTATTTTCCCCACATTTAGTATGGAGAATGTATCTTCTTATAATTTTTATTTGTCTTAAAATTTTCATTATTTTATTTTTTTGAGCCTTTGGATGCTGATGAACTGTAGTTATTCTGTACTGGCAGTGAGCAAGGAGAAATACTATCACATTCCATCACAAGATACTTTTTCTTTTATTATCCACAGATTATTCACTCAGTCGGTATATAGAATATATCATGTCCTGCCCTCTCCCTCTCAAACTTGAGCTGGGTTCTGTAAGGGTTCAGGAATGGCTACTTAGGGTCTATCCCACAACTCCCAGAGGATACCCTATCGTCTGAGAGGTGGGAATGAGTTGACTAATTCATTTGTTATAGTTTAGGTAATGCCACTATAATAGTATGAATGTTAATATTATGTGTGTATATTAATATTAATATGCAGAGCCGTAGAGATAGCATGGAGGAAGGGCATTTGCCTTGCATGCAGAAGGACAGTGGCTCAAATCCTGGCATCCCATATGGTCCCCCAAGCTTGCCAGGAGTGATTTCTGAGCTTTGAACCAGAAGTAACCCCTGAGCGCTGCCGATGTGACCCAGACCCCCCCCAAAATATTAATATGCACACAATCGAGGTAATGATTTTAGATATAAAAGGAAGGTCTTTGAGTATGATTGCTTTATCCTCAACATTAGTTGTATAAAGGCTACTTTCATTTTTTAAAAATTTATTTAGAGTAAGGGATGATACTGTGTTGTGTTAGGAGGATATGAGAGAGTTCCTCAGGCCACATGGTTGCCATTTAAAATTCTTTTTTGAACAAGATAGTACATAATGAATCTTTATAGGTATCAAATCAAGATCAATTACCACCAAATATGTATGACATGGGAGCAACTCTCAAATAATTTGTTGCTCTGAACCTCCCACCATGCATCTTCCCAAGCTATCAGTGACTGAGAGTGAAATATCACCATATTAACAGTTGGAAGAATGATCTTTGGCCCAGGCTGCTGGAAAGGCTTGCCAGAAATCTTGAATGATCTTGGGAGAGGTGCCCTTTCTCAAGAGTTACCTTGCAAATGAGGAAGCCAAACCAATACGTTTGTAAGTCATGGAACATATCTGATGATACAGATGTTAAAATTTTTTAACACTCTCTGGTGGCTCTTGATTCAAGCATAATATTTTGGTCTTGGAAATTGTTGCTTTTCAATCGCATCCTCACTGAAGAGTGACATTCTCCCCCAAATGTCTAATGACCATGCCTCTTCAACTTCAATGAGAGCAGCACATGCTTGTCCAAAGGTAGAGTTTTGAGGGGTTATTTAGAGGGGAGGAACCTTTAAAGCAGTGCTCAGGGGGACCAATGCTACTCCAACTAACCAATTGGGATGAGTATATCAGTGATCCAACACCTTGTGCAAGGAACCACTAGGGAGTACTTGTACAGCAAGGTTCTGAGAGCTATTTGGTGTTGGGGATTGAACTTGAGTTCTATGAGTCATGTGCCATGACCTATCTCCCTGGCTCCGAGAGGCAGACATTGACACTTTTGAACTTAGGCCTAACAGTTCTATTAAATATAATGTACAAAAGAGGTCAAGGGACCTGAGAGATAGCATGGAGGTAAGGCATTTGCCTTGCATGCAGAAGGACAGTGCTTCGAATCCCAGCATCCCATATGGTCCCCTGAGCCTGCCAGGAGCAATTTCTGAGCACAGAGCCAGGAGTAACCCCTGAGTATGTTGCCAGGTATGACCCAAAAATACAAAAAAAAAAAAAAAAAAAAAGAGGTCAAATAGTCACCTTGAACCCAAAGTGGTCTTTTTTTTGCTCCCAGATGGGAAGCTCTAAACCCACATGGTTAATGAGGGGTTCATGCCTGCTCTCTATTCTGGACTTTGTGATGTCAACAAAGCAGGCTGCTTTGGACACTTGAAGTTTGGACTGTTTTCTTTTAACTTCCCAGTCTACTTAAAAGAAACCTTCTGGAACACCCAACTGTGGACCAGATTTACAATCACCACTTGGGTGTGTGGGGTATTATAGGTAAATTCCCTGTGTTCTGATGGGAATGAGAGGTCATTGAGGTCTTTGGAAAGGAGTAGTGACCCCCCCCACCAAACACACACACACACACACACACACACACACACATCTATAGCTCTGCAACTCCATAGGACTGTTCTATAGCTGAATCTACAAAGGAATAAATAGTGTAACACTTCTCTTCAATCATTTTGGCTGAGCTAAAGAAGATTCAAATCACACCCTTAAATAACTCTTCTGTCTGTGTAAACAATTTTCTTCAGTGACTCCAGACCTTAGCCCCCTTGGTCTTATTGGTTTCCTTTTCATACCTGAACTCTGGGGCAATGCCTCTCTGCTTTATGAAATCTACTTGCCTCTCTCTGACACTCCTGCATCTTCAAACTCTATACTGGGGGCACACATAAACTTGAAAAGAGATAGTGGGCTGAGGGGAGCTAAAAAAGAAAAAGACTTACTTCTATCCCCAGACCCTCAGCTCCTCTGGACCTAAATCCATTTTTGCATCCCACTGGCATCCATTGAGAAATGCCCCAAATGTGAAAGTGTGGCATTCCCATTGGGAAGAATTCTCAATCTCATCACTACCCGCCCCTTAATTCTCATCACTTTTCAATGAGAAGAAGAGATTCTGCAAAGGAGCCAGTGTCCCTGCAGGGTGGGTGAGAAGCCTGGTAAGACGTTTGTCTCATTTAAAAAGTAAATATATTCAGTGGCAGCAAAAATGCTGCCAAGTCAATTTATTCTATTTTTAGGGAGAGAAGGGCAGGCACTGTGTTGCTCCTTTAAGAGTTGTTTTTTGTTTTTGTTTTGTTTTGTTGTTTTTTGATAAAAATTTCTACAGAAGATTTTCTGAAAGTGTGAGAATGCAATCTCGGCAATTTAGATTTCTTCAGCATGCTGCACATTTGGGAAACAAAGGAGAAGGTGATAGAGAATTAATTCTGTTCATTAGAGACACATCTTGACCTGGAAGGGATCCTAGCTTGACTTCTTTTGTGCAGGTATTCATTCAGTCTTGGCTAGCTGAAAGGCACAAATGGAACCACCTTTCTACAGATATCTTGAAATGTCAGGACCATGACAATGACATCCATTGGCACTCTTGTCGTTAAGACATATGGAATTCATTTTGCCATGCCCAAATGACACCAAGTCAATAGCAAGGGCAGAAATTAAACAATAAAGGAGATTTAGAGAACCCCCTACCAAAGTCATTAGCATATTTTTTGGTTTAGACACGCTGGACTCTCTGAAATTGCTGCTGATTGAGGGCTAACTTGAAACTTAGTCCTTAGCCACACTTTAAATCTGCCTAAGCAACTCTGCAAGAGCATGAAAGCCCATGTTCCAGCAGCAGAGAGCTTCCAGGTCTTGAGTGTGCTACTGAGTGTAAGATTTGGGAACTCTGATTTAATCAAAATGATTGCTTCTGGTAGCAAGCCAATCGAGTTGTCATGTAAAATTAAGTTTCAGCAAGCTGTCTGAGAGGGATATTTGCCAACCGGGATCCCCATGCACTGTGTGAGTCCTGCATTTAACAAAGTGAGGCCAGTGTCACCCTGTCATGTAAACGAGGTCACCCCAACTGGCCTGTGTTAATACTCTGTGACTCTGGGACATCAGAGCCCCAGTAAGGAGGTGAAGAGTCTGATGGAAAGAATAACTCACATTAGAGATACATTGCATACAGGGTTGAGAAAATTCAGACCTCCAGTCAGTGTTTTGCACAGGCACAAAACTTCACCTAAATATAGAGGGCTAAAAAAGAATCCTTCCGTGGATGGGCTCCCTTAAATTAGCTCAGTTAATCTATTCATCTGTGTGTGCTGACTCGTGCCTAAACATTGGAGGCCAAATCCAAAAAAAAGAAAAAGCGAGTCAGTGGCTCAGTCCCAAAAAGGATATAGGATAATTGAGTATAATCCTGGACAGAAAAGCTCCTGAACCCCACCACACATCCCAGACTAGCAAAGTGATAACCACCCTTAGGAATTAATGCCATACCTTCACTTTACCCTGTAAATATTTAGATGTGTTCGATTTTCAGAATAGATTCAGATTTACCTACAGTATTTATACTGATTATTTTCCATTTTCAAATCATCCTATGGTTCATGTTTCCAACTTGAGATAAAATGAGAAGTTCTAATCCAGGGAGATTGTGCAGTAGGGAGGCCACTTGCCTCATATATGACCAATTTAGGTTTGATTCCCCATCCCCCTTATGATCCTCCAAACATTACCAAGAGTGATCCCTGAGCATAAAGTCAGGAGTAAGCCCTGAACAACAACAAATGTGCCCCCAGACAAACAAAAACAAAGATCGAAAGTTCTGAAGGATGTTAGCCATTGATGCTTTTAATACTTTTGGTATTTATGCCTTGTCAGCTCTCAAAATATATGTTCAATAAACATTTTAATATATAATCTAAGCCAACAGTGTTTGTCACCACTTTCGATGTTGAAGCGGAGATACTTCCAAGTAATGTTCAGAAGACCTGGGGCCATTCCTTGTAATACTCAATCAACTGGTTCAAACCAGTTGGTTTGTGCTTGAAAAGAATTCGGTATTTGAGTAACCCGGTTTGGTGCTAGGATGAGGGGCAGGCTATGTGGCGCCAGAAATTGATAACAGGCACTTGCATACATATGCATGGAACAAACCTCTGATCTCTTACCTGACTCTCTAGCTCTTTGATCTTCATTTCTTAAACATATGAAGCAATTCTCGAAAAAGAAAACAAAAGAGATTTGGACCCTGATTTACTTCTTTATTTTATTTTTTTTGTCAGCAATATTGATTTTGTATAATACAGGTTATTTTCCCCACAGACAAAGTTGCTCATGATTGAGTTACAGTAATACAATGTACAACAATCTCACCAGTGTTCATTTCCCACCACCAATGTCCCAGTTTCCCTCTCATCCTCCTTGATACCCTCTTCCCTACCACCCACTTTTTTCCACCTGCTATTTAGGAAGCATTCTACTCCCCCTTCTCACTTTCTCTCTCTCTCTCTCTCTCTCACTCTCCTGTCGTCTTCTTTGACACTGTGGTTTGCAGTACTGTTAATGAAGGAATGCCATGTATAGCATTCCATCCCCTTTTAGCACTAAATCAGGGGTCTCACACTCGCGGCCCACGGGCCATTTGCGGCCCTCTGTACAACATTATATGGCCCGCGGCTGGCCTTCAAATATCACAGTATTCGCGATTATTCGCTTACCGAATAATTGCAATAAAAATCGCATTAGTAAGAAAAAAAATTGCATTAAACATTCGCATACCCTGAGAAGTTTCGTTCGGAGTATGCAAATGTTTAATGCGATTTTTTTGTGATTTTTTTCCTTACTGATGCGATTTTTTATTGTGAATATTCGGTAAGTGAATAATCATGAATACTTTGCGCCTAGCGCAGACGTCATTTTCGCTGCTCCTGCCCGCTGTCCCTTGCATTATCAGAGGCCTAAGGGAGAGAAGGGAGAGAAGTTTATTACAGAATTAGATTTTGTCATACCTTCATCATGACTTCATTAAAGCCTGCAGTGAAGAGAAAGATTGATGACGAGCACAGGCAATTTCAGGAAAAGTGGGAGACGCAGTATTTCTTTGTTGAGCACAGGGGCATCCCCACATGTCTTATTTGCTCAGAGAAAGTTGCAGTGCACAAGGAATACAACTTGAAACGCCATTATTCAACATGCTGAGGAATGTGCAAAATATCAAGGAAATTAGAGAGCCAAGCAGGTTGCCAGTCTTAAAACATGTCTAATGAGGCAACAAGATTTCTTCAAGAAAGCAACCAAAGAGAATGTTGCATCAGTCGAAGCTAGTTACATGGTTAGTGACATGATTGCTAAGGCAGGGAAACCATTCACAGAAGGAGAGTTTGTTAAAAAATGCTTGTTATAGGCTGCAAGTATTATCTGTCCGGAAAAGAAAGGTCAGCTTAGCAAAATCAGCCTTTCTGCCAACACTGTGGCAAAGCGCATTTCTGAAATGTCAAGTGACATTTATCATCAACTGTGTGAGAAAGCCAAATGTTTTGATGCATACTCAGTTGCTCTTGATGAGGGCACTGATATAACAGACACTGCGCAGCTCACAATTTATGTCCGTGATGTTGATTGCAATTTTGAATTGACAGAGGAGCTGCTTACAATAATTCCAATGCATGGCCAGACCACCGCTAATGAGATATTTTGGCATCTCTGTGATGCCATTGAAAATGCAGGTTTGCCATGGAAGAGGTTTATTGGAATAATAACTGATGGAGCGCCATCGATGACAGAGAGGAAAAATGGACTGGTGGCATTTGTTCAAAATAAACTTGAAGAGGAGAGTGTAGAGAAGGCTATTGCTCTTCATTGAATTATCCATCAGCAGGCCCTTTGCAGTAAATGCCTGCCATGTGACAATGTGATGTCTGTTGTTGTGAAATGCATCAACCAAATCAGATCCAGGGGCTTAAAGCACAGGAAGTTCCGTGCTTTTTTAGAGGAAATGGAGTCAGAATATGGAGATGTACTCTATTTCACCAAGGTATGTTGGCTCAGCAGGGAAAATGTCCTGAAAAGATTTTTTGAGTTGAGAGAAGTGAAAGCCTTCAAGGAGAAGGATGGAAATGCTGTTTCTGAGTTGAGTGCTCACAAATGGCTCATGGACTTAGCTTTTCTTGTTGACATCACACATAAGCTGAATGTACTAAACAAGATGTTACAAGGCCCGGGGTAGCCTATAAGTGCTGCCTATGACAACGTGAGAGCATTCTCCACAAAACTTGTGTTATGGAAATCCCAGCTCTCTCAGACAAACCTTTGCCCTTTCCCAGCATGCAAGGAACTTGTGGATGCAAGCATACCATTCAGTGGTGAGAAATATTTTGATACTATTTTTAAGCTAGAGAAGGAATTTGATCACAGATTTGCAGACTTCAAACAGCACAGAGCCACTATCCAAATTTTTGTGGACCCCTTTTCCTTTGATGTGCAAGATGCTCCTCCTGTGCTTCAAATGGAGCTCATTGACCTGCAGTGCAACTCTGATCTCAAAGCCAAGTTCAGGGATATTAGTGGAAAAGCAGACATGCATGTGCATGTTTTGAGAGAATTGCCCCCCAGCTTCCCTGAGCTTTCCCAAATGTTCAAGCGCACCATGTGCCTTTTTGGGAGCACACATTTGTGTGAAAAGCTTTTATCCACATTGAACTTCAATAAGTCAAAGTACAGGTCTAGACTTAATGATGATCATCTTCAAGCCATACTGAGGGTCTCCATTGCTTCCTCTCTAAAGCCAAATGTGGTCGAGATTTGTGAGAAGTGCTGTCAAGTCTCTGGCAGCAAGGAATAGGCAAAATATGCCATGTTCCGAAGAACTGTTTATGATCTTCACTCAATATTCTTCTATTTATGTTCAGAAGAAATAATTAAAACTGTTAATAATGACGTTTGAGGACTTTTTTTTGTAAAATCCCTTATGCGGCCCTGCCTCACCCTGACTTTGCCTCCTGGGGTCCCCAGGTAAATTGAGTTTGAGACCCCTGCACTAAATTTTTTTTTGGCGGGGAGCCACACCCGGCGGTGCTCAGGCGTTACTCCTGGCTGTCTGCTCAGAAATAGCTCCTGGCAGGCACGGGGGACCATATGGGACACCAGGATTCGAACCAACCACCTTTGGTCCTGGATCGGCTGCTTGCAAGGCAAACACCGCTGTGCTATCTCTCCGGACCCTGCACTAAATTCTTGTCCAGAGTGATCAATTCCAACTATCACCTTCATAATAGACCCTTCTCTACTTCATTTGCACTCTCTGCTCTTTGTGGCAAGCTTCCTAATCTTTTTCTCTATTGTCTCTGGATATCATGACCACCTTATATCCCACAGATGAGTGAGATTATTCTATGTCTAGTCATCTCAGACCCAATTTTCTTAAGAAAGTAACAGGACAAAGATACAAGTGATGTCTCCATCTAGAGAGAGCCTCACAATTTATGCATTTTGCTTTTCTCTGAAGCTAAGAACCATTTCTGTAGTCAATTTTGTGTAGCTGCTGAAAGTAATTCTGCCTCATATTTCCCTCATTGTGTTATCTAACTTGCTGTTTAGTCATGGTGACTTCCCATTTCTCTGTGTATGTCAGATTGTGAATATGCCTGAGTAAGAAAGTCAGAACGAGAGAAGGTGTGTGAAGTGTACAAAGTTAGTGGTCTGTGTTCATAGAGCCACGGAATTGTCCTTGAAAAACTCATATTGATCCTAGTCGTTTTACCACAGTGTCATGTTTGAGTAACGAGTTTGGTCATGGTATTAGAATCTTTATAATTGGATGGATTACTGCCTTGGAGAAATGAATTTTCTGAATGTTTCTATTTAAAGAGAACCAACAATAACAATAACAAATACAACCCAATTACTGTCACCCTCCTTCACACATAATATTCTAATGTGGTTTTTTTCCCCCTCTGAAACTCACTCATTCAGCTTTTCTCCTGGAACTTGTCAGTATGGATGGACTGGTTAATTGAGAAAATCAGTGTGCTGCCTAGGCACAATGCCATGACTCATTCCTGGCATTTCAGGGGCTTTGTAATGGAAATCATAGTTCTGAGCTATAGTTCATAGCCAGTAGATATGTGAATATCAGTAAAATAAAGCAAGTCTCTATGGCTCCTCATAGCTCTCCCAATAGCTTCAGTGCCTGCATATGCCAAAAGGAGGGTGCCTTTCTAAAACACTCATTATGCCTGAAGACCACAGTACTCTCTTAATTAGTCTTCTGAAAAATAACAGTACAATATTTGGCTTTGGTCAAAGAAAATGTTCTCATATGTTGGAACTATTTAGTTTAAAGGCCATTTTATGTTTGTATGTATCTATTAAGGGGGAAGGTTGGATCATACTTGGCTGTGCTCAGGGCTTATATTCCTGACTCTGTCCTCAGGGATCACTCCTAGAATGGCTCAATGAACCATATCAGAATTTGTTGCAAGGCCTTAACCGCTGTTCTGTCTCTCCAGACCCTAAAGGGTACTTTTCTCTACTGAATTAATCTCCTGGATTTATCCAACTATTGCTAATGACCTTGGACAAAATTACCATTCATTTATTCTACCTTTCTGCCTATCTACCTACCTATATAATATTGTGTCACAGATATATATGTATTGTCATATACTTGCATAATTAAAGCCCAGGATAATCTGAACCTTTTATTTTATATTTTGCTTAACCCAGTATTTTCTGTAGTTAAGACTTCAAGTGTCAACCCCTTATCTTTGTATTGTCTTAAGTTTAAATTTTTAATTATTAAAAAATTGAAATTAAAAGTAGTAAACAGGAGCCAGAATGATAGCTCAGTGATAGAGCATTTGCTTGTATGTGGCTGACCCAGGACTGACCCTGTTCAATCAATAGCATCTCATATGGTCCCCCGAGCCTACCAGGAGAGATTTCTGAATGCAGAGCCAGGAGTAGCCCCTGAGCACTGCCAGGTGTGGCCCCAAAACACCAAATTATATATAATAAAAGTAGTAAGCAAACAAACTACAGGAAATAAAAGGAAGGAAAGTTCAAAGAAGAAAGACAGTTCATATGCTTATTTCTCAAAAACAATTTTTGGCTTTTGGGGCTCAGGGACTATTCCTAGTCCTAGTACTCGGAATTTTCTCCCAGTGATACTCAGGGTACCATGCAGTGCCAGGGACTGATCCCAGGCTTCTGCAAGTACAACATGCAGAGAATAACTTTTATTCTAATAAAGATGCATAGAAATAATAAATATTTAATTGAAAGTATCTTGAGCTACCATCCCACCCCAATGCTTATTTTTATTGACTCTTATTTGAATTTTATGTTTGATAGACTGCTGGGACTTGGAAACAAACAAATGAGCCAGTTTTTCATCAGTTTTGGAAATTGGAACAGAAGGTCAAATATTTAAGTTGGTTTGTGGTGATTTTTATGTGTGTACAGCCTCTGGGACCAAGAACATATTTTGTAGATGCTAATTGGAAAGTAGATGTTTAGAAAATATTTCCAGCAAAAGAGGAAAGTGGCCCCCCAAAAATAAGGGAATGAACAAAATACCTTATAATTCTGCCACTTCATTCTGATCTTGTCTTGTTTACCAACATCTTGTTTCTACATGCTCTTAAAATATATTGTTTTGGGATCACATCCTGCAGTAATCAGGGGTTACTCCTGGCTCTATGCTCAGAAATCACTCCTGGCAAGCTCGGGGGACCATGTGAGATGCCGAGATTTGAACCACTGTCCTTCTGCATGAAAGGCAAACGCCTTACCTCCATACTATCTCTCCGGCCCCAATGCTCTTAAAATATATGATAAATTACAACCTCATTTTACTAAAAGTGCTGAAAAATAGCAATCTGTAACCAACACCATTTAAGCTTCATTTCCTTTTCCAGATAATATGCAGTTCAATGACTACCCAGGAATAAGAGCAGAGTATGAGTTGTAAGTTTTAGCCAGTAGTAGTAAGGTTTTTAGATAAGGTCATTCCCAGTGGATGTCTGTCTTTATACCATCTCACTATCTGCTAAGATTTTGGGTGCTCTTCATGCTTTGGATTTAGCTGTTTTTATGTTCTCATGTGGAAACAAGAAAATTCCTTCTAAACAGAAAGCACAGTACTATATCCCTGTGGTTCTGTCTGCAAATGAATGGCAGCATTGCGTCAAATAACTTTGTATGGCTTGTTTCTCATGGCAACTCCTTCATCTTCTCTTCCTACGAGGTCCATCCCTCAGAGCTTGTGGGAGGAAATACTTCTACTCGCCAAGATTTGATGAGAGGATCTCATTTGGGAACCAGGATATTGAGGTTCCCAAATGAGATTTGGAAGTGAAGAAGAGATTTATGAGGAAGATTTGGAAGTGAAATGACAGGAATGGTTGTATATGTGTCCAGAAAAAATGAAACAGGGGTATTTAGGATTCCAGAAGGCCATACCCTCATACTTTTTGTTCATTCAGGGCCATGACCAACTCACCACCATCATTCATTCCCATGTTAGGTGTTCTGGGAACTTTCACAAGCATATCTGAGATTATTCTGCATTTCTTTAAACAGAAGTCTTTTTATAGATTTATTTTGTTTATGGAATAAGAACTGCATGGAGTAAAGAAGCAATGATATTGGTCTAAATGCAATTGCCAACGTTGTTTCACATTTTTGTTTGGAAAAAAAAGTTACTTCTCAGAAAATTAAAATGAAAGGGCCAGTAAGATGGCTTGCATACATGTAGGAGCCCCATGCATTTCCAAATACCACAGAGTATTTTGCCACATATATGCTAATTCTTAAAGACTATGGATCTTGATAATTGGCACTTTTTCTTTTCTTTCTACCCATTGTGCTATCGTTCCAGCTCCTTCTTCCATTATCTTCTGTGAGTTGCTTCTTGTCAACATGGTGAATTCCCAGTTCTGTGGCCAAGAGACACGAGCAGTGGCCATTTCTGGATTCCGATCAGAGATAATATTTTGGGATATTATGTAGGTATTATAATATAGGCAAATCAACATGAAATTACTTCTTGATAAGATTATTTAAGAGAGGCAGCTAAAAGAAAATGTCTTAAATTTAAGTACATTAATGAGTAAGTAGCCTTGTCTGAAAATTGAAACATGACTTTTAAATGAAACAAGATCTGAAAACCTTTCTCATCCCTTTATAAGCTCAAAGAAAACTTCCGAGTAACCAGCATCAATTAGACCAATTGAAACAATTTATATTTTCACTTTCTTTTTCAACTTCAAACACTTGTTCCTATGTGGAGTCAAAGAAACTTCATGCTTTTCAGGGACTTTGCCTGAGAGAATGTTGTTATTGTTTGAGACTCTTACTGTCTTATTCTATAGGCTCTTGGTTCCTCATTGGATACACCCAATGCAGTCCAGCCATATCAGGGGTCAGAGAATGAAGAAGAAAGCAATATTTTATTTGCTTTGAGAATTTGATTTTCTATTTCTTTGGAGTCATGCTGGGATTTGCTCCTAAACTTGGTATGAAATCGTTGCTCTCCATCTTGGTTTAGATTAATTTGTAGGAAGAAAATACAGACTGTGCAGTGCAAATCTACCTGTAACCAGTCTACCCTGACCTCTGAGCAAGAGGGCAGTGGGTGAAGGTGAGAGAGATTTAGGATTGTACCTGTCTGAGCCTCAGTTTCCCCACCATCTTCCCTATTAAATAATTTTTTAATTTGCATGATGTCATAAGGTAGAGAAAGTTTATTATAAACTAGTAATAAAGAAAGAACCCCACTGATCTTATCCTATTAGTAAGTTAGAAATCTAATGAGCTCAGCCCAGGAGCTCATGCCTTGCAAGCACAAGGCCCAGAGTTTGATCCCTAACACCACGTAGAATCACATCCCAGGTATATTTCTGATATATCTCTAGTAGCTCCAAACACTACAGGAGTCACCCTGGGGGATCTTAGCAGCACTGGGTCTGAGAAGTATTACCTCACTCACCATCCCCAGCATTGACCTGTCCTGCCCAGATGACTATCACTGGGGGTGGTTCCCAGTTTCCCTTCTTGGGAGTATTTCTCCCCAAATATCAGTCATTTTGTGTGTGGGACACTGGTAATTTTGGGATAAATTTTATTCACTATTCTTTTTTTTTGGTTTTTGGGTTACACCCAGCCTCACTCAGGAGTTTCTCCTGGTTCTACTCTCAGAAATCACTCCTGGCAGTCTTGGGGGACCATATGGGATGCCAGGATTTGAACCATCGTCTTTCTGTATACAAGGCAAACGCCTTGCCTCCATGCTATCTCTCCGGCCCCAATTTTATTTACATTTTAATGTAGCCAAAAGGGAAGAAAAGAAAGAAGAAATACAGGGAGGCTAAGTTCAAGTTTCTTTAAGGTAAAACAAAATGAGGGTTGGAAATCTCTCAAAGACAATTGTCTGAAATAAGCTGTGACAGACCATTGCTCCAAATGATGGAAAGATTGATAAGGGATGCAAGATCTGCTCTCACAAGAAGTGCAAAACTATTGAAGCAAAACTATGAAATAAATGTGCTCCCATTTTATACAGTGTTTGGGTATAGGCCTTTAAGAAAGTGGCCACTACTATTCTGGGCATATACCTTGGGGGTGAGAATGTTCCACTAAAGGGGCATATGGTTGAGAAACTCTGGATGAAGGAAGAGCCCTGTGACTATCCCACTGTGTGGACTTTGTAGTCTGGGACACAGAGAGGCCAGTCCACTATGTGCATGCAAAAACCTAGAGTTTGGGCCGAATATGTATTCCCATCACTCAGAAAGTTTGTTCATTCCATGCCAGCATGTCAGCCTCCTATCTCTATTGTTTCATTTCATTTGTTTCTCCTGGAACTTTTCCATGTCCAGGATGGTCCTGTTTAGGAAGAAGACACAGAAACAATAATGTGGTTTCCCTGGAGCTGTAGTGACAAACACACTGAGTCTGTATCCCTAGATTATGACCTTCTTCCTTACTCCCCATCTCCCATTGTCCCTCTACACAACCCATGGAGGATTCATCTTGTAAATCTCTATTATTTTCCAATTCCTGTCAACCCTATTGTATTAGTATTAATTGGTCACCAGTAATACACACTTATATTTTCATTGCAACAGTGGTTTACATTATAAAGTATTTTCATATCCATCTGGAATGGACATGGAAATTGAATCCTTGAATCCTTCTAGAACCTAGCATGGGGAGGAAAATAGGGCGTCTATACTATTTTCCTCATTATATAGGTGGAGAATAGAAGCTTTTAGGTCAACCAGTTAGTAGGGTACAAAGGACAAATGTAGAACTTGTGTTAAGATCATGAGCTCCACTTAGAATCTGTACAACATACTGCTGATTCATTTAACCAGTTTAAGGAGTTGGGTTGTATATGTCACCTGTTTGTATTTCCTACATAGCACAAATCTTAAGTATCCCATTGGCAAAAAGTGATATTGCTTCTATCCTAATATATTTTTTATAAAATATAAAACTGGGAGGGCCAGATATGTGGGTTAAAGTGCATGCATCAGTTTGCGGCTAGCTTCTATTTGATCCCCAACACTACACGGTCCCCAAAACATTGCGAGGTACATTTCTGAATGCTCTCGATCATTACTAGAGTAGCCTGAGGATTCTCTAGCACTTCAGAGCATAAGCAGGACTGCAACCTTGGTGCATGAAGGCATTTTGCCAGTGGTCCTGTTTGCAGAGAATGCTGAGAGAGACCCCTGGGTCTCCTGCGCATTGCTTGGGAAGTCCTGACAATTTTTTTTGATAATTGTGGGGGCAACACCTAGCAATGCTGGGGGCTCACTAGGGCTACACCCACTCCGTAGTGCTGTGGGAAAATTGTGTTGGCAGGGATCGAACCCAGAGCATCACACATGCAAGCCATGTGCTCTACCATTTGAGCCACATCTCTGGATAACAATTTAAATTTTTATAATAAATTTTCCTTACACTTCACCAGTTATATTTTCAGCTTTTACTTTTGTCTCCAAAAGTATTTTAACTGGAATTTCTCCACACATAATTAAATCCCTGACTGTTCTGCTCTGAATCCACCCTCTGACAGCAGCTGCATTCATAAAAAGATAAATAAAAAAAAAAGACAATGCAGTGGAGAATAAACATGTGCCAAACTAAATCAGAAAAAGAAGTAAACGGGATCCAATTCTCATTCTTCTAGCATCCAGGCCATTCTGTATATGAAGCAGTTGGTGACTTCCAGAAAAGTATTGCCATCTCATAGATTGCAGGCCTGTTGTTTCCAAAAGGGAAATAAAGCCACAGGAAAGTTGATTTCAGCATGGCTGACTACCTGTGCTCTGGGAAGCCAGCTCTAGTTTCCCCCTTTACCAGCTGCTTTATGTCTTCCCACCAGGGACCTGTACTGGGATGCAACTGTTCCAACTCAGAGTACCTCCTTTCTGGGATGGGGATTGGATAATCAGGGAGAAGGACCTAATCCAGGAAGTATCATTAGATTGGTTTAAAGCCCAGTGGAGGATCAGAGAGATAGCGCAGTGGTAGGGCATTTGCCTTCCACGAGGCCAACCCAGAATGGATGGTGGTTCGATTCCTGGCATCCTTATATGATTCCCTGAGACTGCCAAGGGCGATTTCTGAGCACAGAGCCAGGACTAACCCCTGAGCACTGCTAGATGTGACCCAAAAACAAACAAACAAACAAACAAAACCCAGTGGGTTGTGAGGTACAGATCGCTGCTAGGGAAATTCCTCTTTATATCTAAGAAATCCTTTGTGATTAAGTGAACCCAAAACAGTTCCACTGGAGATCCCTGACCTCTATTCACAGGGCTGGTTCTGAAACAAGTGTCAAGGAAGAGCTTGACTATAAGACAGGAATTCCAGAGTGACCTCTGCTCTGACCAAATCCATGAGCCTCCATGACTCTTCCATTGAGAAGCCATTCTCAGCCTGATTTCTTCAGCATGCCATGTATATAGTCAGCCTCTTCTGAATAGCATCTGCAACTCATCTGCAACTCCTTAATCTGAATGTGTAGATGACTATTTCATAAAGGAGGATGAGAAGATGGCACAAGAGCTTTTTTTTTTTTTTTTTTTTTTTTGTGGTTTTTGGGTCACACCCGGCAGTGCTCAGGGGTTATTCCTGGCTTCATGCTCAGAAATTGCTCCTGGCAGGCACGGGGGACCATATGGGACGCCGGGATTCAAACCGATGACCTTCTGCATGAAAGGCAAATGCCTTACCTCCATGCTATCTCTTCGGCCCCGGCACAAGAGCTTTTTATGGCATTATTTTATTGAGCATTTGAGCCAGCAAGAACTTGCCTCTCTCTATTCTTTAAGACAATTTTTTCTTCTTTAAAAAATTGTTTTTAATTGAATCAATGTGAGATCCACAGTTATGAAGTTGTTCAGTCAAACAATGTTCCTGAACCCATCTTTTTATTTCTTTTGATAATGTTTTTAAAATCATAGTTTAGGTGACATGTTTCCAATGATGTACATGTTTATAATGTTGATATATGAAGTTACTGCACCCACCACCAAATCAAGGCAAAGGATTATTCAGGCCAAATGATGGAAGTAACTTGTTCCACCCAAGAGACTGGAATGAATGACTGAACGACTCCAAACCTATCTAGGGGCACAGGCTTTTTATCAGTTGGGATTCAGTCTTTTCTACGGAATCCCAGGTTCATAGAAAAGAATATTTTTCAAGCCTCATCATGTCAAACACCAGGCAAAATATTGGCATCAAGTAAAGAGTTTTCAAAGTCAAACCATCATTGTCTCAGAGATAAATAGAAACCAGGAGTCTAGTACATCAAGAAGGTAGAGATTTGAATGACAGGCCTGGTTTAATTTATATGTGGTTCTTCTCAGTAGTGAGTGATGTCCCCCTCCCACCCATCCTGGGCACACATTACTCACCCATTAGAAAAGAATGCACTTTTCTAAGGGTGCCACCCTAGGGGTCACTCATTTAGCAAATTAACTGACATTCCTAGAAAAGCCCATGGTTTGTGCCAATAAATATTTACCAAGTTACTGACATGTCTAGCAGCCCCCAAAAATCGCTGGTGCTTTTCCAGAGGGTGAGCATTTGCTTTCAGGAAATGGATTACTCACCCGTGGAAGCAGACCAACAACCAGCTCCTCTGTTTCAGCAGACTTTAAAATGCAGCAGGGAACTTGCCTGCCTCCAGCTTTCAAACCTTTTCCAGATGGATCAAGAGGGGCCGAGGGTTTCCAACCCAGAAGGGATTGGGGTGGAGACTCTGAGCAACAAGTGGGTGGCTCTAGGCCGGTGGCGGTGGCTAAATGGAGACAACCCTGAATGTCTTCTATTTGCCAGACACCCACGAGTGTGTAAAGTGTGTGTAAAGAGACAGAGTGTGCTTGCCACAGGCTGCCCCACCCTGCAACCCCCAGTTGCATCTGCTTGTTTCTCATCTCGACTGCAGCTGCCCACAGCTGTCTGGGAAGTAGGTCTGGGCTGTGGTGTCAGCAGCTGGAGGTGGGTGGGGACCTGGCTCTAATTCCTTTGAACCCCGAGACCTCTATCCCAGTAGCCAAAGCATCCTGACACCAGACCTGTGGCTGTGTGGCTCACAGGGAGAATGGGGAAGGAGGTGGCCTGTGGATTGGCCTTGGGCATCTCAAAGTGGACCCACAGGAGGCTTCTAGAAGACCAGGGGAACCTAGATGTCTTATTATATAAAAATTATGAGAAGGAACTGAAGATATTTTAAAATAAAAATTTTAATTGAATCACTATAAGATAACAGTTACAAAATTGTTCATGATTGAGCTTCAGTGATACTGTCAACACCCATCCCTTTACCAGTGTACAAGTGTACATTTCCTGCCACCGGTGTCCAGTTTCCTTCCCATCCTCCCCCTGCCTGCCTCTACAACAGACATTTTTCTTCTCTCTCTCACTTTTCTTCTCTCTGTCAGCCTTCCTTTTCTTTTTCTTTTTAGACACTGGTTTGTAATATTGTTACTGAAGGAGGGAAACTGGGGAAGCATTTATAAATAAAGCCTTTAGGGAGATAGATAGCTATCTTGTGAAAGAATAAATAAATTTATTTAAAAATTTGTTTGTTTGTTTGTATTTTGGACCACACCAGTTGGGCCCAGCACTTGCTCTATGCTCTGAACTCAAGAATCACTCCTGTCAGTCTTTAGGCAACCATATGTGATGCTGAAGATTGAGTCCTAGATGGCCATATGCAAGGCAAGCACCCTACTAGCTATACCATCTTTCTAGCCCCTACTTAAAATTTTTCAACTGATAAAATATATTAACAGTGGTTATTTTAGTGATATTTGACTCGATTTTAAATTAATATTAACTATATCCACAATCAATGTGGTGCCACCATCACACTATCCACTTTCAAAAGTTTTTTCATTACCTCCAAAGGAATACTTTGCACATTAAATATCTTCCTGGTCTCTCCTCCTCTCAACTCTTGTAATCACTGTTCTTTGACTCTGTGAATCTGATAATATTTGCATTTTATATTTCTCACTTTTAATCTGTATAAAGGATTTAAAATTTCAGCCTTTTGGAATTACTTTTCAGAACCATTATACTCTCCTTTTTGAGTTGCCAACTCAAAGCCCCTATGTCAAAATTATTTCCTTTGAGAACTGAATAATCCCTTATTGCACCTGTAGACCAGGTTTTTACTTATCTATTCATCAGCTGATGGGTTTTCATCTGCTGTGATTAATGCTACTCTGAGTATGGCTATATAGATAGATATGTACATTTATTCCTATGGTTTGACCTTTGTGGAAAGGGTAGGGGCTAAGAAAGGTCACTGATGGCTTCAGAAATTCTAGTTCTTTTGGATGCTGGACGTGGGATCTCTGTGACTTTAGAATAGCTCAGTCAGGAAACCTTTGAGAGGAAACATGAGCTGAAGAGCCCCTTAGCTAATGAAGGAAAAGCCAGAGAATCTTTAGGTCTCCTCTTTCTCCAGAATTCTGATTCTCAGGGAGGTCACACATCCTAAGGATGTACATCTGGAGAAAAAGAAAGTGAAAGCCCTTCAACTTTTTCTTGAGAGAAGAGGAAGTGGGAGAGTGAACTCTTTCCCTATCGGGACAGAAAACTTGCTGCAACCTCTCTGTCCTCATCTCTGACATGAGATCACAGGTTAATGCTGTTTGAAATTTGAATAAACTTTTCCCAGTCTTAGAGCAATCTCCCTAGTGTTCTCTACATGTGTAAGAAATCTTACACACTGACATTCTGGAGTGGGGCTGTAGAGTTTTCTTCAGGGTCCTCATTATGCCCCGCTTCTGATAACCTACCAGAATACCTGTGTGATCCTTAATTTCATATAGAGGTGGTGCTGGGCCAAGGTGAGAGGACAAGAGTAGGCAGGGTACAGTGGACGGATGATGCTCAGGGATAAATGCCAAGATGGCTGGGGCTATCCTGGGATCCAACACCATTAACTTCATTCCGTTACAGTCGGAGTTTTTCTTATCATTAGCTGGAGAGGCCGAGCCAGCGAATTCCAGTATTCCAGCATAAGTTTAATTGTGAGTGATTTCATTCTGCCCTTTTCATGTTGCTGCCAGGAGCTTGCGTCATGTAACAGTGAATTCAGGGAGGTTTTTATTTGCATGTGAATCATAGCTTTTCCAGCTGAATGTCACTTACTTGGAATTTTCGTCTGATTTTGTTTTTGTTTTTGTCTCTTGGTGTTTTTCCATCAGGCTCTTTGGCTAAGCAGCAGCAGAAGAAAAAAATTGAGGAAAGTCTCAATCTGACTGGAGCAGGGTTTGAGTTGGCAACTCAAAAAGGAGAGTATTATGAATGTGAAAAAAAAGAAAACGGATGCTTTATTTTGCTTTGAGGGAGGGACGGAGGCCAAGTCAAATTGAGAACTCTAATTTGGGAATGGTGTTATTACAGGTCATTGGGAGTTGGTTACGCTCTAAATTGGGAGGCCAGTCACATGAAGCAGCAGTGAAGGCTAGTCACATGGGGGACTCTTGGGGCTCTTTTACAATGAAGTTTTATTTTATATACTACATGCTTGAAATGTACTTCTGTCCTATTGAGAAACCAAGTCATTTATTGGCTGGGGTCTTCCCTTTTGCTTGGCGCATCAGTGAGCCAGTTTTTTCCCATATATGGGCTTTCTGGGGCTTTATTTAGGTCCTAGATTCTGTTCTGTGATGAGGAGAGCAAACCCTGTACTGAAGGTTTTAAGTCTGTCCTTTACCTTCAGATTTTGTTCTGAAGGCCTTGATGCCTTTTCTCTCCAAAGATTCTGCCTATCTGATGAACTCTTAACCTTAGTCAAAATCTGAAGGTCCGGACCTTCAGATAACTTTTAAAATAAATACGTTATTAAAAAAAATCTCTTAATAATAATATTCCCTTTTGTCATCATTGATACCAAAAATGTCAGCTTGCAAAGTAAAACAGAGCAGAATGGGTCTTGTCCCACCTTGGGCAGGTCGAAAGAATCCCCCCAAATAATAGGCCCTTAGACTTCCAGGCCTCTTTGGATAAAGGGTTGACCAGAAAGGGCTGAAGGTGCTCAACAGCTGATTTTTCTTAAAAAATCAAAGTCAGCTTTTCCACTCCTAGATAAGTTTAAATTTGTCATGTTTAAAATTAAAACGAGGGTCTGGAGAGATACCACAGCGGTAGGACATTTGCCTTGCACGCAGCTGACCCAGGACAGCCGGTGGTTCGAATCCTGAGATTGCCAGGAGCGATTTCTGAGCGCAGAGGCAGGAGTAATCCAAGTGCCACGGGGTGTGGCAAAAATTAAATAAATAAATAAAAAAACAAATAAATAAAATTAAAACAAAGGGTTTCAGAGATAGAACAGCAGATAGGCATTTGCAGCCAATGTAGGTTCGATCTCCAGCATCCTGAGCACTGCCAGGAGTAATTTCTCAGTACAGAGTCAGAATTAACCTCAGAACATTGCTGGATGTGACCTCAAAGCCAAAACTTAAGAACCAAATGGCAGCCTATGCACCAATAGGATGTAAAAGTTCTGTTTCCAGCACAGATCAGTTATTCTCAGGATCTGAGTACGATATTGGGCTGTCAGAAACATGGAAGAGCTGCTCTGCTTTGGGAAACTTGCAGAATGCAGACAAGTATTGCTAGTGATTTAGGTTAGGGACAAAAAGTGTGTAAAACCTTTATATAAAAGGCAGTTAGATCCTCTGTACGAGTGTGGAAAAGTGGTCAGGTCATCCTAGCACTGCTCAACACCACACTCTGCCTATGTAACCTAGAGGAGCTTCTTCTGAGGTTTCTGAGTCCAGGATGCTAGGGAGCACTGACAGGAGGATTCAGATGTCAGAGGTGATATGTGATAAGTAAATAGAGAGAACCTGACTTTCCCCCAGCCTCCTAGGAGCTCTGTCTGGAGACTTCATGTCCTCCACTCCAGAGGGATGACCTAGGAGTGCCAGCTCTGGCATTCCATGCCCCCACCCCTGGCCTGGAGCTGTTGCTGCTGACATCACAATGCCCTGCTTAACACTCAATAATGATGAGCTGGTGCCCAGTGAACACCAGAGGAGGGAAGAAAAAGGAGGACAAAGTAGAGAGGGAGGACATGGAGCAGTCTTTTATGTGAAAATTCCATCAACTCACAACTTTTCACCTAACACCTGGTTCAACTGGAATATGTTCAGCTCCATATAACCTATCCAGCAGCTGTGCTCCCTCCCCTAAACGCAGCAAAATATTATGGTCCTCTAATCAAAAGAGTTTTGCTTCTGTTGCTACCTGTTCCATGGTTCATCGTCAGACCAGTGAGTTGCTACTTCACCAAAGTGCTCTCCAGAGCAACTGTTCAGAGGTAATGTTCTCCTTTGTAACTCCCTCCCTCAAGGCCTCCTGTGACTCAGAGCAGGAAGCAGAGGTGGTGGGTGAGAGTATTTGGTAAAGAGAATTTCAAATGAAAATGTTCATCTTCTTTTTATTCATCCCCTCCCCCCATCTCCCTTGGCCTGAAGTCCTGCGCAGACTTTGTTCTTCTGTTTGGACTTGGGGGCCACATCTGTCCCATGCTCAGGGTATGTGCTAGAAATGAAAATTGGGGGGAGTGGTGACGCAAGCAGTAGGGCATTTGCCTTGCATGCGAGGATGTGGTTAGATCCCCGGGTGTCCCATATGATCACTCAAGCCAGGAGTGATTTCTGAGCACATAGCCAGGAGTAACCCCTGAGCATCACCGGGTATGGCCCAAGCCCCCTCACCCCTCAAAATTGAAAAGAGGTTTACCTGCAGGAAGTCAAACACCTTATCTCTCTAGACCCTAGTTCTGACACTCTTAAGTTCCAATCTTAAATCTCAAGGCCCAGAACTATTTCCCTTTCTTTTCTTTTAGGTCACACCCAGCAATGATCAGGGGTTATTTCTGGCACTGCACTCAGGAATTATTCCTGGAGGTGCTTGTGAGACCATATGGGAAATACCAGAGATTAAGCCCAGCTTGTTCTTGGGCAAGGCAAGTGCCCTCACTGCTATACTATCGTTCCAGTCCTTGCCCTTTCTTTTCTATGAAAGTACTTCTTCCATGACAGGCCATGGAAAACTTGCAAAATTGGCCTTTATTAGAAACAGTATATTGTTTTTTTACTTCATAAACAATGTTTATTTATTTAGCTTTTAATTTTCAGGGGGATTTTCCCAACAGTGCTCAGGGGCCACCAAGGTCACACTTAGCACACTGTTCAGATGATCACTTGTATTGGGATTTCAACTAGGAGACACATAAATGCAAGGCATGAGCTCCAGTCTTAATTTTTGTTAATTTAGCAACTTCCTATTAAAGGTTGGTTCCTACCATTATCTAGTTGGAATCCTGTGAGCCTTCTCCTGGTAGGAATAATTTTTATTCCTGTGTTTTTACATCAGATTAACCTGCTGATAATCCTGAAGCTGGAAATTAGAGCCCATGATTTTCTCTCCAAGCCTGGACCAAAGCTTTTTCACACTTAAATCCTGAATCTAGAACACCTGAAGCAGTTTCTAAATTAGAAGTTTGATTTGGGAGGAGTCCCAGAATTTGCATTTGTGCAATTCCATCAATGCCTTCCTCTAACTTTGTGAACTAGTGCCTTAGGCCTTTTGAGACCCTCATTCTCCTCTTTCCCAATCTGTAAGAGAGAAGGTCCCATGAGCATCACTTAAGTTCTGTAGATGACAGTGACTGGCATCAACAGTGAGAGTGACATGTGGGGACAGACAATGGTCCCTCTACTTGACACAGAGTAAATAACACTAGTTATAAGCATCACACTAGTCCTAGGAGGTATCCCATGTTACAGATGAGGAAGTGGAAGCATAAGGAATGGTTAAGTAACCTGACAAAGATCATAGAGTTGAGGAGATTGGAATATTAACCTAGATGACACAGTTAGAACCTGTGCTCTGACAGATCCAATGATGTCTCCTCTTCCCCTTTTTCCTCACATCATTCAACATTCCAGATACTCCTATGTTTTCTAATTGTGAGCTACTCAGGTACAAGTCCCCATGATCACCAAACTCATCATAGGTACTTAGAACCAGCATCTTGGGGTCTGATCAAAAGGTGATTCAGCTTGCACCTGTGAATAGAGCCCAAGACAGCAAAATCTGGAAAGCTCTAATAGGGAGAGATTGATGGATCTACCTCCACCTTCCATCAGGGCCATCAGGGTTTCTCTGTTCCTTTCAGTCCTCTTTCATCAGGCTTTGCCATTGCTCCCTACATTCTAAAGAGAGACAAGTGAAGCAGAGAGGGAGCACATATCTGTATAGTACCCTGGGCTCTCATAGAAGAGTGAATATGTTTCTTAGTGATCCAGTCAACCTAGGATCAGCATGGACATAAGCAAGTGAATAGAAGACACACATATGGAGGCCAATTCCCTGTTCTTAAGGAGCCATTGCTCTATTTGGGAAAGTATGTCATCCAAGTGAAACAATATGGTAGAGAGACAGTGTCAGAGTAGATAAATTTGGGCAGATAAGTAGATCTCTGCTTTTATTTATTTTTTTTATTTTGATGGTAGGGAATCTGGGCCTTAACTAATATTTCTCAGAGATAACTCCTGGTTATGCTCAGAGTACCATATGTGATGCTAGATATCTAATCAGGGACCACAAGCAAATGCCTTAATTTCTATGCTATCTTTCTGACAAGGCATGTAGAATCTTGACCCTCATTATGGATAATAAAGTTTGGGAGAGCTAGACTTGAGGTCTTTATATGACCCTATAGTAACCCTATATTAACTGCAGCAGGGAGTATTTCAAAACAAATAATAAAAAATTTCTAAGATTTAATCAGATTATCCTTAGTATCTATGGGTATAATGTTAACTAGTTAACCTCTTCATATTTTTCTGATAAATAATGTTCTAATTCTGGGGCTACTTTAAAATAGATTATACCCCTTACAGAGTTGTCTATTGATTGCATGAATGGAGGTCTTCCTAAAGTAGTCTTTTGCCTCACTGATTTACTCCAAATAGTTTGTATTGCAGGTAATTCTTGCTGTATAAAACTTTTTCCATGGCTGTCTCGGACACTTCACTGAAAAGAACAGATTCCAGTGTCAGGATATATATGTATGCATGTATGTATGTATGTATACACATATGTATATATACATATATTACTAGGGATAGAAGATAGAAATATGATGAATTGATTAGTATAAGTACTTCAAAGGTGGTGTTACAAATATACAGATTAAAACAGAGCTGGTCCTTGTAGCTCTTCATCAGTGTGGTCAAAGTCCCCACTTTTTGCTGTATTTCTTTGGTTTAGAGATCTAGCTCTTTCTGAAACTTGGGAAAGCTCTTATCCACAGACATAAATATGGGTTCTTGTTTCACCTGCAATATTCCTACAAAGTCAACTTGAGACAAGAATTTTCCACATATTCAATCTTTATTTATTGTTTCTTACATTTTTGTTTTGGTTCAGAGCCACATCTGCAAAGTTCAGAGCTTACTCCTGGCTCTGCCCTCAGGAATCACTCCTAAAGTTGATCAGGGTAAGGCAAGTGCCTTACCCACAGTACTATCTCTCCAGCCCTCTATGGTTAATCTTAAAGCTGGTATAGCCACTGATGACTGCATTTGTTTATTGCACAGTTAAGTACCCAGAAGGAGAACAGTGACCACATCACTCTCATTCCTGAATTGAGACCTTCTTCCTTTACTGATTCCAATCTTTTCTATCTTCCTTACCCTTTTGCTCTGGAGGACTTAAGAAATGAAAGAAATAAGCTTAAAATTAGCTCCCCTTTTCAAAATCATCTGAAAAAAAAATCACAGTGATTGCATCAAAGACCTACTAACCTGAAATCAAGTGGGGTGCAGAGCTAACTAGTGAAATTAAAGCTTCCTTTTCTGCTTATCTTTGCATAAATGTCTGGATTTGGTGGACAGCTCAGGAAGAAGCCAGGAGGAGATATCCCTCTGACTCCCTCTACAGGGCTCTGCCTAATGAGGACAATTGGCACTGTTCTAGCTACAGTGGGTCACCCAGCTTCATCCTTGTAATTCATCCTTGTGAAACTAGGTCTTTCTTTACAATTATAGTAATGTTTTATTTGTGATGTGTGGATTCTACTCCCTTGCCTCCACGAAAATCCATATTTTTCTGCATAGAATATCTGGGACATGTATTTTAGATTTTCTAGGATGTCACCATTAACTTTGCTAATGTTTGGGGAGTATGTATATTTTATTTGTGAAGGAACAATATCTCCACAATTAGATCAGATCACAGAAGTCTTATATTCCGACCTGTTCTTTAGATTTTCATCTCTCCAAGAGGAAAATTTTGTTTTTTTAATTGTCAATCAATTTTGTAATTTTTTGAGAAGTCATGAAATCTAGTGACTTAATAGTTTCCACACATTCAAAAACATTGAATGACTTTCTGTTGTTAGAGGGGAGACTCGTGCTCTCGAACCCTTCCTGCAAAGTATAAGTTTTCACAATTTTTTTTTTGTAGGAAGTGACTGTTGTGCAGTGTGGTCATTTGATTAAGACGGAGCTATTGTTTTTGTTTTGTTTGTTTTATTTTTCTCTAATGTGTTTATATTCTTTTTGCAATACTCCTCTGGGACTCCATATGGACTCTGGAAAAGACTTTGAGCTGGAAGTTCTTCATCAACACGAATATTGTAATAGATTTCCTGGACCACACGTGCTTGTCAGGCTCTCACTTCTTGTGCTACTTATGGAACAAGACTTAAATCTATGGGTGGTTGGATTAAATATGTTTTTCTCCATTTTAGAGCCAACATGATGATTACTAATTCATTATTTTAAAATATAGTGTTGTGGAGTCATTTTGTGGGATGCAGAGTTTTTTTCAGTAGTGGTCTAGGAATGGAAAGGTGGCACTGAATATTAGTAAGTGGGAAAACTTTCTGCTTTTAGAACATTTATAACTTCTCCTCTGAGGAATTTTTAGTATTAAAAAAACTAACTGAATGTGGTTTGTAAGAATTTGTCAAGTGGAAGTTAACAGTTTTATATTTAATTTATAGGACTCTTAGGAGGCTTATTTATATTAGTTTTTATTAGAACATAATCACTATGGCCCCCAAAATTTGGACATAAAACAGCCTTAATATGATCTTATTGGCATGGCTTACTTGCTTTCTTCAACAGATGTTTGCAAAAAGAGTTGTATTAAGTACATTTAATTCTGCTATCTCAGCCTCTCAAATCTCTATCATGAAGATTAACTTAATTGGTGTCAGTGACAATCAAGAAAAGCACCCATTATGCTTTTGTTCTCTAGCACATGGGGAAATTTTCCATCCTAAATAGAATATTGAGTAGAATATAGTAAAGATTTTGAAAATTGAGCTCATCATTTTATTTTACTCTTTTATATGTACCTTTTTCAGATTTGGCTTTAGAGCTAAAAGTAATTAGAAAACTGTAGAGTAAAATCAGAAAGAGGTAACCCAACAATTCTGGGTTGACATGACATGGGTCTTTTAGGTCACTTTGTGCATAAGTCTTTATTGGAGGACATTTTTAGGCAAAAACTAAAAATCTGAATAAGAAATCACAGAGTCTGATAAATCTCGGGGTGATTTTTAGGAACCATTGAAAATATGCTTAGCGAATAAATGTCAGTGCCTAGGGAAACAGGGACAACTTCATGACTCCAGAATTCTCATTCTTAGAGCAAGAGAAAATATTTGGTGTAAAACCAGATGGCATAGCATTGAGTACTATGGGGAAAAATCAAGCATGGCAAGGGAGATGGGAAAGAGGACTCAGTTGAGGATGAGAAGTGGGTCACTTAAATGATATGGTCAGAACCAGAAGATAATACAGGGGCTAAGGAGTTTATCTTGCATGTGATTGACCCGTATGATCCCTAGTGCCTCATGGTCCACTAAACATTTAAGTTTAAAGACTCCCAAACACTACTAGGTGTGACCACCAAAACACAAAATGATAATTATAGTAAATTGTTTTAAATGATTTGGACAGAGATCTCACTTAGAAGGTGTCATTTCAACAAAGACAGAACCAAGGGAGACTAAATGCAAGTCTGGAGAAAAGAATTTTGGGCATAGAAAATAGCAGGTGCAAAGTTAGGGAGGTTGACACTAGTCTGACTAGTTAAATAATATGGAAGCATGGATGGATTAGAGTAAATGAAAGATATCATAGAGATTGGGAATTTGATCATAGAAGGAATAAATATGTCCATATTTTACTAGAGGGGAAAAGGAACACTTAGAATATTTGATAAATATAAAAGAGAGCCTTGCTGTTATAATATTGATAGCTTGCTTTGGAGGTGGTATGCAAGAATTTTGATGAAAGGTCATCAGATTCTGGCTATACTTTGAAAATATAACCTATCGGATTTATTGACAGCTTAAATATGGAATATGAGAGAAAAAAGAAAAGGATACAACAAAATTCTGATCCTAGCTGTAGGAAAAAGAGAAAAGTAATTTACTAGATAGGAAAAGAGCAATGGAACAGATAGATCTGTATAGATAAAGAACAAGAATTCAGTTTGGGACATTTCCACCTTGAGATTGTCCCAGAAGAGAGAGGATAGGCTGGAGATGTCATCATGCTCTTAAGAGGTCTGGCTTGACGTAGGTAGTGAGGAAGGCAACCTGCCATAGCCAGAAGAGTCAGAACTGGGTGGTAGGAGGAGGTAGTCCCTGCCTAACAGGAGCCCTGCCTTACAGGAGCCCTTGACTGGGCTCTAAGAATTCACTCACTGTTGGCCTAGGGTCTTTGGAAGCAAGAGTATCCCCCACCTGGAGCACTACCCAGGCAGTATCCAGGGAAAAAAAGGACTAAGCTAGAAAGTCCCTGTTGTAGAAAGGACCAGAATGTTCTGATGTGGCTAATGAGTCATGATAGGTGACTGCAAGGGCTAGAAGATTTTGTTTCTTACCCTTTGAGATCATCAGATGCCTGAAAACTAACAGTACTTTAACAGCCTTCACTGCATCTGGGAAAGTCAGAGTGATGGAATGGGCAGGGAGCCCAGGGCATAGATTCCTTTCCTAGTGAATATGAGGTCTCTGATTGTAATTCATGGAACCCTCCCAGAGGATATGGTGCTGCTTGGGGGCTCTACTATGCTGCAGATTACTTGGACTACCTCTGCAGTGCTCAAGGCCTCCAGGGACATGCCCAATAATGCTCAAGGGGCTCTAGGATTACACCACGCAGTGTTCAAAGGAGGGCCATGTAGTAAAAAAAAAAAAACATTTAACTGGGTTGGTGGAAGGAATTGCATGTACTTTAAACCATATACTATTTCCCTAGCCTGCAGTTATTTTTGAATCATTTTAGCCATACAATACATACATGTTAACTATTACCATATAACATATTACTATCAAATTCTATGACTTCAAACAACATTTCTATCACATTTTTCTGAGAGTTGAGGTTTTGGAAAGCCAACAGTTTGGGTCACAGTCCTTCTTTTGTTATTTTTGCCTTTTAGCACATTTATTTATTTTAGTAGGGAAAATAAGCATTTTTTTTATTATAGGGCTGGCGAAGGGATTGGGCCCACATCTAGCCATTTTGGAAGATCTGTACTTGAGGTACAGAGATGTAGTGCCAAGAACTAAACCACAGTCAGTTGCATGCCAAGCAAGTACCTTAATCTCCATGTTATCTTTCTAGCTTGACACCAATATTTCTTGTATGTGTGTGTTAAATTCCTGTCTATTTCTCGCATGAACAAATTGCCTAAATACACTTGTGAGAACCTCCTTTATTGTAAATGTTATTAAACTGAAAACAAGGGTATAATAAAATAGCAATTTAAGGGTAATTTACTAACAACTGGAGCCCTTACACATTGACATACCATTGTTCAGTAATAATATCAGACTTGGTATTTAAATACACACTATGTCATTCTAAGAAGCTTTGGGACAATTTCTTAATCCCCGGAGTCTTTAAAGCTGTTCAAACAAATTTTTTACATTCTCAGTGTCACCGGTTTGTAAATTATAAATCATTCATTTTAATCCTCATAAACCATCTAGTACTGATCTGGGTTATTGATAAACTGGAGCCTTCTAAGAATGGGGGGTGGGGCAGATTCCCCTTTCTGTTGGAAGGCACAGCAGCTCACAGCCATACCAGACATCCTCCACAGTAACAGCCCATCTACACTTAACCTTATTCAACTGCCAAGTTACCAATTTTTTTTTAGATCTATAGATCCTGGACCAAGCAGCCACATGCAGCCATACAACATCTCAAAATTTTATAGTAGTGGGGCTGGAGAGATAGCATGGAGGTAAAGCTTTTGCCTTGCAAACAGAAGGTCAGTGGTTCAAATCCTGGCATCCCATATGGTCCCCTGAGCCTGCCAAGAGCGATTTCTGAGCGTAGAGCCAGAAGTAACCCCTGAGCACTGCCGGGTGACCCAAAAACAAACAAAAAAAATTTTATAGTAGTGTCAGCTTAAATTGATCTCAGCCAATCTGATGGGAAACTTTTATAGAAGTCTACCAAGCTCATTCAGCCTAAACAGTAATACAGAAGACTCAAATATTGACAACCACATCTCAGTAGATCCTTAGACAATGAAGTTAGTAACACCGTTGAGAGATATAATAACTATTACTAATTGAAACTTAGTGATTGAAATTTTAATGATTCCATTTGCCTTTGTATTGTAACACACTATGTAGTTAATTTGTTTGTGCCTGCAGGTTAAGGGTGATACTAGGGGCATTGCTAGAGGGAAAGTCACATTGGTGGTGGGATTAGTTTTTGAATATGTGATGCCTGAGACATCTGTATTATGAATAACTTGGTAAATCACAGTATTATAATAAAAACTGTGTAAAAACATCCAGTAATCTTTTACATCTCTCATTCTTATTCAGAGAAATAATAGAATGCATTCAAAGAAATAAAGGTAAATTGGCATCATTGGACCTCTGTTCTTGGTCTTCCATTTTCCAAATTTTCTCCTGAATAAGGTGATGTCAGGTGGATAATGATAGAAACTGCAACAACGACATGATGGTTTGATTGAAAGTAAAAGGATTTTGAGTCTTAGTAGGGAGAATCCATTGAATCCACATTTCAGTCAATGTTGCTTGCCCTCTAAAATATAGCATGCATGCGATAAAAGACCATCATATATTGGGGTCTCTCTCTGTAGGGCCTTACTTGTGCTTGAAGGTGGGAACACTCATTTTCATCAGAACCCTGGGGATGCTCACCACAAGAGATTGAATCATATTAACTTGAAATCAGGGAATTAGACCCTGAACTGCTCTCTTATTAATTTGCCATGAGGAGCCATCATCAGAGGGAGCAAATGTACCTATCCATACAATCAACACAGAAAGACCTCCACAGGAAGCCGAGTCATAATCAGAAACCATTTATTAAGTTGCCCTGAAAAAAAATCATTGCATAATCCAAAAATGCCTTCAGTCCTGCATGATCATTTTGTTCTCTTCCTGAACATATTTGGGGAGTAAAATCATCATCAAAATCTGGTTTTGTGAGTGGATAATCAGGATGCAGAAGGCTTTGAGGAGAATGTTTTGAGGCAAAAGTTTACTTTATAGGTCTACTTCAGAATGGATAAGATTTTGCCAGAAGAAATGAACTCCTCAAAACAAAATGGCTCCAGGCCAGAGTAATAGCACTGCAGTTGGGCATTTGCCTTGCACGTGGCCAACCTGGGACTGACCCAGGTTCTATCCCCGGCATCCATAAGGTCCCCCAAGCCTGCCAGGAGCTATTTCTGAGTGCAGAGCCAGGGTAACCACTGAGCACCACCAGGTGTGCTTCCCCCACCCCCCACCCCCCAAAAGAAAACAAGATGGCTCCAATTATTTTTTTGGTAAACGGACACCTAGTTCAGTGGGTTGGGTGTCTTTTCATTATAGCTAAATGTCCACTACTTAGCAGTTTGAAACAATAATCCCTTGATCTCAGTTTCTATGGAAGGGGAATGTGGTTGATTGTGGCTCAGGATCCTTGACCTTGGTGTCTAGAGTTTAATTATCTGAAGGCTTGCTCTCATGGGGTTACTCCTGGCTAAGCGCTCAGAAATTGCCCCTGGCTTGGGGTGACCATATGGGACTCCGGGGGATCGAACCTCGGTCCTTGCAAGGCAGACACCTTATCTCTAGCACCACCTCGCCGGCCCCACCTCTTCTCATTCTTTTATCTACTGTGGCTCTTTGCCAAGTTTGGATTTTGTTCTGCTACTTCTGAGGAGGGATCTCTGAGGAGAGATCTCCGAGCGCGGAGCCCCCAAGCTGCGTCCTCCCATCTCCCATCCCTCGGAAATAACTGCACGGGCCAGCGAGTGGGGGGACCCGTGTGACACATGTTGGGTCACATCTTGCCTAACGTTAGTTGTTAGTGTGGAGGACGCAGCACACCCTCACCATCACTGTAGGATGTTGACCCTCACTCAAAATGGCAAAATGCAATATGTGTTTAATAGATTATTGTTAAAATGATATGCTTTTGTGTGAGTGACTGTTTGGCAGGTCACTGCGTGGTGTGGTTCTCTGACTCTCACAGTTAAAAATTTTGGCTCTTTGTGTCGAACTTGTTCGCCATCCCTGCTATAAAGTCTCACATGGCCATGTGAATTACCTTCTGTTAGAAGTGATAACTAAAGCCTGCTTCCAATGGGATGGAATTAGGTTCCACCTCTTAAAAAGCAAACAGATTTTTAAAGAATTGTGGAGTTATTGAGATTACATTCAGTGTTTCTATCTACATTGATGTGTATCTTCTTATCTGCTCCGCAATTCCATAGCACTCAAACTCTTCTGCTGACCCATGAACTTTATATTTACAAGGTCCCAAACATAGCTGAAAAGGCTGAGTGTCTGACCTGAGAGGCATGAGTTTGACCCAAACACCACATGCCCCCAGAAGCTATACGGAATAGCCTCCCAAACACAGAACTAGGAGTAGTCCCTGTGTGTGGCCACCAAACAAAACATTTATATGTATATTATTATACTTGCACATATATATGCATTTTACATTTGTACATTGCTAATATATGACATATTATTGTATTTATAAATAGCTATATATTTGTGTATTGCAGAAGTACATATTTTATAGGTTATTACTATATTTTGGAGGTCAGACTCTCCCTTCTTTTCTTCCTCTCTTCCTCTCCCTTTCTCCTTTCTCTCCATTTCTTTCTCTTTCTCTCATTCTCTTTCTTTTTTTTATTAATATCTTTATTTAAACACCTTGATTACAAATATGATTGTAGTTCAGTTTCAGTCATGTAAAGAACACCCCCCTTCACCAGTGCAACATTTCCATCACCAATGTCCCAAATCTCCCTCCTCCCCACCCCACCCCCGCCTGTACTCTAGACAGGCTTTCTACTTCCCTCATTCATTCACATTGTTAGGATAGTTCTTAATGTAGTTATTTCACTAACAACACTCATCACTCTTTATGGTGAGCTTCATGTCGTGAGCTGGACCTTCCAGCCCTCCTCTCTTTTGTCTCTGAAAATTATTGCAAAAATACCTTATTTTTCTTAAAACCCATCTTAAAACTTAGATGAGTGAGACTATTCTGCATCTATATCTCTCCCTCTGATTTATTTCACTCAGCATAATAGATTCCATGTACATCCATGTATAGGACAATTTCATGACCTTATCTCTCCTGACGGTTGCATAATATTACATTGTGTATATGTACCATAGTTTGTTTAGCCATTCATCTGTTGAAGGGCATTTGGTTGTTTCCAGAATCTGGCTATTGTAAATAGTGCTGCAATGAATATAGGTGTGAGGAAGGGATTTTTGTATTGTATTTTTATGTTCCTAGAAGTAAAGCCAGACTCTTAACATGCTTGTCATTATGTGCCTTTCTGTTTGTTTGCAAAGCCCTGCCCCCTTTCTGCCACTTCACTAGTCAGGGGACCTGGAGCCAGATATTTGACCTCTCTGCGTTTCTGTGTCCTCACCTGTAAAATAAAAGTGAGGATTTACTTTTAAATTTCTTGTGAGGATTAGAGGACATAATACACAACTCTTAGAAGAGAGCCTGGTACAGCTTGAACATTGAAGATAACTGTCAGCAGCAGTAGCTTCATAGGTAGAAGAAATAGAAGCCGGAAGAAGGCAGTCTCAGTTCCATGGCCATGGGGGAGCAGTGAACTTCAGTCCTAACCACTTTTTTGGCCCCCTCACAACCCCACTGCATCTGTGCCCTCACCCTAGGAGAGAGGAAAGAACCATTTGAGCTGGGTAGAGACCAGGGCCAAGAGCCAAGGGCAATGCATTTTCTTTCCTCTCTCTAACCCTGGCTGACAGTACTTACATGGAGATAACACTTTTCATTTGCACTTAGAGTCCTATTGACGTTTTGTTTTTGTTCCTGATTTTTTTAGGCTGACCTTTTTCAGGATACAATATCTAAACAGGGAAGTGACCTTGCAGAAATGCATGGAGTTCCTCAGTCTTGTGAAGTTTTATTAAAGGAAAGACTTTGCCATATCTAATATGTGTGTTGGCATCGACTTTAGATTCATCTCTTTTTCTTTCTGACTTTGTCTCTCTTTGACTCTGCCTCTCTGTCTCTTCCTCCACCCCTTTTCCTTCTTGCCAGCCCCTCTTTTAGCTCATTGGGCTTAATGAATAGATTTTATCTTCAGCCTAACCTATTCTTCATTGGCATGCTAGGAATTTGCTAAAAATGCTTTGACTGAGAAAGTTAGAATTGGTGCTTGCTTATCTCCCAGAGTGCCTTTAAAAGGGAGGTTATACCTAGTGGAATGTAGAGGGATGTCTTGTGTCGGGTGGCAATTAGCTAAATATAGTCAGAACCGGAGGGACCTTCGAGGTCATCAGTGCTCTCCTGCTTGTCTTTGCCATCTGAATGTCTTGCGCCCTGTACTGGCCAATTCAGTAACCACCTGACACTCCAGAGCTCAGCATTGTGGCTAGTTCAGATTCAGATGTGATGTTGGTGATTTAAAAAATTTACATTGATATGCCATGCATTTATTTATATCATGCTCAGGCTGGAGTGACAGTACAAGGATGAAAGTAGTTGATTTGGGGCTGGAGAGATAGCATGGAGGTAAGGTGTTTGCCTTGCATGCAGAAGGATGGTGGTTCAAATCCCAGCATCCCATATGGTCTCCTGAACCTGCCAGGAGCGATTTCTGAGCTTAGAGCCAGGAGTCACCCCTGAGCACTGCCGGGAAAGTAATTGATTCACAAGTGCCATCCTTTGGTTCAGTCCCTGGAAATGCATATGGTCTCCCAGCACCCCAGGAATGATCCCTGAGCACAGAAGCAACCCCTGGAACCAAAAAAATAAAAAAAATAAAATAAAATAAAAAGTTTGACCATTAGTAATTCTTGTTGGTTACATGTTAAATGATAATCATGTGCTATCTTGGGTTAAATAAAATATATACTAATATTAATTTGGTTTTTCTCTTATATGCTTTTAATTCTGAAAGTTTATCCTTTTAATTCTAAAATTCTTTTTACATATTTATAAAAATACTGGGGCCTGTGAGGTGGGGCTAGAGGTAAGGTGTCAGTCTTGCAAGAGCTAGCCAAGGAAGGACCGAGGTTCGATCCCCCGGCGTTCCATATGGTCCCCCCAAGCCAGGGGCAATTTCTGAGCACTTAGCAAGGAGTAACCCCTGAGCATCAAATGGGTGTGGCCAAAAAACCCAAAAACAAACAAACAAAAATATGTATATATAAATATTTCTCTGGTCTTCAAACTGCCAAGAGAAAGATTCTAGAGCCTTCCTCAAGGATTCCTTTAAGTGTTTTATCTGTCAATTCCGCTTTCTCCACATCAAGTCTGAATGCCCCTTCTGCCATGGGAAGACTTCTACGTCAGAGAGTTGTTCACTGTTTCCTTAGGAAATCCCCATTTAAAGTCAAGAAAATTATATTTTTCAGTTGTAGCTCAGTGACTCCATTTTTGCACTCACTTTTAACTTCCTATCTTTTTTGGGGGGGCCACACCCATTTGATGCTCAAGGGTCACTCCTGGCTAAGCGCTCAGAAATTGCCCCTGGCTTGGGGGGAACATATGGGACGCTGGGGGATCGAACCGCGGTCCTTCCTTGGCTAGCGCTTGCAAGGCTGACACCTTACCTCTAGCCCCACCTCACCGGCCTCTAGATTTTTTTGGTTGGTTGGAGTTTTTTTTTTTTGGGGGGGGGTTTGGTTTTTGGGTCACACCGGTGACGCTCAGGGGTTACTCCTGTCTATGTGCTCAGAAGTCGCTCCTGGCTTGGGGGGACCATATGGGACGCCGGGGGATCGAACCCCGGTTCTTCCTTGGCTAGCGCTTGCAAGACACCTTACCTCTAGCACCACCTCGCCGGCCCCAACTTCCTATCTTTTTAGTCAGTGATCATTGCTAATAGTCTCTCCTGGGTCATCTCTGATCTCTTTGTTTCATTTTGAAACAATTTATTTGAAACAGCCTGGGTGGTGTAGAGACAAGCAGAAGGAATTCTTGCTTCTGCCTAGTTTTTTATATATAATACATAACTATATTATATAAATGTATTATATATTCGTAAGATATATATCTTTTACATATACTATTTTATTTAAGCACCATGGTTACAATATTGCTCATCGTTGAGTTTGAGTATAGATTGTACACCACCCTACACCATTGTACATTTCCCGCCATCAATGTCCCCTTTCCTCCTCCCACCCACCCTTCTCTGCCTGCCTATAAGCATTTTACTTCTCTCTCTGTCTTTTTCTCTCTCTCTCTTTATCTCTCTCTCACTCATTTTTTAGGGTTGCACATGCTGTTCAGGGCTGACTCCTAGATTTGTGTTCAGATGTCACTACTAGCAGGACTGGGATACCTATGAAGTGCCAGGGATTAAATTTAGCGCCGTACCCTATCTATCTATCTATCTCTTTGATCCCCATTACTTTCTTTAATCCTACAACACAAGGAAGTGCAGATACTCTTGATAAAATTCTTGACTGATGAGGGAGTAAGACTGAAAAGATTAAGTAATTTACCAGGGTTTAATTGCAAAATAAGTGGCAGGTCTGGGATTCATGCCCAGTCTACTCAATTGTAAATCATACATTCTTTTCTGACTCTCACGTCTTCTTCACCAAATATTCTCTTTGAATATACCTAGTGATCTTTAGAGGTTTTATCATTCTGTCAGATCCATTATCATTCTTTTTTTTATTATTTTTATTTTAATTATGACAACAAAGATGCAAAGAAAGAGGACAGGGTAAAGTTACAGTGGAAGCCCAATCACCCATAAACAAAATTCACGGTATTCCCATCGATGATATCCCAGCCTTGAACTTTCAGCCAAAGAACTTTAAGAAAAACAAAACTAAACCCATGTACAATACAATTACTTTGTCCCTCAAATCCCCAGTTGTAGTACATACTATTTCTTAGCAGCACACAATATAATCTAAAGACATTAGACTTATGTAACTCCTTAAACATTGAGGGCAAAGTACATTTCTCTAGTTCCATGCACATGCTTACTAGTTTAAGTTAACCTCAAAAGTTTTAGTGGGTTATTTTTCTTAAGGATTAGCGTCAAGGGAACTTAGTAAAAAAACGGTATTAAAGTGGCATTTGTTTGCATAGGCCCACCAAAACATAAGGGACATGGAAAGACAAATTATGGTCTAAATACAAGGAGACCCTACCCCTGAAGTTTCCTGGCACAGGACTGACTCTAGGCTCCAGGCAAACTAGTTTGTCCAATTCAAGTCATCGTCTGTAGTGGCAATACACCTCCATTCCTCACATAGTCTCTGTTGTTGGTATCATGCTTCTGTATTAAAGATCCTAGAGTCTGCATATCCCATATTGCAGTCAGGATGGTGCAGAGCATGCTCTTGTTTCACCTCACACTTAAGTGGCACTAGAGAGAACCATGTCCTGTAGAGCAGGTCATTGATGTTGTCAAGTCTTCTCAGTGTAAACGGAAGTCTCTTTTTAGGGGGTCGATGTCAGACCCTTGGTAGTGTCTTTCCTGGTAGAGGACTGCTTCCAGCTGTTGCTATAAAAGACCTTGGATGTTTCGTAGATAGCTTGCCTGGTTCCGGCGTGAATGGAGGATGCCCATTCTTCTGAGGCCTGTGCCAGGTCATTATATCAATGTTCAGGGTGTAAGGTACATTGTACTGAGATTTATTAGATAAGAACTTATCTATATGTATGGTGTTTTCCCATTTTAATGTGTCTATGCAAACAAGGATCAATGCCATGAAGCGTTATTGGTGTATCTGGAGGCCATAGGAACACGACCAGCAATTTCCATGACATAGTTCAATCATAGGGATCAAACTGAGGGACATTTCCAACAACAATCCTTACTATACAGCTTACAAAGAAAAGACAAGATGAAAAGTGGATAGAAACATCATGGTAGAAAAATATATAGAAAGTTACATCAGTTAAAGAAAATACCCATAAAATATTCAAAAGATATATGTGTTCAATATGTGTTCAATTAGTGTCATTCTAAATAGTTCTGGGATTTGTTAGAACTACTGTATGTCTTAGGTCAGAGATTAAAACTATGTGTTACTAAAGTTAAGGGTAAATCTGGGGTACTGATGGTTGGGAGGAGCAAATGTTCGCGCGGGGGCTAGCGCCCCCTCGCGGTTTGCAAAATGTAGACTGGTATGAAATTTCCAGTGACAGCCTGAGTATAGCTGAGCAGCTATCTGCCACCCACCAGATCAAATTCCACCCCCTAGGCCAGTGTCCGGGTCTGGCCTGGGAGTGGGGAAAACCCAGGGTGCTCCGTCAGCTCCTTCCAGGAACCCACCTGGAGATCCGGAGGAATGGGGGGGAGGGGGGTCGGGTGACCCAGGTCCGGGCCCCCCCCTGACCCTAGGCTGGACCAAAAGGCCGCTGGCACATGGGGATGCCTGCCAGCTGCCCGTCCATGCCGGCTCAAAATCCTGCTCCAGGAAGGGAGAGGGACCCTCCCAAGCCTGAAGGACAGGGATTTGACCCCACCCTAGGCCAGTGTCCGGGCCTGGCCTGGGAGTGGGGAAAACCCAGGGTGCCCCGTCAGCTCCTTCCAGGAACCCACCAGGAGATCCGGAGGAATGGGGGGGAGGGGGGTCGGGTGACCCAGGTCCGGGCCCCCCCCCTGACCCTAGGCTGGACCAAAAGGCCGCTGGCACATGGGGATGCCTGCCAGCTGCCCGTCCATGCCAGCTCAGATCCATTATCATTCTATTGATAGATACAATTGTAGTTTCTGGTCAGGAGTCATCAGACTTTGAACTTGTTCTGATGTCTGTGTCTTGAAGTCCATGAAGCCCTTCTGCTAAGTTTCAGAATTTTCTTCTTCACCTCTGCAGTTACTGTGTGAAAGAAAGTCAGCAGAATTGTCCTGCTAACTTCTTAACAGGGCATTGGAGAGTCCAAGTTGAGTCTTGTAGTGTCAGCAATGACTTCTGGACTGGAAGTTGCTTTCCTTTGACTCCAAGTCGTGTTGATAAGTAATAGTCTCCAGAATAATCTCCTCAAAATCCAGTTAAGACAAAGTCCATTCTTATCCAGATTTACTGAAAGCAACAGGTTTGAGCAAATATGAGGAATAGGGAAGATTCCTGGGAAGAGTGTTAAAGCACATAAACCTTGTGAGGTCATTTTGCTAAGAAAATAAACCAGTCACAAAATACTCATTCTTGTTTTTGAGGTATCTAGAAGAGTCTAAATCATAGAAGCAGAATGGTAGACTGGTAGTTTCTGGGGGCTGGAAGGCTGAGAGTGGAGGTAGGGTGGGGAAGAGAAAAAGTTATTGTTTAATGAGAGGAATTTTTATTCAGAAAGATGAAAGAGTTCAGCATTGGTGTGGAGATAAATGTTGACGGTTACACAGCACTGTGCATGAACTGAATGCCATAAAATTGTTCACTTCAAAATGAGTAAAATTTTAAAATGAATATTTTACCATGATTCTTTAAAGCAAGCAAACAGATATTCATGTAATGAGATACAGCTAGATTTTGCTTTCGTATGTGATCAAGACACCCCTGGAGCTAAGTCCTGTTAGCTTTAAGTAATGTTTCCTTTGAGATCACGATTATGTTCTGAGTCAGCATCCCTAAGAAAGGGAAGGGCTACTCCACCAAGGGTGACAGAGATCCTTTTTACCTGGCAGATGCTTTCATCTAGCAAGTCTTATCAGCCACACACAATTTCCCTTGCAGAGTTGAAACTACTGTCAGGAAAATGTCTGGAGGGAGGGAAAGAAACAGTGTTTGCTTAAGGAATTTTGTGTAAGAATCCTTGATTATACTGAAAAATCTAAGATGGCTATCTTATTCCTTATCTCCATTTATCCAAGATCATGACTAGACTAGTCTGAGAAGGAAAACACAACTCTAGATTTATTTGATTCTACAGAAATAGTGATAGAATCTATGGAGACCAGCCTGAGAATTAAATTGAGCACCCAAACATCTAAGAGCATTCATTCTGTCATATTGAAGTCACTACCCCTCACAGACCAACGTACCTGTCAGCAGTCCAATGCATGAAGTTGTTTTGAGAAAACATAGCGAGAGCAGGTAGATGGAATCACAAAGTCACAGAAATTCTCTATACCATGTGGTGCTTTCTTGTCTATGCCAGTATGTTTGCTTATTTGTCTTGCCTATTTTCCTTTTCAGGAATCATTAACCAATGGCAACAGGAATCCAAGGATAAAGTGATTTCCCTCCTGTTAACTCACCTGCCTTTGCTGAAGCCAGGAAACCTCGATGCAAAAGTAGAGTATATGAAACTACTTCCCAAAATCCTGGCGCACTCTATAGAACACAACCAGCACATAGAGGAGAGCAGGCAGCTGCTGTCCTATGCTTTGATACATCCAGCTACATCACTGGAAGACCGCAGTGCTTTAGCCATGTGGCTGAATCACTTGGAGGACCGCACGTCCACCAGCTTTGGTAGCCAGAACCGAGGCCGCTCGGACTCTGTGGATTATGGGCAGACACACTACTATCACCAAAGACAGAACTCAGATGACAAGCTCAATGGGTGGCAGAACTCTAGGGATTCTGGGATTTGCATCAATGCCTCCAACTGGCAGGACAAAAGCTTGGGGTGTGAGAATGGCCATGTGCCTCTCTACTCTTCCTCATCAGTCCCCACCACAATCAATACCATTGGAACCAGCACAAGTACAAGTAAGTGCCTGAGAAGCCTGGTTTGTGTAGTTGGGTGTGGCAACAGGCTGTGTGTGGCATGTCGCACTGAGAATGTTGGCTCTGAGCACCCTGGATCCCTGGGAGGGAAGGGCTGATTGGAATTGGCTGTGGGGATGGGACCATGGAACCCTATTTCTGCTGCTCTTTTCACTCTGAAAAGCTAAAAAAAAAATGCTGGGCAGGTGAAAATGATTGATGGTCCAAATTTTAGTTGCAAACAGGCTCAAAAATAGGAGCATCAAGAAGTGATGGAAGAAGGAACCTTCCGACTTCTACAGTGTCTTTCAGCCACATGTCTTTCATCCTGGGGTTTGGGGATTTGTTGAGACACTTAGCTGTGTGTGATTCTCTAAATCTGATTCTAACCCATGGTTAATCAGACAACCTCAAGGCTTGGTGCTTATACCTGCCCCACCCACTTCTTCCCCTTTTTTTTTTTTTTTCATTTTTCTCTGGAATGTTCCTCCCTAGCATTTCCTGGTTTTAATCTACAGTTGTTGGGGGAACACTTCTCCTTCTGACCGGGTGGGAGGAACAGATTTGCCTAGAATGCTGCTCTGTGCTGTGGCCTGCGGTGAATGCAGCGGCCTTTTGCTTAATCTAAAACCTAAAAACAAAGGTGGGTCAGGTACCATTTTGTGTGAGGGGAGAGCAGAGGACTGCCCAAAAATCCTGCTGCTCTTTTGACTGCTCTTTGGACTGCCAAAGACCTGTTGCTCTTCTGGTAGGAGTCTTCATTGTGTCTCCTCATGAAGGCTGGACAAAGTGACACTTTGCCCTGACTGCTTGTGTGAAGCAGCCCCATGGGAATGTAGCTTGCTGCAATACAGAGTCGTGTGGGGCTAGTCTGCACGTGGCTGTGGAGAATGCCATGCTTGGACCACTTTCTTGAGGGAAGCTTTTGGGATTAAACCTTCTGTGCTTCTCAACACAGAACCCCTCTATTGGAACCCCTCTATTGGCAAGATGCGAAAGGATTAAGAATTGACAAGGGCAACTCCTTCCTTGGCTTGTGCCTCCACTTGGATATTTAGCTAATGGGTTTTCTTAAACACTTAGGCGGGGTGAATTGTAATTACATTAGATGGTGGCAGTGCCTGAATGGACTAGCCCAGGAGACACAGAAGAGACCGCAGTGATAACCGTTCTGTATATCATGCTACCACGTGCTAATGTTTACTTCTTGCTTTCTCTTTTTGCATTTAGTTATGATAACTTGCACACTGGGGAGATAGAGAGGTGATTAGTTATTTGTGGCATACGTATTTCTGGCTTCAGTCTCTTTCACAGACTGGTAATGTAGAGAACAATGTCATTCACTTCTGAGTGACAGAGAGTGACAGCAGGAAGCATAACAGCAAGTAAATGCAGGCTGGGTTGATAGTGCTGCTTGGCCTGAATTTTCTGGGTCAGAGATGGAATCGAGTTCTTGTTACAAAGCTCTCTGATAGCTTGAAGAAGTGTAATCCACCTGAACTCTCAGAACTGATCTTTCTGGAGTGTGTTGAGTTTGAATTTTATGTCATTTGTCTTCACCTACATATGTCTTGGCTCATCACATTTCCACCTGTACTGATTTATATATTCAGGTTCGTATATTGACAAGATCAACCCATTATAGATAGTTCTCATGACTGATTATAGGCACTGTTGTTACTTTTCACTGTGGCCACCTGACCTGCAGAGGGAGTCAAGGCAGAAATGATTACTTTGGTTTTCCAAACCGTTGACCCCCTGTGTAGTAATTGAGCTGAAAAGCCTGGAGAGATTTAACATGACATTACATCCTTGAAAAGAATAAAATTTTGGAGCCCCTTTTTAGTCCACCAACAAAGACAGGAGCTCATATCACTTCTCCTAAAGTTGTACTCAAATCTTTATATATCCAGTGCTTGTATTTCAATAATATCTAACAAAATATGTCATTACTTTTCTCTCTATGTCTCTCACTATGTTTGTGGTGGCATTTCTTAGAACTTTTGAGTCATTTATTTACTTGTGCTTTTTAGCAGATATATATCTGAAACACCTGGGGTGTAGGTTGGTAGATACTTTTATAGATTTAAATCTCAGACCTACTGTACAACTTGACCAAGACACTTAACTTCCTTGGGCAAGTTTCTCACTTATAAAATATATAGCAGGCATATTCATATTATATACCTTCAAAAGTTATGATGGGGTTGAATGTGATATGCATGTAAATGCATAGCCCGAGTCAGAGCAGGCAACATTTCTAACTCTGCCTGCTAAAGGAGTAAAAAAGGAGAATTGGGAAGTAAAGGGCTCACACTGACCCTCAAAGCTACAGTGCTCCTCTCTTCTACATTTTCTAAGCATCACTCCAGCAGAGATTCTTTCTGCAAAGTAAGGAGGAACCTTTTCAAAGTCTGGGAAAGAGGAAGATTTGAATATACTGTTACGTTTAGCTATTGTACCCGCATTAGAAATAAAAAAAGAAACTGGGATACATTTAAGGCCTCTTCTGCAGAATTGGAGAATGACATACATTTCTTACTTCTTCAATGTTACTTAAATAAAAAAATACATTCAAAAAAAAGTGGAAACATTGGCAAAATACATCATGATAAGGTGGAGTGATAGCTCCAAGGCCTGGAGCACATGCTAGTATGTAGAGACCCCAGTACTACTTGGTTCCTGCTGAACACTGCAGGGATAGTCCTTGATCCCCTAGCACTTCAACATCATGCTGAGTATTTTTGTCATTGACTTCGGGGCCCCTGAGTACCCCTTGGAAGATGCCAACTAAAATCATGATCGATAAAGAAGCAAGATCCATTTGTGCTACATATTTTTAAATGATTAATGATATTTTTAAATGTCATTGATAGCAACTGGAAGAATGCTATGGTTATCTGTTGAGATCTGGGGATTATTTACTGATTGACTGGTTTTCAGGGTTTTATTGAGAGTTCAGTGTCAAATATGATGAGTTTGTGTGTCAGATACACTATAAATGATGAGCTTGCAATTTGGAAAAAAAGAACTGATCTCTGGAACATTTGGGAGTTGTTGCCAGAACATGGGTGGTGCTTAGGGCAATGAAACCACCTATATACAAACTGTGGATGCATAACATTATTGATTTTAAGGCATTCCACCTGGGATTGCCTGTGTCCTTCTAATGAGGCATGCATTTCTTTTAATTTTGACTTTCTATCTTTCCTCTCTCTCTCTCTAAAAGCCCACATTCTCCTTAGAAAAGTATCCTCCCTAAAGAACACTATTTTAACTTTAAGTAAATATGCCAGGGCAAGAGTACTAGCACAGTAGTGGTAGGTATTTGCCTTGCAGATGGCTGACCCAGGACGGACATGGATTCAGTCCCTGGCATCCCATAAGGTCGTCCGAGCCAGGAGTGATTTCTGAGCACAGAGCCAAGGGTAACCCCTGAGCACCGCTGGGAGTGGTCCCCCAAAGAAAACAAACAAAAGTAAATAAGCCAATGAAACTAGGCAAACTATAGATAAAGAAAGGTGCTAGGACTAAATCTGAAGCATTTCAGTATGCAAGACTGACTTAAGGGAATCTACAAAGAAACTTAGGAAAAACCATTGAGGTTACAGAAATTTTGTATTGTTGCAAAGCAAATGGAGAAAACATTTCAAGAAGGAGGAAGTGATCAATTGAATAAAATGCTACAGGTAGATCCAGTAAAATGAAAAGCCAAAAATTGACTATCGAATTAATCAAGAAGAGATAGCTAAGATAAAGTAAACAGTGCTTTGCTCTTGTCATTTAAGGGTGAAGAAAGTTCAGTTCGTGTTCCCAAAGGGAAAAACCTAATTTGGGATTTGTATTGATTTTGAGAAGGTGCTGGAAAGAAAAATTAAGTTTAGAAGTCTATTTAGAAGCCTTTTTAAAGTTTATTTAGAAGATTGATGTTTGATATAAGGGTTATGTCATCCTTTATTAAAAATAGATTATGGAAGTTTGTAGAGCTCTTGAAAAAAACTATTAGAATGAAATGGAATAGGAGCAAAGATTAAGTCCTAATATAACAGGAATTTAATTTAGACCATTTCTGTTCAACATTTAGGATGGCATCTAGGTGCTTAAGAAAAATAATTTTCCCTATCTTGTTCTTCTTGTAAAGCAAACAAAGATCTGATGACGAAAAGCAAGTTGTGCCGATTCTATGAGTTTGTGATACCAAAAATTAACAAATTACTGGTCTCAATTCTTAGTCAAAGGTTGATTCAGTCATTACAAGCAATTTGAAACATCAGGTGAATAGAACCTGACTTTACATTCTTATGTTTGCTTCCTGTCTAAAAGTTGGCTGGAGAAAAGTGGATATTGTTATCCCAGTGTTGCACTGGTGAAGGGTGGTGTTTTTTGTTTTTTGTTTTTTTTTTTTTTATGACTGAAACCCAACTACAATCATGTATATAATAAAAAAAAATATGGGTATTTTCATCCTCATTTGAAAGATGAGAAAACTGAAGCATAGAGAGACTATGTAACTGGGACCAGGGCTAAAGACTAGCTAAATAGATGAACTGAGACATCCAATCAATCAAGTTCCAGAGTCTTACCTGTACCTCTGAATTACTTGCCTTTCTCTCCAAATCCTGCCCTCAGAGTTTGACGCTACAAGTAAATAGCTCACAGATCCTTGTTTTTCTCTGACCCTGAATTTGCCCCTGCAAGGACCTGCCACTTTAATGAACCAGAACAGATGCATCAATCTACAATCCTGCACAAATTGTATTCAAGATGTGCTTGCTTTGCACTGGTTCTATGGCATTTTGCATCATAGTTTTGAGGTGATGTCTCTCACCTCTCTTTCCCAATTACAAACTCCTTGGGGACTTCCCAACACTAGAGTACTTTGTGGCTCCAAATACCAGAAATTTTGAAGATAGCAGTTCCTGGTATACATTCAGCTTCTCACCTCACCCCAACCCCTAAACTCCCACAGAGCATCACTGTTGGATAATGGCAATGACCTCCATATCCCCCTCAATTTGCCCCTCAAGGCAGCCACTATAATTCAATAAGAGACGATGTGTGAGCCAAAGCCTCTGGGCCTGCCCTGCCATAAATGTTTGCTGAGCAGTAGGGACTTGATGAATAACTGGACTCACTAGGCAGATGTTCACAAAGTTAATGAATTTCCAAAACAAACGAGAGGCTATCCTTGGGAATTCACTAATTATTTGGTGATAATATTGATCATTTAGCCTTCTGTCATAATCCTCATAGTGACATTTATCGTTATTCTTGCATTTTTTATGGCTTGCTTTACTTACTTGGTCTCAACAATGACAGACTTTGAAGAACACACTGTGATCTTACTTGTGAAAATAGCTATAGTTACATAGATTAATGTATGCAATAAAATGTTATCAAGTTATAGTTGAATACATACCCCCAAAGTGCATACAAAAGCTCCTGAGAGCTGAGGTAGTCCTATATAGTTAATTGTGTAAGATTCCTGTTGTGTTTGAGTTATATAAGGCCGCATAATGGTGGAAAGTTCTGGTTTCACACTGGGAATAGATCCAGGAGATCTCTCTGTCTAGTAATTTTGCAGTTTCTTTTAAATCTAGTTATTTCAAAATCAACAAAAATAACTGGAGTTCTGGACCTACCTATTTCTTGGTCGTTGGGTTTTTTGTTTGTTTTTTGATTTTTTCCCCCTAGGTATCTGACTTCAAAGCCCAGAGTTCTTTTAAAAAAAAACAACAGGGGCCGGGCGGTGGCGCTGGAGGTAAGGTGCCTGCCTTGCCTGCGCTAACCTAGGACGGACCGCGGTTCGATCCCCGGCGTCCCATATGGTCCCCCAAGAAGCCAGGAGCAACTTCTGAGCGTATAGCCAGGAGTAACCCCTGAGCCTCACAGGGTGTGGCCCAAAAACCAAAAAAAAAAAAAAAAAAAAAAACAACAAAAAAACAAACAAAAAAAAAACAACAACTTTACTTATTGATTGATTAATTGACTGATTGGTTGTTGGCCCACATTCAGCGGTGCTCAAGAGTTACTCCTGGCTCTGTACTCAGATATCACCCCTGGCAGGCTGGTGGGGACCATATTGGTCCTGGGAATCCAACCGGGTCCCTCCCTAGTCAGCCGCATGAAAGCAAATGCCCTACTGCTGTGCTATCTCTCTGACCCCAGGGTTTTTTGTTCTTGTTTGCTCTCTTTCTGGAAGTAAAGCACTTGTCTATTCATGGAAGGTTGGCTGCCAGGCCCAGTAGAGCCAGCACCTGAGGTCAGGTTGCTTCAGCATGCAAGGTGAGAGATGTGGTGAGGTATATTGCCAAGAAAGTGGCTTCTTTGGAAATGCCTGATCTGCAGTGGGAAATCCTGTCTAAGTCCAGTGCCAGCCTTTCAGAAGCACCTGTTTGGCTCTAGGGGTACTTCCCTTTCTCTTCCATCTTCACATTGTCTTACAAATTGACCACTTTGAGCTCCATTACCACACACACACACACACACACACACACACACACACACACACACACACACACAAAACCACATCAGAAAGGCATCATGGAGATGGCTCAGAGTGCTAGAGAACATTCTTTACATGTGAGAACCCCAGGTTTAATCATCCCCAGCACCACTTGGTTCCTGAGTACCATGCCCAAAGTATCCTCTAAGCTCCATTAAATATGAAGCTCCACCACTTCACCCAGACACACACAAATTTATTATCACCGGAAAACAAGGGAAAAGGAGGGTTTCTCCAGCCTTCTGCATACCTGATAAGAAAAGAGAACTGAAAAATGGGGTGCAAAAGCTTGAAATGCAAAATGCCTTTGGTCTACATTGCAGACTGCAGGGCTCCCTCCCCTAAAATATGTGAATCTCAGGACTATTTGCAGTTTTTTTTATGTTTTCATGTGTCTCTTATCAACAGAGTTTCTCTCTATGAAAAATTTCTTCCTCCTCCCAAATCTCTCCAACCTGGCCTATAACTGAAAATTCCATTCTTAAACCCTCATTTGCTCTTTAAAGAGGTAATACTAGTTGCTTTGCTTCCTTTGAGAAGCATTTTTAACAGCTGGCATGATATATTTTTAGCTTCAGCTTCCTTCCCCTTTGGGGGAAACTTTTTTTAAGCATGGCACTGGCCTTCCTGCCACTGCATTGTGAAGATGGCCCAGGGATATCTTAGAGGACTTGCTATTGCCACTGACTAATCTTTTCAAGAGTACAAAGGTTTTGCACAACTGTGCAGCTCCTTCCTATACCCACTCTTTTTTTTTCTAGGGCCTGGAGATAAAGGTCAAGAAAATACTGTCATAAGCAAGAAGCCTGTGCCTTTCTTGAGTTTCACAGACCCCTCTGGTCAGGAAAAGCCAGGTCTCCATGGGCTCCAGGCACCTGGGATCATGAGGCTGGGCCATCTGCCCTCTTTTGGAAGGATTTTTTTTAGACTCTGGTGGCTGTGAGGGTTATTAAACATGAGATGAGCTATGGAGAAAGGCAGTTGTGTTCAGATTCTTCACCATACTTCAAAAATAGGATGACTGCTGGCAGGACTAAATGGTTTAAGATGAACTTGTCTGCAAAGGGGTGGGGAGAACAGGGAATATTGTACATCAGATTTCTTCTTCATGACTTTTCTTGGAGACTGACATTTAGTCAGGTTTCTATGAGTTCTCATGATTTAGAGTCTAACAATTGCTGCTTTATAAATAATTAGGCAAGAGTAGTAGTTTAATTTGATATTTACTTCATTTATTTTCCTTTTAAAATTCCTAGGCACAAACTCCAATTACATTGAAAAAAGAAGGATCATGAATATAGCTCAAGTATATTGATATCACACAAATTAATTAAATTTTATGGTTTCTAGTGAGGATAAAGCTTCATGGCAATTATGCCATTAATATACTATTAATATGGGTAATTATAAAATTACTATTATATTTTCTAACTCTTAAAACACTCAATTTCTGTCCCTATTCGCGTTGGTCTTTAGCATTCTATAGAAAAAATAGAATGTGAGGAAACTTCAGGCAAGAGTAAAGGGGATAGAGATGAGGACATGAAACACACATCTGAAAAATACTACAAGTGGTTCTTACAGATTAGAGAGAGGCTAAAATGTCCCAATACACTCAATTAACATTCCTTGCTAAAAACTTGTATCATTTCCATAGCTAGATCCATGGTTTGAGTTACTGAATGGAACCACTAAGAGCACTTAGGGTTTGTTTTAGAGATTTGTTTCACAGTCAACTTTGCTGAGAGGTGCCCTTACAAAAAAAGCCCAGAGAAATCCATATGCAGCTAAACATTATTTCATACTTTATTGGTTTTTGTTGAAAAAAGTACAGAACAAAATGAAGTCTAAGGGGCCAGAGTGATAGCGCAGCAGGTAGATCATTTATTTGCCTTGCATAGGGCTGACCTGGGTTCAATCCCTGGCATTCCATATGGTTCCCCAAGCCTACCAGGAGTGATTTCTGAGTGCAAAGCCAGGAATACCCCCTGAGTGCTGACAGGTATGGCCATAAACCATTTTTTAAAAGCCCATAAAACATTAAAAAAATATTCCACCAAAATATGAATTCTAGGGGCCGGAGAGATAGCATGGAGGTAAAGCGCTTGCCTTTCATGCAAAAGGTCATCAGTTCCCATATGGTCCCCGGTGCCTGCCAGGAGCAATTTCTGAGCATGCAGCCAGGAATAACCCCTGAGCACTGCTGGGTGTGACCCAAAAACCACAAAAAAAAAAATGAATTCTAAGACTCATTGTGGTGCTTTGGATAATTTGATGTGGGAATATAAATGTGTTAGTTCTCTATCAAGATCAAGATTATGTCTTTGAGTCAGATGACTTGGTTTCAAATTCTAGCTTCATCAATAATGAGAGGTATGAGCATGCCAAGTAATTGATCTTTTATACTACCTCTTCTTATCTACAAAATAAGATATATTTGGGCAAAAGAATTTTGCCCAATAGCTATATAAGGCAAAAAATCAAGAGAAAGGAATAAGACCCTAAGCATTATTTTAACTAAAAACATCCTAATTTAGCTTTATGTGTCCTCTTGAGAGTGAAGATGGGTCTTCTGGCAAAAGAGGTTCTTTCTCTTTACTACATACTTCATACATATGATGTGTTATTGTCTGGATTTCTTTAAAATGGAACAGAAATTTTTAAAATCTTTTTCTAATTTACTTTAGTTTTCTCCCAGGCAAATTCAATGGATTTTAGCCACAAATTGAATATTTCTGAAACATTTAACAAAGTTTCTAAGCAATTAACTTTTTTTATGATTCAAGTCATTATTGTATTTGTAATATTTCTCAGATTACTGAATCTGGGGCTAGAGCAATAGTAGACCATTTGCCTTACACATTGCTGACCCAGGTTAGATTCCCTGGCACCCGATATGATTCCCTGAGCCCGCCAGGAGTGATTCCTGAGTCCAGAGCCAAGAAGTAACCCCTGAAAGCTGCCAAATGTGGCCCCCCCAAACTATAAAGAAATTACTAAAGCTGACAGTAAGTTGTTAGCACAAGCAAATTTAGAAATAGATTCAACTCCTGCTGTATCTAGAAGTCTACTTCTGATAGAGCAGAAGTGAAAAGTAAATTATGGTTCTATGGAGTGGATGAGCTAAGGATGTCTAAAGGGAATGCAACTGCTGGTAAGTCAAGAGTTGGTTGAGTGAATTTTTAATTAATTTTAATTAATACCTTTATTAAGCATCATGATTACAAACATGTTCGTAGTTGGGTTTCACTTATATAAAAGAACACTCTTCCCCTTCAACAGTGCAACATTCCCATCACCAGTGCCCCCCTCCATCTCCATCCTCCTTCACCTCCTGCCTGTCTTCAAGACAGCCATTCTATTTCTCTCAGTCACTGCCATTGTCATGATAGTTGTCAGTATAGACTGTAGTTATTTCTAAACTGCACTCATCATTCTTTGTGGTAAGCTTCATATTGTGGGCCAGTCCTTCCAGCCCTTATCTCTATTGTCTCTGGGTATTATTACAATAATGTCTTTTATTTTTCTTAAAACCCATAAATGAGTGAGACTATTCTGTGTCTATCTCTCTCTGACTTATTTCATACAGCATAATAGTTTCCATGTCCATTCATGTATAAGAAAATGTCATGACTTCATTTTTCCTGAGGATCAAATGCCTCATCAAGAAGGTCATATACCATTACCAGGAATGCAAGGATGGTTTAACATATGCAAATCAATCAACATAATACACCATGTCAACAAAAGGAAAAATAAAAACCATAGAATCATATCAATAGAAGCAGAAAAAGCATTCAATAAGGTCCAACACCCATTCATGATAAAAACAAAACTCAACAAGATGGGATTGAAAGGAACTTTTCTCAGTATAATCAAGGCCATCTACCACAAGCCAATGGCAAATACTATTCTCAATGGAGATAAACTAAAAGCCTTTTCTCTAAAATCTGGTACAAGACAAGGTTGCTTTTTCACCACTTGTATTCAACATAGTGCTAGAAGTACTAGCCATAGCAATTAGGCAAGAAAAAGATGCCAAGGGCATCCACATAGAAAAGGATGAAGTCAAGCTCTCACTATTTGCAGATGACATGCTACTATATTTATAAAACCCTAAACTCTCCACCAAAAAGCTTCTAGAAACAATAATTCATATAGCAGGCTACAAAATTAACATGCAAAAATCAATGGCCTTCACAAAGAAAACTATAAAACACTGCTTCAAGAAATAAAAGAGAACACATGGGGGCCGGCGCGGTGGCGCTAGAGGTAAGGTGTCTGCCTTGCCAGCGCTAGCCTAGGATGGACTGCGGTTCGATCCCCTGGCATCCCATATGATCCCCCAAGCCAGGAGCGACTTCTGAGCACATAGCCAGGAGTAACCCCTAAGAGTCACTGGGTGTGGCCCAAAAACAAACAAAAAAAAGAGGACACATGGAAATAGAGGCACATACTCTGTTCATGGATTGGGAGGATTAACATTATTAAAAATCATTAAATGGTAATACCCCCCAAATCATTGTACTGATTTAATGCAATTCCTCTAAGAATACTTATGACATTCTTTAAAGAATTGGATCAAACACTCCTGAATTCATTTGGAACAATAAACACTCACGAATAGATAAAGCAACACTAAGGAAAAAGAATATGGGAGGCATCACTTTCCCCAACTTTAAATTGTACTACAAAGCAATAGTTATTAAAACAGCTTAGTATTGGAATAATTGCAAACCCTCAAATCACTGAAGTGAAGGTGTCTTAAGAGAGCTTCTGATGATATTTTGAGGATTCAGTGTATATAGAGCATATGGCAGTATGCTCAAGTAATAGTAGTAGCACATCATCATTATTTCTGCACTTGCTTTTTTTTTCTATTGTTTTTTTTGGGGGGGTGCGGCATGCACACCGGCAGCATTCAGGGTTTACTCCTGACTCTCTGCACTCAATAATTTCTCGTGGCAGCTTGAGAATCCATCTGGGTGCCAGGGATCAAACTCAGGTCTGTCCCAGGTCTGCAAATGCCATGCCACTATGCTATCACTTTGGCCTCATTTTTGCACTTGCTAATGATTGGACAATAAAGGCCACTCTTCCTCCATTCCAAATTCCACAGTAAATAAGAGTGGAATAGACTTCCAAAGAGCAGCCCTAAGATAAATCGGGTTCAGTGTGCTAAACTAAAATCAAGATACTTCAGTTCAGTTCCAGAAGAACCAAACTTCCCTAAATACCAAAAGGATTGTGGATTGTTCCAGTGAAATATCTTACTAAATACTTTAAATTGAGCTCGAAGAAGAAGGAGAAGAAAACTAAATAGTAATCAAAATGTTTTGATACTGCTTTGTTTGGGGTCAGTTGCTAAGAGGAATAAAAATTTTAATTAGCAATACATAAAAGATATTCAGATTATTAAAGGAGGATTTAATACAGATAAACAAGGCTAAGCAAATAGATGCAGGCAAGTGAAATATGGCTGATCCCAAGAGTAAAAGAAAAATAAGAGTGAGAGTGATAAGAACAATGGAGGGAGAAAATCATTCTTTCTCTCAGAGTGTGAGCTCCCACTTACCAGAAACTCCCACTTTGAAAAGACATGAGGTTGGATGACCTCAAGGTATTATTTTTAGTGGTTTAATTCTATGCTTCCAAAGTAGACAAATTTCCAGCCAGGTAAATCACAATATTTTGATTACTCAGTACTATTATACTGGAATATGTGGAAAAATAGTATATTGCCATATAATGTACTGCATGCTCTCAGTGCCTGCAAGAGATCCCCCTTATATATTCAATATTCACTAAACACATTATTGAGTAATGTGACTTTTTTTAGTTCCTCCTGGTTATCAATGATAAACAATCATTGATAAAGTTAAAAGTTTACCTAGATTGGAAATTCCAGTGGGAAAAACGTTGAGGAAAAATTATTTTTCACTCTATTATCAATAACAGTATAGTGCCTTTTATTCCTTAATAAGAAATGAATAAAATGTAAAAGATATGAAGATGTTAGGAGAGAGAGAAAGAGGAAAAAGACAGGAAAGAAAATACTGGATTTTTTTTTTAGCCTATAGTAATAATGCTAAATAAAGGAGTGTTTTAAGCATTTAGAAATATTAACATCAATTACTAAGAAAGCCATTTCCAGGAGTTTTTTGGTCTGTGCCAGATAGAATGACAAGTAAATTGGCGAAGAGAACAGTAGATATCTCAGTGATGGTGAAATTCAGAGCCTGTTGCAATAACAAACTTGAATTCTCTATTTTTTTAAGCTCAGAAAGGAAGGCAGGTTCCTCTGAGAATCACTCTTGCTCACCAATTGTGGTACCCCCGCCCCCAAACTCTTTAGGAGTAAAAGTGGGCTACTGAAAGTTTCTTTGGAGAGATAAACGACTAACATGTTACTGATCTTATTTCCATGACCCTAAGCCTCACATGCCCACTATGGGAACAGAAGCTTGCAACATTCAGTCTCTGTCTCAAGAGCTAAAACTTACTATTTTGGACATTTTTGAAGCAAAATTTTTACTTAAGTCTAAAAAAGCTTAGTAGCATATCCTTGGGTCCCAATCACCTAAGGGTTATCTTTGAATAGAGTCAATGGATGGCATGCAACATTTATTTTGGGTGGGGGGAGGTCGCACTGGTGGCTATGAGGTTACTCCTGGCAGGCTCAGAGGACCATGTGGAGGACCACCTGGGAATTGATCCCATGTCAGTCCCAGGTCAACTGTGTGCAAGGCAAATGCCCTACCCACTCTAGTCCCAGCACGCAACATTCTTATAGAGTTAGCAATTCTTCTTTCTCAATGGGAAAGGAATGGGGGCATGGATAGAGAGACAGAGCATGTGCCTACTCTCTCATTAGTATTAAGATGAGAGCTCATGGATGAGCTCACATTATGCCAGCTATCATTCACACAGAGGGCAAGTATGTTTAATAAATAATTGTCTAAGATGATTTTGTTTTTGTTTTTGTTTTTGTGCCACACCTGGTGTTGCTAGGGCTAACTCCTGGCTCTGCGCTCAGGGGACCATATGGGATGCTAGGCATCGAACCCAGGCCTGTCCTGGGTCAGTCGCATGCAAGGAAAACACCCTTCACTCTGGCCTCATCTAAGATGATTTTTTCAAATTATGTCTTCATGACTGAAAGTGTGATGTAGGGCATAAATCGCCTAGTTTCCAATTAACTCATTGGTAGGAGCTCTTAAAATCTGGGTTAACTGCCTCAGTCTCTAGAATTCTTTTTTTTTTTTTATTTAAACACCTTGATTACATACATGATTGTGTTTGGGTTTCAGTCATAAAAGGAACACCACCCATCACCAGTGCAACATTCCCATCACCCATGTCCCAAATCTCCCTCCTCCCCACCCGACCCCTGCCTGTACTCTAAACAGGCTCTGCATTTCCCTCATACATTCTCAATATTAGGACAGTTCAAAATGTAGTTATTTCTCAAACTAAACTCATCACTCTTTGTGGTGAGCTTCCTGAGGTGAGCTGGAACTTCCAGCTCTTTTCTCTTTTGTGTCTGAAATTTATTATTGCAAGAATGTCTTTCATTTTTCTTAAAACCCATAGATGAGTGAGACCATTCTGTGTTTTTCTCTCTCTCTCTGACTTATTTCACTCAGCATAATAGATTTTGTGTACATCCATGTATAGGAAAATTTCATGACTTCATCTCTCCTGACAGCTGCATAATATTCCATTGTGTATATGTACCACAGTTTCTTTAGCCATTCGTCTGTTGAAGGGCATCTTGGTTGTTTCCAGAGTCTTGCTATGGTAAATAGTGCTGCAATGAATATAGGTGTAAGGAAGGGGTTTTTGTATTGTATTTTTGTGTTCCTAGGGTATATTCCTAGGAGTGGTATAGCTGGATCGTATGGGAGCTCGATTTCCAGTTTTTGGAGGAATCTCCATATCGCTTTCCATAAAGGTTGAACTAGACGGCATTCCCACCAGCAGTGGATAAGGGTTCCTTTCTCTCCACATCCCTGCCAGCACTGTTTGTTCTCATTCTTTGTGATGTGTGCCATTCTCTGTGGTGTGAGGTGGTATCTCATTGTTGTTTTGATTTGCATCTCCCTGATGATTAGTGATGTGGAGCATTTCTTCATGTGTCTTTTGGCCATTTGTATTTCTTCTTTGTCAAAGTGTCTGTTCATTTCTTCTCCCCATTTTTTGATGGGATTAGATGTTTTTTTCTTGTAAATTTCTGTCAGTGCCTTGTATATTTTAGAGATTAGCCCCTTATCTGATGGGTATTGGGTGAATAGTTTCTCCCACTCAGTGGGTGGCTCTTGTATCCTGGGCACTATTTCCTTTGAGGTGCAGAAGCTTCTCAACTTAATATATTCCCATCTGTTAATCTCTGCTTTCACTTGCTTGGAGAGTGCAGTTTCCTCCTTGAAGATGCCTGTAGTCTCAATGTCCTGGAGAGTTTTGCCTAAAGTCAGCCATACCTAAAGTATTTGTAAATAACTAAGATTCTGAAAAGCCCTCATCAGTTAAAATCTGTTGCTGTGCATATGATGGGCCTCTTCCCACGTTAGGAAACTGAAACTATCTTGGTGATGTTTGCTTTTAGCTTGTTGTTTTTGACATATCATAATAATGTGAAGCTGACTAGGCAGGGTGACTGGGGTGCGGGGGGAGCTCTAACTCCCACCTCAAGCTACATTTGTGAAGGGAGAATAAGGACTTCATTAGTACTTCCCAGAAGTCAGAGAGAACATGCTATGGAATGATGTTGGCTAGAATAACACCTGGGCCTGCATCCACTGGGTGCATTGGAGAAAGGATGCAAGATTGCCAGCAGTCATGGAAAGCTGGAAGAATTTGGGGGTTGTCCTTAGGCCTCAGGGAGAGAGGTTGTAAAAAAGAGACTCATTCACATATGTTTATTATTGTTCCAGCAGTCATTCTGTGCCTGTGATATGTGATTAACTCAACGCAGTTTAACAGGATTCTTTTAATATCCATCTGAATGCCAGATCATTTTACTATTCTACTCTAAAATCAGAGCTCACTACAAGTATCTCTGGGTACAAATGAGTACATTCATACATTTGTTTACTTTGGATAATGTAACTCCAAATCCACTCAGAACTGCAAAGCGTGGTGTATGCCCCCTTCAATTTGGAAAGTTTTTGATGCACAAAAGTGTATCTACTTCGAGTATGAGGCTGAAGATGAAAAAAAAAAATCGAGGTCAGTCTAGCTCTAAAATTTTATCTGAACTGCAGATCCGAAATTCAGGTAGATGGACTTGCAAATGATGGGTCTAAAGGCTGTGTGTGTGTGTGTGTGTGTGTGTGTGTGTGTGTGTGTGTGTGTGTGTGTGTGTGTGTGTGTGAGAGAGAGAGAGAGAGAGAGAGAGAGAGAGAGAAAGAGAGAGAGAGAGAGAGGAGAGAGAGAGAGAGAGACTGAGAGAGAGAGAGAAGTAAAACTTTATATGATCAGAGTCCTTTCCTTAATTTTCTGTTGGCGATCTGCTTTCTTTGCTAGACAGCTGCATAATTGTTAGTATATTTTGCTGCTTTTATTTTCTTTTACTTCTCAAGTTGTTCTCTTGCTCCCATTCCCCAGCTATTCCATCTGCATGCAGTTCAGAGAGCCAGGCTAATTATGGGGTATCAGTTGCTCAGAGAAAAGCTCTTCAAGTCCTCAACTGGGACAGCTCAGGGCTAGGGTCAAGCTTGTGACCATCTCCTCATTCATATCCACACGTCTGCCTGCGCACTGCTTCCCAATCTTTTGTGGCTGCCTGAACAAACTTTTTTAGAAAGGTCAACATAATAAGCAATTTTTCTTAAAAGAAAGAGCAAGATAAAAAAAAATTACTTATTGGGTATTTACACTGAAAAAATAGTGTGCCACAAAAAATAGGAGTTCCTTTATTTAATCAAGCCTTTGCATTTTTGGCTGCCCCTGTAATGACTTAGGAACAAAAAACTTTATATTGTCAGGGGTCAAACTAGTGTGACTCCAAGAAGAACTGTTAATATTACTTATCCTAGAAGAAAAGGTATTTACTGCAAATCTATGTTTTGACTACACTTAGTCACATTGGATGGATGCTTTACTTCTGCAATATTAATTCTAAGAGGCTACCCAGCTCTATCCTAATAGATACAAACTAAGAGAAATGAAGCATTTTTCAGAAAGTATACTTAGGAATCCTAATTTGAGGAGAGCAGAGTCACCTCAGAAGGTGCAGAAGGGAAAAAGTACACCGGCCCAGTGGGGCTCAGCTGTGAAAGACTGTGAGTGTGACCTGTCTATGTCTGTCTACTGTCCTCTTGCATGAAACTCTTGCGAGTGGGGCAAAAAGAGCCTCCAGAAACCTCGCTCGCCCAGACGCCATTTTCAGGGAGGGACTTCAGAGCATAAAAACCGGCTAACCTTTGCAAAAGCTGGCTCCCTGTGTGTGACACCAGGCGGGGAAAATCCGCAAAAGTACACCGGCCCAGTGGGGCTCAGCTGTGAAAAACTGTGAGTGTGACCTGTCTATGTCTGTCTACTGTCCTCTTGCGTGAAACTCTTGCGAGTGGGGCAAAAAGAGGCTCAGAGGAGCACGGCCGCTCCGCTTCGCTACGCGGCCGTGCACTCTTTCTAAGGAAAGAACTCCATTGCAACAAGAAGGAAAAATCACACTAAGAACGGCGCTATATCACAGAAGCAAACATTTCTCTCTGGACTGTCTTCTCTGTTGCATGCTCGGGCCTAAGATTTGACCCAGTGTGAGGCTTCATCCACGGAGGACTCCCCTCCCTTAGAGGCAAGTCAGCCCATCCAGAAAGGGAGGAGCCAGAGGAGTGTGCTGCCTACATCATATAGACAATGAATACCACTACAACACGTAGAAAAACCCACAATACAAGTGTGACAATGGGGAAACAACGCAAACCAGCATCAGACATAGAGAATGAAGATGACAATTCTGAGGACCAGATAATGACTGAACAACTAATCAACCTCTCAGATAAGGACTTTAGACTAGCAATATGGAAGGTGCTCAACAGACTCCAAGAAACCATGGATCGAGTTGAACAGAACACTAATAAGAACCAAGAAAATATGAAGGCAGAAATGACAAAACTCCAAACTGAAATAACATGTCAACTAACAGGCCTGAAAAAGTCAGTAAACGAAGTGAATGACAAAATGGATAAGCTCTGGGACAGGGTATCAGAAGCTGAGAATAGACTTGGTGCTGTGGAAGATGAGATACATAACAATTCCATACAGCAGGAGAGATTGGACAAAAAACTTAAAGCAAATGAGCAGACAATGGAAAAATTAGTCAAAGAATGGGAACAGACGAAAATAGAAGTCTATGATAAGATCAACAGAAACAACTTAAGAATCATTGGAGTCCCAGAGACCCAGGAAGAAAATTTCCAGGAAGAATCAATGGTCAAGAACATCATTAAAGAGAAACTTCCAGAGCTAAAGAATATATGTGATCAAATCCTGCATGCCCGAAGAGTACCAACCAAAAGAGACCCCAGAAAAACCACCCCAAGACACATCCTAGTCACAATGACAAATCCCACAGATAGAGACAGAATTCTGAAAACAGCAAGATCAAAAGGGGAAATCATGTTCAAGCAAGCTTCCCTGAGATTTACAGCAGACCTGTCACCAGAAACGCTCAATGCCAGAAAGCAGTGGTGGGATATTGTGACAAGACTGAATGAAATGAATGCTTCACCCAGAATACTATACCCAGCAAAACTCACTTTCCGGTTTGATGGAAGAATACATGGTTTCACAGACAAAAAACAGCTCAGAAACTTCACAGACACAAAACCAGTCTTAAGAGAAAAACTGAAAGACCTAATCTAAGACAAGACTACCCAAAAGACACACCAAATTTTGAAATAAAGATGGCGTTAAATCCCAGGACAATTCTTTCTCTCAACGTCAATGGACTAAATGCACCAGTTAAGAGACACAGAGTGGCTAAATGGATCAAAAAACTCAATCCAACTTTCTGCTGCCTACAAGAAACGCACCTGAAGAGTCAGAACAAACATAGACTCAAAATAAAAGGCTGGAGAAAAGTTATCCAAGCAAACAACACCCATAAAAAAGCTGGAGTGGCCATACTAATATCAGATAATGCAAACTTTATACTCAGGAAGGTTGTAAGGGACAAAGACGGACATTTTATATTAATCAAGGGGTACGTAGAGCAGGAAAAATTCACTCTCCTAAACATATATGCACCGAATGAGGGGCCAGCAAAATATTTAATACAACTGTTGACAAATCTGAAAAATAATATCAACAACAACACAATAATTGTGGGGGACCTTAACATGGCTTTGTCAACACTGGACAGGTCAACCAGACTGAAACCCAACAAGAATATACTAGACCTGAGGAGAGAAATGGAAGAAAGAGGCCTAGTGGATATATATAGGACACTCCATCCCCAGAAACCTGGATACACATTCTTCTCCAATGTACATGGGACATTCTCCAGGATAGACTACATGCTGGCACATAAAACATACCTCCATAAGATCAAGAGGATAGAAATTTTGCAGACTACCTTCGCTGACCACAAGGCTCTGAAATTATTTGTGAACTCCAAAGGGACTCAGAAGAAACACTTTAACACCTGGAAGTTAAACAGCCTTATGCTCAATAACCAGTGGGTCCGAGATGAAATCAAGGAGGAAATAAAAAGGTTCCTGGAAACAAATGACAATAAAGACACAAACTCTCAGAACTTATGGGACACAGCAAAAGCAGTACTGAGAGGAAAATTTATAGCTTTGCAAGCACACATCAGGAAGGAAGAAGGAGCTTACCTGAGTAGCTTAATGACACAGCTAATAGAACTAGAAAATGCTCAACAAAAGGACCCAAGAATAGGAAGACAGAAGGAAATAACAAAGCTGAGAGCAGAAATCAACGAAGTGGAAACTCAAAAAACAATCCGAAAGATCAACGAAAGCAGAAGTTGGTTCTTTGAAAAAATAAACAAGATTGATAGACCACTGGCAAACCTAACAAAGAAAGAGAGAGAGAGAAACTTGATAACTCGTATCAGGAATGAAAAAGGAGAGATCACTACTGATATGACAGAGATTCAAAGGGTAATCAGAAACTACTTTGAAAAACTCTACGCCACTAAAAATGAGAACCTGGAAGAAATGGATAAATTCTTGGACTCTTATAATCTTCCACGGTTGAAGGAAGAGGATGTAGCATATCTAAACACCCCCATCACCATTGATGAAATTAAAACAGTAATCAAATGTCTGCCGAAAAACAAAAGCCCAGGTCCAGATGGATTCACTAATGAATTCTATCAAACTTTCCAAGAGGAACTACTGCCAATCTTGGCAAGACTCTTTCATGAAATTGAACAAACAGAAACACTTCCAAATAGCTTTTATGAAGCCAACATCACCTTGATACCTAAACCAGACAGAGACGCTACCAAAAAAGAAAATTACAGACCAATATCACTGATGAATGCAGATGCAAAGATCCTCAACAAAATCCTGGCAAATAGGATTCAATGCCTCGTTAAGAAGATCATCCACTACGATCAAGTAGGTTTCATCCCAGGAATGCAAGGCTGGTTTAACATCCGTAAATCTATCAACATAATACACAACATCAATAACAAGAAAAATAAAAACCACATGATCATATCAATAGATGCAGAGAAAGCATTTGATAAGGTCCAACACCCATTCTTGATCAAAACTCTCAGCAAGATGGGAATGGAGGGAACCTTTCTCAATATAGTGAAGGCCATCTACCACAAGCCAGTGGCAAATATTATCCTCAATGGAGAAAAACTGAAAGCCTTCCCTCTAAATTCTGGCACAAGACAAGGCTGTCCTCTCTCACCACTCCTATTCAACATAGCACTGGAAGTACTTGCTATAGCGATTAGGCAAGAAAAGGATATCAAGGGAATCCAGATAGGAAAGGAAGAAGTCAAGCTCTCACTGTTTGCAGATGACATGATACTCTACTTAGAAAACCCTAAAGACTCTATCAAAAAGCTTCTAGAAACAATAGACTCATATAGCAAGGTGGCAGGCTACAAAATTAACACACAAAAATCAATGGCCTTTCTATATACCAATAGTAATAAGGATGAAATGGACATTAAGAAAACAACCCCATTCACAATAGTACCACACAAACTCAAATATCTTGGAATTAACTTGACTAAATATGTGAAGGACCTATACAAAGAAAACTATAAAACTCTGCTCCAAGAAATAAGAGAGGACACACGGAAATGGAAACACATACCCTGCTCATGGATTGGCAGGATTAACATCATCAAAATGTCAATACTCCCCAAGGCATTATACAGATTTAATGCCATCCCTCTAAAGATACCCATGACATTCTTCAAAGAAGTGGATCAGACACTTTTGAAATTCATTTGGAACAATAAACACCCTCGAATAGCTAAAGCAATCATTGGGAAAAAGAATATGGGAGGAATTACTTTTCCCAACTTTAAACTGAACTACAAAGCAACAATTATCAAAACAGCATGGTATTGGAATAAGGATAGGTCCTCAGATCAGTGGAATAGGCTTGAATACTCAGAAAATGTTCCCCAGAGATACAACCATCTAATTTTTGATAAAGGAGCAGGAAATCCTAAATGGAGCAGGGAAAGCCTCTTCAACAAGTGGTGTTGGCACAATTGGATAGCCACTTGCAAAAAATTAAACTTAGACCCCCAGCTAACATCATGTACAAAGGTAAAATCCAAATGGATTAAAGACCTCGATATCAGCCCCAAAACCATAAGATATATAGAACAGCACATAGGCAAAAGACTCCAGGACATTACAGGCATCTTCAAGGAGGAAACTGCACTCTCCAAGCAAGTGAAAGCAGAGATTAACAGATGGGAATATATTAAGCTGAGAAGCTTCTGCACCTCAAAGGAAATAGTGCCCAGGATACAAGAGCCACCCACTGAGTGGGAGAAACTATTCACCCAGTACCCATCAGATAAGGGGCTAATCTCCAAAATATACAAGGCACTGACAGAACTTTACAAGAAAAAAACATCTAACCCCATCAAAAAATGGGGAGAAGAAATGAACAGACACTTTGACAAAGAAGAAATACGCATGGCCAAAAGACACATGAAAAAATGTTCCACATCACTAATCATCAGGGAGATGCAAATCAAAACAACGATGAGATACCACCTCACACCCCAGAGAATGGCACACATCACAAAGAATGAGAATAAACAGTGTTGGTGGGGATGTGGAGAGAAAGGAACTCTTATCCACTGCTGGTGGGAATGCTGTCTAGTTCAACCTTTATGGAAAGCGATATGGAGATTCCTCCAAAAACTGGAAATCGAGCTCCCATACGATCCAGCTATACCACTCCTAGGAATATACCCTAGGAACACAAAAATACAATACAAAAACCCCTTCCTTACACCTATATTCATTGCAGCTCTATTTACCATAGCAAGACTCTGGAAACAACCAAGATGCCCTTCAACAGACGAATGGCTAAAGAAACTGTGGTACATATACACAATGGAATATTATGCAGCTGTCAGGAGAGATGAAGTCATGAAATTTTCCTATACATGGATGTACACAAAATCTATTATGCTGAGTGAAATAAGTCAGAGAGAGAGAGAAAAACGCAGAATGGTCTCACTCATCTATGGGTTTTAAGAAAAATGAAAGACACCCTTGTAATAATAATTTTCAGACACAAAAGAGAAAAGAGCTGGAAGTTCCAGCTCACCTCAGGAAGCTCACCACAAAGAGTGATGAGTTTAGTTAGAGAAATAACTACATTTTGAACTGTCCTAATATTGAGAATGTATGAGGGAAATGTAGAGCCTGTTTAGGGTACAGGCGGGGGTTGGGGGGGGAGGAGGGAGATTTGGGACTTGGGTGATGGGAATGTTGCACTGGTGATGGGTGGTGTTCCTTTTATGACTGAAACCCAAACACAATCATGTATGTAATCAAGGTGTTTAAATAAAAAAAAAAATTAAAAAAAAAAAAAGAAGGTGCAGAAGGACACCTTTTTTCTATTGCCACTCCCCACCCATCCAGTCTTAGATTAATCTGCTTAGATTAGGCATCTCAGTTTGGCAAGGATTTGAATGGGCCTCTGATTGAATGGGTGAAACTCTAGAAAAATTTTTCATTGCCCAGATGTATCTTCACTTCAAATAATCTATGGAATTCCAACTCTGTGTCTTTCTGATTAGAGCATCGATCAAATATCCATGATCAAGAGGAGCCTATTGAGTAATCATAATTGTAAACCTTAACACTGAAGTTGATTTTGTTTGTTTGTTTGTTTTATTTTGTTTTGGGGACCACATCCAGCAGTGCTCAGCAGGACTCCTTGCTCTGCACTCCGAATTTACTCCTGGAAGACTTGGGAGACTATATGGGATGCCACTAATTGAACCCAAGCTGTCCCCATGCAAGGTAAATGCCCTACCTGCTGTACTATTGTTCTGGCCCCAGAATTTGTCCATTAATGTTGAGTTTAGGTTTTTGTTTTTGTTTATTTGGGCACCACATTTTACAGCGTTCAGACTTACTCCTAGTTTTGTGCTCAGAGATTACTCCTTGGGATGCTCATAGGAGACTTATGGAGCCAAAAGTGTAATTGTGGTCAGCCACCATGAAGCAAGTATTGTATCCCCAGTTCTATTTCTCTGCCCAAATAGACTACAGCTTTTAATTTCGGTAGTTTTTATTTTAAGCCTATCTATCCAGAACTACCCTAACTTGGGTTCATCTCCCAAATCTAATAATAGACATGATCATGTGGCCGAGCGATAGCACATCAGTAGGGCATTTGCCTTGCACACAGCTGACCCAGGACAGACCTCAGTTCAATTTCTGGTGTCCCATATGGTCACCCAGGTCAGGAGCGATTTCTGAGCGCATAGCCAGGAGTAGCCTCTAGTGTTACTGGGTGTGGCCCAAAAATAAAATAAAAATAGACATGATCTAATTCTAGGAGATTTGGGGTAGATGATCCTTGACCTTCCTGACGTATTTATATTCACTGGTTAACTCAAGAATGTCTTTTGGGGGCCGGAGAGATAGCATGGAGGTAAGGCATTTGCCTTTCATGCAGAAGGTCATCGGTTCGAATCCCGGCATCCCATATGGTCCCCCGTGCCTGCCAGGAGCAATTTCTGAGTGGAGCCAGGAGTAACCCCTGAGCACTGCCAGTTGTGACCCAAAAACCACAAAAAAAAAAAAAAATGTCTTTTGGCACAGACCTAGCAGAATCATCAATATACTGGATAACAGGATTAGTATTTAGAAATATTTCAGGCAAAATGAAGGTACATACATTTTTTAGAGTCAGGCATACATGGGTTTGAGCTCCAGTTCCACTAATTACTTGGACCCCAAAATTGTTTGATTTTATATATATCTTAACTTCTTTTGACCTCAATTTCCTCCTACCAAAAGGTGATAGTAAGTACAACCTGTGAGTGTCTGTCAAAGTCCTGTATTCAATCTACTTTTTTAACGCAAAAAACTTTGTAAGTAGCTGTCCTACTCTGAAAACTTGTACTACTTCAGTTCTAGGAAATGTCCCAGATTTTAAAAATAATTTCCTTTCGGGGTCAGAAAGAGTACAGAGATTTAATCGCTTGCCTTACATATAGCTGACCCTAGCCCAATTCCTGGCACTGCATATGGTTCCTGCACATCTCCAATAGTGATTTCTGTACACAAGCCAGGAGAAGTCCTGGAGCACTATTAACAATAATAACAATAATAAATTTCCTTTCACTTATTTTCTGCTTTTATCTCTTACATAAACTCCTTGTGATTACAGAATAATTCTTTATTTTTTTTCCTGGAATGATGATTTTTATTGAGTGGCATTTGATATGAATCTCAAGTTTCACTGAGAATTGCTCAAGGAAATCTGCTAAAAGGAATATCTTTTTTTTTAACTTTTTAAAATTTTTTTTATTTTCTGCTTTTTTTAAAATATATTTTTATTTAAGTAACATGATCATATTTGGGTTACAGTCATAACCAGAACACCCCCCTTCACCAGTGTAACATTTCCCCCTCCCCCTTCCATCCCCTGCCTGTATTCAAGGCAGGCATTCTACTACAGTGATTTGTTTTTAAGTTCAGTAAGTTGTATTTTTTTTTCTTTAAAGGATAAGATTAAAAAATATAGTAAAGGTGTGATAGTGGGAATCACTATTGTTTGCATAGGTCCAGAAAAATGGGAAAATGGAGAAAAACTCCTTGACCTGATTACAAAAAGGCCTCACCCCAGAAGTTTATTGGCATAAGACAGACTCCAGGTTCCAGGCATACCAGTTCGTCCAACTCCAGTCATTCTCAAGGTCCCAGTGAAACTTTTTCACACTTTAGCTATTGTTGGTATCAGATTCTTATATTTAAAGACTCTGGATTCTGTGCATTTCTTTCATTGATGTCAGGCTGATGTGGAGCATCCTCTAGTTTCAGCATACCATTCAATGCGGAGCAATCTGCCCTGCATGCAGACTGTTGCTGAGTCGTCTGAGTGTTGGGAGCACTCTTTGGAGTAAGTCAATGCCAAAGCAGTGGTAGGTCTTCCCTGGTAGAGGCTTGGATCCTGGTAATGTTATAGACAATTGTGGTTGTTTCCATAGATGGTATCCATTGTTCAGGTGTGTGTGGGCAATGCCCATTCTTCTGAGGCCTGAGCCAAATCATTATGCCAATGTTCAGGGTAAAAGGCCTAATTACATTACCAAATTTGTGTTCCCATCTCTATTAGATAAGAACTTGTTTGCATATGTATTATTGTCTCATTTTAATGTGCCTATGCAAAAGAGAAGCAATGCCGCAAGATATTGTTGGTGCATCTGGGGGCTGACGAATAAAGTCCAAAATTCCCCATAACTTGGTACAAACATGAAATCTATACAGCGATACTCTTCTACCAGTATTGCTTATAAAACAGATCTCAAAGGGGGAAAATCAAACAATCAAATAACAAATCCAGTGGGCAAAATTGTCATTATATGAGGCTATTTGACAAGAGTTATAGATGTTAAGGGAATACATCTGAGATATACAAAGAAGATACACGTGACCCTTTTATGTTTTAGAAATAGTCAAGAGGAAGGGGGGTATTTCCAAGATACCACTTTGGTCTGTGATTGGACAAGTGAAGAGCACATGGAGCCATGTCCTCCCCTTGTTGCCTGCTGAAGCTTCCGACTCCCTGAGAGGATTTTGCTTCCTAATTGCTGGAAGTTGAAAGTTCAGCAGACCCCTCCCAGCCCCTTGCAGGAACAAGGAAGCCTGGGGTCTCTTTTAAATTGCACCTCACTGGAAACCAATTGCTGGGACCCTGAGCAGGTGTCCAGGAATAACCCTGGGGATGGGGAGGAAGGAGAGAGAAGGCTGTGGGGGACTGCCGAGGCTGCATCTTCAACTTATCTTGGCCAAAAAGCCAACAGCATGGAACCTTGCTGTGACGCGTTGCCTGCTGAAGCTTCAGACTCCACACAAAAATTATTGTGAAAGAAAGGCAATCTACCTTGGCCAAAACAAAAATCATTAGTACAGAAAATGGTTAAATGTGGGGTAACAAGAGATGGGAGTGAGGGAGTAAAGGAATAAAACGAGCGCCTGGACGGCATTCAGATAATGACAAGCAGATGAAGATTACAAATATATATATATATATATATATATATTGGTTTTTGGGCCACACCCAGTAACGCTCAGGGGTTACTCCTGGCTATGTGCTCAGAAGTTGCTCCTGGCTTGGGGGACCATATGGGACACCGGGGGATTGAACCGCGGTCCGTCCAAGGCTAGCGCAGGCAAGGCAGGCACCTTACCTTTAGCGCCACCACCCGGCCCCCACAAATATATATTTAATCCAAAGACCAGAGAATAATTTCAACTCAAAGTTCTTTATTTTGGCCATGCCCTGATGATACAGTGACTCACTAGTGTTACTGTAATAAATATAGAATTCCTAAAAAAAATAGCCATGCTTATATTTTTTTTATCATTCTTATATTCGTTGATACCCTGCCTTTCAAGGAAGTCTTGTACATACTCATCAGAGGAAGATGGTTACATTCCTGAAAGCAACTAGATCAAATAATACATTGCTAAAATTTTTTAAGTAAAATATTTTCTCCAAATACAAGTATTACATGAAAAACTTTGATTTATGTGAAGAAAAGAATAAAGCCTGTGTTAGTTTGTGAGGATTTTCATAACAAAGTACCACAGTTTGGGTAGTTTAATCCACAGTACTCTATTTCCTCATATTCCTACAGGGTAAAGTCTGAGCTCAAGATGTTCAGAGATGTTTATTTTTATAATTTTTCTTGTGGATTTTGGACCACACCCAACTGTGCCCAGGGATTGTTCTGAACTCTATTTTTATGGGTTATTCCTAGCTGTGTTCAGGGGACCATGCATATGCATTTGGAGGACTGAACCCAGGTCAGCTATCTAATTACAGAATGATTCTTAACTGATCCTTTAATTTGCTTGATTTTTTTACTCTTTATTTCTAGTTTTTCTGTTCAACTTTAATTTTTCCATTTGACTTTCTAAATGATTTCTTTTTCAATTACGTTTTCTTTGAATGTTCATTTTGCGATCTATTCTTGCATTCTGTTCCTGTTTTGTGGGTAAAGATCTTTTATAATATCTATAAAATTATTAGCTATTTTAGGAACTTTCTCTTTTTTGCCAGCATTGTTTGTCCTGGGAGGTGTATGTTTCCCCACCTTGTCTCTCCCAAAGAAATTTCTGTTATTTAAAAGGAAAAAGTAGAACTATGTATAGTTTTAGATGGAATTCATCACAAAAGGATCAGGTAGGGACATGGCCAGGTTTGTTTGGAACTCTCTCATAGCATTAAGCTAAAATGTTTTTCTTTTAACATGTGTCTTTCCTTTAAAGAAAGTTTTTTTCCACCAAGGAGATAAGGATTTCTTGGCTGCCAGATTTCTAGGGACAATTACAGAAAGGAGCAACAGTTACTAGTTTTGTGAAGTAAAGGGGAAAAAAATAAAACTAAGGTTCTCTCTATATCTTAGCATGATTTTTAGCAAATCTCATATTTGGGGGGGGCACACCTGGCTGTGCTCAGTGGTTACTCCTGGCTCTGCACTCAGAAATTGCTCCTAGCTTGGGGGACCATATGGGATGCCAGGGATCAAACTGGTGTCTATACTGCGTCAGCCATATGCAAGGCAAAAGCCCTAACTCTGTGCTAGCACTCCAGACCCTAAATCTCATATTTATTTATTTATTTATTCATTTATTTTAGTTTTTTGGGTCACACCCAGCTTTGCTCAGGGGTTACTCCTGGTTCTGCACTCAGAAATTGCCCCTGGCAGGCACGGGGGACCATATGGAATGCCGGGATTCGAACCACCATCTTTCTGCATGGAAGGCAAATGCCCTACCTCCATGCTATCTCTCTGGCCCCTAAATCTCATATTTGATCCTCCCAATTCCCCCTATATGTCTTCAAACATATCTGGTCTCTGAGTTCTAAACTTTTAGTATAAACTTCGAAACTTCCTTTGATCTCTACACATATATTATTTTATTGTGGTCTCCTGAGTCAGTTAATTTATATCCTTCTATTTTTTAGTTTCCAAAATTATGTTTTCTTCAACTGTCCTCTCCTATCATCCTCTTGCTCTCATTTCTTTGTGAAATTATGCCTCTGTATCATTTTTAGTGTGAGATTCCAGAGAAAAACAGAAGTAGCAGGTACATAAAATGGAATTCTCTTTTAATTTATTCACTTGCTTTTACCATCTGCTAATTCCTTTTGAATTTAAATTTCAAGAGGTAGGGATTTGTTTATTCACAGCAATGTTCCCATTGCTCAGACTGCTGCCTGGCATGCCACAGATGTTAAATAAAGACTTATTTACTGAATAATTGAGTGGATAAATGTATGAATTAATGACTGGTAATAAAGATCTCTGTACATTGCCTATAGCCCAATAAATAAAAATTATATCCACTTTCAGTCTTTGAGACTTAGCTAGTAAAAATCAGACTTCATGCTAGTTGTAGCCATTGATACTTAATGGGAATAATTTGTCTTTTAAAATAATGTATGGGGACTATTAGAGGTATCTTTATGTTTGCATGTTTTCTGCCAAAGTGTGGTCTGCATTTGGAAAATAAGATTCCATTGTCAAAGTAGAGAGATAACAAAGGAGTTAAGGTATTTGCTCATTCCCAGTTCAATTCCTGGCACTACATGTGTTCCCCTGAGCACCACTAGGAGCAATTTCTGAGCCCAGACATAGGAGGAAGCCCTAATTACCACCGGGTATGGCCTAATTGACCCCTATCTCAAAATAAAAAGATTTCATTGCCAAAGAGCATCCCCAAAGCATCCCATCTGCAGTGTAGCTTTCAGCCTGTCACTTACTTTGTTCAGTTTCCATTGTTTTATGGAAACTAGGGGAGAACAGAAAGATTGATTAAATGATCCTTAAGTTTTTTCAGCCTCTAAAATGACAGATTCTGCAATTCCACTAATTGTCAGTAAGTAATAAATAACCATCTTTAAGACTAGTCTTTACAGTAGTGACATCCCTGTGAAAATGCCCAGTCTTTTCAAATGACAAATGGTTGAGTCATCAGATAATTAGGTAGATAAATGTGCCTTCTAACTCTACATATATATTCCATTGTAAAACTCTGCATAAATGTATTGTCATAATAAAAACCACAGCATCCAGGAAGATGGCCCAAAGGACTGAAGCACAAGTTTTGCACACTGAGTCTCAGGTTCTATTCCCAGCACTGATCCCTAGCACCACATAGCCTCCTCAACACCTTCTCCCTTACCGCCAAGGGTAGCCCCCAAACCAAAAATAAAAACCACAGAATTATGAACCAGAAGTATTTAACAGATTATTTGAAATGAAGAAATAAGGAATCCAGAGCAAAAGCACAGCGGTAGCGCATTTGCCTTGCATGCGATCGACCTCAGGTTCCATCCCCAGTATCCCATATGGTCTCCGAGCTGTCAGGAGCAATTTCTGAGCACAGAGCCAGAAGTAACCCCTGAACACTGCCACTGGATGTGGCCTAAAAACCAAAAAAGAAATAAAGAAATAAATCTTCACAGGTCAAGACTTTGACTGAAGGAGGTTATGCTTTTTCTATTCTGCAACAAGACTTGATTTTTCATCAGTGGTGGCACTCTTTCTGACCAGTTAGACAAATTACCCCTTTAAGCAGTTGTGGATGGTGAAAATTAGAAAGATACTGAATACCCAGACCTGGAAGAACTCTGCTCAGAGTGAAAATATTGCAGCTCGGTTCTCACATCATTGGCATCTGATCCTTTCTGGAAGTCCTGCTGTCTTTGATTTATATTGCTGATGCTGTTGTACAAATACATTTATATTGTTGATGCTGTTGTACATAAGCCTCAACATTTGACTCCTGAAGAGTATTACTTTGTGATTAAATGAATTATTATGAGGGATTATCTGTTTTTTAGATCACAGATATATCACCGGTATTGATAGAGAAGGGGGAAAAATAAATCTGTGATCTAAAAACTAATGAATGTTGATGAATCAGTGACAACGAACAAAATTTGTAGGGTTCCTCCTCTGAAGTTCTGTATCAACTTTGCTGAGCCAGATTGGAATCTCTCTAGGTCTCTGCTTCCTTCATTACTAAAATGGCAGGGGGTTGGGGTCGTAGATTTGATGATTCCTAACAAATATTTTTAAGTCTCTTCCTTTTAAGTCTCTCTGCCTTAAAGTTCTCAAATTCTAGAATGATTTTAGTAAATAAAGGGAATAAAATTGCAGTGCTCATGACCCCTTCCAGCTTTTTGAAAATATTATTTTTAGAGGAAGACCCCCAAAAATGTAGAGCAATTATTAAAAATTCCATCACAAACAAATAGACTGGGTGCAATACTTTTCAATAAAACAAAAGCATTATTTTCCTGACTTTCCCAAGGACGTGATTCAGGAATGAATTGCCTGTTTGATTCCCAGCATCACAGATGATTCCCTGAGCACTGGTAGAAGTGACCCCTGAACACAGGAATTAGCCCTGACCACTGCTAGGGAGTATCCCATTTCTAAAAAGACAAGGATTGAAATTCTAAAACCATTCAGTGGGCACCTAGCGTGCCAGTATTTGTGTGGGGGTGAAGGAACCATTCTTAGCAGCAGAAGAAAGAGAAAACAGCCCACTGAAGAAAAACCAAGCTTCTCCTGTGGGGAACAGAAAACCAAGTAGGTTGTTTTCTCTTTCATCTGCTTCTAAAACGTCTCAATTAAAAGGAAAAGATCTTGGTTTGGCTTTATTATGTAGATTCTTGCCTGATTCTGTCTGCCCTCAGAACACCCACACAAGACCAAGCCATAGCTTTGGGAGCCATTTGGAAGAAAACCAACTGGAAAAGAGGTGTTTTCCATGTACTTAAATAGGTGATTTCTCATCCAGTTCTAGGGGATCATCATGTAACTCAGCCACATTTTAAATGATGGCAGAGTATAGCCACGTTGTAGCAAAGGGAAACAATATGCACATATCTCCACAAAAGCAAGAGAAAAGAGTTGTTTCAGACTTGACTCTTTCCTCACACTATTATTCTATCATGGAGGGCCAGGAGTGAGAATGGATCTTGGTCTTGGTGTATTAGCACCTCTTCAGTAACCTCTCATTAGTCCTTGAGATACTATGGCAAGTTAATTGAAATTGAGATCATCTACAGTTTTTACTTGCTTCAGCAGTTCTGCACCTTCACACAAAGTGTTACTTAGAATATTAACAGTACCTTACAGCTTTTAGATGCTGCGTGCTTCTAAGTGATAGAAGGTGATGGCTTAATAAATGATAGAAGATATGTTTGCATCTGTGCAGCCTCGTCTTTTGTTATACTCTGTTGGCATCTGTAGCCCCCAATAACTAATCCAGTGCCCTCTGCATAGAGATGTGTATTAAATGTTGAATGAGTGAATGAATAGGAGGTTATCCTGAACTCTTTATCCAGGATAGTAATAACTGATCCTTTCACTTCAAAAGAGGCTTCTATACATCATTATAATAATGACCCTTCATCATCCTTTCCCCAATGCTGACATACACTCTACAGAGGCAGATGCTCAGCAAATGATGGATGGATAGATGGATGGATGGATGGATGGATGGATGGATGGATAGCATTCTGCGGGTTTGGTGTGTGAATGGGCCATGCAGGTAATATGTAATCCCATAGCAGCCAGAGTAGAGGATGTAAGAAGAGGAGGCACTATCCTTGTTATAACTATCTTTCAGATGAAACACTGATTAAGAACCTGAGAAGCAGTGGGTATGCTTAATGTTTTGAATATTGAGTATTCAGTGTCATGCCTGAGAATCTATAGCTGGGTTATTTTTTGCATAAAAAAGCAGTGTTTTTACTGTGAAAGATTTGTTATTCACGTTGGGCACAATACAAAATTTTTTTAAAAAAAAAAGCAGTGTTTTGTTGGATTTTGGAATATTGACCTTTGGGACTGGAGTACAGTGGATAGGTCATTTGCTTTGCATGCAGTAGGCCTGTGTCAGTCTCCAGAACTCATAGGTTATCACTCCTAAGGATATATACACCCTTGGAACACAAAACAAAATACAAAAATGACCTCTGCACTCCTATGTTTATCACAGCATTATTTAGAGTAGCCAGAATTTGGAAGCAACCCAAGTGCCTGACAACAGATGAGTGATTAAGAAGCTGTGGCATATCTATGCAATGGAATACTCTGCAGCTATTAGGAAAAATGAAGTCATGAAACTTGCTTATACATAGATGGACATGGAGAGTATTGTGACTTGGGGAGAGGGATAAACAGAATAATCTCACTCATTTGTGGGAGATAAGGAAAATAAAAGACAGTATGGGGATGATATCCAGAAACAATAGAGATGAGGATCAGGAGGACCAGTCCATGATAGGAAGCTTGCCACAAAGAATGGAGAGTGCAAAAAAAAAAAAAAAAAGAATGGAGAGTGCAGTTAGAGAAAGTTCTACTATAAAAGGGATATGCATGACACCACTTCATTAACAGTAGTGCAGTCAACAGTGTCAGAGAGAGAGAGAGAGAGAGAGAGAGAGAGAGAGAAGAAGAAGAAGAAGGGATAAGGAGAGGGGAGGGGGAGGGGGAGAGGGAACAAATTTGGTGGTTTGGAAGTTTGTTAAGGTTAAGTTACAGCATGAACTGTTTCTGTTTATAGAATATAGGATATCTGACTATAGGATAGAGTGTGTGGTACTGGGCTGCTGCAGTTTATGCATAGATGGAAGTCTGTCCCCCCAACCCTTTCTGAGAGTGTCACAGAGTTACTATTGGTGGTCATTATTTTTTATTTTGAAACTTGACGGAAGGGCCAGGCCCATTTTTCTGCTAGAAGATTATATGTTGGATAGGGACTGCTGGGTTTTCTGGTGTTGGATGGCTGTGAAGGAACTTTGTCTAATCCCCTTCCAAAATGAAATACCCAGAGTTTTAGCCCTGTAGTTCAATCTCACCTGAGAGGATTTAGCTGTTTATATTATTTTATTTCAGTTGCAGAACTGGACTGTTTCTTGTGGAGGGTTGTAGTGTGTTGCAATTGGGTTACTGTAGTTCATGCACCTTTGTGTATAATCTGCCCTCCTCCCATTCACAGAAAAGTAATCTTTAGGATGTCTTTAGAGTGACAATACAATATCCCCAGCTCAGAGGAGTCCAGGTTTTAGTATACTTATTTGGTTACTCTCTCTGCCTGTGGAGTTAAAATGTGAAGAGAAATAAGAACATTTGTGATGTGAGCAAGGATTATGGAGGAATTGTGCAATTCTATGCTTTCTCTTCTAAGTCTAACCTGTGGTGAACAACTAGCAGTTCTAACCCAATACCCCAGATGGCTTTTTGCCTTGGTTACCACCAGGCAGACATTTTAAAAGCACAGAAGATAAATAATGTGGGGAAATGTTTGTCTAAATAAAATGCCTACATAATTAGCATATAGACGTTGATGGAACTATAGAGGATTTGTTCAGGGGAGGGGACAGATCATCTATAAGACTGAGTGGTCTTTATGCCCTTACTTGCCTCATCTTTTTATTTCAGTTCAGTTTAGTTTTTGATTTGAGAGGCACACATGACTGTGCTTAGAACTCTTGATTCTGCATGCAAGGATATTCTTTTTATTTTTTTTAAATTTTATTAAGTTACCGTAGGGACACAGAGTTAAAAAGTTGTTGATGATTGTGTTTTGGTCACACAATGTTCCAACACTCAGGGAACCATGTGTAGTTGTTGGGGATTGGACCCAGAGTATGTGCAAGGCAAACTCCCTTGTCACTATCGCTCTTATCCTTCCTCAAACTATAGAGCTCAACTCATACTGGGCACTCAGTATTACTACATGAATGAATAAATGGATGGATGAATAAATGGAATGAACAAGAACCATATAGTTCTGCCCTGTGTGTGTGTGTGTGTGTGTGTGTGTATTATGTATGTATGTATATATATGCACATATACATATATAGATATAGAAAAACTTCAAGTCAACTGACCCCACAATAGACTCAGTTTAAATTATTAAAGATAATGGAGTTATACCATTTATCATCAAGACAAAGTTTTGGCTATAGATATTTAATGTTGAAGAAGGCCATCCACAGGCCTCTGATTCTCAAGAAAATAGAAAGGAACTGTGAATGCTAAAAATTTGCAGCCAGAGGAGGAAAATAAGTTAATTAATTTTTGATGGGCACACCCAGCAGTGCTCAGGGGTTACACTGTGCTTGGGTTATTCCTGGAGATGGTTGGGGGACCAGATGGGATGCAGGGGATCGAACCTGGGTCAGCTGCATAGAAGGCAAATGCCCTACTCACTGTGCTATCACTCTGGCCTCAGGAAGATAAGATGAATCTTAATCAAAGGAAGATGATTCGGATTGAAGCAAAATAAAATGTTTGTCAGTGTAGCTAAGAATTTCAAAAGAGCAAGGGACATGCTGTCTTTGGTGTAAACACACCATGGGAGAAAATTCATCTTTTGTAAATATGTGAAGCCCTATTAAGTAACCAGAGATCTTTTTTCATGCCACATTTAATATGCTGTTAGTGCTCTATGGATGTCCTTAGGCTATCTAGTATTTTGAGTTGATTTTACCATTAGCAGTGTTGGTTTATATTAGGTTCTTTTTATATTAAAAAATAATAACTCGGTCTAGTGAGATAGTAAAGTGGTAAGACACTTGCCTTGTACACAGTCAACCCAGATTTGGTCACAGAACCTCCTATGTTCCCTGAATCCTGTCATGAGTGACCCCTAAGTACAGAACTTGGAGTAAGCCTGAATACTGCCCGGTGTGGCATCAAATCAATAAAAAGGTAGTAATGTTATTTCCATATTTATCCTTTACTGTTGGCAACATACATTCAATGTATTTCAATGTACAGCGTGTACATTACATGGTTTGATTAAAATTTCATCTAGAGTCAGTGATAACAACTATTAATATGGAGAAAACAGAAAGGCCAGATGACTTCCAACACAAGTTCTCACTACAATAGGATGATTTCATTGTAGTTGACACCTGTCCTCACATCAAGATAAGCAGTTGAAAGCTGTCAGTCAGAATCCTGTTGAAGCCACTGCCTCTTAACTGAATGGGCACTCATGTCTTCTGGGATTAGAAAATGAATATCCTGATTTAGTACATCTGGGGTGAGACCTGAATGTTCAGCCTTTCTAACAATCTCCCTGAAGTTTAATCATTTGCTCCTCCATAGGTCTACAAAACGTTTTTCATGTTTGTGAATTAGTCATTCTCTTGCCAACAGGATGTCCAGACTAAAAGAAATGACCTTGGAGCTTTTTGCAATTGATTTATTCTCAGACAGAGCCTGAGTCTGACCTGTGACCCCTTTCTCTTCCTGCTTAGTAAGAGGGAAGAGGCTCTAACACCAGGTAGATACTATTATCTATGAGACAAAACAATTTCCTAGGGAATCTTTAGAAAGTTCTACTAGAGTGAGTTGAAATTCTGATACCAAAATATCAGTCATTTTTCCAGGAAGGCTGGGCAAGAATGATAGTTATACATAGAGGAGGCTGAGCAGAATTCTATATGTGAATACAAAGCAACTAAGACATTGGTGAGAAATGTAATGATTTTTGTTGGTTGTCTTCTAAAAGCAACTTGGAATGTAAAGCAAGATGCTCATTCTTCTGGGCATCTGAGAACTTATTAAGACTAGGCCAAAGGAAGTAGCCAACTTGTGGAGGGTTTTTGCTGTTCAAGATGTTGGGCAGAAATTAGAGGGGAAGCATTGAAGCAAGAAGAGAGCCCCAGACAGTGATTCTCACTCCAATCTTGTAGAATGAAATAATTAATGATGGGGCTGGATGGAAGTGGATGCCATCCCAGGCCACGTGGCTCCGCAACCCCATCCAGCCGGCGGGTCCAGGCCCAGGTGAATGGCGGAATCAGACTCACTCACAGGCAGGCATCAGGAGGCATCAGCTTTATTCATCCCTATTCACACATGTGTGTGGCCTATCTATACCTTTCAAGTATTCAGCCATTCTTAGCTACCCTGCATTTTAACTCCTTTCAGCCATCTTCCTTTGACCTCCATCCTGGTCAAAGACCACAAGAGGCAAAGACCCAAAAGCCCGAGAGCTCAGCAGGGCAGACCCCTAATCCTCTCGCTCAAAGGCTATCTACCTTTTCCAAGACCCCTCCCAGGAATGGGCCGGGTCTCAGATAGGTACACCATACACATCTGACCAATACCACCATGGTCGTCTAAGAAAAAAAAGTATGAATGCTACAACCTCATTCCAAGGGCATTTCAATTACTCATTTAAGGCTTAAGTGAATTGAATGTACCACGATGGTTTAGAACTACTAAAACATAAATGTGACTAAACCTTTTGACAATGATTTAATGACCTCATTATGAGATAAAGCAGTTTTCACAAATTTTCTTGTGGTACTCTTTTCTTTATTCTGTCCTTTTTTCTTTCTTTCTTTTCTACTTAAATAATTTTGCTCCCACTTACCTGGAAACAAATGTATTATGATCAGCTATGTCAACTATATGATTCATGGTCTTAAAAGTAATTTATATTAAAAAATGATGGCAGGTGGGAGGGATGAAGGGTTTGTATCAATATATGCATGTAGCTGATTCTCATTGCTTTGACAGTTCTGTTCCAAAAAGTTACTATGAACCCTGTACTAACATATGCCACTAGAGCATATGTGGTTAGGTTCCTGTGTCATCCCTGCTCGTGTTTTCATGATCAGTATATCACTTTGTTTTATGTGTCCTTATGTTTTAAGGTTTTCTTTTAATAGATATTATTGATACACTAATATTGAACTCAGGGTCAACAATTCTATAACTTGTGCATGAACAAAGCCTTACCACCTATATATTTTTTTCTTGATTAAAACACATCCTGACCTCTTGTACTTCAGGTGATTAGCCAGAACCTGAACACTATGCTGTGTGTATTCTAAACAGTGGAACTACCCACAAAGAACACCAAGTCTTTTTAAATGTGGCACTAAGCAACCCTAAAAAAAGAGACATGTTTACAGTTAGATCCCACACAGGAAGCAGAGGGACACCTGTTCCTCCTTGGCTGAAAATATTCATGTCAGGGACCCACATTTTGTGCCGCTCTGCTTCCATCCATGACTAATGATTAAAAAGGCTCACAGGCATGGATTTGGGAGTTACAAATAAATTTTAGCAAGCAGGTAAATCTGCAAATATGGAATCTGTGAAGAATGAGTTTTTGGTATATAACAGCAATGTTCATTCTTTTTAGAACCTGTGGGACTGGCACGTCTCCTGCATTCTTGTTCATGGACCTGAGTTATAGTCAAGGAGGGGAAACCTGTGGTTTTAAGCCTTTCTATCTTATGGACCCACAACCACTCACAGGATGGTGGCTGAAGGCCACTGGTATATAAGGATAGGAAAGAGGAAGTACATTACTCTAGTGTTGGTATGTCAGGTGGAGAGGAATCAATGAAGTGAAAGAGTTGCAAAGGGACCCCACCTGTGGATCCCAACACTTTGGCTTCCTGCCCAGCATCCATTCTTTCTCTAAGCTCCATTCCAAATCCCATGAGAAATGAATGCTGCTAGATTTCTGTCTTCAACGTAAGAGCAGTTCTGGGTGCTGAATTTTGCCAGGAACCTTGTACTTGCAGTGTGGCTGGAAGTCTTTTATTGCAAGACTGATTTATAACACCCAAGTAGATGAGTTGAGAGCAATTACGTAAACACTGTTGCTCGGATAGAGAAGAGTGGTACGGTTTAAATAAAAAATGCAGTGCCAAGTCAAAAATTCAAATCGTTATGTGTAATTACAGACCACAGTAAATCAATTTTACACACACAGTACCAATCTCACCATGTTCCAACCACCCACAGGGTCAGGTTGTGACAGCTTAGAATTCGTTGATGAGCCGAAGGTGAAGCCAGAGCAGGAACTGGAATGTGTGAAGCTCATAGCTTGTTGTGAATCACATGGTGATTCAATCAAATATAATAAGAAGCCAGGAGAGTCTCAACCATCCCAATTTCTCTTAATTACAAAAAAAAATCATCTAATTAGCCACTGTAAGCCCAAATGTGGTTTTTTTGAATGGTCATTTGTGTGTATTGTTACATTTGACATTTAGATTGAATGCTTTATTGAAAACAAGAACAATTCCCTAATCAGTAAATTGCCCTGTTAGCTGCGAAATCTCCAGGCCCTCATTCTTTTCTCAAGGAGCTAAGTTAAGAATTAGTCAGGACTATATAATGCATTCCTAATTATTTACAACCCTTCTCCTGTCACAAGAAAAAGCAGGGGAGAAAAAAACATCATTTTCTGATCAAGCAAAGTTCGGGGTTTCATGCTTAGAGAAATCCTGGCCCCAATCATGCCTGTCTGGGCTGAGTTGAATTGATTGTGGTGGTATTGAAGCATCTGCTAATCGGCGTTAGGCCCTGGCCTAATCAGTGCCATTGCATGGGAAAGTACCCTTGCCTATCCTGTGTAAGGGGGAGCCTTTACTTTAACTCCATCTGCCATGAAGACGACCTGTAGTCTTGAGCTCAAGCTCAAAGAGTTAGTAGACAGATTTTAAAACTTTGTTGGTTTTAACTTCGCTTGTCCTTGGTTAATTCTTTATGATTGAGCTGCTTTTCACCTCTGCAAAAGTGTTGTGCATGGTCTTCAGTTAGAAAGATACCCTGATGATTTATTTCTTGATGCAGCGCTGTGGTCTTTTGGACTGGTGGGGAGGGAAAGGGAGGGAGAGTGGGGGGAGAGAGACTGAGAGAGAGAAGAGAGAGGGAAGAGGAGAGAGAGAAAGAGAGAGGAGAGAGAGAGGGAGAGAAGAGAGAGAAGAGAAAGGAGAGAGAGGAGGGAGGAGGAGAGAAGGAGAGAAGAGAAAGGAGAGAGGAGAGAGAAGAGAGAGGAGAGATGAGAGAGAGAAGAAAGAGAGGAGAGAGGAAAGAGGAGAGAGGAAAGAGGGAGAAGAGAGAAGAGAGAGTGAGGAGAGAGGAGAGAGGAGGAGGAGAGGAGAGAGGAGAAAGGAGAGAGAGGAGAGAGAGGAGAGGGGAGAGAGAGAGAGAGACTTAGCTTCCTAGTACTTGAAATTTAGATGACCTGATCAGCCACCACTACCCCCACTCCAGACAGCCCTACCCCCTTGCCACCATTCAGCAGCCTAGGAGTAGTTATATGTACTGGACTGTTGAATTTATTCATCTGAGCCTTCCTGGGCAAAGCCTGGGTCTAACTGCTGTTACCACCTTGAGACCGATCTTTTCTAGAAAGTGGTAGAAACTTTCGTCATCAAAACCTTTTCTTTCTTTTTTTTTTCATCACAACAGTGACAACATTTTCATGGAAGTAGACGTCTGAAAAGACAGTCAGTACCTAAATCCACTCCCAGCTGTTTCATTAGGCTCAGTTGTTTATTTAGTGTCTTATTTCAAATTCTGCAACTCTATCTAACTCATTTCTGGGCATGCCTTCACTCTGTGTGGGTAGAAATCCATGAATGAATCTGAATGACATACATAAGTGATAACTGTAGATTATGACAAAGAACAATGTAGAAAAGTGAAAATTAGTTAACCTAATAGAGATGTTCAAAAGGCCTAAGTTGATCCCCAGTCCCTGAAATGACTAACAACTGCTTTCATGGAATCAGATTACATCAGTAGTCAATGTTAGTGATTTTCATGCATGGACGGAGAAAATTGGGGATAGTTTCCTTCTAGAACTTGCTGGATTTGAAGTTTAACATGTAAGATTCTACTGATTCCTATAAAATGTATGTGTTGCCTCCTCTAACTTTATTTCATAAATGACAGTGTAAAGTCCAAAAGCAGTTATCTGAAACAGATTTTCTCCTGGATGACACCCAGTTTGGCCATTCTAGAAACAAAAGACTGTAAATGAAATGTACTAAAGATAAATGTAGCAATAAAAAGTCTGCCAGCAACATTCTAATTTATTTCTTTTGAAATAAATTTGAGCTTTTAAGCTCAAATGTTTAAGTGATAACACAAAGGCAGAAAAATATATCCTTGCTCTGCCTAGAGGTAGATCCCTTTGTGGAGGAGTTCGAGCTGGCACTGGAGACAAGGATTCTCCAGCACTTTCCTGCTGCCCTCCCATCCACACCCCTTACTCACTCCCATATTCATTTCAGTAATGTGAGGAAGAAGATGGAACAGGGGAAGGATAATTTAGCCATATGTATTTGTCAGTTTTGTTGGGATATCCTTTGCGGATTTCTTTTCTTGAGTCTCCATTTGTTCTGTTAAATAGGTAAGTGCTATTTTCTCTTTACAGAGTCTGTGGCTCCCTTCCTTGGCTTGTCAGAAACATTCCAATCCTGTCCACCAACCACATCTTGCTTTGTAGCATGTTCTCTCTTCCCCCAGAATGAGGTGGAGTCTGAAGCTATTTGGGGGAATCAGCTTCTGGTGTCCAGATGTTGTGAGCTCTGGTTTTTCAAATCTATGGACAGAAAGCAGAGAGCAAGCATGCAGAGTTGAGGCATATAACCTTCCTGATTTGCTTTTAATCTATTCCCTGAAGTGATGGTGGCCAAGCATGTTAACCTTAACCTTAGTCATTAATATTCCCCCTGCCTCTTTACACAAATCTGTATTTGACCATAAATGTGACTGGTGTTATTTTGTCTTTTGGATTTTTGTTTTTGTCTTGCATGATGTTACTGATCAAACATGCTGATTTGATTTTTTTTTTGTTGTTTTTGTTGTTGTTATTTTTAATGTATTTTTTTTTACAACACTATTAATCTCTTGTTCCTCAAAGATTCCCACCACAGGGCATCAGATAACTGGTTGGGACACCACAAAACCAACTAAAGAAGAGGAATCCGAGGTCTAATGTCATTTCACCACCAAACCTTGAACAATGTTGACTTATTATTTTTTTAAAGCAAATGCCTGGAATTATACAAATGGTGGTAGCAGAACCCTACTTCTCTGAACATGGAAGTAATAGCAATTCCTTAGATGCTCTGAAATCAGTCTCTCTAAAGATATTCTTGGGATGATACTTGAAATGTTCCTGATAAAATCAGACTCAAACCTAAGAAAAGGGGTAGTCAGAAACATTTCTGACTTGATATAACTTGGAAATAATAACTTTTGTAACTGGAAAAGGGTTTGAGCAATTATTTTCTTTTAAATTTAATATATATCAAACCATCTCCTTTAGCAAGACTTAAGAATTACATATTTTGAACCTCCAAACAGTGTTCAGGAAAGGCTCTCCTGATCTTCCTATTTCTTGTAAAGTAAATCTAGAAAATATTATTAAAATATGTCATTAGTAAAATAGAACTAGGATATTCTCTATGTTTTGTCATATTATGTTGGCAAACATAGCATTTATTACCAGAATAGGAAATTGCCAGTACCTCTTAATTCAGAAAAGATCTAAGTTAGTACTTAAACATTATATGCAAGTTTTTGTTATACTCATTCTACATTTTTAATCTCTAAATTATTTTTGTAAATTTTAATTGTACTTGGCAATTGGATTGAGTTCTAGCATACAAGCATCTAAAATTTTAAAAAACGGACAAAGTATCCTTTTTGTAAAAAGAGCTTCTTGAATTAGAAATAGGGTAACTAACTTATAAAGAAAAATATTCAAACTGAAGCTGAAGTCACAAAGGCCTGGAAAGGGTGTCAACTCAGTCTTAGTTTGAGAAAGAATACAGGTTATTTGGTGTGATGAAATAAGATAACATTAGAAGTATGAGAATATTGAATGCTCTTACTCAAAAAGAAGTCAACTCTCCTGAAAAGTTTCTTTCTGAATCTTATTTCAGTCATTAAAAATTGAAACAAAGTCAAGGTTGGTCAGAGGAAATGGGGGAAAAATCTGATTCATACTTTCAAGAAAATATTTAAAAGAATAAACCTCAGAGCTGAGTACCTATTTTTTCCCTTGGAAGGCATTGAAAAGGACTCTCATTAGAGATGCTGGGGATGAAAAGAAAACATCAGATTAGATGAGGTCAGAGAAGTTGGCTGGCCCTGAATAGTATAGCAGCGCTTATTGCCAGATTCTAAGACCCTCTGTGCTTGCATCACACAGTTTGGCTGCTGTAGCAAGATTATTTTTAGCTGCTTTTCCATATTTCAGCTAACCTCCTCCATATTATTTTGTTTTACTTGCATTTATAAGCCACAGAATTCTACTGATATATGTGCATAAATATGTAAATATTTGAGTTCATGTACCTGAAATTTCTTGAGGAGATTTCTAAAGATTTAAGCAATATGATATCTAGTGTATACAATATCAACTTGTAGTGTCAGCCTTTTGAGAGCAAAAGAGACACAATTTTGCTCCCTTGGATAATTATAAGTATGATTTTTCAGTATAATTATTTCACCCTGAAATAGTCTGCCCTGTTCTGCTATCAGAGTCACAGATGCAATATAAGTGTAGGACTTCAATTCTACTGGAACTTGCCCATTTAAAACCTATATTGAGATGTCTTCTAAAGTATACTTAACCTTGTAGCATTTGAGTATGACTTTGGGACCACTAATTCTGAAACAAAGCCTTTTGCTGTCATCTGTTGCACAACAGTCAGCAAACAAGAGCATTTCAAAGTCTCCCTCTGACTGCAACCATTCTGAGGCAATAGACACACTACTGAAGCCTTGCTCAGAGTCTATTTTCACTCATCACCCTTCCCTACAAATAGGAAAAGGAGCTTTATTTTTGACAGTTTTCTTTTTATTTATCCTGATTTATCACTTCAGAGAAGTTATCTTGGTTTCAAAAAAAAATGGAACAATGGATCAACTTCCATTCTTTGTCACTGGCTACCTAATTCATTCTACCATTTAATGTGTGACCTGTTTTTTTGTGACATTTCTTATTTCCTTTACCTCCCTGTTTCAAATAAAGTCCTTCAGTACATGGAAGAAGGCCAAAGTCAGCTTGGTGTTCACAGTAAAACCTCCCTGAAGATGTGTCTTCCACCCAGTGTAGCACTGTTGACACATCAGGTGATCCCTTGCTTCAGTCTCTTCCCAGAGGAAGACAAGACTATGCAACTTTCTTGGGAGAACGGAGGCATTTGTCCAGCATGACCCTGTTTTGATTTATGTGTGGTATCATCCTGAGTCTCTACCCACAATCCCCTCTGCACATCAGAAGCCTAGTGTGAGGCATTGACTTGGTTGCCATGGCAAGTTGACTCTTAAGGTGGCATTTCTGAGTTTGGTGCCAGCTGCTTGAATCTTTCTGCTATAGATAGGACCAAGCCTTTAGTTAAAAGTCATTGGGGAAAAGCCCCAACACCTTAAGTTGAATGAATTTTTTTAATAGTAACAAAGTCATCCTGTGACTTCAGTCAGGATCATGCATATGCGAGAAAATGAGTATAGGTTTCCATGAGAAAATTCTGAGTCCTCTTAAGTTAGGCAACGATTAGCTCCATTTGTATTAGCTGATGTGTTCCTTGACTACTGACAACTTTACTCCCTGCTCATCAGATTCTCCATAAAGTTTATCTGGAAAGAAGCAAATTAACACCATGCACATTTGGAATTCTGCTACTACATATGTATGGTCTTGTTCTCCTATGCAAAGATGGGACATTTCTGGCAGTGTTGCCAACATGGCCACCCATTCATTCCCCTCTCCTGTCACCTGCAACCAGACTGGTGCTAAGGTTTCTGCCATTTCTAAGTCAAATCTCTCCAGCTGGATCTGTTTGTGGTTTTGGGCTATGGAAAGGAGCCTCCATATCCACGTGGCACACACGTGGCAAGCAGCCTTCAGAGCCTCTACTAGCTGTTCTGAACTGGTTGCAGAGGTACCTGAAAGCAAAGCTGCCTCAGCTGGAACATTCCAGTACTCAGGGCAGCCCTGAAAAAGTCTGCTCAATTTTATATAAATACTTAGGCATGAAATGGATTTTCTGGATGTCTGTCTATTCTTCCTAATGGCTTCTCTACATTTTTGCTGTTTCCTTTCTTTTATTATTATTTATTATTATTATTTTGCTTTTTTGTTATCTTATCTCTCATGCTAATTCTGATCCAACAAAGTAGCAATGCCTTTTTCAGGGAGCCTTTTTAAAAAAAAAAAAAAAAAAAAAAACAGTTGTTTCATGGAATGCATAAGCTGTTTAAGGTCAATTTAAAAACAAAGTTTCCTCTGAGTATTTTAGTTAGATCTCAAATCCTGGCCCTTGGTCGAACCTCCCCACTTGAGATATTTTCCAGGTTACCAACGCTAAACATTGCAGCTCCCATTTTTCCCCTCCCCTTTCATTTTTGTTCATAGATAGAGACTTTCCTAACCCCTCTGTTTGTGCCCCTTCACACATGGCACTGAAAGGCACACAAGATTTACTAATTCCAGGCAATAGAAACTTCAGAGCCAAGCCCACACTGTTGCTCTAACTTGGGGCTGGTGAGTACCTGCTGCTTCCCCGAGCACTCTCACCACCTGTCTACTCTCAGACACATTTTATGGAAACCACTAGATTTTGACATCTAGTTTTTTCTGTTTTAAAATAGGGGTTGTACAAGATAATCTGTGGCTCAAGTCCTTATGGGGGAGGGATTGTTTCCCCAGAAAATTCAACAAAAAGCTGACCCTTTTACATGGGGATATTGAGGTCCAGTATACTTAAAACATAAAAAGAGGAGCCAGAAAATTAGTGCATGACATAGGGTACTTGCCTTACATGTATTCACAGTATCGCATATGATCCCCTGAATCTCATCAGGATTGATCCCTGAGCACAAACCCAGAACACTATTGCCAGATGTGCCCCCCCCAATATACACACTGCTCTCACTCTCTTAAAAGAGAGCAAAGAAGCATCCATGCAGCCCTAGATGGTCAGACACGCCATTGGAAGGCAGATGCTGGAGATGAAATGTGATGGCTTCCCTGAAAAACATTTAAAAACATTCAGCTCCATTCTCTGTTAGCATTGCAGCAGTCAAAATAAAGCAGGCCTGTCAGGAGCCAGTGCTGGGGGAAGGTTATGAATAGACTTCACACACCCAGAAAACCACCCGAAAGGAACCACCGGCTCCCTTGGTGCTGATTTTGGTTTGGGCCCTCCCTTGAATGACCTCAATTTCGCTTGGCCAGTTATGTGAGTTTGGTTGCTTTTTCCTAATTTTCTGGAAAAGCCTTTTAAGTTGGGAGAGGGGGCCTCTTGCAGATGTTGTCCAAGGTGCAACAGACTGAACATGTTGGTAAAAACTGTTCACAACTCACCAAGTGCACTTCAGCGGCACCCTGAATAAAGGCCTTGTTACCTGCAAGTGTTTCCAATATAAAATTGGACCTGAACCTGGGAGACATGAGAAAGAATCAGCCCTTTCACATGCAGCTACCAGTGTCCTGGCCCCTGAGTTCTATGTTCCCATGGGGAGTGCTGATTGAGGCTGCACCTCTTGTATGGTGATATTTCCTCGGGTGCTTAGTCCACCTCCTCTTTCAGTCCAGCACTGGCCACAAGGCCTGAATGTCTACAAAAGCCTGGATGTCTACTCTGAAGTAGACATCTACTTTCCCTGAAGTAAAGTAAAGGAGTAAAGCATTTATGTAGTTAACAAGTAAAATTTAAAAAATAAAATAGACCCCTGGCGTTCCATATGGTCCCCCAAACCAGGAACGATTTCTGAGCATATAGCCAGGAGTAACCCCTGAGCATCTCCAGATGTATTCCAAAACAACCCAAATAAAATAAATAGAAATAAAATAAAAATTAAGTTATCCAGGGCCGGAGTGGTAGTGCCGTGGTAGGGCATTTGCCTTGGATGCAGCTGACCTAAGACGAAGTAACCTGAGCCTTACCAGGCATGGCCCAAAAAATAAAAATAAATAAATAAAGTTGTCCAGTCCATGTTTCTCTTCTTCTGGCACATACCTGCTCTGCCAGGCTGCCAGCCTCCCCCAATTTATCATCTACTGCTCGTATCCATATTCCTGAACTTAAAACCCAAATCAAGTCCTTACCTTCACCCAAAAGCTAAGACTGGGTGTGCAAGGTCAGATGTTCAGTAGCCAGCAAGAGATATGCAAACATCTTTCATATTCATCCCAAGGGCCTTACCCTACCAGGCCTGTATTTCACAAACCATGAGCACTGATGGAGCTGTCACGCAGTTAGCAGCATCCCTCAGGGTGAAGAGGTTTTGGGGGTAAAGAGGTATTGGCCTAGGCGAAGGGGGGGGAATAACCTATTTCATTTTTATTTTTCTTTCCAGTTCTCTCAGGCCAGGCACACCACAGCCCTTTGAAACGATCTGTGTCCCTTACCCCACCCATGAATGTGCCAAACCAGCCTCTAGGACATGGATGGATGTCTCATGAGGACTTACGAGCTAGAGGACCTCAGTGCCTCCCATCCGATCATGCCCCCCTGTCTCCACAAAGCAGTGTAGCCTCTTCGGGAAGTGGTGGGAGTGAACACTTAGAAGATCAGACCTCTGCTCGTAACACATTCCAAGAAGAAGGTAGTGGTATGAAAGGTGAGTGACGGAATGAGAACCCGCTGGGCACAGAGCCTTTCCCTTCAGGCTGAGTAAAGAAGGGTGGAAAGAGGTAGTCAGAGAGGAGCAGCCCCCCCCCAACCCCATGCTTGTGCATGCCCCCAGCACTTGCACAGCACCTAGGCTGACCTCAGCCTAAAAAGGCATCTTGCCCAAAACCAAAAATTAAGAGTCAGACAAGTCAGTGCCCCCATTCTCCTACCCCCTTTTTTTATTTGTTTGTTTTTTGGATACACTGGCTTATGGACAGTGAGGTGAGTCCTGGTTCCCAGGGACTGGAACCTCCTGCATATGTGTCAGAGTCTCTCCTCCCCAGTGTCTAGAGACTCGGGGCATCATCCCTGTCTCCATATCCAGCACTGCTGCTGTGGCCTGGGAACCTGCAGGAATCCAGAAAGACAAACCGCAAGATATTTTTTTGCAACCTCTCCTACGACAGAATTACTGCAGTGCTTCCTTTCTCTTTTTTCTTTGATAGCCAAGAAAATCTTTAAGGCCTTTTTTCTCTCTGTTTAAGGGACACAAAATTCCTCTCAGACTCTCTGATGGTGTGTTAAGTCTGAAACAGATTTGCATGCAGGTGATACAAAGCCTTCTGTACAGCATAAATGAATGTCCCTATATTGTCCTGTAAATCTCCCCATCTCCTCAAGATACTCATCAGGAGACAGAGTTCCCAAGTCACCCACGATAGACTCAAAGACAGCATGTGCCTTTGTGTTGTCTTTTCAGACTTAGTGTTCAAGAGCTGGGTAGTCCTTCGGGAAAGATGCTCATCAGATAAACTAAGAACAAAATAGATGGAAGAACAAACAGGCAGACACACTTCTGGGCCAGAATGCTAAGATGAAGCTCAGGGGCACCGTCTTTATCAGCAGTAACAGTGCAGAGAAGATTCAAGGTTGACTTGAAAGGCTCTGTACTGAGTTTCTGGTCTAGTACAGAAGCCTGGCACAGGAGGATGCTCAGGTGTCCCTGTAAAGCCACACCATGCTGAATAGGGAGCTGTCACTTTGAGTGGAATGAAGCTTTCTTAGTGGTCCCTACACCTTCCTCCCTTCCTCCCTGCAGCCTAGGCCTGCTTCCCCTCTTCCTTCCCATCCCAACCCTTGATGAACCTGTGCAAAGTGACTTGCATTATTAACCTGAGTCTCCAGATTTCATATGGGAAGACATCTTTAAAGGCATTTGACTGGGAGAAGGAGATGGAGGGTATGTCCTTCTTTCTCTTTGGCAATTTCCAGGGGTATGTGGTATGATATGAGAGATAGCAAAACTCATTTCTGAGGTTGTGCTTCCAAGGTTATGGACTCATGCAGCTGCATTTCAGGTGATGGGGGACAGGTGAGACTCAGCTGTGGTTTAGGAAAGCCTGGCTGGGTGTCTGTCACTGCACATCACATCCAAGTACCTATTTGCTGAGAGTTAGCTTCAAATTAGCTTCTCACCAGGTAAAAGGGGTATGATGGTGAGTGAATTATGTCCAGAAAAGCACATGGGAAGAAGACCTGGTGCTTGTGTTAAGGGCCAGGAGTATCTTGGGAAAGACTGCTTAATAAGATATAGAACTTTATATATAGATATAGATATAGAACTTTTATAGAAAAGAATTCTGCTTCCATTGCCTGGTTTGGGGAGATTATCTTTTTCTTCTTTTGCTTTCTTTTTTTGACATCTTTTTTTGTTTTTTGGGGGGTCACACTGGCGGCACTCAGAAATCCTGGCTCTGCACTCAGAAATCGCTCCTGGCAGGCTCAGGGGACCATATGGGATGTTGGGAATTGAACCACCATCCATCCTGGGTCGGCTGCATGCAAGGCAAATGCCCTACTGATGTGCTATCTCTTCGGCCCCTTCTCTTGCTTTTCTTCCCTAGACTCACCTTCTTCTTTAAAGACCTTATGCCCACCACAGACCCTCTCCCAAAGCAGGTCAAGGTATGCTTATTGTGTGCTAACATGATAAAGAAAGCGAGAGGAATGAAGAGCAGGCTTTTAAGGAGAAATGAATGAGAGAGAAATGAAAGACTTTTAAAATCTTGGTTTTGGGATAAGAGTTTATCTTTAATCAGAAAAAGATGGAATCAAGATTTTATATCAAAGATTTTCTTTAGAAACCAAAGGGGAGTGGCCTTGCTCTTCCAAAAAAAAAAATGGACTCTGGTGACTGGACAGCACAAAATCCTCTTTTATGAATCTACCTTCAGCTATTTGAACAGTCCTTTTTCCCCAAGAATTGGATTAGAATTCAAAGGATAAAATTCTTGACATATTAAAGGGCAAAAGATTATTAGGGGACATAATAGACAATAGGGATTTTCTGTTTGTGGGAAACGATTGTATAGTTGGGCTGCGAGACCAAACAGGAGAATAGGTTCATTGAGGTGTGTGTGGGAGGGAGAGTGTCAGTCTTTGTTGAACCCAAATGCCCTCAGCCCTGCCTGGGGCCTGCACTGAGGAGCCATCCCAGTTTGTGAGGAGGACCTCCAGCCTCCTTCAAAGCCTCTCCCAAGGGTGTGCAATTTGATTCACATGTCCAAGAACAGATGCCCATTAAAATTTCCAGATTCATTTGTACACTGAAAATTAAATCTGAAATCAATGAAGGCCTTTTAGAGGGAGCCAGCTCTTCTTCTCTGAGCCACGTCTCCTCCTTGGGCCCAGGCCTAATGTGGCAGGACTGTCAACCCTTGGAAGCTGCTTGCTCTTTCCACCTCAGATGCCATCATCTGGTGGTTATTTTTCTAATTTTCAGACGCCCAATTTTTGAGAACAACAAGGAATCTGTAGTAGAATTTGGAGGACTTCCAAATCTCCAGGAGCTACACATCAACCCTCACCCCACACCTTAGGGAAAGAGTATAAAGGAATCGTAATTGAAGCTAATTTAGTGTGAATTCATCTTTCCTGCCAGCAGCTGTTCATCCCTTACTGAAACATGATGTTCATCCATTCTTTCCTTTTCATAAAGACAGACTAGCCAGGCGTGGCTATGAATTGTCCTGTAGGAACAGATTGCTTTGGTCAAGAGTCTGACCTGGAGTTCATGGCCCCGTTTCTTGCTCTTTTAGGCATAGGAATATCTCACCTTGATGCCCACACCCCCTGCTAAGACTGTTACTTCCATTCTCTCTCAAGTAGAACAGTTCCTACTTTCACAGGGTTAGCTTCAGCTGCCTGCTTGGCTTTATGGTTCCTTTTATAGTAAATATCCATCCTGGGGTATAAGTAGCATCAAAGCACACATGAGTGGTCCCTAGAATTCAGATCACAGATTGTTATCTTGGGATAAAGCTGAGATTGGCAAACTAATCTAACCAACCAACTTTTCAGAAAAGAAATCACTTAGGGCACCCTCCATTCCCAGAAATCTGCCTTTTTTAAGTGAACAAAGCATCCCCCATATCTGTAGCCCACAGTTATAACTGACTCTCTTCCCCCATCAGATCCCCCAGTATTCCAGCACTCCTCATACCCTGGAATGGATTACCCACTTTGGAAAACACAGAAACAAAAGGAAAAAATAAGATGAGATGCACAAGTGAGAAATAAGGTAGAAGTGGATGATGGGAAAATGAGAGTTTTCCTCTAGCCCACCCCATGGAGGTGACAGGTTGGATGTATTTAGACTAGCTGTATAGGTTTCTAAATACAGTTATTTTCACATGATTCAAAATTGTTTTCTGATCCCAGTAAAAAAAATCTTGGTCTGAGTCAGTTTTCACTGATGGTATCCTTCCCTTGGCATCATGTGGATGGAATGTGCTCTATCTCTTCTCTTATTCAAAGCTCTCCAATGGCCACAAGTAGAAAATAGATGTTCCCATAGTTTACTAGAAAAAAAGAGAAGCTAAAGGCTAGCCAAATCCAAGATGGAAAGAGGTTCATGGACCCCACCTATTATTAGAATCCTGGCCTCAGAATTTATGTAGAAACTAATTGCCTAATGTGGCAGGGCCGTTCGGCAGTGATGTTGCTTTGTTCTCTGGAGCAGAGACTAGGAAAGAAAGATAATGAAAGGGGTCACTTTTGTCCTCCAAGTCACTTGACTTTTTTGAGCATCTGCTGGGAAGACTTGTTTTGTGTTTTGTTTTTTTTTTGGGCCACACCTAGCGATGCTTGTGGTTTACTTCTGGCTCTGTGCTTAAGAATTGCTCCTAGTGGTATTCATATGAAATGCTGGGAATCAAGCTGAGTTGGTTACTTGCAAGGCAGGCACCCTACCATTGTACTATCAATCCAGCCCTTGTAAAGAAGGTCTTTTGGCCAGCTACCAGAGAGACATATATATATAGAAGCAGTGGTTCCTGTTTCAAGGGATTTGTTACCAAAATGCCCAAAAAGCCTTTATTCAGTGTAGAGTGAACTTTAGAAAAGTCGAGGCAAATTTTTGAAGAGGGTTTGGAGCTGAATTTTAGCATGATTACAGACTAGACAAATATATGTAATGATGAAAGAATTTTCTAGGTGAAGGAAGCAGCATGCATACAAGTAAGCAGTTAGACAGCTGGGGCACAGGTACACCTTGTCATTTACCTCTGAAGAAGTCTGGAGAAGTAAAGTCAGATTGTAGAAGGTGAAAGGATTTGGGTTTTTATCTGTACAGTGGTTGATGTTATTGAAGGAATTAAATTGCAGAATTATGTACTTTTTTTGTGTATTCAAAGTAGGACCCTAGCTGCAGGTGGAGATTATATCAGAAGAATGAGGAGTCAGGGAATACTAAATCTCGAGGCTAGTCAAGAAGTAAGAATATTTCAGGAAATAGGAAGAAAACTCAGTGAGGTCAAGGTATATGACAATAAAATTAGAGACCCAAAGTATTTACTTATGCAGGGTCTTCACGATTAGCCTTGAGAGAATCCTACATTAAATGTGCCTGATAGAATGACCCAGTGATGGAGTTGGAGGAATTTAGGGTAATGCTTATATTTTTTTCCTGGAATGGCTACACAGCTTGTATTATCTCTAGCAAAGGGTACAGAGGAGAAGAAACAGTAGGGCATCAGCATGCATCTTGGTAAAGTTGAAAAAATTAGAATATCTCAGTGGCATTTTATTAGCCAGGACTATAGAGTACCACGAGCTTTCCTGGCCCTGCATCCCTAAGATCCATAATTTCTCACCTACACACAATTCAAGCTTCTACTTCCCTAGAGAGACACTCTTACCAGGAACTCCATTTTAGATTTCTGAAGAGTAAAAGCCATAGATTGGGATCTCGAAAGGTGAGAAGTCACAAATAACATTCACAATGTTTGGGGAGGGAGAATAGATTGGCAATCTATTTATCTCAACTGAGTTATAACTTTAATGTATAGCGTTGCTAGTATCAAAAAGTGCAGATAAAAGCCATGATAAAAGTAACATTAAAAAAATCATCTTTGGCTCCATCCTGACCTTGATATAAACGTAGCACTTCAAAGTTGGTGAAAATAGGCTTCATTGGTTTTTTTAAGGAGACTTTCTTAGATGAAACTTGTGTAAACCTTCTTCCTACATTGTGTAGCAAACAGAATATTATCATCTGTTCTGAAATAGCTGGTTTGGGATTTTGAACTGTTTTTATAATGCAGAATTTAGAACCTCTGTCTGTGTTACTGAGTGATAGAGGAGTGAACTCTTTCTTATGGAAAAGAAACCTATCAGACACCTTTGTCAGCAAGGCTGTGGACAAAAGACCTCCAAGGTCCCCAGGGTGAGCTGGACTACACTGTTCCCTGAGTCACTGGCATATTCATTGGCATGGCCATCATGACAAATTTTCTATATTAGCTTTATAGATATGATCTTGAATTTATTTAACTTAAAGGCAAGTTTTTAGTACATTTGTCTTTACTCCTGAACCACCAGCATAGGCCCTGCCTGGAGAAGTTCTAGTGGATTTAAATCTAAGCTAATTCTCAGATAGCTGAAAACTTGATGCCTTTGAAAAGCCCATCTCAAGGGTTATCCCAACCCCAAAATTCTGAAGGTCAGTAAGACATACGCCAGTTCCTATGAGACACAATTCTTCAACTGATGTACTTTAGGAATAGGCAAGCCAGTGGAGAAGGCACTTTGAGGAGGACTCCCATCACTCTTTAAAGACACAAAGCTGGCCATGTGTAGAAACCCATTGATAAGTATCATGGATAATGGAAACTACAGAGAGGAAACTAAGTGTCTCTGTTGGCATCTTGCCCTCCCAGGTGGGCATTGAATACCACTCTAGGCCTGCTGTTTGCCTCCTGAGATCCATGTATATTCCTCACAAGCATAAGAACTCCACCTGAAAGTTATTATGGACATTTTTTCATCAGTGGGTCTCCTCACTACTCTACCAGTACCAGAGACTGAAGCTGCTGCTTTCTTTAGCTTGAAAACTGGCACAGAATTGGGCTACTTCACCTACTCTAGCCAAGAATGCAGACAGGCTCCTATCTTCTTGCTAGCTTTGGGGTTTTGAATATTTTCTGTTTGCTTCAACACTGAAGAATTGGTTGCTCATTTGACCCTTCATCTCCCTTCAAGGTGACAGGTGCCATCATCTCTGTGAAAGGAGACTTGTTGTGTACTGAGAGTTTTGGCAAATGAGACCACCAGGGGCAATCATCATATTTAACATGATCATGAAAGTCAGGATGTTTGTGTTTCTACTTCCCCAGGATGCCTTGTTTCCTACCCCTGCCTGGTTTCTCACCTTGCCCCCCTTGAGTGGTCTTTCTCTAGGGTGGGGAGGGAACCTTCTGGTTTGTGTTTAAGGTGTTGCCTGGTCTATTGATTAGTTTCTTGTCTAAGCATCCTGAGTTCTTATGGGAGCCCCACTTCTGTAGTAGCTCTTGAACATATAACAAAGCTTCTCTGTGGTAGATCTATCCAAAGTAAAAGGAAATAGTGGTCAATGACATTTGGAAATGTGATCCCTTAGATAGAAACTAATAGGTAAAATAATGCACATTGAAAGAGGTGTTTGGTACCATCATCAAGAAAGGTCTGTAAGATAAAAAACAGGGACTGCAATGAGAGTTGGGAGAAGATCCATAAAAGTTAGATATGTGGGATGGGGGTCTACTATGTGCTTTCTCTGGAACCCAAACCTCCACCTTTTGGCTTCTCTTCTCAAACTCTAAGTCTTTCCTTCTCCCTCATCCTCAATAAACCTGGTTCTCCCAGGTTTCTTTTTGGCCCTGCCCTATTTATCTGGGCGATCTCACCCACTTCAATGCTAAAACCTTGTGCTACAGAACAGGAGTGTTAACCTTGGCCCAGATCTTTCTTTGATGAACTTCACCAGTTGATTTTCTTTCTTTCTCTTATTTTTTTATTTTCTAAAAAAAATATGGAACACTTCATGAATTTGCGTGTCATCCTTGCTCAGGGGCCATGCTAATCTTCTCTGTATTTCAATTTCAGTACATTGGTTGCCAAAACGAGCACACCAGTTGACTTTTTCATTTCCCTGGGACACCTCTAAAATGGTGTACACTTTCTCATCTCATCCAAATCTGCTGTTCCTCCATATTTTCTCGCTTACCAACACAGAACCAGAGCTTCTACCTTGGGCCTCTCCTTCCCCATTTCTCTTCTTTCTTTCCTCGTCTTTATTACTGACAGTACTTCCCCTCCTTTCTTTTTCCTTGGTGTCTGCCCTCCCAGACCAACTCCAAAGGTTTCTCGGAATTTTATGCCCCTCCTCTCCTCCAATTATCTTCCTGTTTAGCCTTTACATTGGCAGTCATCCTCTTCATTCTTTTTCTAAAAGTCTTGATTGGGCCTTTGCTGCTCAGAATCCAGAAATTTTTTTTTTAATCTCCAAGAAGGTCTCCTATTCATGCTTCAGCATTATAGCTGGCAGTTACCTGACTCCTCCTCTTAGCCCCACTGATTTGTACCCACTCTCCATTACTCACCCAACTGTTTGGTAGACCCTGAAGGTCCATTTTAGTTGTTTTGGGTTTTTTGTTTATTTTTTGTTTTCTTTTGTTTACATGGGTTTTTTGTTAGTTTACTTTGCTTTTTGGGCCACACCTGGTGACTCTCAAGGGTTACTCCTGGCTATGTGCTCAGAAATCACTCCTGGCTTGGGGGACTATATGGGATGCCGGGGAATCAAACTGCGGTTGGGTCTAGGTTAGCACATGCAAGGCAAACACCCTACCGCTTGTGCCACTTCCGGCCCCATCCATCTTAGTTTTGTGTATAAACCTTTCTTACTTTCTCATCATAATCTACTCAGTCATTCTAGGATTGCTTTTACTGTGAATCTTTCCATCCCTTCCCAAGGCAAAGCAAAAGTGCTCATTTGTCTATGCTCCCACCTTCAACTTAGAATAGACTTAGTTCTTGTCCTAGATGTGTTATAATTGTGTGTATGAACATTCTCTTTGAAATAAAATGTTTCTTGGTGGAATGACGGGGACCAGCATTTACAAAGCCTACCCAACAGGGTGAGAGTGGGGGCGGTGCAATATGTGTTCAGTAAATGTTGAGAGAGCAAATATTGGAATGCCCACGGTTTATAAGAAAGCCAGCCCAGCAAAGAGTAAATTTGTCCTTTTCTTTCTTCTTTTTCTTTCTTCTCTTTTTTTTTATGCTTCACAGGAAAATGGCTTTCTAGTCTGGGGTAGATGATGACATAACCATCACAAGCAGTTGAAATAAGGGCTGTGTGCCACCAAGGGGCAGATGCCCAGGAGTCCTACACGGCTTCAGTCATCTCTATTATTCCCTATGTGTCTGTGTCTATAGCCATAACAATTTCATACAATGAAAAAGAAGATTGTGAGTGGGAGATAGTACAGTTGTGTGCCCGATAGAAAACATGTGTGCTCAATTTATGTTCTATTTCTGCATTACTTGGTCCCAGAGGTACCACCCAGGTTTGCCAAGGTAGCCAAGTATCGCTGATTAGACTCCCAGGCCTCCTAAACACAGCTTGAAAGGCCTGTTTGCCACAGAAGGAAGGTTCGGGGTTACATTAGGTAATTCTCAACTTTGCAGTCAACCATGCAATATCTGGACCATGAAAAAGAATCTAAACTTTTAGTTCAAGTTTGTCCCTAGTTAGCAGTATCTAAACCAATCTAGCTTCTCACTCATTGGAATTCTTGGTTTGGAAAGAAATGGTCACACTACTTGGTGCTTGGGTGTTTCCTTTTTTAATTTGGTTGTATTTTATTTGCATAAGATGTTTTAAATAAAGTTTTTGAAATGTATGGTTTTGATGTACACAATTATGGATCATTTCCCTTTAGTAGAGTTTTGTGTTTAGAGAGTGTTTTTATTTGTTTGTTTATAAGACTATATGTTTACATTTTAGGGGTACAGTATTGCCATACATACCCTTCACTGAAGTGCCAGTATCCCTTCATCAGAGTTCTCTACTCTTTCAACCCCCAGATTTGATAACCTCAGTTTTGTAGTCAGTCTAAGGATATTTTCCCCTCAGCCTTTACTACCCTGCTTTATTTCTTAATGTGTCACATATGAATGAAAATCATCCAATATTTGAGTTTCTTCCTCCAAGTTAGCATGATGACTCCAGTGCCTTTCATGTTATATTAACACACAAGATTTGGAGCTGGAGAGGTGACACAAGTGGTAGGGCATCTGCCTTGCACACACTAACCTAGGATGGACTGAGAGGTTTGATCCCCCAGCATCCCATATGGTCCCCCAAGCCATGAGTGACTTCTGAGCTCATAGCCAGAAGTAACCCCTGAGCATCACTGGGTGTGGCCCAAAACAAAACAAAACAAAACAAAAGACTTCATCCTTTATTATAGCTGAATAGTAATCCATGTATGTGGATATATACATCTACATATATATCCATACATCTATCACATCTTAAATCTTCTCATACATTTCTAGAAACTTGAGGATTTTACTTTTGAGTACTTTACCTATCTTAGTTAGCTATTGTAAATTATGCTGCAGTGAACATAAGGCTACATATGTGCATCCTTTTAGATTAGTGTTTTTGTGTTCTTTGATATAAGTGCATTATATGGTAGATATATTTTTAGTTTGAGGAGAAATTCCCAATGAAGTTTTGTTTTAATCTTTAGCAAAGGAAGGTGCCTAACCACAAACCATGTTGTGGAAAAGTAGTTGGTAGCAGATATATCAGAAGAGCGTATTAAGGGGCTGAAGCAATAGCACAGTGGTAGGGCATTTGCCTTACATGTGGCTGACCCAGGATGGACCTCAGTTCGATCCCCGGCATCCTATATGGTCCCCCAAGTCAGGAGCAATTTCTGAGCAAATAGCTAGGAGTAACTCATTAGCGTCACTGGGTATGGCCCCCCCCAAAAAAATTTAAAAAGAAGAGCTTTTTAAGTGGACAGTTCTAAACTATGCATTGAGACATTTGCTTTAAAGACAGAATCAGTATATGATTGCCTTAAGGAACATATGGCCAAGAGAAACATATTTCTCAGGAATAGAGCCAAAAATAACTCTCCTGGAAGACTCAGCTATGTTCTGTAGTTGTATGGGAATGTCTTCTAGTGACCTGAGCTCTTTTGACTCTGAAGCAGACTTTTGCATCCATCTAACCAAAGAATTACAGTTGTCACAATCTTTCACAGAAAGAATTAACACTGATTGAACTGAGACTAGCCAAACCAAGATTTGAACCCTATTATTTTAAGGCACCATTTTGTCACTTTGACTTCTAAAGCACTCTGTTTGCAACATGATTTGCTAGCATCAGATTCCAATTGTTTTATCATCAGTGAAATTTTCATGATTAAAGTTTGCCACAAAGTTGTAACAAACTTGAAGTATGGTAGCAAAGTGGTAGAATCGAAGAACGATGCTCTAGTTATAGGCTGTTCAATCTATGGAAATGTTAATATTGTTTTAATAGCCACAGAAATATAGCAGAAAATAGTCAGGGATCAGATCCTAGAGTTGGTCTTTCCTGGACTCTTGTTCCAATCACATTTGAGCTAGGAGGCTGTGAAAGGATTGAACTGTGTGCCTGGGGAGGCTCTGTCTTTCTCTAGTTAAGAATGGTCCCAGAGGGACTCTCCACTTGCCACAGTAAAATGTTAGGCTTCCAAACACAAAATGATTTCTTGCCTGAAGTGAATTTATTTTGCTCTCAAAATGCTTTTGGCAGGGCTGATGCTATGGTACAGCAGGTAGAGAATATGTCTTGCAGGCAACAGGCTAAGATTCAGTTCCTGGCATCCCTTATGGTCCCCTGAAGCCCATCATGAGTGATCTCTGAGCACAGAGTCAGAAATAAGATGTGATCAGTATAGAATATGGCTCAAAAACAAACAAATAAAAGAAGGGAGGAAGGAAGGGAGGTAGAAGGAAAAGGAAGGAAGGAAGGAAGGAAGGAAGGAAGGAAGGAAGGAAGGAAGGAAGGAAGGAAGGAAGGGAGGGAGGGAGGAAGGAAGGAAGGGAGGAAGGAAGGAAGGAAGGAAGAAAGGAAGGAAGGAAGGAAGGAAGGAAGGAAGGAAGGAAGGGAGAGAAGAAAGAAGAGAGAAGAGGAAAGGAAAGAAGAGAAGAAGAAGAAGAAAGAAGGAAGGAAGAAGAAGAAGAAAGAAAGAAAGAAAGAAAGAAAGAAGAAAGAAAGAAAGAAAGAAGAAAGAAAGAAAGAAGAAAAAAAGTAAAGAAAGAAATAAATAAAGAAACAAAGAAAGAAAGAAAGAAAGAAAGAAAGAAAGAAAGAAAGAAAGAGAGAAAGAAAGAAAGAGAAAGAGAGAAAGAAAGAAAGAAGAAAGAAAGAAAGAAAGAAAGAAAGAAAGAAAGAAAGAAAGAAGAAAGAAAGAAAGAAAGAGAGAAAGAAAGAAAGAAAGAAAGAGAGAAAGAAGAAGAAAGAGAGAAAGAAAAGAAAGAGAAGAGAAGGAAGAAGGAAGGAAGGAAGGAAGGAAGGAAGGAAGGAAGGAAGGAAGGAAGGAAGGAAGGAAGGAAGGAAGGAAGGAAGGAAGGAAGGAAGGAGAAAGAGGGGCCAGAGAGATAGCATGGAGGTAAGGCATTTGCCATTCATGCAGAAGGTCATCAGTTTGAATCCCGGTGTTCCATATGGTCCCTTGAGCCTGCCAGGAGCAATTTCTGCACGTGGAGCCAGGAGTAACCCCTGAGAAAGAAAGAAAAAAGAAAAAAAAAACTCTTCAAGCTATCCAGTTCTATTTCTCTGTAAAACACCCTCAAGATCTCCTTAATTATCCCATGACCACAGACCAAGAAGTGAGCTCAGCAAGCCCACCTTCCCCTACTACAGAAATATCAGAAGAGTGACCCATATCAACCATGACCCAACCAAGTTAGGGTACCCAGGAAGCAGGTTTGGTTCCAAGTAGACCAGGATTTTTCCCTCAATCTATTAAGTTGGTCATTCTAAACATTGAAAGAGTAGAAGGTTTCCACTTACTTTGGAATGCCTGTGGATCTGTCAGTGTCTTGAAATAAAACCCTAAGCACAATAGGCTATATCTTGCACTTAATAAGATTATAAATTGCTAATAGTTCTTAGAGTACCTGCATAACATTTACTCAATGCTTTAACATTTCAAAATATGTTGCAGCCCCTGTTCATTCATCTTACTATGGATGGGTTCTTCAGTCTTCATTGTATAAAAAGAGGAGATCAAGGGAGCAAAAAGCTGTAGACTAGTGGGGCCAGAGTGATAGTACATTGTAGGGTACTTATCTTGCATGAAGCCGCCTGCCTTTGGTCCCCAGCATCCTATATGGTCCCCCAAGTCCTGCAAGGAGTGATCCGTGAACCATCCCTCAAAATACCTGAAAATAAAAAGACATGGTTCTTGTCTTTGTTTCAACTATGTGGTCTAGACTTATTAGCATTTGTAAAAAGAGACAGAGATGAAAGAAATTATTCTAGTGACGTTTTAAGATCATATGGATAAGCTTGAAAACTCTTGACTTAAAGTGTTGGAAAATGCTTTGCTTGACTTATATTTACCATGTCATTATTCTCACAATTCTCACTCGTTTCTGATATGCTTTGGAATTTCCATTATCCTCTGTGTGGGTTGAACCAGTCTTCCAAGTCTTGACATATTATGATTGACATTTAAGTTAAAGGTCTGAGAAACATCCAGACATATTCATAACTTGGAGAAATGGTCAGTGAACACACATGCATACACACTTAGAGTTGCTAGTTTTGAAATCTTGGATGGCTCTATGCCCAGTTGATGCTAAAGAAGTTGTAAAAAAATATTTGGCTAAGAGTTACTGTGGGTTCAGAGGTGGTTCTGCTTTTATTACCACTGTGGAAAGAGCAAAAACATTATGTAGGAATCTGCATTTAATCAAGAAAGAAACTGTCTTGAGGATGGAGACTCATCATATGAAGTTTTAACATTCTAAGTTCTTTTCAAATGGGCAATGAAGTCATCTGCCTAAGGCAGTGAGTCCTTGCCATTTCTTTGGTCATGAAGCCCTTTGAGAATCTTCTGAAAGAGGTGAACCTGACCAGATTACCTCTTGTATCTTCACACATTGAGATTGGTTCTAGGGATTTCCCATAATCTTTGAATTCTAGAAATCCCGACTCAGTAATCCTTTATATAAAGTAGAAAAGGAAGCCAATGTTAGGGATATTGGGACTAGGCCAAGACTTTGAAGTCCATAATTTACTGTCAAAATTAGACAGTTAATAACCTGAGGTTTTGTTTTTGTTTTTTCCCCTCTTATCATCATCCTCTTTTCCTTTCTCTACCTTTTTCATCATCTCTTCTCATTCCCTCTCAATTTCTCTCCCTATATGTCATACATCTTGCACCAGATGTTCCAGCCTGGCTAAAAAGCCTCCGCCTGCACAAGTATGCTGCGCTTTTCTCCCAGATGACCTATGAGGAGATGATGGCCCTCACAGAATGCCAGCTGGAGGCTCAGGTATGTGTTTCTGTGGTCCATTCCCCAAGAAGTTACACCAGGTGGAACCTTAAGTCCAAGTTCAAGATCTTGTTTGGACTTGTATACCTGTATACCTCACCAGTAGCTTGCATTGTTCTAGAAACTGTAATTGGAGCCAATTAGTACATAGTAAGCCAGGATGAAGGTGAAAACCTTTATCGAACAGAAGGAGATAGAAGATAAACAAATGATGGTGGGTTAATGTTCTGGGATGGGCATGACCTAGGTACAAGCTCTTAAATTCAAGGATACCAAGAGAAAATCATTGTCAGTTCCTAGAAGTAGCCTTTGACCCAAATACACCATTTGCCTCTGACTTTTCTTTACTTGCTCCCTCCCTCCCTCCCTTTTATCCCTCTGCCTACCAGGGCTTGTTTAGGTGAATAGAAGCACCAAGTCATGCCTCAGACCTTCAAAAGTGCCTCATCAAAAAACACGTTCAGATACTGCTTTAATTAAGATTGGAGCAAGTTTTACAAATATTTTTTCTTCTAAACATTTTGAATAACATGGTTCAGGTCTCTGAGAATAAGATTATCCCAGGTCTCAAGTTTCGTTTTCCTTCTACATGCCTTCAAGGACAGTCTTCCTTCTTTTAAGGCCTATTTCCCCCAGCATGGATATCAAAAATGAGGCCATTCAACAGAATCTCTGAAAATGAAGCATGTTTCCTACCATGCTGTGCTCGGGTAAATAGAGCTGACCGAAGTCTTTGTTTCCCTTGTTTGAAATGCTATTTGCATGTTTCACATTGACCTCGGTTTCCTTTGAGCAATGATTTGAAAGAATTTATAGTCTGAACCAGCTAATAGTATTTCCCTGCAGGGTAGAGGAGATTGGGACTGTTGGGGGCATGTCTGGTCTGGAGGTGCATCCTCCCAGCAGATAACTGGGTTCCCATTGCATGTTAGTGCCCTGGTTAACCTCTGCAGGCCTGGCTGAAGACCAGTATTGAGCTTCAAGACAAAGCTCAAAGTCACATACAAATTCTTCCAGAGTGAAAGGCACAATATTCAACTTCCTCAAGCAGCTCCCACTGCTTTTTTGAATCCCAATTGCTGCTTCGTATCTTAAGGATTGATGGGAAATGCTTCTAAAGAATTTCTGTGTTTGGGCCAGAGTGGAGGGGTGATTAAAAAAAAAACTCCCACAAACTTTAATCATCAGCTGATGGTCAGAAATAATAGGCTCAGAGCACAAAGCCTGTGTCTGACACTTCCTTTGCAGAGTAACTCAATTTAATTCATTTGAATCCAATGGCTATGCTAAATAGTAATAGTCCCCAGTGCTTTATCCTAAAAACAATTCAGTTATCACTTGACTCTTACTTTATCTTAGTAAAGGAGTTGATGTCACTCATGTTCACATCCTTCTCTCAGAGGGATTCTATCAATAGTTGCAAGAAGTAATCAGAGCTTTGCCTCAGAGAACTGGTTTAAGAAAGAACCTTCTCTTTGAATAATCATGGCATCTGTAGTCAATAGGTGCCTAAATCCTAGGCTGGTCATGCCATTGATGCACAGTGAGTAAATCAAGTCCACAACACTGCTATGAATTTTAGTCATTTCTCTGAAGTGATGAGTAAGTTATATGAGTGGCTTTTCTTATGAAAACTTCACAGGGGCTGTAAACTGACAAGAATAGGCTCTCACTAGGTGAAAATGATTCTACCTTTCACCTCTTTGTGAGAAGAACAACAGAGAAAAGGTTGGCGAGAATAGCCAATATTTGTTAGGGTTGGAACTTTTAGGTAAACAAGACAAAATGATATATAAAGATAAACTGGAAGAAATATGTAACCTAAAAAGTTTTTTATGGCTGAATGTGGAGTGTTTGTTATGTGAAGTGTTTGGTTGCTGTAGCTTTCTCTCTTGAAGGCTGAAGCACCAAGACACAGAAAAGTGTAAGTCAGTATGATATGGGTGTCTAAATGAGTTACAAATGAATATTTGTATAGGAGTAGATACAAATGAATATTGACTGATCTGCACATTGGAGATGTAAGTTCATTAGAGGTATAAATACTAAATAGCCTCTGAAAGTCTCCAAGTTAATTCTTTAAAATGATGTTTAATTACAGAATGTTACCAAAGGTGCAAGACACAAAATTGTCATCAGTATCCAGAAGCTCAAGGAAAGACAAAACCTCCTGAAGTCTTTGGAAAGGGTAAGTCACAGTGGAGCAAGGGAACATAAAATCCTTCACAGGGTAGAAAAGGACCAAGAAGGGCCCGGAGAGATAGCACAGCGGCGTTTGCCTTGCAAACAGCCGATCCTGGACCAAAGTTGGTTGGTTCGAATCCCGGTGTCCCATATGGTCCCCCGTGCCTGCCAGGAGCTATTTCTGAGCAGACAGCCAGGAGTAACCCCTGAGCACCGCCGGGTGTGGCCCAAAAAAAACCAAAAAAAAAAAAAAGAAAAGGACCAAGAAAACTCCCAGTCGAAAGTATTGTTGATTGGCTGAAGGGAATGGTAGTGAATAGTTTTTCTACCAAAATCAAAAACAGAGTTGATTTGGCAGTGAAGATGCTTGGATGTGGTGGGAGCAATAGTACAATGAGAAAGATGTTTGCCTTACATATAGCCAACACAGGTTAGTGCTCCAGCATCCCATATGGTAACAACACCCCCAGCCCATTAGGAATGATTCCTGAGCACAGAGCCAGGAATAACCCGAGTGTTGTTGGGTGTGGCCCTAAAACAAACAAACAATCTTCCTGGGTGTACTCCAATGTCTGGCATTCTATGAGCAGTGAAGCTGTGCTAACCTCAGTGTTGGGTGGCGCCATTTTGAATGCATTCCCGGGTCTGGCATTCACATAACATACTGCAGCTCCGAGCTCTGGGATGAAATCAGCACAGCACAGTGTAGGAATTGCACAGATAGGCTTCATTTGCCCAAACTTTGTCTATGCCCATGGAACAGTCTACTTTTGAGAAAAACTGCCTCTTGAGTGAATATATACTCTGTCTAAGATATCTTAGAGGACATTAAAACTATTCAGCAGATGAATATACTGCTGTTTCAAGAGAATTATTTCAGACCTTAACTTACCCACAGAATGTTGTCCATGACTCAGATAGGCTAAATTTTAACAAAAATGCTAAACATTGAATAAAATTTTGAGTTTTTATTTATTAAAAACAGTTAATGCCTACACTTTTTTTCTTTGGGGGGAATGAGGCTGCCTAAAAGGGTTCCCTTTCTCACTTTGTATCCAGACATCATGCTGGTGATATTCATGTGTATATCATGGGGGGCTTAAGATTTCACCAAAGGTACCTTGTTCCATATAAGAGTCCCCCTGATCTAGTCCCCAGCTGGGATTCTTGGACACTGGAGACTTTGAGGAGGTGAGAGTAGGAAATTCTGTTATATTTATTGACTATGAATCTTGCATAGTAAAAAAACCTCTTGTAGTAATCCCAACTAACCATGGGAGTGGGGGCGGAGGGAGGATTGGTATAGAGGAGTTAGAGAAAGAGTATTGTGAACATATAAACATGTTAGGGGTCTTTTCAAAAAGTTGCTCACTACATGTGTGCATGGATACAAATCGATGGTTTTAGTTATCACACATAACATTTAAGGCATTTGTATAACTTTATAAGGAGGATCAATTTGACATTGAAATTTGCTTGGACAATGTAGCTTAGTCTGACAAGAGCCTGATCTTAATTAGAGTGAATTACACATGACCAATGACCCATCACTGGGCCTCAAGTTACTGTTGTCCTTTGTTTTATGCTAACTCCTCTACCAGACAGCTGGTCTAATAATTTGATCCCTCTAACTCTTTCTATCAGTTTTGGTTTGGGGACCACACCCAGAGGAGCACTGAGGCTATTTCAGGTCTTGAAGGGCAGGAGTATCTCACATAAGTGCTCAGGAGGTTGAACTCAGGCTACCTGCAAAGCAAAGCAGCCAATTCAAGCATTGAGCTAGATCTCAAATCCATGCCTTTTTCCCCTGTTGGCTGTTGTTTGTTTTTTAGACCACACCCTGCAGAATTAGGGCTTACTTTATGGCTGTGTGCTCAGGGATCATGCCTGAGAGGACTTGGGATTCCTGAGAATTGAAACCAGGTCTACAAGTACAAGGCAAGCTCCAAGCCCATTGTACTGTCTCTTTGGCCTGTCTGTGCCATTTTTAAGAAATTGGGGAACATTAAAAATTGTCTCCTCATTTGTCAGAAACCATTTTGATATAAGGATGAAATGGCTGAGTTTTCTAGAGAATCATTTCCCCTTTTTTCTGGAACATTCTTTGGAAGCTAATTTCTACCCTCTATCATTCAGGAAAAACACCCACTGAACAAGAGATGGAATTTCTCTTAGCTGTCTTTCCATGGCCTTGATTTGAATTAGTTTCTATAAATGCAAGGACAACAAGGTAGCTCTGTGGCCCTGACTTAATGCTGCCTTTTTCTCACTGCCAATGCTTGGGTGACATTTTTCTGCATCCTACACTTTACACTAGAATAATTTTGACTCCACAAAAGAATATTTTCTCCCTGGTCCACTGAATAAGGATGTTTAAAAAGATGACAAATGTAATACTAAGTCTGAGAGAAGTTGACAGTCAAGAGAAAAGCAATCATGAGTTTGCTTAGTTTCTCCAAGAAGAAAAGCAATGTGGGAGAGAGTTCCAAGCTTAGGTGACCTCAGGATCCCCAGCAGCAGACCCCAGTGTGTTTATCCCTTTAGAATCCAGTAGCGCAAGTGACACATCCTACCTACAGTGCCTCACTGGGTGCTGACTCCTTTCTGTATTTCCAGTGAGGGTGTAATTCGTAAGTTGTTCTAACTCACCTACTAGTACAGACCCCAATGGGCCCATCGACTGGCATTAGCAATAGCCACCTCTATCAGGCAGTGGATGATGCTCTTCTGATATCCTTGCCTGCAGCAGCATTCTGACTTCACGTAGAACCTGAACATCCCCCAGGACATCACAGGACCCTGCCCAGGGAATTAACAAGTAGTCATAGAAGCCATAAAGAGGGACTTCCCCACACTTAATGAACATTTAGCAAACAGCTGCCTTGGACCAAATTTAGTGGGTGCTCTGTAGATGAACTGTGAGTACCCCTTGGCTCCTGCCCTCTGAGGATCCTGGTCAGGCCCTGCCATACATCTATGTGTGGCCCAGTGGTTTTTTTTACAAAACCCTTTTAGACCCAGGGACAGCTGAAAAAAGAAGCAGAGTCTCACAGACCATGAAGGCAGAGTTCAAATACTATATTTCTATCATTGACATTTATAATAGCACTGCTACATGATCCAGACATTGCGTGCATGCTGCGACAATTACTCTTGCGTGCATTACAGGAAATTTCTACAGCCACAGCTACCATGGACTGGTGGATTCAAACCACTGGTTTGCCCTCAGTCTTTTTGCCTGTGTGTCTGTGAGCATCCACTATGTAGCTGAATGCCAAGCAGAATCCTCTTATTGTTCCTTTTTTTAATAAGAAAATGCTCGGTATATCAAAGTATGCACAGGAAAATCTGATTTTATTCTATAACGTAGACAGCTGTGTCATATCATAGACAACTATAATGTAATAGACAGATGTAAATGCTTCTCCCCTGAGTGAATTTCTGACATGTGTCACCCCCCTGATTTCCCCTGGCTGCCTCTTGATTCTTGCATACTCCAGGCACAGTCCCACACCCCCACCCCAGCCTATGCCCACGCATGGCCTTTGCCTACAGGGATCTCCCCCAGGATCCTGAACCTGTACTTGTGGAGATTTCTGTTCCTATGCTTTCCCTGAGAAAGCCCCTCCTCATGGCAGCCTTGCCTGTACCTCAGTCTGGCAAGATGACTGTTCATCTCAGGGTAGGTTGTTAACTCCGTAAGTGTACTCAAAGCCTTTTCTGCCATGTCCCCTGACAGACACAGTGCCCAGGACATTGAAACACTCTACCTCTATTTAACAGTTGAAGAAGCATGTGAAGAGGGTAGGTTGGTGCCCTCATTTGAGAACTGGAGATCCAGAGACACAGAGAGATTAAGCCACTTACCCAGGTTTACACAGCAGTGTCAGAAATCAACTTCCTGACCTCTGTCCTGAATCTGGGCTGTTGACTACTTCTCTGGTTTGTGTCTTAATCTCCTGAGGTGACCAAAGTGTGGATGAGTAGGCATTCATCCTCAGGATAGGATACTGCTTTCATTAATAATTCTGCTGCTCAAGTGTGTATGTGGAAATCACATAAATGTATCTTCTATAAAGCTACCAACCTATTCAGGAGAGAAATGAACCCGAATCATTTTAGATCATGTCTCTTTTCTCATCTGCCATGCATCTGCTTTTTCCAAGTTTTGTCACTCGGACTTACCTTAGAAGAATACAAAGAAAAGGTTACTTTGCAGAGACCACCCAAGTCCCTTCTGGGGAAGATTGGAGGTGCCTATTCCTTGTTTAACATATCTCTTCCTTTGGCCACGTAGGACATCATTGAAGGGGGCAGCCTACGTGCCCCACTCCAGGAACTGCACCAAATGATCCTGACTCCCATCAAGGCCTACAGTGCTCCAAGCAGCACCCCAGAGGCTCGCCACCGGGAGCCCCCCACCTCGCAGACTTCACTGATGGGACCTGAGAGCCAGAGGCCGGACTGTAAAGATGCTGCGGCTGTTCCGGGAGCCACAGCCTCAGCCTCTGTGGGAGCCAGCGGCGGACTACAACCACACCAGCTGAGCAGCTGTGATGGGGAGCTGGCGATCGCCCCTCTGCCAGAGGGGGACCTCCCGGGACAGTTTACACGTGTTATGGGGAAAGGTAAAACTAGCTTATAAGAAGTCCCCCTGGGGCATCAGTGAAAGGCCCTTAGACCCACTTCTAGGTAAGGAAAGTCAGCCCTGAAGTCAGTCATTTCTACCTGAATTCTGATACATTTCCATCAGAGAGGCCTTTACCTTAACACACACACACACACACACAGACACACACAGACACACACAGATACACAGACACACAAACACACACAGACACACACACACATACACACAGACACAGAAACACACACAAACACACACAGACACACACAGGCATACACACAGACACACAGACACAAACACAGACACACATAGACACAAACACAGACACACAGACACACAGACACACACACACACACACACACACACACACGCACCCTTCTCTGCCTCCCTGAGCCACTGTCCTCAGGTAAAACTAGCTCTCACCAGAGCCAGGTGAGGTCTGGGGGCAGATGTGTTCTTTTTGTTTTATTTTATTTTGGGCCACACCTTTTGGTGTTCAGGTCTTACTCTTGGCTCTGCACTCAGGGATTTCTGTGAGGCTCAGGTAATCATAAGGGATGCCAGGGATCATAACTAGGATTAGCTGCGAACAAAACAAGCATCCATCCACTGTACTATTTCTCTGTCCCCACAGAGGTTCTTTGGCCTCCTATGGTGCCTCTTCTTTTTTTTTTTTTTTTTTTTTTTTGGTTTTTGGGCCACACCCTGTGACGCTCAGGGGTTACTCCTGGCTATGCGCTCAGAAGTTGCTCCTGGCTTCTTGGGGGAACCATATGGGATGCCGGGGGATCGAACCGCGGTCCGCCGTCCTAGGCTAGCGCAGGCAAGGCAGGCACCTTACCTCCAGCGCCACCGCCCGGCCCCCCTATGGTGCCTCTTCTGAGGTTTAGATCCTAGTATACGTTCCTCTGGAGAAAATTCAACACTGGAAACATTTAAGGAACGTTTCCCACAAAATCTTGATTCAAAAAAATACTCGTGGGCCCGGAGAGATAGCACAGCGGCGTTTGCCTGGCAAGCAGCCAATCCAGGACCAAAGGTGGTTGGTTCGAATCCCAGTGTCCCATATGGTCCCCCGTGCCTGCCAGGAGCTATTTCTGAGCAGACAGCCAGGAGTAACCCCTGAGCACTGCCACCAGGTATGGCTCAAAAACCAAAAAAAAAAAAAAAAAAAATTACTCGTAAATCCCCCTCACAAAAAGGGCGAGAGCTATGGTGCAGCGGTAGGGCATTTGCTTTGCATGCAGCTGATCCAAGACAGACCTGGGTTTGAGCCCCAGAGTCCCATATGGTCCCCCAAGCCAGGAGTGATTTCTGAGCACATAGCCAGGAATAACCCCTGGGTATCACCGGTGTGGCCCAAAAACAAAAACAAAACAAAAATAGATGCCAGATTTTTTCCTTTAGGAAGGTAAAACAATGTGAGGGGTTTTGTTTTGTTTTGTTTTCCTTTTTTTTTTTTCTTTTATTTGATGTTCAGCATTTTGGATCATTTTAAAGAACTACATTTTTTATCAATGGCTGTCTGAGCTTTGTAGCTGTAGTGGAAAACTCTGTAATGCATGTCCTAAAATACAAAATGCATAAAAATATGCTTTTTTTATTTGGGAGCCATACTGGGTGGTGCTCGGGGGTCAGGTCCCTCCTGGTGGTTTTCAGGGGACAAGGTCGTGCCAGGCATCAACCAGGACTCCTGCATGCAAAGCTTGTGCTCTAGACCTTAGAGCATCTTAACCCACAGAAATCTGGTTCAGAGGTGCTAATTTATAGTGTCAACAGAACTAAGTTACCCATAGCTTGATGGCTGATATCACTCCGCCAACTCTCCTCTCCCCATTCTCCACCCTTTCTTCCCTCTTTGGACTCTCATTTGTGAAGGAAAAGAACAGTGAGCGCATGGGCGCTGATACATATGGAGGTGACTACCCAGACACACAGTACACCCTTCCCTAAACTTATTCATGAGATAAGACCCACACACAGAGACTCAGGCCTCAGGAGACCCACACGTCTTTGGCATGACTTCTTTTTAAAATTTAACTACTTTCAGATAGATTCATGCTCAACAGAAAAAAGAAAAATTAAACTCAGGGGTAGAAAGTGAAAAATAACCTCCTCCTTGCCCAAACCATCCATCTATTCCTGCCTTACAGGTGACCACTACAAACCTTAACATCTTAAAATACTGGTTTTCCTGTCATTCTGCTGTTTTTTTTTTCAAACATATTTTCAATATTCTGAGCAACACAAATAGTGTCAGCTCCTCTTTAGCAGCTGCATAGAGTTCCCTTCTGTGTATCAGCCATCCCTTATCCAACAGGGCTTCCATCCATGAACAGTGAATTGGTTTCCAGTTTTTGCTTCTCTAAAGTTCTACTGAAAAATCAATGTCAAAGAAGTGTTCTTCCTGAGGTTCTGTGGCAAATTGGTCCTATAAGGCAAGAAAGGAATCATGATGTCCACATTACATCCATTATTTGGATTCCAGGCATTTTTACTTCTAACTCTGACCTCAACTCTCTGTGGCCTCAACGTTCTCTGTGGCCTGCTCAACACCTTCTGGTTAAGATGAGTTCAGGGTGCGCCCCACCAATGCAGATATCCCCTGAGAAACATTCTCTACCCACATACAATCTCCTGTCAGCTTCTGCTTGCACTTATGGGGTGTGTGGATGAATCTGTGTGTGTAGGAATATAGGTCACATTTTTAGAAAAAGCCCTCAGGGGTCTTTGTCAAAGACTTTCTTCTCCTGAACACACATTCACTTCCCATCCTCACAGAGGTGCCAGCTTCATTGTTAGGGATGAGGTACACAGTTCATTCATAAAGCCAGGCAGATGGCTCCCCTCAAAGCCACAATTTTTCATGACTTGATCTCCCTTTCCACAAAAAAAAAAAAAAAAAAACGAACCTCTTTCAAAGCTAGAACTCAGGCCACTACTACATGCTTCCTCCTTTGGTGCCTGTCTCGGATAGAGCTGCTGAAGGCTTAATATAGAAAGGTATGCCTGGAATGGCTGAGGGGCTCCTTGAGGCACCGGATCCCCAACCCCCATGCTGACAGAGACTTTGCCCTCAGTGGAATGAGTTAGCTCCTGGCCTTATATGTGAATTTTACGTCAAAGCCACAGGCACACATACCTCTTCAAAGTTCGGAGGGAATCTGAGAGTTGGGGTGAATGAAGGGTGTGAGTTGTCTAATTCATCTTGTCGTGTTTGTTTGAATCCACAGTGTGCACGCAGCTCTTGGTCTCCAGACCCGATGAGGAAAATATAAGTTCCTACTTACAGCTTATAGACAAGTGTCTGATTCATGAGGTGAGTCGTGATGAAAGATTTTCTAAAATTGTTTTGACTCATTGCGTAAGAAACGGGTCTCAGAGTTTCTGTGATGTGATCATTTTGGTGTCCAATAACTTGTTTTTGAGGGATACCTGACCATTAATTACAGCTTGGGCAGAACAAACTGTGGTGGCTTCAAACCTAAACACAACTTGTCTCATCATTCAGTGACCAATGATTCATCTCCATATGAAGCTACAGCTCTAATATGAAGGTGTGCCAAGAAGAGGCTTCTGACGCTGGAAGAGGCCCTGAGCCTGGGACAGTGCCCAGGCAGCCACCACATATCCTGTGGTGTTTCCAGGGCTTTTTAAAATGTGTGTCTTGACTTCTGGCTCCAGAAAGCTAGAGGAAGGGAGAGAGGAAAAAAGAGTTAGCAAAAGCAGTCATGGGTGTTTGTGTCTGTGTTGTGTGTGGTTTGATGGCTGCTCTGCTGTGTTTTGATTTGTGATTTTTATAGGAAGTGTATTTAGCCATATGTCCTTTGGGAGGAGGATGGAGGCAGGCTGGCTATGTGCCCACCAAGCTCTCAGAGTGAGAGCCATCCTCTTCACAGACTGAGGCAGTTTTGGGCACAGCTGCAGTTGGAGACTTGTGAGGATGGATTAGTACTTCCATCCTAAGATTTGGATCCTTGGGCCTCCCCTCTCCAAACAGAAAGACAAGGTCACAGCTTAAGACTTTAAACCTATGACATGTAGATTGTGTTGTGATTTTGAAGAGAATAAGATAATAAAGTCCAAAAAGTCTCTTTACCTTTGATGAGTAGAGGTTAGAACCTCAGCAGTCCTTTGAGCCCCATTAAGGGGACATACTCAGTGCAGAAGGTTCTGGTCCCTACCAGTCCTTCTTCTCTTTGCCCAGGCCTCCTGTGCCCCTGTGGCTGGCTCTGCCACCCTTCACATTACAGATCTTTCTTTCCTGTGCTTCCATGAGGGCCTCTGGCACAGGGAGTTCTTGTGTGTCTCTCCCTGTCTCTTCTCAGGCCCTTTCTGACACTGTCCTTGATTTGACCAACAGAAGAAACAGGATGGAGAAAAAGACAGAACCCATGAAAGAGTTTGAGAAACTCATTCATTCCATGGTGTATTTATCAGACACCTACACTGTCTCTGGCTGAAAAGCTTGGGTAAGGAAAGCAGGCGAAGCCCAAAGGAAACAGCTCTTTATAGTGATATAGCCTATAAAATATACCCCAGAGGAGAAACAATACCATGCCCGGGGCCTGCAACAGTCATTTTCTCCCAGTCACTTGCACCCAGAAAGGAGAGCCAAAGAGTCTCTGTGGCAGAGTCTCTGGGAATGCAGAGAAAGCAGTGATAGCATGTCTGGGGGCTCCATATGTTCTTGGGAAGAAGAATGCTTGAGGACTCAAGAGGCTCATGGGAGATCATGTAAATTTGGTGATAAGGCCAACCAGAACCTGCTATTTCTCACACTCTCACTTCCACTGTGAGCCTTTAAGATGTAGGACAAGTTACTTTCACCCCCCTCACATCTGTCACTGAGGCAAGACAATGGTTCCTCCTACTGCCTTCATGGAACAGTCCACACATTTCCAGACTGTCTCTTCCCCAGCTGTGGTTTAGCCCTTCTCACATTCCTACCTCCATACTTGCTCTGTTTGGGTTTCTCACACTCTCCTTTCTGTCCCCCCCCCCTTTTCCTCCCAACATGCCCAAGTTTCCTCCCAACATCAGTGCAAAAATGGCACCCTGTGGTCTCCTTTGCTGACAAGAGGCTCTGATTGCAGCTGATGGCTGCCTCCCTGATTGAAAGTCATAGGCAGAAAGGAGCTCATGCTCACCGAAATTCATGTCAGGATGGAGGGACCAGCGCTGCCTTGAAAGGGGAAAATGTTGTCAAAAACATGTTGTTATTATTTTAGGTCAATGAACAAGTAAACACTTATGACTTCATTTTCCATGGCCTCAGACTATACTCTGTTGGCAGAACATATATTACTTGTGAAACCCTGAGGAGGCACAGGTTCCATTCTGCAGGAAGGTTCCTAGGGCTGGAGAGACAGAACTGTCTTTCACAGCACCAACAGACCTATCCTTAGAAGACTGAAGGAATATGTTGGCTCAGACAGGATACCTTCCTCCCTGAAGAGAGAGGAAATGACTCCCTAGACTAGCAAAAGGAAGAACCAGATGGTTTTGGATTGGATTTCTGAGGCCAATCACTCCACGTCCTGAATTATAATTCCAGGCTTCTTGCCTCCTTGCCATCTTGAGACAGTTCTGGAAAAGATGAGATCTTTGTCCCCCTTGGTGAGTATTAGTACAGAAACGTCTTAGCCATCTTTCTCCAGACAGACTTATTGGTCTGGGCCTGACAGGAATAGAGGAATCGGAACTGACTGACTGGCTGTGTCTGGGCCATCTGGAATGTAGAGACTTTCTTCCCCTCCAGCCCCTGCAGAAACTACTACAGATCAACTCAGCTGTCAGCCCCCACAGTGGGCTGAGGTGAAGCCCCAGCTGTCCCCTAGCAAAGCTGCCATTGTGGATTCCTCCTTTGCAGGCACACACAACTTTCAGAGGTCAGGGAAGCTTGCCGGGATCTTACTCTTTCTCAAGCCTCCCAGTGGCAGCTTCCAGGACTGACTCAATCTGGCCCCCACACTAGGAACAGCCAAAGAGCTCACTCCTATTGGCAACCCATAAGTATATGAGCCTGATGCTGTAGTGTTGAATGAAGGAGATGACCTTTCTGGGAGGGTGTAAACATGTCCATCGTCTTGGCTGTGCTTTGCCACCCTGGGAGCTGTCTTCTCAGAATGGTGTCCTTGGAAGCACTCTGAACACACGTCTTGAAAGAGCCTGCTACTCCTTTATCATTTAGAAGTGCAGGTCAGTTGTCTTTCAGGCTAGCTTCAGAGTATGGTATTTGTGGGACCTTGAAGTGATTGACTGGAATTCAAGGTGACTATCGAACTCCAAGTGCCACAGAAATTCCTAGTCTGTCATCAAAGAGCTGGGGTATGCACCAAAAATAAATAAATATATAAATAAATATTAGATATAATATCTTTAGAGCTGCATGCTCAAGATATTACTCAGAGCTAGGTCTGCTTTAAATGTTGTAAATGGTTTTTTGTGTGCTACCATTTAACTTTTACAGTGTCTCTTTGACACCATTAGCATCATTTTTGAAGTGGGGGCATTTGGGCTAGACCTGGTAGTGTTCCTGGCAATGCTCAGGGCACTTTAGGGATGCTGGGGATTATACTAGATTTAGCTGCCTGCAAAGCAAGTGCCTGGGCCCTGTACTTTTTTTTTTTTTTGATCCTTTATTCACCACTTTTTAAATGATTTATCTGGAGGAAGAATTTGCATGATGAATTTGACCCAGTAATCTGGCTCCCCTCCTGCTTCCTTTGTCATGTACCCACAATCATGTGTCCTCACTCAATATCTGAACAAGCCAGTCCAAAGAAAAATCTGAGCCAGGTATGTAATTCAGTGGTAAAATATGTATCTCATGTACATGAATCCCTGAGTTTGATCCCTGGGACCACACAGGAAACTATCTGGCTATTAGTTTAGCAAAAAATGTTTGTCTTTGCTTTTTTCAGAGATACTGAGGTACAGTTTAAAAACCCTCATTGTGAGCTGGTAGGACACTTGCCTTGTACTCAGCCTGGAGTTCAATGCCAACACCCCATATGGTACCCCAAGCTTGACCAGGAGTGATCTCTGAGTGCATAGAACCAGGACTAAGCACTTGACATAGCCAGATGTGTCCCAAAATAATAATAATAATAATAATAATAATAATTTAAAATTTAGATCTTTCACTGAGCATCATCAACAAATGAGGAAAACGGCATTTCCTTACCATGAGACCATCCTGCCATGCAACTTTAGGGGAACTGTACCTTTTTCTCTAATAGGATACTGAGTTCCTCAGTGGTGGGTAACTGTCCAAGATGGATGGCCTTAATGGAGTCTTCTGGCTAAGGCCTTTTAGGAAGAAAAAGGGACTTTCTAGTTGTCAATATTTTCTGTCTGTTTGTTTTGTTTTAACAAAATGACTAACATCTTTTTACTTTTAAGAAGAGTTCTTATGTAGCTCTGTGTTTCAGTCCTTAAAGATAAAAATGTTACCAGGAGAAAATTAAGCTGTCATATTTTGCTTTTGTTTCAGGACTGTTTCCTTTATGAGAAATAGTCCCAGAGCCAGTTACGCTAAGCAATCATTTTCTGCTATTTAAGGGATTTCATGTCTTATTGACAAAATGACTTGGTATTTTATTTCCATCATTTTTACTGCTAATCGATACACTCTTGGATTTCTCAGAATAGGTGAGCCCCAAGTTTAGGCACTTGATGGGGGCTATGTAAAGCATGTATGGTCATGTACAACATCTAGATCATAAATCCACATCAGGGGCTGCCAGCACAACTGCTAGTGTGCTTAACTATCAACACAACCCCCAGAGACCCCAGCATTGTTGCATTGGCCTCTGGGTATGTGGTAGAAGATTATGAATCAATGTCTTTATGATCCCCAGCAGTTCTACTATACCATAGGTTTTCAGAGTCTTGGGGACTTAACATCTATAAAGTTCTTCCCTAGGTACAAAGGTTGTACCCAAAGACATGAAAAAAGCAGAAGTGTGTTTTTCCCCATCCAAAAAGCAAGCGTGTTTTAAAGAAATTGTTGAATATTCTAAACATGAATTTTACTGGAAAATCCTTAAGAATGGCACCTAACGTACACATTGTTTTTCTCAGCAAACAAAGCAAAAATTTGGTCAGGATGGCATGTGGCAAAAGTGGATGGTCTGCGGGCCCTTAACTGGGAGATTTCTCAGCAAAGCCCTAAAACACAGCTTAGATTTCACTTTCTGAAACCCTGTAGACCACACGATGGTCACCACACTCATCAAGCAGATTGATTTCTAGAGTGGTTTAGCATTTCCATTGATTATGAAAATGCAGGGGGCCTGCAAAAGCCAGAGTATTCAACAATCAATTTTGCAATTCATTCTGGGTTAATAAATAAAGTACAGAGTCAGGAGAAAGGTAAAGGGGGTAGGAGTCTGCCAGAAATGCAACCCAAAATGAGGGTTGCCAAAAGCTTAATGTATGCACCTTACCAGCTACGGCCAATGTCAGATAACTTAGAATTTCAGTTGAGACAGCTCCCAGATGAAACTAACTGCTGTTTGGACCAAGCAAGAAGCAGGTGAAGAAATGGCAACTGCAGAGACACTGATGTTTTCCCCTGTTAATTGCATGTTTCTCCTCCTAATGTCAGTCTGCGTCACCCATTAAAAAGTCCTGTTTGTTTTCGCAGGCATTTACAGAGACCCAGAAAAAAAGATTGTTGTCATGGAAACAGCAGGTGCAGAAGCTCTTTCGGTCTTTCCCTCGGAAAACCCTTCTAGACATATCAGGATATCGACAGCAAAGAAAGTAGGTTGGAATTTCATTCTTGGGAATGCGCGGGGGCTCCCCAGTATCTCACTGCCCACAGCCAGGGTTCATGGGATAGGACTAGGGCAGAACATCCTTAGTCTGTATTCCCCAGCCCTCCCTCCCTGTGGCAAGTTCCAGATCGCATTCTTGAAACAGGTGGGGCCAGGAAGAGAGAAAGCATTCCCGGAGGAAGCTGAATGGGATCTCTTAGTCCTCTGTGTACTTTGTCAGCGTGGTGGCGCTGGTCCAGATAGGCATCCAGGGAGGAAGCAGGGGATGTGATTTAATGGTGCCAGCAAACACTTGGTGTTTTATCTACACATGGGGGCCCTGAAAGGACAAAAATGGGTTGTTCCATCAGCACCTAAAGTGGTAGTGTAATTTCTCCTCTCCATTCTAGCTGCAGACAAGCTAATTATAGTCAGTGGCCGGGTGACGAGCCCAGTGCAAGTCTATTTTGGTCTAAGCTGCAATCTAAGGGTAGAGCATACAATTCTTGATTTTTCATAGTACTTCAGCTTCTGGGATGCAGTTAAAAATAAGCCTCCTTATACTTTAGAACCCATTACCTTAATCTGCTTTTAAATGGAATCCAATGCATATTAAAGGTGAATTACAGTGACAATCTGCAGGTGGAATTAAGGGGAGAGATTGAGCTAAGCCTTGAACAATGACACATGGAGCTTTAGGAGAACAAGGAGAGGACAGTGATGCAAACATGCAAACTAGTCCACTTCGATGCTATATTTGGAAAAGTGAGCAAATCCATGCTTTCCCACCTGCACTTGAAAGTTCATAATTCACTTTTTAGTGAATATGTAGGAGCTCTCTATTGATGAATAATTTGGGCACTTCCTTGCATAGGCCTTTTATTATTGATGTTATTTTAGAGAATTAAGGCCAGTTGGAATTTGCAAAAAAAAAAAAAAAGTCTTGATTAAGATGAATGTAAAACTTGGAGTGTTGTCATTTTCTAGCATATAGAACATGATTATTTATTAGATATTTAGCACTTACCATGTGCCAAATGGTATCCAAGCACTTTCAGAATATTAATACACTTAATCCTTGCAATAAGCATCTGAAGTAATAATTCTATTATTAACCTCTGTTTACAGCAAAATGTAGAGGTAGGGGCAGCCAGGATTTGGAAGAGATAGGCCAACACTAGCTCCAGTCAGCCCTTTGAGCCACTATGGTCTATGGTTAATGCATAGACAGTCTAATAGAACAACACTTTATTGCCATACTGGCCCGTGACTCTCGAGGGTTTTCTTTCTTAGTGGGCACCTGGGATTGTCATCCTGGTGTACCATAATGATTCTTTGGTCTTTGGTGAAATACAAGACATGTTCCTCAATTGCCTTCTCCTTCCTAGCCTCACTCTGCTATAATAATTGGTCAGTAATAATTTTCCCAATTTAACTTTTCTCCAGCCCCAACCTTTAACACAGGCTTTCAAGAAGGAGACAGGTTCCAAGAAAAGGAATTAATTCACAATTTAAAGATGAAGAAAATACTTTTCAGTTATTTGTTCTTCCTCTGTGTTCTATACCACAACCAAGTTCTCTGCCCAGGGTGGAGTAGCGGGTAGGGGAGTAGGGGACAGTTGTTGTGGTGTCCTCTGCAGTGTTTCTGATGCTTGAATGGAGATATGATTGGCCAGGCCTAAAGCCTGACGGACCTTGTTTTATTGGCTAGGTGTGAAATGAAGTCAGGCATTGATTGTAGATGTTCAATTGAAAGTTGCTAAAGCTCTAGAAAATAATTTGTTCTTATAACATTACCTCTGGGATCTCTTTATTCCATTAATTTGCTTTGAAGATCCATTTCTCCAAAGATACAAAGGTAACTGCGGCCCAACCCTTGCTTAAATTATCACAAATCCCAAATTAATTGGTTCTTATTAATGTCATTTTATCAGTCTTTTCATGCATTTCAATGTAATAATTTCAATTGGCTAGATTTAAAAAGGCAGAGGAAGAAAGTCATAGAGAATGACAAATTAAAAACTCCTTTTGTGTCACTGTGTTCCCATTATTTCATTCAGTGAGGCGATCTTAAGGAATGTCAGCATTTGCTCTGGTTGCCAACAGTGGCTACTCTCAACAAGTGTGCCTTAGTTATAGTCAACCCCCAGAGCAAATGTCCCTGATATTTCAGACTCTCCTGACACATACAGCCTAGTTCCATGAGTCTTGACTTTAGGAGTCACTAGAGGTCTCATTTGTCCAATGAGAGGTGTCTTACAGCAGAATTCACTGACCATACTCCATTGCTTTGAGAATATAATCTTTCCAGGAAGGAAAGCAGTGATTATTTTAGCATCCATCACTGACAACTGTATTTTGCATATGAAATAACTTTTTAAAAATCTAACCAAAAAGGAAATTGAGTGAAAAAGCCCTCAGCACTAAATAAGGAAAAGTCTGATCAGAATACTGAAGCATAAACCAGGTGGCCAAAATTCCAGCTCCCAAAGCCGGAGGATGGAGTTTCTACAATTTACACAGAAGAAAGATGACTGGCCCGTCCTGCCTTCAGAGGGGTCTCTCCCATCACCTGAAATAAATTCTGCCCTGAGTTTTGTTAAAATATTGGCCTTTACTCAGAAAGAAAATAGGAAAAGGCAAAGAATGAGAGTGAGACAGAGACTCCAGGGTTCTCGTCTCACTACTCGTAGACTCCCATCTGCTCGGACCTGAATTCTTTCCTCAACCTCAAAAAGTCTAGAATGAAAAAGCCACTAGGCCTAAAAACGGTGGCACATCCCAGGGAATTCCCTTTCTAGGCCCCTCCGGCCTTGCAAAGGAGGAATTCTGAGCAGCAGAGAATCCTTCTGTGCCATCTGCAGTGCTGTAGACTGAGGTCTCCTCCCCAGACTCTCAGGAAATGACTCTCTACAGTGCCCCTCATCTGCACCCTAGACATTCTCACTGTTTACAACCATCAGCCCTGAGTGGTCCTAGGGAGTTTCATCTCGGGCCAGATCCCAGCCTGCCCAGGATGGCTGCGGCAGTAAGTCTGTTCCCTCTGGTGGCCACTGGAGGTAAAGCAATTCGACTGAAGCAGTGAATGACTCAAGCTGATTCTTCTTGGAAAGAATGTGCTGGTTCCTGAAATCCTACTGGCTGCCCTAGGCCCTCCCAAGACCCAAGCATAACAGAGAGGAGAGTTCCTCAGTGCTAAAGTCATGAGCCAGGGTGGCAGGGCATCCAAATGTAGCACCCCCCACCTTCCTATATAGACCCCAGGGGTACATAGAATCAGGGAGCACACACACACACACACACACCCTCAGCATGTCTCTGAAGGGAAGATCCATGGGGAAAATCTCAGTCAGGAAACAGAGTCCTCGATGTGAGGTCAGAACATCCATTTGGAGAGGCGTCCTCAGGGCTGGGTCTCGGGGTTCCTCTGTGCATCTGCATGAATAGAACCAGGAACCAAGTTAGGCCTGAGCAGTGACCGGCTTGGCCACTGTCCTGATTTGCCTTCCATTTCTGTTCTAGGGGGCTCTGGGCCACCCTATTTAGGTTGGCCAGACAGAGGGAGCCCAGAAACAGACTGTGGTGGGATCAGAGCTCACTGGCCTATTGAAAGGTCCAAGGACACAATAGTTAGAAGGCTGCAAAATGGGCGCTCAGACACTGGTTGGCTTCTCCAACAAAACCCAAGGCTGCCCAAACCAGTCAGCTCTCGGCTTTCTATTCTACCTCTGCAGCTAAAGAAGGGGAGGTGGGGGAGCATCTCTTTCCTGGGGTTGTGGTGAGGAACCAGTCCTAGTCCCAGGATGGGGAGCCCCCAATGCTCGTCCTCATAGTATAGTCATTACAACCCATTCCCAGCACAGAGCGCCTCCTATAGGCTTCCTGACTGCCAGAGCAATGGCCCACCCAAGGAGGCAGGCTTCTCTGGGCTGGAGCCTCATGGTCTCTGTCTTCTCTGCTCACTTCCACAGTCGCAGCTTTGGGCAGTCCAACTCGCTGCCGACGGCTGGCTCTGTGGGCGGCGGCATGGGCAGACGGAACCCACGCCAGTACCAGATCCCAGCCCGGAATGTCCCTTCTGCCCGCCTGGGTCTCTTGGGCACCAGTGGATTCGTCAGCTCCGCACAGCGCAACACCACGGCCAACCCCACCATCATGAAACAAGGCAGACAGGTTAGTTCTGTGCCCACAGGAAGGTGGGCCAGCCCGACTCAAGAGCCCAGAGGATCTTGGAGCCAGGCCTCAGAGGTAACCCCATGTAGTTCACGACTGCCTCGCCAAGCCCTTGCAGAGCACTTAAATTTGGAGACCTTGAGGAAGAAATGCAAAACTTCTGTACATCCCCCACTTTGGGGATACAGAGGAGCCTGCACCTCTTCCACCCTATGGTGAATAGCTTAGCTTCTGGGGTTAGGAGTGGATGCTGGAGAATCTCCCCTGAGGGAGAGAGCGAGAGTTGAGGCAGATAGAGTGAGTCAGGCCCCAACTGTCCTGAAGTCTTAGAGCTGACCCATTCATGGTGCCTCACATGAAGAGCCCTGTCTCATAGCTTGTATGTCCACATGCACAATCTCTGAGAGAGCCCCTGCAGGGTGCAGCTGGGTTGAGGTGACACCGTGGGTCTGAGGTTTTGAGTTGTTATGAGAAAAGCCAAAAGGCTACAGGCTCCTATCTACCTGCTTCAGTGCTGGGCAGGAATGGAGAGCAGACTGTGTGAGAGGGATCCTTCTGCCCCCCCACTTTCCGGGCTATTGTCGCAGTCAGAAGTCGAGGCAAGAACTCCCGCCTGATCACAAACACACCAGCTGAATGGTGCCAGCTCATTGCCAGCTGGGAAGTTCTTTTTCCTCTCCTCGCTTTGCAGTAAATTGTAAGACTCTCAGAAACAAAGTCTAATGAGAGCACTAAAATAATTTGTGCTCTCTGTGGCAGACATTTATAGAACTTCCCCATTTTCTAGAAAAGTGAGAGGAAAAACAAAGGCAATGAAAGGTTTACACAGAATGTTGGCATGAAGGAGGGAGAGGAGACCCAGATTCAGGTGAGGACTCTGACGAGGATTGGGGAGTGTAGGAACCCCATCCAGAAGTCTCAAACTCTCGCAAACGGCCCTCTGTACAACATTTTGTGGCCCTGCCCTAGAGGAATCTTTTTTTGTTTTGTTTTGTTTTAGTTGTTTGGGTCACACCCCCCAATGTTCAAGGCTTACTACTGACTTTGCACTCAAGGATCACCCCGACTTTGCCTCCTGCGGCCCCCAGGTAAATTGAGTTTGAGACCCCTGCGACAGAGCTGCAGCCCTCCACCACGCCTTATGGAGAAGTGAACTGGGTTACCTCTGGGACCTGATTTTTCCAGTTTCTGCCTGGGGCCCAGCTTTGCCCATTTCATCCAAAGTGTCCACATTGACTTCCATGTCTTTCCCTAGAACCTCTGGTTTGCCAACCCTGGAGGCAGTAACAGCATGCCCAGCCGCACTCACAGCTCTGTGCAGAGGACCCGCTCGCTGCCTGTGCACACATCCCCACATAATATGCTGATGTTCCAGCAGCCAGGTACGACAGCCACCTCAGTGTGTCCCCACATCCTACAGAGGCCCAGGAAACTCTGTCAGAGAGCTGGGCCTCAAATGTCACAATTGCACCCTCATATGCTTCTTTCTTAAAGTTGTTTTGTTTTTTTTTTAAGCTGAATCTTGCCTGCATGAATGGATGTTAGTTGGCCAGAAGCCAGACATGTAGTCTCAGAGGGAATGCAATCTAATGGGCATTTTTAGGATACTAGTTAGGTTTTCTACAGATGGTAACTAGAGATAACTCCAGAGGGTTTTGGGGAGAAGATGTGGAAGGGTTCTCTGTGTATGGGGGTCAGAGGAGAGGCAGTGGATAGAAAATAAGTTAGAGGAGATAATATGCTAGTATGCAGCTAAGGTCAGGTCAGATGGACCAGCCTGGTTGAAGAGGAACTTGTCATTTCAACTCAGTATCTTCCCGCAAGCCTTGTCAATCAGAGAAGCTAGAATTTAGCACAGCCAAATGATTCCCCCCATCTCCAATCTTTCTAGTTGGCCCATTCCTGGCAGTGTTTGGGGGCTACTCCCAGCTCAGTGCACTAGCAGTCACTCACAATGGTCCCCAAGGGACTCTGTGGTGCCTGGGATCAAGCCCAGAACACTCCATACAAATCATGTGCATGAGCTCCTAACTTTGGGGCTTTCTCCCCCATCCCTTTGTGCCCATACAGAGCAGATATAGTGATGGCTTTAGGAATGATTCAGAGCCACAAAAAAATACACCAAGACAGGAACCCCAGACCTGTGTTAAATCTACAGGGAAATATGCTCCCTAGCAATGGGAGACTTACTCCATAACTGAATTTCTGTCCCTTTAAATAGGAGAAATGTCACTGTTACCTGGGACAAGTCAGGCAGCATCTTCAAACTAGAGATGAAATAGTGGGGGAAGAGGTAGAAAGAGGAGGGTGGAATCTTGGCAAGGTGGGGGGGACAAGTACAGTAGTCATGGATTGGCACAGGAGTCCCACAACTGTATCTGGGTCAGGATGAGATTGCAGAGTATAGAGTTTGGCCAATGGAAAAGCCAGGATTAGCTGTTCTCAGTGAGAAATCTATAGAGGATTCTGGGGAGCCTGAGAGGTAGGTGCTTGCCTTGCATGAGGCCAAGCCTAGTTCCCATTACCAAGGGTTGTGTCCAGTCTCTGAGCCAAGAGTAGTCTCTGAGCACAGCCTGATATGGTCCAACATCATCACCCCTCAAAAAAAACCTAAAGATTTTCATTGGATGAGTCAGACTACAGAGGAGGGGAAGAGCAGATATAACCCTAAGTGAAGGGCATCAGGAGGAAGGGAGCCTTCACAAGGTCCTGATGTTTGTTACAAATTGCTCTCAAATGACCCAGAGAGATTGTGCAGGAGTGAAAGTACCTGGGATTTTACCCCATCATTTCAACCCCTGGTATCATACTTGATCCCTGAGCACTGCCAGGAGTAATCTTTTAACACAGAGCCAGAATTAAACCCTGAGTACCCCCAAACAAACAAAAAAAGTGTGGCCCCAAAACAATAACAAAAGTTTCTTCTTGACAACAAGAAGGGTTCACCTTGTTGGTGCACTTTGGTTTTAAAGCTCCTTTTGTCCATTTTTATACCTGGAAAGAAATACTTGAAACACAGTTTGTGATAAAAAAAAAACTCTGGTGCCTGGGTTCTGAGTTCCACCACTGCTCTCAAGCAAATGCATTTTATCCATTCCCAGTGGGAGAGAAGCTGGCCCCAACTGCAAGCTTCCTGGTCACCTGGGGCTAATTTCTGGAGTAACTATCTCTTCCTCACCACTGTCTGCAGCTTCTTAGAGCCTTAATGGAACCAATGGCTCTCCTGTCGTAAGACACTCCCCCCCCATCCCATAACCTTCTCCATTCTCTTTTCTCTTCCTCTTTCTCTGTTCTCTTCTAAGTTCACAGTCCTTTGTTTTCACCATACCTTCCCATCTTGCTCTTTGTCATCATTGGGAATATCAAGCCCCCATGTTGTAGCCCCACTTGGGTCTGCTGCTCTGGATCTTTCATCTGCCCTTTTGCTTGCTGGCTTTCTGGGCAATGGTGCTGAGTGGCCAACTGATGCCTAAACACAAAGCATGGAACAAGACCCAAGGATCTGTGAGCAAAGGCAAATGTTGCCTCCCTTCCTGTGCGAGGCTCAGGGAAGCTGCTCCTCACAGTTTATTGTTCATCATCTTGGACACTGCCTGCAATGCAAGTCTTTTGATCATTATTACATCCTGAAACCCACCTTGGGTTTTCTGTTTTATAAACCCACTTCCCACAGTCTGTATTAAGGTTTCTGCTAATAATGGCTTTAGAAAAGGCCCTGGGCCAGAGTGATGGTACAGTGGCAAGACATTTGCCTTGCACGCAGCTGACCCAGAACAGACCTTGGTTCGGTTCCTGGCATCCCATTTGGTCTCCTGAGCCTGCCAGGAGTAATTTTGAGCTCAGAGCCAAGAGCGCTGCCACCGCCGGGTGTAACCCAAAAACAAAAAAAGAAAACAGAAAAAAAAGAAATAGGGCTCAGGCTACTTACACTTTCCCAATAAAGCAAGTGGACAAGATTGGGGGTGGAGGGCACATGGGGTCAGACTACTTGGCATCCTGGATGCTGGCTCCAGGCCAGGTCACTAAGAGCATGGCCCAGATCTTGCATGGTTGGATATAACCACTGCAAAAAGTTTCTGGGCGCTGGAATGTGTCTCCTCAGCCTTTGGCCAGCACCCTGAGTGCATTCCCATCTCCAGAGTCCATTTGGTTTCCAGAGCACAAGTCATCTTGAGAACTTTCTCCTCTTCTCCAACTGTCACAACCAGGCCCACCTGGACATGGGAGTACCCCTGTGTAAACCCTCCACAACTGTGTACTCTATCCACTGTATTCCAAAAGATTTTGGGGGGACTAAGTTTTTTTAATGTCCTCAGAGAGAAACAGATAGATCCTCTACTGGAAAACCAATTTAAAAACCACTTGCAAATGGCCCCTAATCTTAGAAGTGAGTATGTTCCATGTACTCCAGGATCCACCCAAGGGATCTCTGAGTGCTGGTTGCATTTGGGAGACTACAGTGCCCTGCATCCCCCAGACAGCTCTGCAAAATGGGGCTGAAAGGATGGAAGCAGGAAGGTGGCTGGCTGCATTCTGGGCTTGTCTCCTTTCTCAGGTACAGACTATCCTGGGTCCAGGAGGCCAGTGGTGAAGGGTAGCATTTCCTAGAGTGCAATCTCTGTTTACACAGCCAACCTTCCACCTCAGACCAATGCCCACTGACTCTGTGGAGGGGCATATGCCCACCATCTATGAGAGAGGCCCTGACGTAATCACTGAATGCATGACAGGGCACCAACCCACACAAGCCGTCCAGGGTATGGCCCTATAAAAATTTCTAAATAGGCTGACGCATGCCCAGGAATATAGTCTGAAGAGTGTAGCATTCATTTCTTTTCAAGGGTGTGAGTCCATATGTGCTTTTGGAGAAAAGCTTAAGGGTGGGCATGAGGGAGCTGGAGAGATAACATGGAGGTAGGGCATTTGCCTTGCATGCAGAAGGACGGTGGTTTGAATCGCAGCATCCCATGTGGTCTCTCGAGCCTGCCAGGAGTGATTTCTGAGCATAGAGCCAGGAGTAACCCCTGAGTGCTGCCATGTGTGACACCCCCAAAAAAAATAAACCAAAAAATAAAATAAAAAATAAAAAAGAGTGGGCATGAGACTGTGCCCAGGGCAGACCCAATTCCCGCTCCTTTGTAAATGCTCATTTGTTCCCTGCTTTTTAATGAGCATAGGTGGCAGCTCTGCTCAGGACGGACAGCGAGAGGCCTGGGAGGACAGAGGAATTCCATCTTCCTGCAGCCAATTGTGCATGCTCCCCTCACCTCTGAGAGGTGAATCCACAGACACCAGCTCAAAGTCAGCAGGTGTGATGTCTTCACTACTGTATACTTCTTGTCTCTTTTGGTGAACATGTGTGTGCAGGTTTTACAAGACATGGAGCCCCCTAGAGAAAAGCTGTTTCACTAAAGCAGTTTTGGCAACTGTTCATGGCTCCATCCCAAGCATCATCATTCACCTTCCCCCATCATCTGGGTCACCATGCTGCCTCAGTCTCCCTTTATTCCTCACTGCTCTCCTCACAGCCCCAAAGCCCTGAGTGTGCTCCTCAGCCCCTTCCTGTCAGCCTGTCTCACCCATCTGCTTTCCTCCCAGTGGCCCCACTTTTTATTGCTGGAGCCTTAGTACCTTTCGAGGAATTCCAAAAGAAACCTCCATGGCCAATCCCTGTCTTTAGCCAAGTGGGGCCCTACAGGATTTTTCTCAGTCTGAAGTTGTTGTCTTAAAGAGAGCTTCAGGTGGCTCTTTAGGTGCTCACATGTGAGGGACCTGGAAGGAGTGACTCTTTCTGTCATCCAGATCACATGTTTCTCCTAGCCACTCACCATGTTCCTAGTGGAGATGGGCAACTGCTTCCTTCCAGAACCTTCTTGACATAGATAAGAGCACTGGACTCTGCCCTTGTGGGACTGGTGAACAGAGTTTCAAATCAGCCTACACCTGACCCGTCTTAGGACTGGGAACCCTCCTCTAAATAGCATAGCTCAATATTGAAGTGAGGAAGCCCCCAATAGAGGTTGGCCTGGTGGTTTCAGTGGGTGCATAGGGCTGTGGAAGGGCTTGAAAGCTGAGAGAGGAGTCAGCATGCATACAGCTGGTCTTGCTATGTCTCGTGTGTAGTGGGAACTGCCATGGATCTGTTTTTATCAAATACACAATTAAAAAGTCACACTATTAGGAAACTCTGGAGTGTGAACATATGGGCTTCTCCTAAGTCTTAAGAATATCTCAGAGCGTTTCTGAAAGTGGTGGGGGTCCTGGCTTGCCAGTGCTGCTGAGGGCAGAGTCGGAGGAAGCACAAGCGTGCCAACAGTCAATGCAAAAGAGCAATTGCGGAGGCTTGGAGATGGGAGCGCACAGAGTCCCCACATTACTCAGCCCCCCCCCTGACTCCCCCCTTTTGGAACACACAATCCCTGCCTTGGAAATGGCATTTTGCTGCATGTTGGCAAGAAATCCTGCAGAAAAAAAAAAAAAAAAAAAAAAAAAGCTTCTCTCCAAATGCTGAGCATCTTTATTTATCCAAATCTCTCCACAGTGTTTGTTTAAAGGGGAGTGCTAGAGAGTAAACTAAATTTTACAATGAGCATATGGAAGGCTATAATTGCTGAGGTTTTTTTTTTTTTATATTTGCTAACTGACTATATATAAAATTGTGTTTCTATTTTATAGATTTCACACCCCGGAGGCTGCTAATTTTTGCATGCATATGATTTTCATATGAATGGATAGAAATACTAAGATACTCTTCCCTCTGGATGGTCTCCTTGCCCTGTGCCTACTCGGAGAGCAGCTAGTGGGTGGGCGGGGTAGGGTGTTCCCTGAAAGCGGCGACAATGGCGCCTTTCAGGCTCTTTGGTGCGGAGACTTGTGTCAGCGAGAGACCTACCTGCTCCTGAGCGATTTCCATATTGGTTTGTGTCACCAGTCTTCTCTGTGAGGACTTTGCATGACGGAGACAACACCTTTCCCTGAAATACCGGGGATGGCGGCCACTCCTGCATCCCGGGTCCTCCTGCTTAGCCACAGGTGTCAGCTTCCTCTGCCACCCAAACCACTGCCTTTCCCTCCCTTCCAGGCCCCAGGTGCCCCCTAGTGGTGATTGGGAGAAGCCAGGAAATGGCTTCAAGTTGGGGGTGTCCGTATCTTCTTAGGTCTCCCCATTCCAGAGAGCTGCTCCCTGGTCTCACAAAAAGGCCATGGCAATGCTGGACGTCCCTGATATTGGGACACAGGCCTTGGTGACGCTGGTTCTCCCTCTACCTACCTCCAGCATCACAATTTTTAACTTTTTCTGCTGCTTCTTGCTCCATCTCTGTCGTCCATTAGCTGATGTGGATAAAAAACGTGCACAAGGCTATGGGTGGATATTTCTTTTGTTTGCAGGGTTTTAGGGGGCTTCACGGGACTCCTCATGCTCAGCAATCTAGCAAGGACTCCAGGCCATGTTTTGCAGGACTGGTGGTTTGTGCTCTGGTTCAACGACAGTGTTAGAGATCACCAAGGCCACACCCAACAGTGCTGGGAGGATGCTGGGGAACAAACTTAGAATCACAAGCATATTCTCCAGCTCCACTGAGTTCTCCTCCCCTCATGGGTTTTACTGGTAGATCCAAAGCCACTTTGCCATCAGGAAGTCTCCTCCAAGAGAGTCAGGCTGAAAGTGTCTATGGGAATTAGCGACAGGGAGAGAACAGCAAGAAAACTCCAGGGACCATCACTTTCTAGGGCCCTGGGAAGACAGAACCACCTGGATTTAGGGGGACCTTTGTGTTGAGGACACGGAATCCATTCTAGACATCCACTGCTTCCCACAGATACTCACCTCAGAATTGCTCAGAACTTGAAGGCTAGAGAGCCGACTGCACAGAACCCCCAACTCCGGATTAAGGCCATAAGGCAACCTGTACCCATTGCCATGGGTGGCAACCATCAGGGTTCCCAGAACCTCTCAGAGACCTACTTGGGGAAGTGGATGTGGACCTGGCCTAATACTTGGACAAACATAATCACACAATGTCAGAGGCTGGTGATGGCATGAGGGAAAGTGCAATCTTGTGAGTTGGAGAAGGTGGAACAAAGGGTTCTGTTTCAGATTTTTATTGTTGTTGTTGTTATTGTTCATTTGTTTTTGGACCACACCTGGACTGTGTTAAGGATCACTCCTGGTGGTACTTGGGGGGCCAGGTCAGGTGTCAAGTATCAAACCCAGGCCAGCCATATACAAGGCAAGTACCTTACCTGTGTACTATCACTCTGGCCTCGAGGGTTCTATTTTCATCCCAGTAACAAAGACCTTTGTCAGGAGATGGACAACACCAGAGCAAAGGGAGAGAATGACAACAGCATACAGGGCCCCATGTCCTGGGAATGGGTGGAGCTGGGACACACAATGAAGGCAAGGTAGGAGCTGCAGGAGCACAGAGAGCTGGCCACAGTCAACAATTGGGTAGTCAGCCTTTGTCCAGGTCCTGAAGTCAGTCATGTTCAAATGGAAGCCACAGGAATGTTCCAAGTAGAAGACTAACAAATAATTTTAAATGTATTATAGCAACATTATTTAACAAGTTTTTCAGGTTACAGATTTTTAGGCATTGAATATTCCAACTCTAATCCCACCACCAGTATAACCTTCCCTCTGCCAATGTCCACACTTCCTACTCACCCCTGCAGCTCGTGTCTTTGCAGGCACAAACAAATTTACTTCATATTATTTGATACAACATGAAGGCAAATGGAATTATCAAAACTTATATCAATAAGTGTCAATTTATAATAATTGTTCGATCTCAATGGTGTTGTGGTTGGTTCTCATTGAGCTTTCTGTGTTAATGTTTAGACTCACTTAGTTTGGTCTTCTATGCATCTTTCCCATCAGATTTATTGTGATTCTACTTTGTTAACATTACTATGAAATTTTGAGGTATTGTGCAGCCATGTATGCGACTACTTCTTTCAGGGCCTATAGAGTGTAACAATTTGGTGGCTTGGCAGGTTGATAAGGTTCAGTTGTAGAGTTGGGCTATTTCTGTTGGGGGGTGCCGTGCGTAGTGCCATGCCTTCAGGCAGAAAGGGGAAGATGCCTCCCTGCATCCCAAAGAAATAATGACTTTTCCATTGAATTTCCACCCAGATGCCCATGTTCAAATTGACTGAGCTCCATGTCTTACTTCCACCTTGTTGTAAGAAGGGAATGGGACCAGGTCATGCTGTACCTTGACTCTGGCCTTGTTTTTAGAGTTCCTGTCACTAACAGACTTCTCTCTGTTCCCTGCAGAATTTCAGCTTCCAGTGACTGAACCTGACATCAACAACAGGCTGGAGTCACTTTGCCTCAGCATGACTGAGCATGCCCTGGGAGGTGAGTCCAGCCCCTTGGCTCTGCACTTCAGGGAGTGTCCTGCTTTCAGGTGGGACCTGGGAAAGGAGAAGGGGCACTGTAGGGGTGGCAGAGGAGAGTGTGGCCTCGCAACATGCTGGTACCCTACCAAGAAGCCAGTATGCCACCCACTGCTGCTCTGCAAGCTGAAGCAGAGACCAACCATGTGCCCAAGCTAAGCCCCTATCCCTGCCCTACACACTGAAGCCCCTTAAGATAATGTTACAGTCTCCATGCCACTGAGAAATCAGGAGCACAAACTCCCCTTTTCCCAAGGGAAAAAGTTTCCCTTTTTCTGCATTATGCACTCCACCCAGCCCTGGTTCTGCCTTCTCGGCACTAGTACACTCAGCCTAATCCAGGCATATCCCAGGTTGCTCTAAAATTAGAATTTTCTAAACAAAAGTTCTTGTTTTTCTCTCACCCTGTTCCTAATGGCTTCCTGGAGTTCCAGGAGGACTAGGTTGTGCTTTGCAGTGGAACAGGGATGTGGTTCATTGGTGGCACCCCTGAGAGTCTCCCCGAGGTGGCTGGGGTGTCTCCACTGCTTCCTGGGCAGAAGCCAATTCTGGAACCCAGCCCACCTACTGGGCCAGACACCACCAGCCCTAGGGACCTTAGGTAGCCAGAGCTGTGAGGTCCTCCTCTTCCTGAAACCTCTAGTGGCTCTGAGAAGCAAAAGGCGATCTACCCCATAGTACTTCCAGTCCAGCCATCACCCATCTGGGAAATGACCCAAGGCCTCAAGCTGCAATGTCCCACTTGACAGTGAGTGTCAGGGCTGTCCTCAGCTCCCACTCCAGAGACCTCTGTCCTCTGACCAGGGAGTATTTAGGACTTTGCTCTGCAAACACAGGCTTATCATAAATCCTGGCAAGAGACCAACAGGCTCTGCCAGGAGCTGAGGGAGCACTAGTGTGTTATATACCCCATAACATGAAGTGGCATCAGCTCAGCAGCAGAAGGGAAGACTAGGGGTTTGGGAGTGGCTGTTTCTGGCTTTCTGTGACTCTGGGAATTCCAGACACTGCTCTTTCCCCAGCCACTCAGACCCCAGAATCTTCCACACCTAAGTTCATTCTTGGTGCTTCTGAGAAGATAGAACAGGGGTCCCCTCCTGAGGAGATAGAACAGGGGTCCTCAGACTGGCCTACAGGCCACATGCAGCCCACTGAGGACATTCCTCTGGCCCACCAAGTGTTTTTGCTGCCCTTGCCTGTTCTGCTTAGCAGCCAACTCATCCTGGGCCCACAGTGCATATGTGTGGGAGGTGTGTGGCACTCTATCACTCCCTTCCTTATTTCTGTCTCTCAATTCTTCCTCTCAATCTTGGGTAGGGTTCCTCAAATTACAGCCCACCAAAAGCAAGCCCATAGTTCCAATTGAAATACTAGTAAGTTTGTTGATTTACCTTTACTTCTTCATTTTAAATATATTTGTTCCCTTATTCTTTTTACTTCAAAATTAGGAATTTGTTCTTAGTCTTTTAATTATTTTGGCCCTCCCAAAGGTTGAAGGGACAGTGAACTTGGCCCCTGTTTAAAAAGTTTGAGGACCCCTGAGATAGAGTATTGCGCTGTGGAGACAGAGATTTGGAAAAACTAAATGTAGTAGGAATGTGTAGGGCAGGACCTCCCTTTCATGGCTGAGCCTAAAAACATGATGCCAAGAAACCAGAGCCCCAAAGTTGCCCAGGGTCATGCTGGCTTATGTATGTGAACTATATAGAGTAGACAAGTGTGAGGACAGGAAGTAGCTTCAGCATTACTAATGTGCCCATGAGCAGGGGACTGGACAATGACCACTAATGTGTTCTATGACTTATTTGAAAGGAAGGAAGTGGAAGAAAATACTATGCGCTTTGAATTCTGGTTGTTGGTTGTATGGCTCTAAATTTTCTTTAAAAACAAATGAAAGATTTTCCCATTTTAATGTGCTATTGCAAAAACGAACAATGCCACATGATACTACTGGTGATATGGGGGTAAAAATATCAAGCTAAACAATTTCTATAATCTGATTCTAACCTGAACTCAGATCCCAAGAGAGATTTATCTACTAGAATTTCCTACTAAGCAGATCCAAAAAGGAGAGCGGGGGAAAGCTGTTCTACCTATGGAAATATACACTAAGAATTATGACTTATAAGGAAATGCATCTACAAAATATAAAAAGGAAATATAGAGATCTCCTCTAAGTCTTTTGAGATAGTCTGGGGGGATAAAGTCCAGAGCTGGGGATATCATACATATAGAAAAATGTTCTTATCAAATAGGAATAGAAACTCATAATTTTTATAATGCAGGGGCACCTTTCACCCTGAATACTTGTCATAGTGACTTGACTTGGGTCTCAGTTGATCAGACATCACACATCCAACGCTGAACCTTGGATCCCATCCTTGAAACTGGCACAGTTTTCTGAACCAACACCAAGAGTTAAATTTCCACAGGGGGTGCCCTAATGCTGCCTTGTCACTGATTTACTCCAAGGTGGACTCGTATAACACCCTGGTGACTAGGAAACAGCAACAACTTGCTTTCAGGGCAGATTTCCCAGCCTTGCCACCAAACAGTGAGATGAAATCAGAAGATACTCTTATACGTTGGCTTCAACATAGGATCTGTGCAAAAACCAAGATTTCTAATAACAGAAGCCTGACTGTGACAGCCGTGATTAAGGAGAATTTTTCCTGCAATCATAAAGAAAGAAAGACCTTGGGGTTAGACCATTAATATGCCCAGAGCCTGTAGTTGGTCTTATGACAGAATGTTTCATGGGGTAGGGACATCCTTTTTTAGACCAAGAGTATTTCCTTTCACTTTCCCCCAACATTTGCTGTGCCTATGCAAAAAAAAAAAAAGGAAAACCCTGCCACCCCCTTTTTTATTATTTTTATTTTATTTTGTCTTCTAGATAGGGGCTCCTAACTTTTACATAGAATCTTGGGATATGAATTGCTTTATTTTTCTCATATTTATACATTTTTCTATAAAATTGATCAGAAAAAAAGAGGGTGGGGACCAGGGCCAAGTGGTCTCATGTGCATTGATGGAGATAAATAAAAAGGACAGAACCAACTACCCAAGCCAAAGCCAACAACAATAGAATCAAGAGATCCAAATGATAACAATCTAAACTTAAAATGGGCCTGTTACACAGGTAGGCAAGAAGGCTAAGTCTGGTGGTATAGGATGCATGCTGGGAACTTTGGTGAAAGGAGTTCAACACTGGTGGTGGGACTGGCCCTATTAATTCACTGTCACTGTATGCGTATGCCTAAAATCCAACTATGCAGGACTTTGTAAATCACAAGGGTTTCAATAAAATTAGAAAATACTCAGAAAACAAAACAAAGTAGACTTTGTGTTATGTCTCAAATTTAAAAAACTGAAAAACTGGTGTTATGGAAACAGGTGAGAGACAACTCATGAATGAGGCCCCAGCCCTCAGTTCTCCCCCACTCCCATGACCCATGTTAGCTTTGAGCCAACTACTCTGGGAGTTGGTGAGTAGAGCTACATCCTGTTCCAGGGCTTACAGACCTAACTGAAGGATCAAGTACCAACAACATCCTCATCAGCATGAAGAATGCTTTTTATTAAAGGGGATTTTTAGCACTTTTATTTTAACCTGTTCTTCTATTTTTACAGAAATACTCTCTGAACTAATGGGATTTTTCACTACTGTTTTTCTCTTGTTAATCTCCTAAGCCTTTTCATAACCCTGTTTTCCTCAGTAATCCTTTCTGGTAGGAAGCCACACAGGCAATTTTCTGACTCAGAACACTCATAGGTTCTTGGGGGTCCTACGAGATACAATGGGGTGTGCTCCAAATATTCCCTCAGGTTTTCCCTACATACCCTCTCATAGAAGGTGATTGGGCCCACTGACACGTCTGAGGTCAAATGGGGACAGAATGCCAATGAACAAGGACAGTTTGCCAGAGATCAGAGAAGCATAGGCAGAGAGGGACATGGAGTAAATGTTCCTATGCTTCATCTCAGACCAGGGGAAGGGACAAATGGCTCTGCACCCAAGAGGCCATCCTGCTCCACAGGCCTGGGGTCCTTCTGTGCTGTCTCCTCAGTCTCCTCTTGTCGCATCTGCCTAGTGCCACTTTAAGCCACTATCTCTGATCTTCCTTCCCAGTTCTTTGTCCTTCCCATTAGGACACTGCATGGGATCCCAGGAAGGACTCTGGAGGTTGGGAGGTTAGCTTCTGCCCTCTTGCTTGTGAGCCTGCATTTAAGGTTTTCAGCTGGTTCTGCTTGTTCTTGACTGGGAGAACTTACCCCTACCTGGCCAATGCCTGCCTTCAGCAGAGGATTATGTGGGCAGGAAGGTCTGTGGCCACCACAGCCAGGCTCCTCCTAGAGATGGAGTCCAGAGTGGATGACTCAGAAGGAGGAACATACCACTCTTTCTCTGTTGTTCTAGGATGTCTGCTTCTCATCTCTTCACATTCCTTCTCACCTTCTTCTGGAGGACTTTGTGCCAGAGGCTCCAAACCTTCTCTGGTCTGCTGCCCCTTTGGCAGAAAAAAAAATCAGCACACCTGCTGGTCAGTTACTCTTTGCAGCTGGTAGTCTCTGAGCACCACTGTCCCCCTGCTAAGCAGCAAAGCTGTCCCCTCTGCTCACTCATTCTCACAGCTCAAGCCAGCCAGGATCGTGTCAGGGGTGGGCCTGCCACCAGCCTCATCACATTCAGATCTGAAGTGACCGCTCTACTTCTCATTGCTCATTTACCAGCGCCCACGCTCCTGTTCATAGTCCTCATGACCTTGTTGGTCTGACTCAGATGTCTACTGTGATGCCTCTGCCCTGTCAGATTCTTGGGTCATGATGGGCCCCAGAAACCCTCACTCCGGCAGCTTCACTGTTAACACAGGCCTGAGTCATAGCTGCCCTGTCCCTAGTCTTTCAGAAGAAATTGAGGTGAGACAGTGATGCTCACAGAGAAAAGGATGTGAGCTGAATTGCCCACGTACATACCAGTTGCACCCTACCTGAAACTGTCCCATCTCTGTTCTGCATCCCCCTTGCTAATCCTTCCAGCTGCATTGCCACCCCTCAGTAAACAACAGCCTGCACTGGAGCTGTCTGTGCACATCTTCTCCCCAACCCTCCTGCCCTCTCTTCTACTGGTCCACCCACAGTGCCTCGGTCTCCATGAAACTACCTTCGCTCCCTGCATGTTCCTGCTGTTCCTAAGGCCAACTCCATAATGCCACTTTTTGTAGCATATTGTTGTGATGCAGGGTCTATGGATGTGCATGAAACATGGGTGAGGAGCTGATACTTACCTTGGTTTGTAGGTCCAATCAGGCTCTGTCCCGCCCCAAAATTGGGGCTGGAGAAATTGTACAATGGGTAAGGCACTTTCCTGGCATGTGGCCAACCTCAGCATCCCATATGGTCTCCTAAACCTCAACCAGAAGTAATCCCTGAGCATTGTCTGGTATAGCTCAGCCCTCTAACCCCCATAAAGACTGCTGCCCAGATGTCAGGTTGAGTGTGAATTAGTGAGGAGGATAGAAAGGAAGTTAGTCACTCTGTCCTGGGATCCTGGATCCTCAGAGTGTCTGGTGGCATGGGGAGGAGGTGGGCCTGAAGAGGACAGATTTGCTCACCTCTCCCCACTGTGTTCCTTCTTTCTCTGCTAGACGGGGTTGACCGGACCTCCACAATCTAAAAGCTGAAGACGAGAGTGACCACGCTGGCCGTGAACCGACTGCTGCGGGCCCAGTGTCAGCCATCTTTGCAGCTGCTTTGGATCCTCTGGATCCTCTGCAGCCTATCCCCTTGGTCCCTCTCCCATTTTGATTTTGTGAGAGCATAGGTCGTCTTTGTAAACATATCAGTAGACCTAGGATTGGTTATTTTTTTTCCTTTGTTTCTGTCCTGGGCTGCCTTTGGTGTGTGTTGAGTGGTAGAGAGGAGTCCTCTCAGACGTGGGGACAGGGAGGGGTTGGAGGGAATGAATGTCAGATTCATTCATTCTGAATGTCAGATTCATCACTGGATGCAAAGTGGGAGGGCAGAGAAGCATTCAGTGAAAAAGATGAGAGACCCCCAGGAGAGAGATGTAGAGCTACCACCTCGGGAGCCCCCGCCAGGCCCCAGAGGAGGGCAAGACTCTCCTCCCACCCGGCAACTTCCCCTGACCCCGAAATCCAGCCATGAAATCCAGCCAAGAAGGCCACCTGGAGGCAGGGGCAAGAAGGGAGAAATTTCTTCTGACAGAATTTCAGAGAAACTTTGATTTGTGTATTGTTTACATACTAATTTTAAGAAGGGTACACAATGTGTCATGGATTTCTGTAAAGATTTGTGAGCAGGACATTTATTTGTATTCTCTCCCTTGTGGTGAAGAGTCACCAGGTAGTGGGAAGGAAGCCTCAAAGTCACTTCTCTTCTCCAGAAGACCCCTGGGCTACTGTCTGCCACCACAGTGGGACAGGGGTGAAGTGGAGGTGGGGAACAGGCCTGACCATACACAGCAGATACCAAGTGATCCATCTTGGACCTGCTTCCGGGTCCCCTTGAGATCCTGCACCTCTTTCTGTGCTGGATTTGCTGCTCACCTAGCAGTCGCCACACCATCCCAGTCACCCACCATTCATGCTCAGCCCACTGTTCCAGGTCTGGCTGCATACAGGTGGGTACAGGTGTCACAGGAGGAGGAACCCCATGGACTGGGATGATGATTTTCCCTGCAAGAGGCCTGAAGACCCAGATAAGGAGCAACAGAGGCTGCTCACTGCCACCCCCCACCCCAACACCACCACAGAGGAAGAGGAGAGTGGGACTGCCTCCTGCTATGACCAGTGGGTCCGTAAGTGCCAGCAAATGTAGCAGGAGATATGGACGGTGGAAGAAGACCTGAGCAAATCCACCTCATGGTCGTTCTATACATGGCATAAGTCAGGGATTTTGCTGTGATTTATCAAACCACACAGAAGGGAGGTAAAAACCACTCATTTTGCAGTGAAAGATTACCTATGTGACCCATAAAGTAATGGCTCTGTTTCTAATGGGCAAGAGAGAATGTTTCAGTATTTGGCTCAATGGAAAGTGTTGGAGAAAATCAAAGAGGAGTTGTGCTCAGCACTAGAAAATTGGGTTGTGTCCACGATGGCATGAATACAGTCTGAGAGGCAAGATGTGGGGAGTGTGGGTGTGAATTCTGTTTGTTAAATGAATTCTGGTGCCTTTTTTTTTTTCTGGTGAATTCAGCATCTACATTGGAGACATCAGACCATGAAAATCACAGCACTTGTTTATGGTTATTTAAAAAGTTAATGAAATCAATCAAGTTTTTAAAGGCCTTAAATGAAATCCACACAACTTTCCTTTTCTTTTAAATCCTTAAATATATACCCAGAATATCCTTGGAACCTGGAACAAGGCTGTTGATGTCCTATTAGGGTATATAAATAAATAGAAACTTTTTAACCACAAAGCTTTTAGTAAGTGCAGAAGATTTAAATCGCTCTGTTAGTGCATAATAAAGAGAAACCACTCAATGAATGAGTGACTTACATTCAAAAATGCAAATTCATAAGTGGAAAGGAGGCCCTAATTTTTTTAGTCGTGTTTTCCAACCAAGTGCCATTAACATTCATCCTCCGCACCCCTTTTCTAAGCTCAGTATTATCTTGGGGAGTGTGTTGAGTTGTGGACCATCTCATATAAGGCAGGTTTATAGGTCAAAGATTGAAGGCCACCGTAAGAGCAGAGGGTTTGTGAAAGTGCTTTTTGGATTCTGGGAAAGTTGATAAAGAGAAATAATGGTGGGGTTAGTTTATGAAAAAATGGGAGAGCATTTATATCTGTAAAATACCTATATCCGGGGCCGGAGATATAGCATGGAGGGTAAGGCGTTTGCCTTTCATGCAGAAGGTCATCGGTTCAAATCCCGGCATCCCATATGGTCCCCCGAGCCTGCAAGGAGCGATTTCTGAGCATGAAGCCAGGAGTAACCCCTGGGCGCTGCCGGGTGTGACCCAAAAACCAAAAAAAAAAAAAAAAAAAAAAATACCTATATCCACAAAGATTTGGGTTGTTCAGAAAACAGATTGTGAACACAATCACATTAGCATGAATCCTTGAAAAGGAAAATCTTAAAGTATTTCCAAATCTGAATTTCTATCCCTTCTGAATATAGAAACAGTGGTTATCTGATCATTAGAGATATTATTTTGGATATGTTACTTATTAACTTGCTATGGCTGGTAACCATGATAAAGTCTGTTATTAATAACAACATAATACTTTTTTTTAAAAGAAAAGCTTATTTTTCATTGACTGTATAGATTTATCTACTTGGTTGTGTTTTGCTGTTAGTGTTTTGAATTTTTTTAAGTTGAGTGTGTTCTGGTAAGTTTTAGGAGCCTGTCCCCCACCTTCTTTTGAGTCCTGTGTTGACTACAGGTATACAGCTCGATTTAAAAAAAAAAAAAAAAACCCTAATGCAAAATAGTTTTGTTTATAAAACTATTGGCATTGCATGCATAAGGCTGTGAAGTCAGATATTTAGGAATAAAACGTCAGTGCCTTTTTTTGTATTCACCCATTGACACCACCCCCAAATGCAACTTTTATTTTAACTAGATATAGTAGAAGTCAAACACCTCAGAACAAAAGTTCATTCACTCAGCATCCCTCATCTTGATTTCAGCAGTGTGGGTGGCCCTCTTCACTGTCCCAAGGACAGCCATGTTTGAGGATATTATGGTGTATGATGTTTTATTGGTGCTTTTTATTCATAGTGGTTTCTTTCAAGAAACAGTAGAAAAACACACATGAACTGTATACCAGAAATGAAACATTGCTGCTGTTTAATTTGTTTTTTCCACGCGCTTTTTAAGTTTCACTTTTTCAAGAGGGCTAGCAAGCAAAATATAGAAGCTGCTGGGTCTGCCTGCAGAGGGCGCTGTTTGCACCTAGCTCTCAGAACCTAAGTATATAGAAGGTTTCCTCTTACCCCCAGGGTTCTTTTGTTTTTTTGTTTGTTTGTTTGTTTGTTTTTTTGTTTTACTCTAGGAGCTGCAGCTGGGTCCCCAGCTCCCATTCATTTGAAGAGACACTGAGGAAAAGGAGAGTTTTCTTTTGAGGTGTCGTGAGCTGCCTTTTTACAGAATGGGAGCTTTTTCTGGGGCTTTTGCTGCTCTGCACTTCTTGTAGTTACTGCTGGTGTAGTTACTATTGGTAGATATATATTCCCTGGCTAAAATTTATCCCTTTCTCTAAGAGACTGGGCTGGCTTGATGAACTGGGCTGAAAGCATAGGCATGCAACCAGAAGGACAGTGTGGGGAGGAAAACAGACCCAAGTCTCATTGGCTCCAGGGAGACATTTGCCCTGGTAGCTCCAGCCCGGGTGCTGGGAAGCCGCCTGACCAAGGCGCTTTGTTGTGCCTGTTACAACTTGGCCCTGGGGAAGAATTCTCACACAGGGCTGTGATAACACTAATGTTTATTTTACTTTTGTTTTTTTTTTTACACATCTTCAGAGATGTTTGCAAAGTGAGTTTTTATTTTTTTGTAATTCCTTTCTCTTTACTTAAAGGTGAATGTGTATTCCTCTGGGAGGAATAGGAAGAAAACAGGAATGTTAATAATGTCAAACAGAAGACTTCCTCCCTTATTAATATATAACCTCATGTATTTATGCCTAATGTAAGCTGACTTTTAAAAAAACGTTCTTTTGTTGCATGCCCCGTGCAGGCATCCCCTATTGTACATGCATGCCTTTCGTCCTGTTTTCCTGTATAAAGTTAGTGAACAAAGAACTATTTTTGCCTAGTTCATGTTGCCAGGCAATGCATATTTTTTAAATTTGTCATATATGGAAATAGCATGTTTGTTACACGTGAAAGCTTTACTGATAAACAGATATACTAATGTTTGAAGATGCTGTTCTTTGCAAGTGTACAGTTTTCAAATGTTGTTACCAGTGAAACAGCCTTGTGGTTCAAACTTGCTGCAATGTATTTATTACTCATTTCCTCCCATGTAACTAAGAATCATGGCTATATTTCATATCAACTATATTGAAAGTGAAAGGGAAATGATTAATACAAGGTTTTGTAACACTGGTGTGTGTGCGTCTTTCTTTTCGTTCAATGTGAATCAATTATAAAATAAAAGGCCACGTCTTAGAAACAAGGGAAAGAAAAGCATGACATCCCTGTAAATTAATCCCACCTGTTCATTCTACACAAATTTTTGTCCTCAACCAGGACTGTTTTTATTTTGTCTTTAAAAGGGTAGAATGGAGGGATAATGTATTGTACTTGGGTCTATGCCGAGAGTAGTCAATAAGGGGCATGTTTCTGAACATAAACTCTGACCATGCAGATGAAATGTGTATGGCTTCTTCTATACCCTCAGAGTCTTTGAAATTGTTTTCACTCCTAACTGGTACTTAAAAAGCACAAGCCTTCTTGTGATTTGAGGTTTAAATGGGCCTTGACTCCCATCCTAATACTTCATCTTCCACGAGATCTGATAAATAGGAATACTAATGTCCATTTAGCAAGCTAGCCAGAAAGACTAACCAAGATTTGAATTTTGGTCTCAGCATTCTCTAGGTCAGGGGTCTCACACTCGTGGCCCACAAGCCATTTGCGGCCCTCCGTACATCATTTTGTGGCCCTGCCTAGAGGAATCTTTTTTTTTGTTTTGTTTTAGTTGTTTGGGTCACAGCCCCCAATGTTCAAGGCTTACTCTGCACTCAAGGATCACCCTGACTTTGCCTCCTGCGGCCCCCGGTAAATTGAGTTTGAGACCCCTGCTCTAGGTGATGTTGGGGAAGAGACTTAACTTCTTTGATCCTTGCATTTAGATTTTAATAGTCAAGGATTACATATTAACCTCTGAAAACAATTTTAAAAATTACAGACAAGAACATATACAATATAGAGGTTTCCATTAAAATCTAGCAACCCAAGATTTCTCTATGACAACCACAACTTGACATTATGACAATGGCCATATAGTGATTCCTTTTTCACCAGGTTTTCAAGCTGCTCAAGGACATCAAGACTACATGGCAGTCCCAGGAAAAATGGAGAAATGCCTTTTAAGCTCAGATGTTAGCTAAAATGCTTCCTAAAGTTCAACTCATATGCAAATGTAATGGGTATTATCTCAGAATAGCCAAAAAAAAAAAAAAAAGAGGCAGAAATAGGGAGGCAAAGCAAACTTTGCCTTTGAAATATATGAAATAAGGAGAAATGCAAGAATGATCTCATTGTTGTAATAATTGCACACAGTAGTGCTCAGGCTATTCTGGCTCTGTGCTCAGGAACACAGGAATTCTCTGGTGTTGGCAAAAGCAGAAGTGGTGCCAGAGACTGAATTGAATCTGCAAGATAAAAGGCAAGCACCCTAACCCAGGCACTGTCTCTCTAACCTGAGCTGTGAGTGAAGGAGGAGAACAACAGGCTTAGCACTGTACATGAAACTGGTTGAGTTAGCAATTCTTGTCAACAAAGCTGTCATCTTTACCATAGACCTTTCTAATGGCATACTAAATCCTGGAGAGAAATCTGCTCATAGAGGAAAGTATGAGAACTATTTCTAGCCATTTCCTCTTGATTGGTACTTAATTTCATTTATTTAGGAAAGATTATTGACACTTGTATAGCATCCTGGCTTAGAAGAGGCTCCTGCAGATTTGAGCTAAGATGTCATAAGGGACTACATACTCTGCTCCTACAATTCATGCTAAGATTAGAAATAAGTGCCATGCTGGCAATGCCAAAAGACTCCAGAGCCACACAAGCACCTTGGCTTAGTGTGTTGCATGACCACTAGATCTACTGGTGATTTTGCCTTCTGATAAACCCAAGATCCACAAAGGTTGAAGAAGGGGCATGGTGGAAATACCATCCATAAAAACCTCATCCCTACCTAAGGAGACATGAGTCAAGTCATAGCTCATCCCTATTCCCTTTCTCAGTGACCATGTTAACACAGTGCACAGCAGCAGCAATCTCTCCTATACTAGCCCTGCTCATCTCTGTCCATGTCACAATATTTGAAATCCATCCATTCAAATAGCTGTGTGCTTTAGCTTCTGCATTTTTCAGCAGTGGCTGTTCAAAAGTCTGAATTGTGCCTGTACTGATGACTTTTATTCTCAATCCACAGGGGCCATATGGTAAGTAAAATTAATTCGAAGAACATATGAGTTTAAGAGCACTAACCTTTTTTGTTTGTTTTTGTTTTGTTTTGGGGCCACACTCAGTGATGCTCAGGGGTTACTTCTGGCTATGTGCTCAGAAATCGCTCCTAGCTCGGGGGACCATATGGGACGCCAGGAATTGAACCCAGATTTGTCCTGGGTCAGCCACGTGCAAGGCAAATGCCCTACCGATGTGCTACACTCCAGCCCCATTAACTCTCATTTTATGTGATGTACTACACACACACACACACACACACACACACACACACACACACAAAGCTTGCCATCATCCTTTGGTATTTGTTGAGAATTGGTTTCAGGACCACTCCTCTGCCCCTGAGAAAAGTTCTCAGATGCTCAAGTCCCTGATAGTGCTATAGTATTTTATAGTAGGGTCTCATGATACATTTGAGATCCATTCCTACAGGGATTTGGAGCTGTGAGTGCAGAACGTACAGCTATGGAGAACCATTTGGTGAGTGGGATGAGGAGTGGCTGAGAGATGACTCAAAGGATTGGAGCTCATGTTTTACATGCAGAAGCTCTGGGTTTGATTCTTGACACAACATGTCCCCTGAGCATAGCCAGAGCACCCAAGCATCATTGGGTATGGTCAAAAAAATAAACCAAAGCCTACAGCACTGCTGGAATAGCCTGGGTATCCATGCACTGTAGGCCTAGGAAACAACATGTCCACAAGCCTTTATACTGAAACCTCAGCCCAGCTAACTGAGAATTCCATGGAGTCTTTGGATTATATGAGCACCACTTGGGAGCCCTTCCCCAAAATAAATCAAGTGGATTAGTTTAATATGAACTTCCATTGTCCAAGTCTTGACTATACAAAATAATTTTTAATTGTGAATCACTATTGATTTAAGAGATAAAATTATTCTAGTTCCCTAAGCTCCAAAGTTAGCCTCCAATATCAGTCTAAACAAATTGATCTCAGGATGAGATGCCTGGATCTGGATACCAGCATACTCCCATCCAGGCCAAACAAGCAGAAATGGAGCAGCTTCCACCACCACAAAGCCTCAGGAAGGTCTCAATGTCTGCCCAAGAATGCTCTGGGCCAATGTACTTTGTTTGTCTTTGTTGTCATTGACATTGTTGATTTACAATATTAAAGAATCAGCAGATTGGATAGCTTCACGGTTCTCTTTACATGTGCAAAACTAGTCATTTCTCAATCTTAATGAATGAGAGAAGTAGAATGCCTGTCTCAAATACAGGCAAGGGTTGGGAAGTAGGGAGGAGGTTAAACTGGTGATGGGAATGTTATACTGGTAAAGGGGGGGGGGTGTTCTGTTTAAGACTAAAATAATAAATTTAAAATTTTCTTTTTCTTTTTTTTTTTTTTTTTTGGTTTTTGGATCACACCCGGTGGTGCTCAGGGGTTACTCCTGGCTGTCTGCTCAGAAATAGCTCCTGGCAGGCATGGGGGACCATATGGGACACTGGGATTCGAACCAACCACCTTTGGTCCTGGATCGGCTGCTTGCAAGTCAAACGCCACTGTGCTATCTTTCCAGGCCCTTAAAATTTTCTTTATAAAAGAAATAGTCATTTCTACAAGCTAAAAACAAAACAATTGAGAACAGAGTCATGTTGGAGGGGAAGGATTTCTGCACTGACCTGAGGAAGCCTTTGGAAAGGCACTGCCTGGTCCAGAGCCCTATGTCCACAGCCACCCTGAGACAGTGGCTTCTCTCCAACCCCCAGTTCAATCCCAAAAACCTCAGCTTCCTGCTTGGTGGTTTGAGAAAGGAGCTGGCTCCTCAGGGTGGGCATCTCTAGACATTTGGGCCGCGAGTAAGTGAAGGAAGAGATGATAATGACCGGCACATGAGACACTTGCAAAACTTGTCAGTTACTATTGAGAACCCTATTGTGGATAGGGGGACCCACTAAAATAAGCATGCTTCTCATGGTCTCAGCAGTCCCCACTCTGAGCCCAGCCCTGGTGCTTCTTGGTCACACACACTGGCTTCTCTGTGATGTCAACCTGGCACTGGATGCTGGAGAATTTCCTCCACAGAATGTTTTTCTCTCCAAAGTGGTTTCTACTTCACTTTTGAAAACTGACAGAGCAACATTCTGGCACTCTCATAAAGCTCCTACTTTATGAAGAGACAGTTTTGTGTTTACATTAGACTCAGAGAGCTTGTTTTAAAATAGTGCATGCCACAGTTTGGGGAGGCCTTGTTTTTATAAGTTCAACCCAGGAGAAATAAAACCAGAGCTTTGCTGAGCAAAACTGTCCCATGGAACTGAAATTGACTTTGGATTCCTGTCAAACCCCCAAGCAGCGACCGTGGCACTAGGTTTGCACCATGCTATGAGCACCAATACGTGTGGCCCCAAAGCCAATCCATAAATAATAAAATGCATCAAATGGGACCTTACCCCTTTGCTTTCTGTGATGCTTACCTTAGCTCTGTTCACCCAGAGAATATTTGCCATGAAGTGCCTGGTCCTCACAGAATACCTTCTGATCCTGTTACTCTTCCAGGAATTGAAATAGGAATAAGAACAGCGTGTGGAGAACAAAAAATAAATGAATAAATAAATAAATAAATCACACACATGTAATATCATTCCCTTCCCTCTGTGGCCAATCTTGCATGTATTCAGCCATAGGGCAAGAGCTCAGAAATCCACAGCCAGCTGCTGCTTCTTCTAACTGGCTCACACAAGGCATCTCAAGGCCCAGATGCTGAGCACCAGCATGTCAGAAGATGGGATATTCCCTGCAGGACAAGCCCCAAATTTCTTGTGGATATGGCAGGAAGAGAGGGATACCAATGAGTTCTCTTTCCTTTGTCCATCTGAGGAGATGGACAGCTGTTCAAAGGGGTTTTTATTAGGCTCACAGCCAGGGTGCTAGGACTCTAAGGGGCTGAGTGAGCAGCAAATGGAGAAGCCAGCTGTTGGCTTCCTCTCTGGCCCCTGGCAGAAATCTACTCTGAGCTTCACTGGGAACCTGGGTGGCAGCAAATTGATCAGTCAAGCCCCCCCCCCCCCGCAGGGAGTAACCCCCAGAGCATGGAAAAACAGTATGTCTTGAAGCTCCTCAGAGAATCCATATTTGGGAGCCAGAGAATATGAGCATGTGAAGGCCTGAAGGCTGGGGTGTTGAAGGCAGATGGGTGTCAAAGGGGAAAGAGAAGGACTGAGGCTGGATGCAGGCAGCATCAGGCTTAGGAAGGGTCTGGAGCAGAAGGGACATGTGGACTCAGCCTGTCCCTGCTGGGCAGCATTATAACTAGGGGTGTTGGATAAATATAAAATAGAGTCCTAGAGTTGGGGTGAGGCCTCTCTCAGAGGCCTGTAGCCCCTTGACCAGTGGGTCTGGAGGCTGCAGAATAATGGTGGAGAAATGATCTACAGGCAGTCAATTGAAGTTTCAGGAGACAGCCAGTTTTATTACACGGCCCTAACCGCCATATGCATTTCTCCACATGGCTTCTAAGCTAAGAGTTTCATGCAGCCTCTTTTAGCTGCCCTCCGTGATCCTGCTGTGCCTCCACCTCCTCTTCCCCCAGCCAACCCTCCTCTTTATTGCCAACAGCAGCCCCTCCCCAGTGTGAGTGGGGCTGATCATTGAAGTGGGGTAAACAGAAAGTTGGGGGGAGAGGTAATCCAAGGAGGAGTGTTTAGAAAACAAAATGGTGAAAAACCTGTCAGGAGATTGCCCAAGGCTGTTTTCTGTATGCCATTCAAGGAGATTTTATTCACCTGGTGTACACACTGACGACAACCCCCCGCCCACACACACACACCTATCCCATCTCCTCACGTTTTTGATGGCTACACAATGTTCCACTTTGTCAATTCATGTGACTTTTTTATTGTCATCTTCATCATTGTGGGGGCTACTCCATGAGGTTAGAAGTCAGGGCTTCACATATGCAGGGCTTGTACTCTACCACTGAGCTAACCTCCCTGTCCCAGTGTGATTTATTAGTCAGCCCCTTCCTGGGAGTCACCCCTCTGCCCTCTGCCATAGTGTGATGCAGTGAAATTTTCCATCCATAGCTCACTTACCCACATGTATAGGTCTTCTGTGGGAAAAGTGAGTTTGCTGGATTAAAGGCTATTCTCTGTTCTCCCATGGAACAGATTCTAGGAAAAAAAGAGTTTAATGAATTTAAGGGACTGTGAAGACTTGCAAGCCTAATGTCTTACAGGCCAGCAGACTGGACACTCAAGCAGGAGTTGAGGGTTCAGCCATGAGGTACAATTGCTACTTCTTCAAGAAACCCGATGTTTTGATTCTTCAACTAACTAAGACTCAGCCATGCCATGAAAGACAATATTTACTCAATGACTGTAGAATTCACTACATCTGCAGAATACCTAAACTTGAGTGTAGTGAAAGAATTGAGTACTAGTGTCTTACCAAGTGGACAAATAATCCCAGCATGACAAATAATCTCTGGCTTTTGTCATTTTGTGCGTGTCACCTTCCATTAATTTGACTCTTATTTCCTATACTCTTAGCAACATTGTCAATTCAAGAGTAAAAGTCATGAGCCCTCTTTTTTTTTTTTTTTTTTTTTTTGGCTTTTCTCTTATTTGAGTGGTGCTGAGTTTTTCTCTTTTGGGCAGGTGGCATACCTGGCAGTGCTTAGGAATTATTTATAGCAGTGATCAGGGAACCATATATTCATTGAGCTTTCTCTCTAGCCCTTGGCACATACATATATTGCATGTGTCTTTTTGAACTGTCTATAAATTTGCTCATTTTATCATGGAATTGCTAATCAATTTATAAAAGTGTCCAGTATTAGGGCCGGAGCAATAGTATAGTGGCAGGGTGTTTTCCTTGCATGCAGCCAACCCTGGATGGACCTTGGTTTGGTTCTCACCATCCCAGATGGTCTCCCAAGCCTGCCAGAAGTGCTTTCTGAATACAGAGACAGGAGTAACCCCTGAGCACTGTCAGGTGTGGCCCCAAAAAGAAAAAAAGGTGTCCAATATTTTAGAAATAAATCTTTAGTCATAAGTTAGGAATACTTTTACTAGGGTACATTTTTATTGCTGATCTTTGATGAATTTGTTTGGTATTATTTTTGCTATAGGGAATTTTTAGTATGACTTTCTTGATCTCTTTTATGTTTTCCAGATTTTGAATCCAAAGTTTTAAAAATCCACTTTGAGAAACTGTGTTTTCCTTGAGTACTAGCATGGGTTCACTTTTCCACATTCATATGTTTGAGCCAGTCCTTGCATATGGTTTGAGGATACGGATCCAATTTTATTTCTATGCAAAGATGCACCTAGTTCTGCTCAGGCTATTTATTGACTCATCTATCTTTCCTCCACTGGTTTGAAATGCCACTTTTGTAATATATCAACTTCCTCTGTGTCTTTAGGTCTATTTCTGGACCTTCTATTTTCCTTTGCATGCCTGTTCATGCATCAGTACCCCCTACTGTTTTAATGATTACAACTTGAAATTTTGCTTTAATATCTAGGAAGGAAATTTCTATTTTAGAAAAATTGCTCTGGCTACAATTGGGGAAATGGGTTAGAGGAGAGGAACCATGGAGCTGCAGGAACCATGGAAATCACAGTACATGTGGACAGTCCACAGTATCAAGGGGGTGGCAGGAGAGAGACGGGTCTCTTCTCCTGGATGTAGAGGGCTGCAGCATTATGATAGAAGGGAGAAATGATGAATAGCTGCTAGTTCTTCAAAGACCCTTCCACTAAGCTGATCCCAACTTTGCAGGTAGGGAAACAGGGGATTGGAGATGTCAGATTGAAGAATTATTATACCATGGAGATAGGGGATCAGTTCCAGGTCTGTCTCCCTCTTTTTCTGCTGGTATGGCCATGGGACTCAGAGAGTCCATAGGACTTATCTGTAGCAGATCTGTGGGACTTTTGTTTCCAGTCTCTTTGGCAACTAGAAGTGCAAGGCTCAGTGTGAACAGCGATATTCTATAAATGACCTTTGCAGGACATGTACTAACCTGCATTCATGGTGGAGGAAGGCAAGCCCCATCATGGCTGCGGAGCTCAGCTAGCTGCATGCCCATCATGGTGGGAAGCAGCACTGGGCTAGTAGTGGATGTAGCCTACCTCAGAGATGCTATCTCCATTTCCAGTGGCTCTAGGCTTGGCCTGGGCACAGGGATTACAAGCTCCTGGCATGTGTCATCCAAGTACCACGGAACCAGGAAGGGTAAGTGGCTCAGAACCACTACCACAATTTCTCTCACCATGCTCTTGCAATATCTGCTGCAAAGCCTCCATCCTGGAAACATACTGCATGCTCTTCAAGCTCTTGAATTCCATGTCTCAGCAAGCATAGACTCAGTAGAGTGATCCTCAGCCAGAACTCATCAACCTAACAATCCAAGCATCTGTGCCTACACTTTAGGTTAGGCCAGATCAGCTAACTCAAGTGACCGTTGGTTTATCACTCTTACCAGCCCTAACTGCATGTAACTCCTGGTTTTCTGTGCCACTGGTTTACTCTGGAGCCCAGTCTGCTGACACAATTGCTTCCTAATGGGCATTTGCCAGAGTAGACCAAAAGAAGCATGTGGCCTCAAGGAAGAGGTCACATGTGTACCTTTGACTTACATGCCCCCTGGGTCACTGTGATGCCTGCCTTCACCTGTGACTTCCCCTCAGCCTTCAAGATTGCTGGGGATAGTGCAACCCTCACCTGCCACATGGGTAAGGGCTAAAGGTCCCAGGGTGTTTGGGGTCAACTGGGGCCATGACAAAACAAATTCTTTTTCTGGGGTCACTGCTTCTCTCTAGCCTTTGAGGTCTGGAAAAGCCTGAAATGCTAGCCTAGATGCAGAGTTATCTTGGATGGTCACTGACCACCTATTGCACCCCACACTGCCCAAGGCATACTTGCAGTGCTCCCAGGCTCTATACCCCATTCCACCCAGCCCTCTTCACACCCTCCTTTTCCTTTAAGATCCAGAGTTAAGTGAGGTCGTTTCTTCTATCTGCTCAATAGTCTGCCATGACTCTAAACTCAAAGGCTGCAAAGGAAGCGCTGGGTTCAGTGTTATGAAAGGTGCTTTGATGAGTGGCAGTTCTGGCCTTCAGGGCATGTTTGAGGCTGCTCTGACTTAGTCTCCCATTCAAAGGCTGTTTCGTGGAGAGCCAGCAGGAAGTCCCGCTAACCTGACCGTTTGAGAGACTGATTCAAAGATAAAATGGAAGGAGAAGGAACAGGAGCTAGAGCAGCAGGAGTGCCTGCTTCAGGCTGCCACCCACTGCCAAGGGGTGTACTGGGATTAAATTTCAGCTTGTGGGGCTGGAAGTCAGCACAGGGACCAGGAGCTCAAGTTCAGTCCCTGCACCAGAGGCATGTCCTAGCACTGCTGGCTGTAGCCCTGGAGGGTCTAATGCCTCAGGCCCAGATATTCAACTGGCCAAGTGTTGAATTAAATAGTAATAAAGCCCTTTGGATGGGCTTGGATAGTGGTGGATGGTGATAGAGGCCTTTCTCTGCTGTCCCAGGCCACGTGGCTCCAATTCCCTCCAGCCAGCGGGTAACTGGGTTCAGGAGAGCAGCAGGTAGAAAACTCACATGCAGTCAGGCTTCCAGAGAATATCAGCTTTATTCATGTCCTAGCCAACATGTGTGGCCTATAATCTTAAACCTATTTAAGCATGGTCTAGTCAGCTTGCTCTGAGTCTAGCTTCTTTCAGCCATCTCTCTGCCAACCTCCATCCATGCAAATCCCCTTATGCCCCTCAGGCCAAACCTTTTGTAACGTCTTCAAAACCCCTCCCAGAAATGGGAGGGTCTTTCTTGTAAGGTTACACAGAAAAAATGGAGGATGGGGTTACAGCCAAGTACTGCTGGAAGTGGACCCCAGGTCCTTTGAACACTGCTTGGGAAGCCCCCCCCCCCCCAAAAAAAAAAACAAGAAATTTTAGTTTGAGTATAAGGAATACTTGCATGTTTTGCATATAGGAAACCCTGGTTTGAACCCTTGCACACACTGTCCCCTGAGCACTGCTAGGAGCAAGTGTGAGTTCCCCCATCAAAGTAGTTTCAATTCAATGTTCCCTGCAGCTGGTAGCAAGATCAGTGGGGAAAGCTATCACCCACTCCTGTGGTCCTGCAGCTCTCTATGACTCAGGCAGCACATCCAGGGCCTGGACCCACCATTAGGACCCAATACCCTGCTGACTGTTGCTCCTGAGCCTCCAGCACTGCTGGGGAGCCCCTTACCCCAATAAAGGGAAAAATAGGTATATTCATATTTGCAAAGCTCCTAGCACAGTGCTGACAGGTAGAATGTGTCTTTGGTGCATGCGTAGCTGATTTATCAGTCATTACAAATAGCAAGTACAAACCTCTGCAAGCAGCATTTAGAATCATTCCTTTCCAAAGCCCAACCCAGTCTAAAGCACCTACAGAGGCCTCTATTTGTAGTGGACCATTTCTCCAATCTACCAAGGGCAACCCCATTGTTGCTGGAGGCTTGGGAACTTTGTCTAAATGAGAGTCTGGACTCAGGCTCCTTTTTGATGCTGAGGAATGCTGAAGTTTCCTCTAGTGTCTTTGTGTCTACAGGGAGGGATGGACATGATGGAAAAATACCCTGACATAGCCTATTAGGTACCCTGATCAGCAGTGGATGAGGACCAATCCTTCAGAGAGAAAAATTGAAGCCTGGTAAACTGGAACATGATATGAATTATATTGGACTCTCTGCATCTGTCTGTCTCTATCTCTGTCTCTATCTCTCTCACACACACATGTAGGTGAAATTGGCTATATGATCTGGACCTATGTATGATCTGACAACTGGAGTAGAGTTAACCTTCCATCAAATGTTGCTTGACTCAAATATCACAGCCCAGAGTCCTACACAAACATACACACACAATCATACACACAAATGACACATACTTATTAACTCACATGGGCACTCCATACCCTCAAGCCAGTGTGCATGAATGTACACATATGGACATGTACAATCCCATGCATGTATACACAGACACATTCCAACCCAACCTTAGGCAGCATGCTAGTTCCTGAAGTCACTTTAGTGGCCCTCCAAATCTAACAGAAACCAACAAGCAATATATCCAGTGGCCATAGCATGGAGGGAAAGGTCACCTTAAGCATTTTCCACAGGAAAACCTGTCACATTCAGGCAGCTCAAGAGGTTCCAGCCATAAGGGACCACAAACAGCCACTGGCGCCCTCTGGTGGGTCATTGTAGTCTCAACAGCTCAAATCAAGAGCCCAAACACAGTTCAAATCAGTGCAAGCAGTTTTGCAGAAGGGAAAAGTGGCATCGGAGTGCTGAAGCTGAGAAATAGGCCATCCTTGCTCTCAAAGTGCTCATGGTCTCTCAAATCAGTTTTTACTCCCAATAACAACCTAATCATAATAATAAAAAATAATGCTTCCTCTCCTCATCAGCCCCTCTTATGTTGCCCAGGGTATATCCTAATCTATAAATTCACATCCTTCTCACACCAATATGACTTAAATCTTCCCTGATTTTAAGATACTGACAGGGCACATGAGCCGCAGAACTGCAGATCCAACTCCCCACTTTCTGAACCAACACTTGGAACCAGCAGTTCCTAAGGCCTATAGAAGGGGATCACAGTGAGTAAGAGCCCTAGAGAGATTCTCCCAGGAACCAACCAGAACCGTTCCTCAGTTTCACATATTGCTACAAGACTTCCCTCAAATAAATAAAGAGAGAAACCATAGTGGGCAGAGCACTTGTCTTGTATGTGGCCAATCCTGCTTCCATCTCTAACATCCATTCCCTGCCAAGAGTGTTCCCTGAGCAGAGAGCCAGAAGTGAGCCCTGAGTACAGTCAGGCATGGCTCAAACACTAACAATAAATAATATAATAATATTATATATTATGGTAATATATAATATTAGAATAATAAATAAACTTATTAATTAATTAAAATCCCTCTGCTTCAGACAGAGGGACACATAAACCAACTTGGTGCTGGGTGTTTTGTGAATGTAGATTTTTGGGAGCAGAGCCTTGTCTGAAAATGGCAGTGGAGGGGCCAGAAAGATAGCTCCAAGGACTAGAGTGTATGCTCTGCATGTAGGAGTCTCCTGGTACTCTTGAGTCCCCACAGTATACCACCAGCAGTGATTTTTGAAGCACTGAGCTGAGACATGAGCAGTCCCCAAGCATAGCCAAAGGTGGCCCTATGCCCCAAATCCTAGGATAGGTGATAACACACAACTGAAATGTCCAATGTTATAAAACAACACTACTTCATTTAAAAAAATACTTTCCATGCATATTGTTCCTCCTCTGAGGGTCAGTGAGTCTATGACTTTCCAGTCAGGTGGAAGAAGTGAGAGTAGGAGCCTCCCATTTACCTTAGCATAGGAAACACTCAGAGGACAAGAACAATAATACAGTGGGTAGAATGTTTTCCTTGCATCTGTCCAATCTGGGTTCTATCCCCAGCACCCATATGATTCCAAAGCCTTCTTTTTTGATCCTTGAGCACAAAGATAGGTACAGTGAGTGGAGTCTAGCCTAAACTGACTCCCAAAAGAAACATAAAATACAGGTGCTCATTTTTTAAATTTACTTTAAAGAACATGTATCTTTTATTAAAGAGCATGTATCATATAGTTGACATAGCTGGCCATAATGCATTTTTATAAATAACTGAGAAAAATATTTTAAAACACAATAGGGAAAAGAAGGATGAAAAAAAAATAAGAGAAGAAAAGAAAAGAGATGGAAAAAGATGAAGTAGGGCAACAAGCATATCTGTGAAAATTATTGTATCTCCAATGAGGTCATTAAGTCATTTCCAGAAGGTCTAGTATGCTCTTGTTGCTAGTTGACTATTCTGTTATTTCATTTGTTTCTGAATATTAAGTGATGTCCGATACACATTGGCATCTAAATTGGTGTTTTCCCAAGGGATGACAGAATTAAGCAATAAAATTTCACTTGGTTGCAAGTGTAGCTGCATGGTCCAGATATTCAAAGAATTATTACTATCAGTATATAGTATATACACATACATACATACATACATACATACACACACACACAGCAGTTTTTGTGGAGTTTGTTTTGGGCTGTCAGGTCTCCAGGAGGGGAGGGTGCCCACACTTACTCCAAAAAAGCTCAAATACAGGATTGGAGTTTGATCAGACTGCTGTCTCTACAGTCATAGAGGAATGATGAGCAGGATCATAGGTAAAGCAGTAATCATGGATGATAGATGCATCCGTGGCTTCAGTATATCATGGGCTTAGCTTATCCTCTCTTCTTGAGATTTCCAGCTTCCATCTGTGTGGCCTGTGGTATACCCATGATTGTTCACATGTTGGTTTATATCTCTTTTGAGAACAAAGTGAGTTTATGGAGATGGCCTGATGCAGGCATGGTGACTACATTTGTGGGCATGGTTATATCTCTGATGCCCATTTTAAATGGGAAAGTGACATTATGGTTATGTCTTTGGTTTGTTAGGGGCTACTCCCAGATGTGTGCTTGCGAGGATCAACTCTTGGCTATGCTGGAAAGTCATTTGGTACATTGAATTGGGCTACATGCAAACACAAATGCCTTAATGCTTTTACCAGTCAGCCATACTATCTATAGATTAAAGTAGAGGCACCCCTGAGTTTGAGAAGAATCCAGGAAGTGGGGACTGGAGTGATAGTACAATGCCTTGCATGAGGTTAACTTGGGTTCCATCCCCAGAATCCCATATGGTTCCCTGAACCTGCCAGAAGTGATTTCTGAGCACAGAGCCAGGAGAAAGAAAAAGAAAGAAAGAAAGAAAGAAAGAAAGAAAGAAAGAAAGAAAGAAAGAAAGAAAGAAAGAAAGAAAGAAAGAAAGAAAGAAAGAAAGAAAGAAAGAAAGGAAGGAAGGAAGGAAGGAAGGAAGGAAGGAAGGAAGGAAGGAAGGAAGGAAGGAAGGAAGGAAGGAAGGAAGGAAGGAAGGAAGGAAGGAAGGAAGGAAAGAAAGAAAGGAAAGAAAGAAAGAAAGAAAGAAAGAAAGAAAGAAAGAAAGAAAGAAAGAAAGAAAGAAAGAAAGAAAGAAAGAAAGAAAGAAAGAAAGAAAGAAAGAAAGAAAGAAAGAAAGAAAGAAAGAAAGAAAGAAAGAAAGAAAGAAGAAAGAAAGAAAGAAAGAAAGAAAGAAAGAAAGAAAGAAAGAAAGAAAGAAAGAAAGAAAGAAAGAAAGAAAGAAAGAAAGAAAGAAAGAAAGAAAGAAAGAAAGAAAGAAAGAAAGAAAGAAAGAAAGAAAGAAAGAAAGAAAAAGAAAGAGAGTCCAGAAAGTGGGAGGGATGGAAGTAGTAAAGAAATATGATTTTCTTGACAGTGGACATGGGGCTATGGGTACTGAGGGGTTCGGGAAGCTATTCTAGCTGCTTGTGGATATGGCTCAAAAGGTCTTTTTTTTTTGCATTTAAAATATATTCTTTTTTTATTAATAATTTTTATTTTGACCAAAGTGGATTACGAATCATTCACAGTAGTATTTTACGTACATAGTGACATTGAATCTGAAGCATTCCCACCACCAGTGTTGTCCTCCCTCCACCCCTGTTCCCAGCATGCATCCCATATCACCCCTCCTTTGCCCCCTGGGCTGCTAGTATAAGTAAGTGGTCCCTTCTATGTCTAGCTTGTTGTAGACTGGGTATCGATTCTGTTGTAGTTGGCTTTGGATTTGGTGTTTAAGTCTGATCATTTTTTATTTCTACTCAATGTTCACACATCTGTTTGGTCTTGGTGCCCTCCATCATTTCCCCCTCAATTTGTGAGGCAGAACAAAATGGTTCAAGTTATGTGGTTCTGTTTGAAGGTAAGAAAAAAAAAGAAAAGGAAAAAAGGGGGGGCAAAAATTCAAAGAAACAAAAAAACGGGAGGAGTCCTTCTAGAGACTAAAAAAGGCAGTTTAAGAAAAGAAAGGGAAAAAGGAAGGAAAACATAAAAATAATACAAAAAAATCAAACCCCCAAAAAACAGAAAACAAAAACCAAAAACAAAAAAACCTGAAAAGCACCACAGCAATAAAGACAACAACCAAACTCTAACCACGGTCCCAAAATAAAGACAAATCAAAGCATAGGAAAAAGAAAAAAAAAAGGAAAAGAAAAGAAAAAGCAACAACAATTACAAAAAAATTAATTTGTGCTATTTTTTTTTCATAGGCACAGTAAAACTTGGGGAGATTAAAAAGTTCTATAATGAAAAAAAAATCAGAGGCTGCAGCACTTATAACAGAGATTTAGCCCTTCATGGCCCTGCCTTGGCGCTGAGCACAAGAAGGCCTGGTCGATGCTCCCGCAGGTACAAAGAGAACCTCTGAGCAGTCCCGAAGCCCCAGTAGGAGCTGAGGTGTGAGCCCTGGAGCATAAGGCCCCTGAGAAGGGGCTGAAATCTACCCTTAGCCCCCAGGCTGGCTATCTAGTTGCAGCTTCTCAAATGTAAAGTGAGTGCACTTCTGTGTAGCCCTTTCCTCTTCACCTGCAGCCTGCATCACTGTCAAGATCACAATAAGAAGAGGGCCAGGATATAATCATGGAGCTCGGTCAATCTTTATTAAAATCTGCTCTGAGCACATTGTTCCCAATGTGTTGCTTTTGGACAGGAGCAGAGTTAGCCAGCATTTGCTGAACGACCTCTCCTGCCTTCAGGCACCAGGTCCCAAGCTGTTGAACTGCTTCTACACACCTCCCTAAGGCCCCAGATCAATTGCTGTGAGCAATATTGGCAGAGATGTGAAAGCCCCAATCTGCTGAAAAATCCTGCCCTAACAGGCCCCTCACTGAGCTGATATGTGCTTGTGGCTTTACAGGGTCTGCTCTCAATACTCCTACCCTGGGACTGAGGGTCTCAGTATCAGACACATGTTCCTCTGTCCACAGGTCTTGGACAGATTCATCACTTTCTTATCAGCATTTCTGATGGGTTTTCCTTAAGTGTCTGCTCATTTGACCTTAAGGAGGAGAGTTGGGAGCCACATCAAGTGCTCAAGGTTTACTTCCAGTTCTGTGCTTGGGCATAACTTCTAGTGGTGTTCCAAAGGCCTTATTCAGAAATTGAGCCCAAACCAGTCACATGTAAGGCAAACATCTTAACCCATGTCAACTGTGTCTCCAGCCCCTGTAGTTGAAACATTGGGGAGGGGGGCACATACCTGAATGTGCTCAGGGCTAACTTTTGACTCTATGCTTAGGTAAGGCTCCTGAGCCATCAGTGGTGACAAAGTTGAACCGGGGTCTGTGGCATGCAAGGTAAACAACACACCTGCTGAACTATCTCTCCTTTGTGAGCCCTATATCTATTTTTCAGACTTTAAGGAGCCCTCTGTTAGCTCTGTGGAGAGGACTATGCTATGTGAGTGGAGAGCTATGCATCTGATGTTGCCAGAGATGTTTGGTATTACCAAACTGCAAACCAAGTAGCAATTTCTGAAGGAAAAAAAAAAGTCCAGTACACAGGGAGCCTATGATCTCCACTTGCCCCCACCATAGTGACCCATATGAATCTACTCCTAGGACTGGCCCAGTATCAGGAGTCAGTAGAGAAGGGTTTGAAATATCCTCAGCACAAAAAATCCTACCAAACCCTCATCACCCAATAGCTGGAAGCCATGTCCAGTACTAGGGCAAGGGAATGATCCTAAGCCAACCCTCAATTACCTGGATCCATCCCCACACTCCCTACTGCCATCTGGCAGCCCACCACATTTGAGGTCAGGACCAGTCTAATAGAGGAATCCTATACACGCTACCATCTTTCAAGATGAAGCACCTGGAACTGAAGTAGCTGGTTAGTTATAAATATTAAACATAAAGTTACTAATAGGCTTTTTATTTTTCTAAGCCATCATCAGGATTCAATGCTACAGATACATGCACATTAGTAACAACTGTATTATTCCTGTTTTACAAATAAGGAAATAGAAGGTAAAAGAAGCTAAGTACCTGTCAAAGGTCAATAAGTGGCAGGGTTGAGTCCTCTGGGACAGCACTCATGCTGTCAGTTCTTGAGGTCCTCTGTAAAAAGACTTTTCTTTCTCTGCTGCATTAAAAGTGACAACTAGATTAATAAGTTTCTTAAGGTCAGAAATTCACAGGCATGCATTTTTTTCCTTCAATCTCATCTAGCAGTAAACAGAACATTAGTTCTCCCTTTACTGTGCTGTATTATGTCTGTGGTATAGAGGCCCATAAAAGTGTAAAGTAGGGATTTAGTAAAAACTTGCTGGGAGATGGGGAAACTGTCTAAACATTCTAGGCTATCTTCATTCTTGAAATCCAGTATTACCCTATTGTCATCATCATTGTCACCATAACAGTTAATAGGCGTTGGGTAATAACTACATATTCCTAAGTGCTTTCTTTAGAGGTATTAAACTCAGTTCATCTTCGCACAATTGCTGAGATGGATACTATTATTATCTCATTTTACAAATGAGAATTAAGATTGGAGAGCTTAAATAACCTTTAAAAACCACACTGCAAAGACAATAGAGTGGGGGGTGTGGGGAATGATTCTGAGATAGAAGAAATGGTCTCGATGCCTCCAATAGCTTCTACTGTGATCTAACTCTGCCTTTTTCAGCCATACTGCATCCCTGTCAGGACCAAGGATCCATAACAAACTCCCTCACCATAGGCTCCATCGCTTGTAAAAACACTCTGCTTCCCTCTAGGCACCTGTTCTAAAACAGCTCTCCCCAGAGGCTAGAGCAATTTTTCAAATCCTGACTGAAGAATTATAATTCAATAAACCTGTGGGAACTATTTTATATTATAAAGATCATGTGAGATTTACAGAAAAGCACTATGAAAAATACAAAGCTGCTCTGCTGCATTTAATAATAAATGCTGGCACATGCACATAATATAGCTCCAGATTCTTCTGAGACAGGTCTTCTGTTAGTGCCAGTCAACTGAGAGTGCTACAACCCTTCCCAAGTCCTGTCCTCTGCCTTCAACACCAAAAGCCTCCAAATCCTTTGGCTGCAGGGAGAGTTGGCTGAATTCTTGAAACAATACTCTTCTAGTCTTAACCTCTGACTCTCAAAGCCCTGCAAAACTCACCAGCAGCACACTTGCTTTGTCTGCTGTGGAACTCTGCACCTTGCAGTAACCTCTTCGACAATTGACTACAACTGACTCTGAATAATTTACTTCAGAGTCAAAAATCAAAAGGAAAGATGTCGTTTGAAATCCTTTTCATTTCCAGCACCTGAGAAATGACACAGATGCATGTTTGTTGCATCTGCTGGTTGCCTTGCTGAATTTTTCTATGACTGTATTCGAGTCTGATGACAGTAAAGAGAGCTTCTTTTGTCCCAGGTCTCTCATTTCATTTCTCTCATACTTGCGCAGCTCTTCTGAGAACACCTGGTAATTTGAGATGATGAAGGGCCCTGGCCTGGCCTTCACAAAACATCTTGTGCCACTTAACTGTGTCAGCTGGGAGGAAGCCTGAGTGTCCTCAGCTTTCTCTGTCTCTGGATTTTCCCCTTGCGCATTTTCTCATAGATTAGTTGTCAAAACTGGTAAAGCACCTTAAGAAGTTGCATCTCTGAAAACCCCTCCATTTCCAGACCTTCTCTCTGGGATGAGCTGTATCGTCTTTATATAACAGTAAAAAGCCAAGTTGCCCAGTACAGCTGCACCTCCCAATGCAGTTCATCTCACAAATGACATCTCTGATTCAGCAGAGACCTCTTGTCTCTGAGGATCACCTCCCATACCTGATGTCCCTGCTGCCACCTCTCTACTTCTCTTGACCTGCAAAACTGTGGCCTAGAAATAACAAAGCCGGCTGTTCTCAACTACCTCAGTATCAAATCATCTACCAACCCCAGCCTCAAAATATCAATACAGATACCCAAGCTTTAATGATCCATCATTTCAAAGAATGAGCCACTAAACCCAGTAAAAGACAATGCAATTGATTGTAGAAAGAAAAGATATAGTAGGGGGATGATTGGAGATTGAGAGATGCAGTCCATGAGGTAGGCACAGGAAGCCACCCCACACCTCTAGTGACCCGTTACTTTGACTCCCCCACCCCCACCCCCCTTCTGCCTTGCATGAGGCCTGAGGGAACCAGGCACCTTCAGATTAGCAGGTCCACTCTGGGATGATTAAAAACAGACATTTAGAAAGATTGGTTTCAAGCCCTGAAGGCTAAAAGCAACTACTCTAACTGCTCTTAGCTCCCTGGCAGTGAGCCCCTATTTCATCATCCTAAGTGATAACTAACAACACTTAAACCCCATCATTTGGAAGCAGAAGAACACAAGCACCCTCCTGCCAGACAATTAACCCCCAGGAAAAGATGTGACCTCACGTAGTCCTGGACTTTCAAATGAACTGAGACTCTCAGTTTTCATTAATTCAACTGGCAGATTACCTTTTAAAGGGCATCTATACACAGCTGGTCAAAAATATATATACAACTTTTGGGGCTAGAACACAATGGGTCCTGTGTTTGCCTTGCATATGGCCAACCTAGACTCGATCTCCAGCATTTCATACGGTCCCCCAAGCATTGCCAGAAATGACCCCTTTTGAGAACAAAATTCAGAAGTACAAAACCTTACAGAAATGTACTAAACTTGGACAAAAAAGAGAAAATCTCCATGAAGGTGGTAACAATGGTTTGATAGCAAGTGTACATGCATACATGTATATATGAAAAATTCACTTAATAGGGTCCAGGAAGATAGCTTAAAGAGGTGGAGCCCATGACTTGTGAGAGGCCCTAAGTTTGATCCCAAATACCACATGGTGCCCCTTCACACTGTTGGGAGGTCCCTACCACCCCTGGATCCGAGCATCACCAAGCAGAACCACCAGACCTGGGATGTCAAGATAAATATCACTGTTAGTGCATCATTGGGGCTTTGAGCACTATTGGGGTACACCCCTCCAGTCACTTCCATTAGGATTTGGACTAAATAAACCAAAATGACAGGCAATCAAAATGATATAAAATAAACTCTTGACTTGGCAAAATGTTATAATGCAATGTTAATGGGAATAACATTACATCATCAAAAAAGAATAGCATAATCCCACATGAAATACTTGAAATTGTATATGTGTATACACACATGTATGTACATAAATGCATAGGGGGAACCTGAAATATATGATTCAAGAGATCAATGCTGACTTCTATGAGTTGACAGTGGGTGGTGAGTAATTTTTATCTGCCTCATAAAATAGTTCTATATTTTTAGCATTTTCCTCCTGAAATTTGCAATGATGATCTGCCCTTTCTAACAGGCTCTCACTATTAAGGGAGCTTTGCCATCTGTATGTTTCTTACCAATCTTCACTCCAAAGGCTGTAGACTTAGGGTATTTGGATGAAGAAATCTGAATATGATGAGGGGACAGTGATCCTCAAGGAATGCTCCATGCCATATACCATAAACTGAGGGCCAGGTCCCCTCTGAGACCCTGAGAATCAGGGTGCACAGACTCTGCCCAGCAGGGTAGCAGCACCTTCCTTTACTTGGAAGATCCTAATTCCAGCAGTGTCTGTAGAGACAGGGAACAACATGGAAGTTGATGGTTTCAGAAGTGAACCTCTACATAAACACCAGGTCACTATGAACCCTAATAATTACTGTGCTGGTCAGTAGAGCTGTGGGGCTAGCTGGGGGCCAACTTAAGGAGTTAGGAAGAAACTATCCAAGGAAACACTTGATTCACTAAGCAAGTAAGGATCCTCCAGAGGGCACTGTTTGAATGCAGCCAGCATCTCTCTTCCCAGGGTAACAGTGCTAGAGAGGATAGAAATCACGTATCCCCCTATTCCCCCCCCCCCACACACACACAGGCTCAGGGATTGGGTTTTTAATTCACACCCACTCTTAACTCTGTGCTCAAGGGTTACTCCCAGTGGTGCTGAGAAGGGAGAGAAGGCACATGATGCTAGGGATCAAACTGAAGTTGGCAGCCTGCAAGCCCAGCACCTTAACCTCATTCCTATTGTTCAAGCCCCAAATCATGCAGCTCTTGATTTAACTTATGTGTCATCATGAAATATTCAGCAAAATTTAAGTTTATGAAAACCAAGTTCTAGGCCCCCAGACTCTACCAAGAAGACTGCCAAAGCCAGGAAGACCACCATCACCACAGCTAAAGCAGTGTTTGCAGAATACTGCAAATATAGTGGGCTGATGGTGTAACTACTGAAAACCATCACTATACAACTCAACCAACTGTTAAAACAAAACAAAATAAAAATGGCCAAAATACTGACCACTGATGAGTCAAGTGTTTCCCAGTGAGAGGTGTGAGAGTAGTACATAGGGGTGAGAGACACAGACAACCCCAGGGCCAGTGTGGGGACCCTAGTGATGAGTGTGGGCCTAATGCAAGGGTCTCAAACTCCCAGCCCACGGGCCATTTGTGGCCCTCCGTACAACGTTTTGTGGCCTGCAGCCAGCCTTCAAATATTGCAATATTCGCTATTATTTGCTTACCGAATAATCGCAATAAAAATCGCATTAGTAAGAAAAAATCGCATTAAACATTCGCATACCCCGAGCAGTTCGGGGTATGCGAATGTTTAATGCGATTTTTTATTGCGAATATTCGGTAAGTGAATAATCGCGAATACTTTGGCCTAGCGCAGATGTCATTTCCGCTGCTCCTGCCCGCTGTCCCTTGCATTATCGGAGGCCTAAGAGAGAGAAGTTTATTACAGAATTAGATTTTGTCATACCTTCATCATGACTTCATCAAAGCCTGCAGTGAAGAGAAAGATTGATGACGAGCACAGACAATTTCCGGGAAAGTGGGAGACGCAGTATTTCTTTGTTGAGCACAGGGGCATCCCCACATGTCTTATTTGCTCAGACAAAGTTGCAATGCACAAGGAATACAACTTGAAACGCCATTATTCAACTAAACATGCTGAGGAATGTGCAAAATATCAAGGAAATGAGAGAGCCAAGTGGGTTGCCAGTCTTAAAGCATGTCTAATGAGTCAACAAGATTTCTTCAAGAAAGCAACCAAAGGACCCGGAGAGATAGCACAGCGGCGTTTGCCTTGCAAGCAGCCGATCCAGGACCAAAGGTGGTTGGTTCAAATAGCGGTATCCCATATGGTCCCCCGTGCCTGCCAGGAGCTATTTCTGAGCAGACAGCCAGGAGTAACTCCTGAGCAATGCCGGGTGTGCCCCCCCCCAAAAAAAAAAGAAAAGAAAAGAAAAGAAAGCAACCAAAGAGAATGTTGCATCAGTCGAAGCTAGTTACATGGTTAGCGAGATGATTGCTAAGGCAGGGAAACCATTCACAGAAGGAGAGTTTGTTAAAAAATGCTTGTTACAGGCTGCAAGTATTATCTGTCCAGAAAAAAAAAGGTCAATTTAGCAAAATCAGCCTTTCTGCCAACACTGTGGCAGAGCGCATTTCTTTTTTTTTTTTTTTTTTTTGGTTTTTGGGCCACACCCGGCGGTGCTCAGGAGTTACTCCTGGCTGTCTGCTCAGAAATAGCTCCTGGCAGGCATGGGCGACCATATGGGACACCGGGATTCGAACCAACCACCTTAGGTCCTGGATCGGCTGCTTGCAAGGCAAACACTGCTGTGCTATCTCTCCGGGCCCAAGCAGAGCGCATTTCTGACATGTCAAGTGACATTTATCATCAACTGTGTGAGAAAGCCAAAAGTTTTGATGCATACTCAGTTGCTCTTGACGAGGGCACAGATATAACAGACACTGCGCAGCTCACAATTTATGTCTGTGGCATTGATTGCAATTTTGAATTGACAGAGGAGCTGCTCACAATAATTCCAATGCATGGCCAGACCACCGCTAATGAGATATTTCGGCATCTGTGTGATGCCATTGAGAATGCAGGTTTGCCATGGAAGAGGTTTGTTGGAATAATAACCGATGGAGCACCATCGATGACAGGGAGGAAAAATGGACTGGTGGCACTTGTTCAAAAAAACCTTGAAGAGGAGGGTGTAGAGAAGACCATTGCTCTTCACTGCAATATCCATCAGCAGGCCCTTTGCAGTAAATGCCTGCCGTGTGACAATGTGATGTCTGTTGTTGTGAAATGCATCAACCAAATCAGATCCAGGGGCTTAAAGCACAGGAGGTTCCGTGCTTTTTTAGAGGAAATGGAGTCAGAATATGGAGATGTGCTCTATTTCACTGAGGTACGTTGGTTCAGCAGGGGAAATGTCCTGAAAAGATTTTTTTGAGTTGAGAGAAGAAGTGAAAGCCTTCATGGAGAAGGATGGGAATGCTGTTTCTGAGTTGAGTGATCACAAATGGCTCATGGACTTAGCTTTTCTTGTTGACATCACACATAAGCTGAATGTACTAAACAAGATGTTACAAGGCCCGGGCAGCTTATCAGTGCTGCCTATGATAACATGAGAGCATTCTCCACAAAACTTGTGTTATGGAAATCCTAGCTCTCTCAGACAAACTTTTGCCATTTCCTAGCATGCAGGGAACTTGTGGATGCAGGCATACCATTCAGTGGTGAGAAATATGTTGATGCTATTTTTAAGCTAGAGAAGGAATTTGATCACAGATTTGCAGACTTCAAAAAGCACAGAGCCACTTTCCAAATTTTTGTGGACCCCTTTTCCTTTCCCTTTTCCTTTGATGTGCAAGATGGCCCTCCTGTGCTTCAAATGGAGCTCATTGACCTGCAATGCAACTCTGATCTCAAAGCCAAGTTCAGGGAGATTAGTGAAAAAGCAGACATGCATGGGAAATTTTTGAGAGAATTGCCCCCCAGCTTCCCTGAGCTCTCCCGAATGTTCAAGCTCACCATGTGCCTTTTTGGGAGCACATATTTGTGTGAAAAGTTATTCTCCACATTGAACTTCAATAAGTCAAAGTACAGGTCTAGACTTAATGATGATCATCTTCAAGCCATACTGAGGGTCTCAACTGCTTCCTCTCTAAAGCCAAATGTGGTCCAGATTTGTGAGAAAAAGCACTGTCAAGTCTCTGGCAGCAAGGAATAGGCAAAAGATGCCATGTTCTGAAGAACTGTTCATGATCTTCACTCAATGTTCTATTCATGTTCAGAAGAAATAATTAAAACTGTTAATAATGACGTTTGAGGACTTTTTTTGGTGAAATCCCTTATGTGGCCCTGCCTCCCCCTGACCTTGCCTCCTGCGGCCCCCAGGTAAATTGAATTTGAGACCCCTGGACTAATGGAACACAGCTATTCTCCAGGGAGAAGGGCCAAGCCTGAAGAAAGCCAGCAATGTGCAAACAAAGGCATTGGATGGCAAGTCTAGTTTGGAGTTACCCGAGGCAGTCCCTGTCCCTCTGTCTTCTCTGCTCAGAGTCACGTCACAGAACAACATAAAGAACTCTCCATGTTCTACTGTTGGGTAAACATGGGCTGCACAGGTGATCCAAAGCCAGGTCAACAAGCACCTATCAGAAAATGGAGCTCACAGGTCTAACCCCAGGCCAGTACAGATCCCCTCACTCTGGCACGTCTTACTCTTCTCATTAGCTCAAAGGAGGAAATGGCCCCACTCATCTCCCTGCTTTTGACAATGCTCTTCACCACCAGCATTGTGGAGAAGATGTCATGAAAGTATCTAACGAGGAGGAGCAATCTTACTTCATCCTGTCTCAGGAGCCTTGGCCAGAGGTCAGAGCAGATGGAGGGAGTTCTTTACAAAGAGGTGAGCTTGGAGTTGAGAAGCATGAGACCCAACACCCACACACACAGCTCCTCTGGGGTACATAAGAGCTACATTGTGCAGAGGATACATATGCTGAGTGAACGAAGGGGACCGTCACTCTATGCCTCCCCACTGGGGCTGTTTCTTTGAGCTCTAAACTCAGCAGGTTTACAAGGAATCAAATCCAACACAAACTCACATGCCTCAAATTGAGGGAAAGAGAGAAAGGAGACATTTCCACTAACAGCTCTGTCTCCCAAGGTTCCCTGGGCAGCAAGAAAAACTCTCAGGATCAGAGAGTTGGTACAGGGGTTAAGACACTTGTCTTAATGCAACTAACCAGGGTTAGAATTTTTGGTAATGGGGCCGGTGAGGTGGCTCTAGAGGTAAGGTGTCTGCCTTGCAAGCGCTAGCCAAGGAAAGGACTGCGGTTCGATCCCCCAGCGTCCCATATGGTCCCCCCAAGCCAGGGGCAATTTCTGAGTGCGTAGCCAGGAGTAACCCCTGAGCATCAAACAGGTGTGGCCCAAAAAAAACAAACAAAAAAAAGAATTTCTGGTAACACATATGATTCCAGGAGTACCACTAGGTGTGACACAAACAAACAAGATTCAAATAAAAACTAAAACACTGTCCTGAAAGAAATTTCCAGAAATGCCCCCATCCACTTGTGTCGCATAACCCTAAGCAGCATCCCAAGCAGAGAGTCAGTTGTGGCACCCATAGGTGGCTTTTTTTTTTTTTTTTTTTTTTTGGTTTTTGGGCCACACCCAGTAATGCTCAGGGGTTACTCCTGGCTATGCGCTCAGAAGTTGCTCCTGGCTTGGGGGACCATATGGGACATGGGGGGATCGAACTGCGGTCCGTCCAAGGCTAGCACAGGCAAGGTAGGCACCTTACCTCTAGCGCCACTGCCTGGCCCCCCATAGGTGGCTTTGGTCATGCCCTTGTGCACCAGGGCAGAGAGGGCTTGACAGGCAAAGTATCTTCCCCTCTTCCTCCTCTGCAGCAGCCATGAGACTGCAGGTGTCCACCATAGGTCATGTGCACACAGCCACACACACATGCACACACACACACACACACATACACACGCACACACATTCACACACAGGGACACTCTTAAGCAAACAGGCATACATACACACATGCGCACTTGCACACACACACACACACACACACACACACGCACACACACACCCTAGCATTTATGCCTTGCTTATAACCAAGTTAACCCACTTTGTGACCTTAAAAAAGAATACTAGGTTTCTTTTGAAGGTTTCAAACCTTATTAGCCACAGTGGGAAATGATGTTTTAATGGGGCTCTGATGGTCTCAGCCTCGGGTGTCTGTATACGCAGCTATATTACTTAGCAACACCATAGCCGTTTAGGTTTAATTTCCTAGCTTGCCTGATAAGGAGGCTGCAAATGTAATTTGTGGTGCCGCAAGCTGAGCAAACTCACGGGGCTATTAGATGAGTCACTGGGTGATCCGGGCCACTGTGCTGAGCTCTGCGGAAGGAGAGAAATGAACCCTGATCTTTGAGGCTGATAGCACTCAGTGGGCCTGGTTTTCTAAGTGTCTGGGAGCTGTGCTTCCTTCCCTTGTGCTTTCTGGTTTGGTGCCATCATTTATTAAAGGACTTGTCATTCACCTCTCAACCCCTGTTAGCATCTTCTTGCAGTTTTCTGAAATCCTCATTGCAAAAGCTGCCGATTCAAAACTCTGGCAAAACTGTCTGGTTTTATAATACAGATTATAATAATAATGACAATAACCTCTCACACTTTTGAACATTTCCTTGACTTGATTCTGGGTGCTGTCTATAAAATATCTGCTCATTTCCCTAGGTAGGTACCACGATTAATTCTATTTTCAAGTGAAGATTCCAGGCAGACAGGAGATGGGCACATGAATAGGGATGGAGAGATGAAACTGTTTATCTGTGCCCTGCCCAAGTCAGTAGAGGCTGTTCAGGGTCAACCAGGTTCTCTGTGCATTGTTAGATATCCCACTTTCTACAAGAATCAGGACAGTGAAGTTTAAAGTCTCGTGTGTTTTAAACATTCTCAAGTCATCTATTTGCTATCAAAACTACAATAAACAGGTCATCTAGTGAGATTAGCTTCTGGACCACCAGTTCACAGCTTCTTTCTCATGAGAAAAAGTAGGGGCAGGGGGCTTAATTTGGAGAATTCAAATGCATGCACTTGGGAGTCCTGGGTTCTGTCCCTGATACCACATGGTCCCCCTAAGTACTTCTAGGTGTGGCCCTTTTACCAAAGCCATTTTAAAAAGAATAAGACATGTAGACATACTCACAATAACACACCCTGGGTTTGACCTTTGCTTCCATGAGCCATGGTCTGGAACCACTCATGGATGTTCTATCATTGTTATAAGGATTCTTGAGCTTTTGCTCCTGCAGCTGAATTAATCCTAGAGACTCATAGTAGCTCAGGCCATCAGGTTTTGGTGATAGTCTTGCTTCCTCCCTTCTTCTCTCCATCTGCCACTTGTCATCTGATTCTGTAAATATCTTCTCTAAAATGCATCCATAGGACCCCCACTTCTCCATTCTGGGTACCCAGTCCAAGCTACCATCCCTTACCTGAATGAGCTACCTGATTTACCTAGCTTCTCCCTTCCTCCATCCCCACCAAAGCAGCACCCTGCTCCTTCTCTGTTTACTAACCTCCCTGCACTATCCCTTTGTATGGGAAAGCCAATGTCCTCCTAACCCAATTACTTCTTGAGACATGCCCCTACATCTCTGCTGTCTCTCCTCTTCCCAACCTTGGTTGGGAAGCCTCCTCCTTGGTGCCACTCAAGTACACTGAATGTGCCCCACCCTAAGACCTGAGACATGTGCTTCCCTTGAGAATTTTCTCCTCAGATAGCCTCTTGCTCTAGATTTCTTTTCTCACTCTATTCAGTTGTCACCTAAATAGAAAGATCTTTCTCGACTGAATATCCAAAATAACAAACTCCTAGGGCCCAGAGGCATAGCTCAGAGGTTTGGAACATGAGCCTTGCAAACATCTGGTCACAAATTCAATTCCTAGTGCCAACCTCATATACAAAGCACAATCCTGCCAGCTCCACTATTTGATCCTGGACATTCTTTAAAAAAAAAAGTTTTATTTAAAGAACCGAGACTTAAAAAGTTACTGATAGTTAATTTTTAGGCATATAACATTTCAACATCAATCCACCTATTTCCCCTACCCCCTGACAGGCACAGTAAAGGCACAGTGATTTCAGCTTAGATCCCATCTTTTCAGTTAGTTTAATCTGTGTTTTGGATATACAGTTATATCATTCTTCTATATGGTCAGTATAACCAAAGCTCAGATCCCTGTTCCCCAATTACTTCCCTTTCTTATCTGCCTTCCCTTCTTTCTTCTCTATTCTCTCCTCCTTAGACCTGGGGGTCAAAGGTTTGATCTTGGACATTCTGTTGCAAATAATTTGTAATTCCAACACAATTAAGGTGTGCAAGCCCCCAAAAGCACTACTACAAAAATATATAGGAGCACCACAGCCAAGAGTATATGCTGGCTAGCACAGATGTGAGCATCACATAGACACCGTGAGGACTGCAAACATAACTTGTGCACCTCAGCTAAGACTCCATCGAGCACCACTGAAAATACCACATCACAGCACCTGTGTGTGAGGTCCTACCTTGGCAATAACAACAAGAGGAAGCAGGAGAAGAAGGGGATGAAAAGCAAACAGAAGCACAGTCACCTCCCTATCATACTCCCACCCTCTGCCCTGCTCTCTTATCACTCCCATATGCCATCTATCTTTGTTTTTGTGGTGGTGGGGGACCACAATATCCCAATCCCCAGAATTCACTCTAAACTCCAAGCAGAGAATCTCCTTACTCTTCCTCTTGCTTTCTGGTGTCTGTAAGAATCGCTGGAATATACTGAATATTTTTTTGTTTGTTTGGGTGGCACACCTGACATTGTTCAGGGATTATTCTTAGCTCTGTGGTTGGGGATCACCACTAGTATAGCTCAGGACACCTAATGTGGTGCCAGGAATCAAATCAGGGTGTCTTCTGATGGTAACTTCAAACTTCAAGATCAGGACATTGGAGAGATGCAGGTCTGTAAGCAAACGTTGATGAAGGAAATAATCCACACAGAAAGAGGGTAAAATGTGTTCTGGAACTCCAAGACACAAGCCTTCCACTCCTAAGACGCAGGTAGCTTAGGGTAGGAAAACTGGAAACACAAGAAAGTGTTTTCCTGAGACCAGGGATTTTTTTTTTATATTTTATTTTTGATCAAAGTAGATGCATATCTTTCATAGTAATATTTTAGGTACATATTAACATTGAATCAGGGGAATTCCCACCACCGAAGTTGATCGCCCCCCCCCGCCCCATTCCCAGTATTCATCCGATACTCCCCTCCCATACGCCCCAGGCTGTTAGTATAAGTGATCCCCTCTGTATCTAACTTGTAGGTTGGGTATCGATTCTGTTGTTGTTGGCTTTGGATTTGGTGATTAAGTCTGATCATTTTTATTACTATTTAATGATCATACAGTTATTTGGACTTGGTATCCTCTGTTATTTCCCTCTTAATTTTGAGGGCAGAGCAAAATTTTGAGGGCAGTTATGTGGTTCTGTTTGCAAAAAAAAGAATAATAATTAAAAAAAAGAAATAGAATGGGGTAAAAATGCCACAGGCCAAAAGTGGGCAGAGTCCTTCTTGAGGATATAAACATCAGTTTTGAGAGAAGAAAGGGAAAGAGGATGAGGATCACCACAACAATACAAAAAGAAATATTGAACAAGAAATCCAATGAGCACAACAGCACTAGACACATGCCCCACACATTAATCACGCTTCTGAGAAAAAAGATCAAAATGGAGCACAAAAGAAGAAAGGAAACAGCAACGACAATAACAAAACCAAAAAGCAAAATAAATAAACAAACAAACAAACAAACAAAACTAAAATTTGTGCTGGTTCCTTTTTTTTTTTCTTTCCTTCTGCATAGGCAAGTAAATATTGGGGAAATTAGAAAGGGAATTCCCTTGGCCTAAGTGATACAAGGTTTCTCCGCCCTTGAAGCATGTTGTCATGGGATTAACTACAGACTCCATGTGTGTTCATTTACTCTTCCCTAGATCTTTCTGTGGTGTATGGAGACATCTGATCCATCATGAATGATAAAATCAGACCTCTGTATCTGGAGATCTTGAGACCAGGGATTTTTATTAGGAAGAACCAAACCATAAGGTGGAGAACAAGTTGTCTAAACACCAATCCAAGGTGTTACATTCAGAGGTGTTTACAATCAATGAGTAACACGGCATGTACTGAGTAGGGTGGCACCTGGTTGACCACATGCAACATATGACCACATGTACCTCCATACCAGATATCCCTGAGCTAGTTGCTAAAATAAGTAATGAACACTAGCATGACAGGCCCCAACCACAGGTAGCTCCATTCCCATGGTGCTAGTCTTGCCTCTTCTGTACATCACATCAGCAGCATATCTGGGGGGAGGGGAGATGGGCACTTCCCATGAGCTTCTCACCTTCCACCCTCTTTATCACGCCCTCCCTGACCACACAACTACTAAAGATGCTGTTTTGATTACTAGCTGCCAAAGACTGAAACCACCCTGCCCTCCTGCTCACCAGCTGAAAGGAGAAGCAGTTCAGCAATGAGACAGTGATGCTTTGCAATTAGTCTCCACAAGATGGGGCAGATCTTATGTGTGTGTTGGGGGGTAATGGCAAGATTGGATAAAAGCCCTTGTCTCATTTATCTGCAGAATCAGTATAGATAGCTTCACGTGGCCTTATTATTATTTTTGTGTTGATCTTAAAGTTTCCATATCTTTGACAGACCAACACAAAGAGATTGGCTGGGCAATTCCAATTTCATGCAGGACCTCCTCAAAGTCTGGGTGCAGCTGACATAAATCTGAGCACTTTAGCTCCCTCCAGAATATGGAGCTTAGCATTCTGCCATGACTGCTAAATACTTTTTCCATCAAAGGGGAGGAGAATGGATGGAAGGAAACAAAGCCCAGAAGCCAACCAGACATGCCAGCAATCTAAAAATCAAACTCAGAGAAGGTACCCAGAAGGGTAGAGGATGCAAGACCTTGTTGTAAGCCCTGGGAAGGGGTGTCGTTTGCCACAATGTCCAGTACCCAAGAAAGGCCTCTTCACTCAACTACACCTCTGATGCCACAGAGGTTCACTCCCTCAATACCTTTCTTAAATTTTTTTAATTAAAGCACCATGATTTACAATGTTATTTTAATTGAGTTTTAGACATATTATGTTCTAGCACCAATTACACCAACAATATCAACCTCCCTCTGCCAATGTCCCCAGAGTCCTTCCCATATTTCCCCTTCTTCCTCCCAGCCTGCCATCTTAACAGGTACCTTTTAAATTTAACTGTTAAAATATAGGTCTCATGATTTCAGTGTGGTTGACTCTATGATTTGGATATTTTATTCTGTCCTTCATTAATACCACCAGTGTACCTGACCCCTGCCCTCTATTATTTCACATCTGTCTTTTTACCCCCTATTCATTTATTTTCTTCTCCTCGCTGTACTCTGGGACCAAGAGTAATCTAGGCAACCACATTTAAACCATTGCTATCCCTCATGCAGTTATTCTAAAACCACATATAAGTCAACACCCCATTTTTCTTTTTTTAAATTTGGTTCCCCAAAATATATTTATTCATTCAACTTTTCACAAACATGTTTCGGAAAAAATGAAATGCATTTATATTTACCATATTGCATAATCACCAGAGATTTTAGGCTAAATATTTTTGTCAAAAATAGAGTAAGACCATAATATAAAGCTTTTCTTAAAAAATTCTGTCAATACTGAGAAATAATTTCTTGCCAATGTTTCTTTGATGCAAGATTAGGATGTATGGACTACTCAAGAATATATGTTAAAATTGAGTAGTCTGGAGCTGGTATGATAGTATAGTGGGTAACACCCCTTTTTTCGATGAGAGCAATCCTAAAATAGTATTTAGGAGACCTGAGGAATCCTGCCTGGTGAGGCCAGCAAGATTCTGAAATACTGGGGCTACCCAGGCTATCCCAGTAATGATATAGGTCTCTTTGGTTATATCCAATCCAATGCTAAAAAGACCATATGTTGCCAAAGATCCATCTAGATTCAATCATATGCCTCCACCCCTGTCTCTCTGTCCCTAGCGTCCTTTCCCAGAGTCTCAGCATTCTTGCCCTTGGTTAGGTTTGGAGAGGGGTGCACTTGGGGCTTCCCTTTGCCCTGTTCTCCCAAAGAGAATGGGCTCTTTCCTCAGGAAGAATGGGGGATAGAGTGAGGAAGAATGTGTGAGAGTTAGACAGGACTTGACAGTATGATGGACTTGGTCAACAAAGGCCTAAGCTTTTTGAAGTTTAAAGTTTTTATTTTAAGCAGTCAGGGGTAGTGGTGGGAGTGATCATATAGTACTTACTGAACACTTGTGAAGTGCCAAAACCTTTCAAAACACTGTCTCAGGGGGTCCAGGGATGACCCAGTAGCTAAGACCCTGCAGGTCTGATTTCAGCCCTCAATGCTCACACACACAGAGAACACAATCCTGGCAGCTCTGTTATCTGTGATCCTTGTCACTGAAAAAAGTGATTTCCAGCAAGCACTGAAATCTGAGGGTATGACCCCCAGCAAGCTCCACAACTAGATGTGTGCGCATCACAGCCAAGCACAAAGCATAAGTGTAAGCCTCTGACTGTGCAACAATAGCACCAACAGAGGGGAGAGGGGAAAGAATCTCAAAGAAAAGAGCAGAGGTTTTTTTTTACTCTGGATAGTGTAATCCAACAAGCAAATAAAGGTTGAGAACAGCAGGCTCTGAGTCCCAGAACTACGAATCAGACAGCAGACAAAGCACAGATGCAATTAATTTTTTCCCAGATGATTGTTCCATCATCAGCTCAAGTCCAGAGACTCCTTCAGCCTATAGACCCCATACCAGGGACTACAAGGAGCACCACAGCCCACTGTATCATGTGTGTTGCTGCTATTGATCTAGGACTACTTGGGAGTCCCGCACTCAAGATTCTGCTCTCTTCTGGGGTGAGCAGCCTGACAATCAAACTCTTAGAGTGTTTGAAATAATTGACCATGTTACCCACTATCAAGAGATAATTGTTGGAAAACACCTACTCTGGGCACATGGAGAAAAACCTTTGTCTTCGGGGAGACTTATCCTCCAGTGCTCTTTGGAAAGTTTTTCTGAACCATTTTCTAGGATGACTTTGATGCTGTGCACAACTGGAGCCATCTGGAGCCAACTGCCTATCCTTGACTTTTGTCTTCCTGCCTCCACCTAGAACCTTTCCCCAGCCTTGTTACTAAGTCTGCACTGGAATATCCTGCAGTGAACTTGCTTACTTGCTTACTTGGAAGCTCTAATGACCACCTTCCTCTTCTTTGTTTGTTTGTTTGTTTGTTTTTGGGCCACACCCGGTGGTGCTCAGGGGTTACTCCTGGCTGTCTGCTCAGAAATAGCTCCTGGCAGGCACGGGGGACCTTATGGGACACCGGGATTCGAACCAACCACCTTTGGTCCTGGATTGGCTGCTTGCAAGGCAAACGCCGCTGTGCTATCTCTCCGGGCCCCCACCTTCCTCTTCTTTCTGAGACTCCTCCAGGACCCATTTCTCTTACTGTAATCACTCCACTAAATGCTACAGCGACAATTTCCAGACAGCCAAGATGACCATGCACTAAGTCATCACTAAGTTTACAAACAAGACCTGCAGGTTCCCCCACCTGATCCCCCCTACTGTCCCTCTTCTCAGATTTTGAATGGAGTTTGGATGCCACCATCTGCCCTGACTTAAAGCAATACTCCCCCAAACTGTCCTTCCTTCAGACCTGATCACAACCCACACTTCCCAGCTCGAAACCTTTCCCCCATCTGTTTTGGGTTCAAGTCATTCTATGCAGAATAAAACTGGATCTTCTGAGATCTGAGTAGCCTCTTTCTCTATTTCTCCCCCTCCCTTGTGGGCTTCTCATATGGCAGAGTTCTTCATCCAATCTACTTCAAATGTTGATCTTTGTGCTTCTCTCACTGGGCATAGGATGAGGCAATGCCATTCATCTTTGTATTGCAACATGTCACATGGTGAAACGGGAGAGAATTGAGGCCTGGAAAAGAAACTGAGTGTTTTCCCAAAGGCAATGATTGTGACCAGAAATGTTTGGGTGGGTTCACCTCCAAAATCTTCTTCTCAGGATAAGAAGTGCTATCACTCCCAGGGCTGCTGCTTAGGTCTATTCACCAGGGAGTGGAGGCAGAATTTTATATATATACATATATATATACACACATATATATGTATATATATATATTATCATACAGCTAAGAATTTATCTCATGATGTTTGATCTATTCCATTGATCTGAGGGTCTGTCTTTATTCCTGTACCAGACTGTTTTAATTACTGCTGCTTTACAGTACAGTTTGAAGTTAGGCAAAGTGAGGCCTTCCCATCTTTTTCCCGAGGATTGTTTTAGCTATTCATGGAGGTTTATTGCCCTATATGAATTTCAGAAGTGTTTGATCTATTTTTTAAAATATGTCATGGGCAGTCTTATAGGGATTGCATCAAATCTATTCAATGCTTAGGGGAGTATTGCCATTTTAATGATGTTAATCGGGCCCAAGAGATAGCATGGAGGTAAGGCGTTTGCCTTTCATGCAGAAGGACGGAGGTTCGAATCCCGGCATCCCATATGGTCCCCTGAGCCAGCCAGGGGCAATTTCTGAGCATAGAGCCAGGAGTAACCTCTGAGCGCTGCTGCTGCTGCTGATGTTAATCCTCCCAATCCATGAGGAGAAGTATTTCCATTTCCTCATGTTCTGCTGTATTTTTTGATGTAGTATTTTGTAGTTTTCTTTGTGTTGGCCTTCCACCTCTTTATTTAAGTTGATTTTAAGGTACTTGATTTTCTGTGGCACAACTATTAATGGGATTGTTTCAAAATATTTCTTTTTGTTTGTTTGTTTGTTTTGGGAGGCACACCTGGTAACACTCAGGGGTTACTTCTGGCTATGTGCTCAGAAATTGCACCTGGCTTGGGAAACCATATGGGACACTGGAGGATCAAACCAAGGTTCGTCCCAGGCTAGCACACACAAGGCAGACACCTTACCACTTTGCGCCACCACTCCAGCCCTGTTTCAAAAATATTTCTAATAATATTTATTAATTCTTTACTTATCCTTATTCCCTTGGCTCCATAGGTAGATTAAATTATAAATGTATTTTAAATGTAGCAGTAGAGGCACATAATTTTACGTTAATAATGACAGAAGAGCTATGAATTAAGCAAAGGACATTTCCTCTCCCCATATAGGAGATTACTTATAGTTCATTAGCTTGTTTCTTTTCATAGTTGTTTCACTAAAAATTGATTGCTTTTTCCTAATGATCTATTTGATGCTATCTAAACTGTGTCATAAAGATAAAAATTTAACTCATACATCTCTGTCCCAAGATAAAGGATCTCTCGTTTTGTTTAGTTTATCCAGTAATAAGTAATATCTCCGTGATGACTATATAAAATATCTCTCCCAAGACAAAAGTATTGATGGCAATATTATAACTTATTTGTTTTGGTTTGGCTCCATGTTTTTCAATGTTAAAATGGACATTGTGTGTCCCAATACTATTAGAAGATCTATATCTCAAATAGTGATCTTAACTAAACCAGGTACACTAACAAGTATCAGAACTTATCTCTAAAGCAGTTTATGAAATGCTGGTGTCACTTCAAAAATAAACTGTTCAGGATTACAGGAAACTCATACTGAACTTCCTTGCAAGTTGTAACAACTCATGTGGCTTCTATCATAGGAGAATCTGAGCCTTTGCTTAACTCTTGAGGGAAAAGACAGGAAAAAGGGGTACAGATGAGGATCCAGCCTCCCTTGCTTTGCTTACAGAGTATAAATTTGCTTACAAATGCAAATTCTCCTAAATTTCCCTAACTCCAACCTCTAAAAGTAAGAGAGAAGAATGCCAGGATTTTTTTAGGTCCACACATTATTCTTATTCTTAGGTTGTGATGCTAATGAATGCTGGAAGGACTCTCTACAAGAGCCAAGCAAATATCCTGTCCAACCTTTGAGCTTTGTTCAAGAGATAAAACTGAACAGTGGATCTGAATCTGATCCATCTCTGGGTAGAAGTATTCTAAAAATTATAACAAAACCTCATATGATATGCCTTGCATATTTCAGGTTATAGCTGATTTAAAAGCAAGAGTTTTTAAATTACAAGCCACATGACCATGAATAGCCTGTTCATAGGGATATATGTCATGTACATACTACCACATAAGCAAAATAAATTCCTTAAAGTAGCATTGCTGGCCAGAGAATATATATGCTTTTATTATTGTTTTTAATGATATGTATGTATATATGTATAATTTTTAAAATTATAAAACTCTGTATATAATTTCAACATCTAAAATGCATATGAGCAGGCCTAGCGGGCAGGAGGGAAACTGAGGTCATTGGTGAATGGTAAAGGACACTGATGAAGGAACTGATATTGGAACAATATATCCCTGAAACCCAATCATGAGTGTCTGTAACTCACAGTGATTCAATAAAGAATGAAAAAAATTGAATAAATAAAAAAATGTATATGAAGGCCAACACTAGCCATGACTCCTGAGCTCTATGAGTTATAGCCTTCAAACAAAATCAAGTAAATAAAATAAATGCATATGACTATGTGGCTTAAAGTAACACACTGTGTGTATTAATGTTTCCAGGTTAATTGAAAATTGATTGCTTTCCAGATAAAGAACCTCTTCATGCTATCTATGTCAGACAGCAGTTTCTTCTGTTGTCTCTCACTCTCCCTCCCATTCTGCTGTGTACAGCCCCTCTATTCCAATATCACCTACATTGTTTATAGCCTCCTCAATCCCAAGATCAGCAGTGCTCTGCTTTTAGTAGAAATGATGGCTTGAAATAAAAGGTAGATTCACACTATAGTCCAGTAAGAATTCTGAACCCACAAAAGGACTCAGCATGCTATGAGACAAGTTCTGAGGAACAGAGTACCTGGATATGTAACAAAGAGAACTTACTCATTTCTTGGAGAAAGACTACCTCATCTTGAAGATCACCTCTCTTTAAAGAAAATAAGATTTTTTAGATTATACTCATAAGAGGTGAGCATCCTTTGATTTAGATTAAATGCCTTTTAGAAATAATTTTAGAAAGTTCTCTGGTCAACTCTGAGCTTCCCCCCGCCACACACACACACACACACACACACACACACACACACACACACACACACAAACCATTAAGCAAAGAATTATTTCCTTAACCCCATGAGTACTATTTCTATAAAGTTAGTACCAACATTGTTAAAATTAAAAGCCTATATACTTATTTCATTTGGCAACCTCAGTGATTTGATTTTTGCTGGAAATGACTTTTTTCAAGTATTGGACAATCAGAATAAATGTCGTCTCATATTTGCTAGGAGAATATTAGCAATTCTCTTTGAAATCCAATTTTAAAATAAATATGCTGAAAGACTTTGATGTAAAAAGAGGACAGGAAAAATAGTGTCCACCTAATGTAATATATTTCATTAAGACTCAGTGAAGCTGAGTTTTATCTCAAATTCATTGAGGTAATATCCTGATATTACCTTGCTAGGAAGAATTTTTGGAACATTATCAAAAAACCTTTTTATTTGTTTGGGTTTTTTTTAGGGGGGTCACACCTGGCTGCACTCAGGGGATACTGCTAGCTCTATGCTCAGAAATCACTCCTGGCAGGCTCAGGGGACCATATGGGATGCCGGGATTTGAACCACTGTCCTTCTGCATGGAAGGCAAATGCCTTACCTCCATGCTATCTCTCCAGCACCTCAAAAATCTTTTTATTTATTTTAGTTTGGGAACAACACCCATTGTGCTTAGGGATTACTTCTCACTCTGCTTAGGAATCACACCTGGCAGTACTTTGGGAACTATATGTGATGTCAGGGTTGACTCGGTTCAGCTGCATGCAAGGCATGTACCTTGTCCATTGTACTATCTCACGGACCTGCAAGAATCTTTTTGAAAATATGAAGAGTGAGGTATATGGCACAGTAGTAAAGTGCATTGGCTTGCACATGAAGACCTGGGTTCAATTCCCTGCACTGCATTAAAATAAAATAAGGGGCTGGCGCGGTAGCGCTAGAGGTAAGGTGTCTGCCTTGCCAGCGCTAGCCTAGGACGGACCGTGGTTCGATCCCCGGGCGTCCCATATGGTCCCCCAAGCCAGGAGCGACTTCTGAGCACATAGCCAGGAGTAACCCCTGAGCATCACCGAGTGAGGCCCAAACCCCCCCAAATAAAATAAAATAAAGTGTAAAAAGAGTAAGTGTGATCATAATAAGCAGATATGATGAACTTTTATGGGTTAAAACTGTTCAATATCTTGACTATGATCTTTGATATACTAAATCACCCAAGTAATAAAATTATGTTAAAAGCTCATAAATACATGTATGCACAATTATAGGTACAAGTAAAGTTGAGGGATTCTGAGTAACACTAGTATATTGTTTCAATGTTAAGACCATGGTTATTATCATGGTTACTAATATGGAACAATCCACATGGTTATGATCTCACAGTGTAGAGATACATACCCTTAGCCAGCAGAAGCCTAGTGAAGACCTTAGAGTTCTTGATATAGCCTGAACTGTAGCAAAGGAACAAGAGAAAGAGTCTAGGCAGCATCCCCCCTTAGGGGTCTCTTGACAAACAGTTCAGAGGCAGTAGACAGCCAGCCCCATGGAAATATGGGGGCCCCAGAAGAGGAATGTCTGAAAATGTAAAACAGCATCCTTTCTAGCATATTCTCAGCATCCATTGGATACCTGTATTCTCCTTCTCTCTAATAACCCAGCAACAGCAAATACAAGCCTCGGTACCCAAGAAAACCAGAAAAGGCTTGAAAATATAGAAGCAGGGGCTGGAGAGATAGCGTGAAGGTAGGGCATTTGCCTTGCATGCAGAAGAACGGTGGTTCAAATCGGCATCCCATATGGTCCCCTAGAGTGCCAGGAACAATTTCTGAGCATAGTCAGGAATAACCCTGAGTGCTATCGGGTGTGATTACCCCCCCAAAAAAAAGAAAATATAAAATCCAACCAAATTAAGTAAAATCAAACATGCATAACCTATTAGAAAAGTACATTTTTTATGGCAACCTAAAACTTTCTTCACAAAGCAACATAAAATTCAAAGAAATGTTAATATCAGAGTATATAAATCTCCAGGACCCTACTTCAGAAACATGGAAGATCTTTTTTCTCTCTGTCATAAAAGTTTAAATTTCTTTAACATAAAAACTCAAAGAGGTCAGGAGAAAAAAATGAACTCAGATCAAAGTGCTATGTGAGAATTCAGAAAGTATATCTAAAAGATACAACAAAACTCAGAAAAACAAATCAATGATCTCAGAAATAAAATCAATAAATAGAAAGCAGAAATGGAAGTTTTCACTAATAATGAAAGAAATTTGAGGTCTGATGAGCATAATAAATAAGATCAAAAGTATTAGAGAGGGCTAGAGAGATCAGGGATTAAGGAATTTGCCTTATGCAGGGCTGATTCTGCTTCCATCTCTGGCATTATGATCCCTTAAGTACCACCAGGTGTCACTCCTGAGCAGAACCAGAAAAGCCCCTGAGCACTGCCAGGCATAATCCAATCCTCTGTCTTGATCCAACAATAAATAAAATAGAACAGCCCTCACAATTGAAAAAATAATGCCAATATATGATAGCAAGAGAAGAAAATGCTCTGTATTTTATAGTGCACTACTATAGAGTTTCACAAGGAGTTGGAGAGGGCAAAGACTTATATCATTCATATACCAAAGAGATAATGTTCTCTAAGTGAAATTTGAGATAATCTTGGAAAAGGGCAATATCAACTGGGAATAATATAAAATTAAGTAGATTTTTAAAGGTAGACAGCATGTGTGTATGTACTCATGAGCATGTGTCTAAGTCCTTCTTTACCCTTCACCCAATAGTGCTATATACTGAAGAAAATAATATAGATGAAATTATACAATGTTTAGATGAATTTTCTTTTTTTTTCTTTTTTTTCATTTATTGGTTTTTGGGCCACACCCGTTTGACGCTCAGGGGTTACTCCTGGCTATGCGCTCAGAAATCAATCCTGGCTTGGGGAGACTATATGGGACGCCGGGGGATCGAACCGAGGTCCGTCCTACGCTAGCGCTTGCAAGGCAGACACCTTACCTCTAGCACCACCTCTATGGCCCCTAGATGAATTTTCTTTAAATATTCCAGAAGCGGGCCCGGAGAGATAGCACAGCGGCGTTTGCCTTGCAAGCAGCCAATCCAGGACCAAAGGTGGTTGGTTAGAATCCTGGTGTCCCATATGGTCCCCCGTGCCTGCCAGGAGCTATTTCTGAGCAGACAGCCAGGAGTAACCCCTGAGTACCGCCGGGTGTGGCCCAAAACCCAAAATATATATATTCCAGAAGCATTTTATGTTACTTGCACCATTTAACTAGAAAATAACGCAAATATTAATAGCAGCTACCTCTGGGTAGCTGTGCAAGAAGTGAGTATCTACTTTCCTTATTATACTATATTTTGTAGTTTTTTATGATGAGAAACTATAAAAATCAACTGCAGAGGACTTTAGAAAAATCAGACCAAAGAACTGTCATGTACACACAGTTAATAGCAGCACTGATTATAGTGGCCAAGAGACAGCGCATTTTAAGTGATAATTTACCTTTAGACATAATAGCTGAGTGGCTGCAGATGCCCTTCCTGGGGGAAGTGATCCCACAGAGTGATCCACATGGCTGTTCTGCACAAATCACCTGTACTTGGGCTCAGGGATTCCCCAAAGGAATGAGGCTTAATGGCTGTAAATTCAGCTAATGGCTTTCAGTTGGGGGTATCATCCAGAATAACCAAGGGCAATTGGTTTTTCAAAATACAACTACAAGTTCTAACTAGGTCGTCATAGGGTAAAGGCACATTCATTATCTAAAATTTCTCTACGTGATTCTGATGAGTGTCCATGGTAAACTCCAATTTAAATAAGCAAACATATATATGAAATAGAACATATACTGATTTTTTTAGTGTGTATGGGAACTTGCTTGGGTAGTATTTATATGTTTTTGGAAACGGCAGCAAAATATTGACTTCGTAGAAAAGAATGGGCTGCTGGAACACAGCAAGATTTTCACTTATTTATAAAAGTTTATAACAATATGCTCTTTTTATATTTTTAATTTTATTCAAATGAATAAATCACCTATTCAAAAGAAAGAAAGAAAGAAAGAAAAACAATATTTAGGTTCTTAAAGTCCACGTTCTCCTTTGGGTATGTACTTGCTTATCTGTCTATTTCTTTGCTTGCCAATGTCCACTCTGGAAAAGCCTGTATTCCCTTTTGAGTATGTACATCACCTTCTTTGCCTCTCACATCTATTTTTTTCTTTCACATCTTTCTAAATGAGTTTCAAGAAAATTACCTTGCTTTATGGAAGAAAGAAAGGAAGGAAGGAAGGAAAGAAGGAAGGAAGGAAGGAAGGAAGGAAGGAAGGAAGGAAGGAAGGAAGGAAGGAAGGAAGGAAGGAAGGAAGGAAGGAAGGAAGGAAGGAAGGAAGGAAGGAGGGAGGGAGGGAGGGAGGAAGGGAGGATGGGAAGAAGGATGAGAAGAAGGAAGGGAGGAAGAAAGGGAGGGAAGAAGGAAAGAAGGAAGGGAGGGAGGGGAAGAGGGAGGGAAAGAGGGAGGGAAGAAAAGAAAACCAATATTTAAAGAGATTTTGCTTAGACTCAGCTAACAAGATATATTTTTCTTTTCCTAAGGTGGCCAAAGTTCTGTAAAATGGGTCCTATTTTTTTGTTAGCAATTTTCTTGTTAAAATTTTTTCAAGGAAAGTAAAGTTGACTCTAAAAGAGTACTTGAAGGGATTGAAAAATCCTACATAAGGTAAGGTGTTTGTCTTGTAGTATACTTGCTGATATATTTACTGTATCTTTGGGGGTAGGTGAGGGCACCCATTTGTAATAGTAATTGGACTGGTACCTGCCCCTGGACACATCCCTTAAATACGTCCCCCCATAATGAACATCTGTTCAGGCATTTAAAAAAAAAAAAAACAGGCAGTTGGGGCTGGATAGATAGCACAGCAGTGTTTGCCTTGCAAGCAGCCGATCCAGGACCTAAGGTGGTTGGTTCCAATCCCGGTGTCCCATATGGCCCCCGTGCCTGCCAGGAGCTATTTCTGAGCAGAGAGCCAGGAATAACCCCTGAGCACTGCCGGGTGTGGCCCAAAACCCAAAAACAAACAAACAAACAAAAACATGCAGTTGTGGGAAGAACCCAGGATAAAAACTGAAACAGAGCCTGCAGCCTGCCAGCTTGCTTGGTCAGGGGGCCTGGGCCTGAGATAAAGCATCAGAAAGATGCTGTTTGCTCCATTTCTCTCTCTCTCTCTCTCTCTCTCTCTCTCTCTCTCTCTCTCTCTCTCTCTCTCTCTCTCTCTCTCTCTCTCTCTCTCTCACACACACACAGACACACACACACAGACACACACACACACACAGACATACACACACACACACACACACACACACACACACACACACACGACTCCTTATCCAGGACTTCCCTCAGGCAGTGAGCCAGATCATTACATTCTGACAGCCCTGAGTAGGCACAACCATCCAGCCCCAGCAGCCTAGAGCCCAGCCCTTGCATCAACCCAGGTTTGACACCACATTTAGTCCCCTGAGCAACGTGAAAAGAGATTCCCAGATACTAGTCACAGAGCAGAAAGCTGACAATCTCGAGAGGAAAGTGTGGGCCAAGTGGCTCCTCCTCCTGCCAAAGCCATGCCTGCTGCATCCATGACACAGAATCATTGTTTTGCTGATGGCCCTACCTCACCACTCCTCTATTATTCTCTTCAGGGACACCAATCTGATCAAATTTCATATACACCAACATTCAGGGCTTTTTGGAGTGAGTATGGGCACCCCCCCTCCCAATATCTTCCTTCTTCTGGGACGTCTGGCAACTATAACCAAGTCTCTAAAAGTCACAGTATCAGTAATAGTGCTTTGCATTTCTAGACAACTTAATTTGTTTGATGCTGTCATCCCTATAGGAACACACCAAATTAACATAATGGATATCTAACAAGAACTTACTAAACCTTCTGGTATCGTATTAATGACTTCATTGGAGTACAATAATTTTCACAAATGTGCTTGCTGCTATACTTCTCTTTTCTTTTTAAATTTCTTCACTTCCTTTTTCTTTTTTTCTTTTATCTATTTTTTTTAATAATAATGTTACTCTCACTTATCTAAAATATGTATTATGTTAAACTATGTTAACAATGATGCGAAGAGGTGGCGCTAGAGGTAAGGTGTCTGCCTTGCAATCGCTAGCGTAGGACAAACCGCAGTTTGATCCCCTGGCGTCCCATATGGTCCCCCAAGCAATTTCTGAGGGCATAGCCAGGATTAACCCCTAAGCATCAAAAGGGTGTGGCCCAAACCTCCCCCCCAATGATCCATTTACTTTAAATAAAGTAAAAAAAAAAAGAAAAAAGAACTAAGTCTCAGGGAGAATAAAAGGAACAATACCAGAAAGCAACCTTCTAGATCTTGGAAGTAGTAGTTAACAACATATATAGAAAGAATGAAAGCGAGTGAATTGGTTAAGTGGAAGTCAGGACATAAAGCCTTTAATCTAATTATTTCTTTATAATGCTAGCAAAATTTACCTTCTCTTCCAAAAATAAAAGAGAAAGAAAAAGAGATCCCTGAGCACAGAGTCAGTAATAAGTTCTGACACCATCAAATTGGTCCAAAAACAACAACAAAAACAAAAACATGCACCTGAGATCATTATAATGGAATTCACAGTCTAACCATTATTATTTACCACTTTAAAGCTACATATTCATTACCAGAAAGCATACATAGTCTAGATGAATAAAGAAACCCTTCCTTTTTCTTCACTAAAAGTAACAAGTTACATAGAATACCCCTAATGCTTGCACTAGCTTGGATCACAGGGGGACAGAAGCACAGACGAGTGCCTCCCTCTTGTCCTTGTGTACTGTTCAAATCTTGTACTAAGTATATGTGACATAAGCTTAAAAAGAAAAATTTCAGAATCAAGATGAATACTTAAAACTGTGTAATGTGTAACTCCAAGTGGAAAGTTGATACTCATATCTTAAAACTACTGTCACAGCATTTTGGGGTTCAAAGAGCAAAGCTGATTATACACATGGTCAAAATTTTGGTTCTAATTCAAAAGGGGTGGGCTATGAGTTTACAGAGGTAACTGGAAAAGATTAACAGGCTGTCATGATTAGAGTTGAGCTAGAGTTTCTTGAATGCCTTGTGCCCGTTGGCTAAAAGATCAACAAATGGACAGTCAAGATAGGAGCCTTGGCACTTAAACCCAGTGACGGTGATGCCAAGTCATCTCATCCTCCCCAAGCCCCAGCTGTCTCAATGATAAGTTAGAAACATTCTCGACTTAAGAACAACTTTGGAACTGTCTCAAGTTCAGTTGAAGTTTAGTACAATCCATTTAAGAAGTAGTATCAAACAACTCTTTCAGATTTGACATTGGATATATATACACATATACAAATAGATGTGAATGCACACAGACACAAATGTAGGTCCATTGGGTATATGTGTATATACCCAATACATACATTGGGTATATATGCACACATAAATAGAAATACACACATACATGCACAAGCATACATACAAAAAGAAACAATTCAACTAGAAATTTCCCAGGCCCCCAAAACTAAAAGAAATTCTAAATTATTATTTCTCTAGACTAGGAGTTTCACCTTGACTTAAAAAAATTTAGGTTTTCAATAGTGTTTATCTTTATGTTTTGGAGGTGCCATGACACTACACCACACCCACCACCAAAATGCCAATATATTTTCACTACTGTCCCTAAATCCTTTTTCCTTGGCCCCTTTGCAGCCCCTCCTCATTCCTTCCCACTTTCTATCCCCAGCTTGGTAACTTCAATCCTGTCATCAGAGTTTAAGAATATATTTTATTGTCTGTTCCCTTGTTCTTTTTGTTGTTTTTTTGTTTTGTTTTTTATATACCATACATGACCAGTATTTGTCCTCTCCTTCAGCTTTATTTCACTTAACATGATCTCATTACGAGTTCAGATGACTGGATTACATTTTATAGCATGCAGAAAGCCTGGGTTCAACCCTCAGTACTTTATGGTCCTCGAAGAAAGTCCAAGTTGGCCCTGGGGAACCCCAGCAGCACTGGGCCCTAGTAACATCTCATTACCAAGTTCGGTCACTGAACCATCAATTAAATTGGCTGAGTATACTCACAGCAGCCCCTTGGCTTTCTGAACACTGCTGGGACAATCCCTAAAATAAAATGTAGAAATAAACTAAGATAATGCTTTAAGAAAAAGACACCTTGGTTTGATTCAATTGTTGAAAATGCAAGATTCCAACCTTTCTTTTAGTTGCTGCTTCTGAAATATATCTGTAGATAGATAGATAGATAGATAGATAGATAGATAGATAGATAGATAGATAGATAGATAGATAGATAGATAGATAGATAGATAGATAATGGATATAGATAGGACTGTGATATATCACAGTGTCTCCTTTTTTGGGGTCATAGCCAATAATGCTCAAGTCTTACCTCTGGCTCTGCACTAAGGAATCAGTCCTGGTGTTCAGGAGACAATAAGGAATGCCAAGTCAAACCCAGGTCAATCTTGTGATAATCAAGTGCCCTACCCACTGTACTGTGTATCTGGCTTCATTGTTTCTTTTTTTTATCCACTCATCTGTCACTGGACATTTTAGGTTGCTTTCAGATCTTGGTTACTGTGACTAGAACTGTAATAAACAGTTCTATAAACTATATTTTTCAAATTAGTGTTTTGTGCTCTTGGAGTAGGTACTATGTAGTGCAATTACTGAATCACAATAGTTCTATTTCCAAGTTTTTTAGAAGTGGACCACATCCACTTTTGCATGTGAGCCACTCATGACTGCTCAAAATTCACACCTAGCAGTGCTCAGAGCACTATATAATGGGATGCCAATATTTGAATGAGTATCATACCTAGCTGCATAAGACAAATGTCTTAACTTCTGTACTATCTTTCTGAACCTTTAGTATAAAGGTATAAAATTAGTATAACAATTTTTTTGAAAGTTCCCAGACTACTTCCCATAGAAGGTGAACCAGTTCGCATTCCCACCACAGTGCAGCAATATAGAAAGCAATGGTTTAAGCCAAGGCTTTCTAATAATTCTAGCTAAAAAGTGTTAACCTCTTTACATTATAAATGCACAAGACACCTTTTATTTATAATTACTTTTTTATTTTTATTTTTTTGCTTTTTGGGCCTCACCTGGTGACACTCAGGGGTTACTCCTGGATATGCACTCAGAAATCGCTCCTGGCTCTGGGGACCACATGGGAATCAAACCAAAGTTCATTCTGGAATGGCTGCTTGCAAAGCAAACGCCCTACTACTGTGCTATCGATCCAGCCCCTAATTTATAATTACTCTTAAAAGGTAAATCTGAGACAGGCTTTCTATAGGTGGAGGTAGAGAAGGAAGGGAGATGGAGGCAATGGTGATGGAAATGTTGCACTGGTGAAGAGGGATGTTCCTTTTATGACTGAACCCCAACTACAATCATGCTTGTAATCACGGTGTTTAATTAAAGTTATTATTTATTAATTTTTTTAAAATTAAATAAATAAAAAGTAAATCCATAGGAAAATGTTGATAACAAAATGTGCTACCATTAATATAACAAGTCATACTCACCCCAACATGATAGTTGTGAGGTACTTTTGACAACTGCTAAGCAAGAAAAGGACATAAAAGATTTGAACACAGGCTTCAAGTCAATGTTCCTTGTTTCCAGGTAAGTCAACTCCCATAAATACCCAGAAAAAGAAATGAGAACTTTGGTTCTGAGAGGAGTTGCGCATTGCTAAAGCAACCCTTCAAATAACCCTCATAAAATAATTTGGTAGTTCCTGCTGGTCATTTTAAACTGATTTTTATTTACTAGCATTACATTTTTTATTTAGTTTATATCTCAGTATTGGGCAAGAATTCCACAAAGGTAAAAATTTTCCATGTAGAATCATACAGTCAGAAATAACATGGCTTACAATTAGTATAATTATTGCACATATGTTGAAAAACCCCACTAAAAAAGAGAAAGAAAAGAAATATATTTCACTTAATTAGCACATTTCATTATAAAAAATTTAGAAAAGCTAAGAAGAAACTCATGCTTAAGTCAGGAGAACTGAAGTTTAAGGGTGACAACCTGGAGGCAAGTCTTTACCCAGGAGGATTTCATGCTTGGGTGTTTGTTCACAGAGGCCATTTCCCTCAATACAGGCCATTACCAGTGACTAACATGTACCTCTGGTATCACAGTCAGTTCCCAAAACTAAAGGCACTTTCCCAACATCAGAGCTGAGGACTCATTGCTCAAATTAAATTGGAAAACGTAGAAGGAAAACAAAGAGAAACCATCAGACTGTATAAAGAATACACAAGGAATCATGGAAGCAGGTCATAAGCTCTCCATTAGGGTCAAAATAAAGGAAATTTCTTACATACGGGACCTCCAGCACTTCCCTCCTCACTGTGATGAACCTGAGCTGTTAATATGATTCCCGCGGCCAGGAAATGTCACTGAAGAAGCCAAATGCACAGACTCCTATTGTCCAAACAAAGTTTGGAATTACCCAGGGAAAGTCCATCAAGGTGAGAGTCACTATTTCCAGCCTCATTATAACCTTTCCTGCTTTACCAAAATCTTAGTGGCCAAGGACTCACATCAAGTTGAAGACAAGGAATGTGGCATATGTTTTCAAATGGAAGCCTATCCAGAAGACCACCTCTCTGAGCCCTGCATTAAAAAAGTAGGGGGAGCTTGAGGAATAAACTCTCTTCCTTACTTGGGAAGTTACACAACAAAGAACTGGACCTAAGTGAAAGGCAAAGCAAGCAGTGCCAGGTCAAGCTGAGTTGCCAGAGTAATTGGAGCAAAAAATAGTTCTTTTTTCCATTCTGCTTCATTGAAGTCTTTGCTTAATTTGAATAGCCACACAGACATTCCAGCAGTTGACATTTCTTGGAGTAAACATACAAAAGTAGATGGCCAAATAAATTGTAAAGAAAAGATGGAACGGGAGCAAGAGATTAATCTGTGACCTTAAAGAGACTTAAACATATCAATCAATGACCAATTTGAAAAAAAAATTAAGAAAATGATAGCATTTTTAACAGCATCAAAAATAAATAAAATAGGGGGCTGGAGAGTTAGCACAGTGGTGGGGTGTTTGCCTTTCATGCAGCTGACCTGGGAGGGACCCAGTTCAATTCCTGGCATCCCATGTGGTCCCCCAACCTGGCCGGGGAGATTTCTAAGTGCAGGGCCAGAGTAGCTCCTGAGCACTGCTGAGTGTGGCTCAAGAACCAATCAATCAATCAATAAAGTTTTTTAAGAAATAAATAAAATAGGCAGACACAAAATTTCTAGGACAGTTGAACAATCCTGTATGACAATATAATGGTAGATTAATAGCAAATGCATTTGTACAAACCAATAGAATATTCAATGCCAAGAGTGAAACCTAAAGCAAACTATGGACTTTGGGTAATAATGACATATCCAGGATAGATCAGTAAAGTTCTCACTCTAGTGTAAGAGGCTGATAATGGAAAGGCTATGCAGAAGTGGGGATAGGGGTTACAAGGAAAATATTTCAGTCCACAATTTCACCTAATTTTATTCTGGGCCTAAAACTGCTGTTTATTATTATTATTATTATTATTATTATTATTATTATTATTATTATTATTATTAACAAACTACTTTTATGAATTAAAGAGATAGTATAGAAAGTAAGGCACTTGTTTTGCGTATACCTGCAACAGTCACAACCTTTAAAAAGACAACTTTTTAAACTCAAGTTTGCATATTTAAATCTTTGGTTCAATCTATGGTCCCCTGAACACAGAGTCAAGAATAGTCCTTGAGTGCTTCCGGGAATGGCCTCAACAACCTGCACCACTGCTACACCACACCACACACCCAACTCTATTTTTAAAATATAATAAAATACTTAGAAACAAACCTAACCCAGGAAGTAAAATATATGTACATTAAGCAATGAAAGCTCTGATGAAAGGAACAGAAAAAAAAACTCCAAATAAATATAGACTGTTTATGGACTGGAAGACTTAGTATTAGCTGAAATGTTCATACTTCCCCCAAGTAATCTACATATTAAAGCAATCTCTATTGAAATCCCAATGACATTTTTTTTAGAAACAGAAAAAAAGACAACTAAAATTCTGGGAGCCGGAGAGATAGCACAGCAATAGGGCATTTGCCTTGCATGTGGCCAACCCAGGATGGATAGTTGTTCAACTCTGGCATCCCATATGAACCCCGAGCCTGCCAGGGGCGATTTCTGAGTGCAGAGCCTGAGTGTCGCTAGGTGTGACCCCCCCCCAAAAAGACAACTTAAATTCATATGAAACCAAAAGGAAAACAGTCAAAATAATATTAAGAAAAAACAAAGCTGGAGTCTTCACATTTCTTGATTTCAAAACATATTATAGAGCCACAGTAATTAAAAAATAGTGTAGTGCTACTATTTTTTCAAGTGAAATTCATGTTTTATTGCCTACAAAGTAGTTCTAGTGAAACACAGTGGTGCTCTTTTATTTAGTTATAGTCTCTAGATGTATTTGCAACAATGGCAGAGTTTTAAGATTCTCTCAGAATCTAGAGTCAGCAATCCTAAATATAGGCTTCTACAGAAAAAATGTTTGCTGGTACCTTATCTTGTTCAAATTAAATGAAATGTTTGCATTTTACAAAAGGTAAGCTTTAGAACCAAGTTTGAGTCTTCTTAATTTTTTTTCTTGTTCCAGTTTTATTACTCTTTGTGATTAGCGTCTAAATAGTTTTATACAAACTCATTTTCAATTTGGAATAAAAAATAGGTATTGCTTAAGAAATTCTAAAATTGTAGTGCTAGTATTAAGACAAATATAAAACACTGTAACAGAACTAAAAGTCTAAAAATAAATCCTGAAGTAGACAGTCAATGAGTCAATGATTTTTGACAAAGATGCCATTGCTACACTTTCTCTACAAGAAGTCTTTATGATTTAGGTACACTTTATGCCTTTCCTTTTATATATATATATTTTTTTTTTAATTTAAACACCTTGATTACATACATGATTGTGTTTGGGTTTCAGTCATGTAAAGAACACCACCCATCACCAATGCAACATTCCCATCACCAATGTCCCAAGTCTCCCTCCTCCCCACCCGACCCCCACCTGTACTCTAGACAGGCTTTCCATTTCCCTCATACATTCTCAATATTAGGACAGTTCAAAATGTAGTTATTTCTCTAACTAAACTCATCACTCTTTGTGGTGAGCTTCCTGAGGTGAGCTGGAACTTCTAGCTCTTTTCTCTTTTGTGTCTGAAAATTGTTATTGCAAGAATGTCTTTCAATTTTCTTAAAACCCATAGATGAGTGAGACCATTCTGCGTTTCTCTCTCTCTCTCTCTCTCTCTCTCTCTCTCTCTCTCTCTGACTTATTTCACTCAGCATAATAGATTCCGTGTACATCCATGTATAGGAAAATTTCATGACTTCATCTCTCCTGACAGCTGCATAATATTCCATTGTGTATATGTACCACAGTTTCTTTAGCCATTCGTCTGTTGAAGGGCATCTTGGTTGTTTCCAGAGTCTTGCTATGGTAAATAGTGCTTCAATGAATATAGGTGTAAAGAAGGAATTTTTGTATTGTATTTTTGTGTTCCTAGGGTATATTCCTAGGAGTGGTATAGCAGGATCGTATGGGAGCTCAATTTCCAGTTTTTGGAGGAATCTCCATATCACTTTCCATAAAGGTTGAACTAGACGGCATTCCCACCAGCAGTGGATAAGAGTTCCTTTCTCTCCACATCCCCGCTAACACTGTTTATTCTCATTCTTTGTGATGTGTGCCATTCTCTGTGGTGTGAGGTGGTACCTCATAGTTGTTTTGATTTGCATCTCCCTGATGATTAGTGATGTGGAGCATTTTTTCATGTGTCTTTTGGCCATTTGTATTTCTTCTTTGTCAAAGTGTCTGTCCATTTCTTCTCCCCATTTTTTGATGGGATTAGATGTTTTTTCTTGTAAAGTTCTGTCAGTGCCTTGTATATTTTGGAGATTAGCCACTTATCTATGGGTATTGGGTAAATAGTTTCTCCCACTCAGTGGAGCTATTTCCTTCGAGGTGCAGAAGCTTCTCAGTTTAATATATTCCCATTTGTTAATCTCTGCTTTCACTTGCTTGGAGAGTGCAGTTTCCTCCTTGAATATGCCTGTAGTCTCAATGTCCTGGAGTGTTTTGCCTATGTGTTGTTCTATATATCTTATAGTTTTGGGTCTGATATCGACGTCTTTAATCCATTTGGATTTACCTTCATACATGATGTTAGCTGGGGGTCTAAGTTCAATTTTTTGCAAGTGGCTAGCCAGTTCTGCCAACACCACTTGTTGAAGAGGCTTTCCCTGCCCCATTTAGGATTTCCTGCTCCTTTATCAAAAATTAGGTTATTGTATGTCTGGGGAACATTTTCTGAGTATTCCAGCCTATTCCACTGATCTGAGGGCCTGTCCTTATTCCAATACCATGCTGTTTTGATAACTATTGCTTTGTAGTAAAGTTTAAAGTTGAGGAAAGTAATTCCTCCCATATTCTTTTTCCCAATGATTGCTTCAGCTATTCTAGGGTGTTTATTGTTCCAAATGAATTTCAAAAGTGCCTGATCCACTTCTTTGAAGAATGTCATGGGTATCTTTAGAGGGATTGCATTAAATCTGTACAATGTTTTGGGGAGTATTGCCATTTTAATGATGTTAATCCTGCCAGTCCATGAGCAGGGTATGTGCTTCCATTTCAGCGTGTCCTCTCTTATTTCTTGGAGCAGAGTTTTATAGTTTTCTTTGTATAAGTCCTTCACATTTTTAGTCAAATTGATTTCAAGATTGAGTTTGTGTGGCACTATTGTGAATGGGGTTGTTTTCTCAATGTCTATTTCTTCCTTATTACTATTGGTGTATAGAAAGGCCATTGATTTTTGTGTGTTAATTTTGTAGCCTGCCACCTTGCTATATGAGTCTATTGTTTCTAGAAGCTTTTTGGTAGAGTCTAGGGTTTTCTAAGTAGAGTATCATGTCATCTGCAAACAGTGAGAGCTTGACTTCTTCCTTTCCTATCTGGATTCCCTTGATATCTTTTTCTTGCCTAATCACTATAGCGAGTACTTCCAGTGCTATGTTGAATAGGAGTGGTGAGAGAGGACAGCCTTGTCTTGTGCCAGAATTTAGAGGGAAGGCTTTTAGTTTTACTCCATTGAGGATAATATTTGCCACTGGCTTGTGGTAGATGGCCTTAACTATATTGAGAAAGGTTCCTTCCATTCCCATCTTGCTGAGAGTTTTGATCAAGAATGGGTGTTGGACCTTATCAAATGCTTTCTCTGCATCTATTGATATGATCATGTGGTTTTTATTTTTCTTGTTGTTGATGTTGTGTATTATGTTGATAGATTTACAGATGTTAAACCATCCTTGCATTCCTGGGATGGAACCTACTTGATCGTAGTGGATAATCTTCTTAATGAGGCATTGAATCCTATTTGCCAGAATTTTGTTGAGGATCTTTGCATCTGTATTCATTAGCAATATTGGTCTGTAATTTTCTTTTTTCGTAGCATATCTGTCTGGTTTAGGTATCAAGGTGATGTTGGCTTCATAAAAGCTATTTGGAAGTGTTTCCATTTGTTCAATTTCATGAAAGAGACTTGCCAGGATTGGTAGTAGTTCCTCTTGGAAAGTTTGAAAGAATTCATTAGTGAATCCATCTGGGCCTGGGCTTTTGTTTTTCGGCAGACATTTGATTACTGTTTTAATTTCATCAATAATGATGGGGTGTTTAGACATGCTACATCGTCTTCCTTCAACCGTGGAAGATTATAAGAGTCCAAGAATTTATCCATTTCTTCCAGGTTCTCATTTTTAGTGGTGTAGAGTTTCTCAAAGTAGTTTCTGATTACCCTTTGAATCTCTGCCATATCAGTAGCGATCTCTCCTTTTTCATTCCTAATATGAGTTATCAAGTTTCTCTCTCTTTCTCTCTCTTTCTCTCTCTCTCTCTCTTTCTTTGTTAGTTTTGCCAGTGGTCTATCAATCTTGTTTATTTTTTCAAAGAACCAACTTCTGCTTTCGTTGATCTTTCAAATTGTTTTTTGAGTTTTCACTTCATTGATTTCTGCTCTCAGCTTTGTTATTTCCTTCTATCTCCCTATTTTTGAGTCCTTTTGTTGAGCACTTTCTAGTTCTATTAGCTGTGTCATTAAGCTACTCAGGTAAGCCCCTTCTTCCTTCCTGATGTGTGCTTGCAAAGCTATAAATTTTCCTCTCAGTACTGCTTTTGTTGTGTCCCATAAGTTCTGATAGTTTGTGTCTTTATTGTCATTTGTTCCCAGGAACCTTTTGATTTCCTCCTTGATTTCATCTTGGACCCACTGGTTATTGAGTATGAGGCTGTTTAACTTCCAGGTGTTAAATTTTTTCTTCTGTGTCCCTTTGGAATTCACAAATAATTTCAGAGCCTTGTGGTCAGCGAAGGTACTTTGCAATATTTCTATCCTCTTGATATTATGGAGGTATGTTTTATGTGCCAGCATGTAGTCTATCCTGGAGAATGTCCCATGTACATTGGAGAAGAATGTGTATCCAGGTTTCTGGGGATGGAGTGTCCTATATATACCCACTAGGCCTCTTTCTTCCATTTCTCTCCTCAGGTCTAGTATATTCTTGTTGGGTTTCAGTCTGGTTGACCTATCCAGTGTTGACAAAGCCGTGTTGAGGTCCCCCACAATTATTATGTTGTTATTGATATTATTTTTCAGATTTGTCAACAATTGTATTAAATATTTTGCTGGCCCCTCATTCGGTGCATATATGTTTAGGAGAGTGATTTCTTCCTGCTCTACATACCCCTTGATTAATATAAAATGTCCATCTTTGTCCCTTACAACCTTCCTGAGTATAAGTTTGCATTATCTGATATTAGTATGGCCACTCCAGCTTTTTTATGGGTGTTGTTTGCTTGGATAACTTTTCTCCAGCCTTTTATTTTGAGCCTATGTTTGTTCTGACTATTCAAGTGCGTTTCTTGTAGACAGAAGAAGATTGGATTGAGTTTTTTTGATCCATTTAGCCACTCTGTGTCTCTTAACTGGTGCATTTAGTCCATTGACGTGAGAGAAAAGAATTGTCCTGGGGTTTAATGCCATCTTTATATATCGAAATTTGGTGTGTGTCTTCTGATTAGTCTTGTCTTAAATTAGGTCTTTCAGTTTTTCTCTTAAGACTGGTTTTGAGTCTGTAAAGTTTCTAAGCTGTTTTTTGTCTGTGAAACCATGTATTCTTCCATCAAACCAGAAAGTGAGTTTTGCTGGGTACAGTATTCTAGGTGAAGCAATCATTTCATTCAGTCTTGTCACAATATCCCACCATTCTTTCTGGCCTTGAGTGTTTCTAGTGACAGGTCTGCTGTAAATCTCAAGGATGCTCCCTTGAATGTAATTTCCCTTTTTGATCTTGCTGTTTTCAGAATTCTGTCTCTATCTGTGGGATTCATCATTGTGACTAGGATGTGTCTTGGGGTATTTATTCTGGGGTCTCTTTTGGTTGGTACTCTTCGAGCATGCAGGATTTGATCACATATATTCTTTAGCTCTAGAAGTTTCTCTTTAATGATGTTCTTGACCGTTGATTCTTCCTGGAAATTTTCTTCCTGGGTCTCTGGGACTCCAATGATTCTTAAGTTGTTTCTGTTGAGCTTATCATAGACTTCTATTTTCATCTGTTCCCATTCTTTGACTAATTTTTTCCATTGTCTGTTCATTTGCTTTAAGTTTTTTTTTTTTCCAATCTCTCCCACTGTATGGAATTGTTATTTATCTCATCTTCCACAGCACCCAAGTCTATTCTCAGACTTCTGATACACCTGTCCCCAGAGCTTATCCATTTTGTCATTCACTTTGTTTACTGAGTTCTTTCAGGCCTGTTAGTTGACATGTTATTTCAGTTTGGACTTTTGTGATTTCTGTTTTCATATTTTCTTGGTTTTACTTAGTGTTCTGTTTCAAACTCGATCCATGTGTTTCTTTGAGCATCTTCCATATTGCTTCTCTAAAGTCCTTAATCTGAGAGGGTTGATTAGTTGGTTGGTCATTATCTGGTCATCAGAATTGTCATCGTTCATTCTCTAAGTCTGATGCTGGCCTGCGTTGTTTCCCCCCATTGTCACACTTGTATTGTGGGTTTTTCTCTATGTGTTGTGGTGGTATTCATTGGCTAAATGATGTAGGCAGCCACACTCCTCTGGCTCGCCTTTTCCGGATGGGTCGACTTGCCTCAAGGGAGGGGAGTCCTCTGTGGATGAAGCCTCACACAGGATCAAATCTTAGGCCCGAGCATGCAGCAGAGAAGACAGTCCAGAGAGAGATGATGGGCTTCAGTGATCCAGCACAGTTCTTAGTGAATTTTTTTTTTCTTGTTGCGATGGTGTCTTTCCTTAGAAAGAGCGCATGGCAGCGGAGCCTTAGAAAGAGCGCATGGCAGCGGAGCAGAGCAGAGCGGCTGTAGCCTCTAGCTGGAGCCTCTTTTGGCCCACTCCACAAGGACATTTCACGCGATAGGACAGTAGACAGACACACACAGGCAGCACTCACAATTTTTCACAGTCAAGCCCCACTGGGCAGGCGTAGTTTTGTAGATTTTCCCAGCCTCAATTTATGCCTTTTCAAAATAGATTACCATACTGTACCATTCCCAAAGTACAAATATCTCGGTACCAGGTACTGGGCTCCCTTTCCTACTCCTCAATCTCTACCCCACCCTCATGATGACCTCAGTTCTGAGGTCTAGTTCCAAGGGTTTGTTCTCAAATGAATAAAATTTGGGGTAAGGCATGTACTTTAGCACTGTACAATCTATTTGCCCCTAAATAAACTAGTCTTAATATCACCAATTAAATAAATAAATAAATATAATAAGTAGTTGAACTACTTAACTAAATTCAAGATGTTGCTCCCACGTTTTATCACTGATTGCCCTCCTTGTTTTGTCACTTGGTGAAAGAGCAGTGACAGACACCCAAAAGATTTTTAGAGAAGGACATCTGTCAATTAGGGTCTAGTAGTCACCAACCATGGTAGGGCTGGGGTCCTTCTGCTGACACTGAAGAGGAGAGGAAATCTCAATAGGTGAGATCAAGAAAGAGTTAAAATACCTCCCAGAGTTGCTGTTGTATCGTTTATTTTTGTTTTTATTTTGAAAACTCAAAGAACAAGGTACAAACACAAACTTTGTATGCCTCATCACCAAGCTCAAATTTCATTTCACAATCAGGGCTGTCTTAATTCCTCCTATCCTCCACTGGATTATTTCTCTTCTTTTAAAATAATCTTTATTTACAGCACCATGATTACAAACATGTTTGTAGTTGGCTTCAGTCATAAAAAACAGCAACCACCCTTCATCAGTGCAACATTCCCACCAACCTGGGTCTCTCGCCCCAGGGGAGCAGGGTGTAGGTAGAAGACCATGCAAAGAAAGAACCAGAAGATTGCTATGAAAGTACTAGACACAAGGCAGAAAAGAAGTAGCAAAACCTCTGCAACTACATGTAATTTTTTAATTTTATTAAAGAACTGTGATTTTGTGACTATAAAGTTATTTGTACTTGAGTTTTAGACATATATGTTCTAGCACTTATTCCATCACCAGTGTCAACTCCACTAGCATTCCCAAGCCCCCTCCCTCTAACCCCTGTCTGTTACCTTGGCAGGCGCATTTTAAAGTTTGGTAGATGTAGTTGGATTATGTGGAATGTTGGCCCAAAATGACTGTTCCCTAGAAGAGGTATGGACCTACTATCTCAACCTCAGCACTATGCTTTCCGGATCCAACTCAGGATGCTGCAGCTGCCTATCAGTTAGGAGACAATAGCTTAGGCCAACAGGACCCGTGGGGCTCTTGCCACACTCTGAAGGTAGGAAGATAGGTAAAAGGACCGAAGTGCATACTTTGCAGACCGAAACACAATTTGATCCTTTGTGGTCCTCTAAGCACCTCCAGATGTATCTTGGTGGCTGCTAGCACCACAGTGTTGTGGCTTTGGTGGCTCCTGGCACCTCCAGTCCTAAGCAGCACAGCAGTGCTAAGCCAGAGCACTGAACCTTCAGGCATAACCAGGCCAAGTATCACTGGGAAGGTGACAATAATACTCCAATCAAATATAAAAGGAAAATCAAGAACCTAGGGGTTAATTTATAATACCACTTGAATTACTATTATAATGTATGGCTGAGAGAAGCACCTAATGGTGGGTATCTTCACTTAATTAGAAAACAGAATAATCAAATGTATTAAATATATCTTTTACTAGTAATTAAAAATACTAACATTCACAAGAACAAGTAATAACATTTTAATAATTTAAGTAGAACCAACCACAAGAATATACATACATTAAATTCAAACAATTTAATTGACAGTGTATTTAAAGTTGCATCAAAGTCTTTAAATCCCCCCCAAAAGGACTTAAAGTCATAAATATGAAAAGATAATTTTGAAGTTCTGTGGATCAGAGAACAGACAGGGAACTACTTTACATTCGCCAAAAAGACAACAACCTGTTGATACATTAAACCTTTATGAGAACACTTCTAGGGAATGTCAGTACAGATTCATTAGAAAAGGAACACAATTAACCTCAGAAAGATAAATTTAAGTCTAGCAATTTCTTTGGTCTTCCCAGTAAGACCTGTTTTTACTTTAAAAAACCAAACACAAGTCAAGTACTTAATTCTACTTCTAAATGTAGAGATATTAAGCAAGATCATGTTAGATTTTTATTTTTTTTTTTTTTGGTTTTTGGGTCACACCTGGCATTGCTCAGGGGTGACTCCTGGCTGTCTGCTCAGAAATAGCTCCTGGCAGGCACGGGGGACCATATGGGACACCGGGATTTGAACCAACCACCTTTGGTCCTGGATCAGCTGCTTGCAAGGCAAACACCGCTGTGCTATCTCTCCGGGCTCTCATGTTAGATTTTTAAAGGAACTCAAAGTCAACCACAATTGTACTTTAGAAACTCTGAATATAGAAAAATATAGAAAACAAATGTAGAGAAAATTCTTTCTGAAATCACTTCTAACTATTCTGCCCTATTATAATAAATCAAGCAGCAGCAAAGCAGCAGACTGGGCTGACAAAGCTAAAAAGCAAGGACTAATTATTTTTATCTAATTTTTCTTACATTAACAGAACTAATGTAAAAAGTACAATGACAAAGAATTTCACCATGATGCCATTGTGTTGATGTTTTTGTAGAGGAGTGGGGTTGTTTGGTTTTGTTATTGGTTGGTGTGGTTTAATTTGACCATAATGCATTGCTGGAGAAAACTGTAAGATAATCAATGATAAGGCAATGCCTTCTTGGACTACACCATTTGGACTTCAAACATTTGAGCTGTTATGCTGAAGACAAGACCTCTTTGGACCACAAAGGAAATCAGTAGGGAGCCTCTGGTACTTTCCAATAATTCCAGAAAATCACAGTACTCTCTTACATTGCATTTAGCAATATGTTGACTATTACTTGACATAGGACATAACTCACACTGCAGGGTACAGGCAGTCCATTCTGCATTCTTTCACGTTACTGGGAGCTAAGGCTCTGCAGACCTGAAACTGGGAGGCACTCGCAAACATTTCTGGAAATTAGAAAAATATTTCATAAATTTTTTAAAAATAAAGTTTTGAGGCTATCTATAAGGAACACACAAAGTAAACTCCCTAAAAATTCCTAAAGGTAGAGCAGTGAGGACTAATTATTTGCTGTGTTGGTACTAAGACTTACAAAAGAATGGCTTTATTAAAAAGGCAAAGAGAGCTATGACCTAAATGATGTAATATTCTCACCAAGGCACAGAGAAATAAACGTCAAAATCCCTGTATGTTGACTTGAGAATATACTCGTAAACAGCTTAAGGAGCTAATTTCCTACATTTGACTTTTTAAAAGAATAAAAGGTAGAAGTGTGTCCCTTTTTAACTCACAGTGTTATAAACATATTTTACCTTAGTGACTAACATTAAACTAGACAGTTAAAATATAAAACAACAACAACAACAAAGAGTCACTGGTGGGGCTGGAGAGATAGCATGGAGGTAGGGCATTTGTCTTGCATACAGAAGGACGGTGGTTTGAATCCCGGCATCCCATATGGTTCCCCAAGCATGCCAGAAGCGATTTTTGAGCGTAGAGCCAAGAGTAACCCCCGAGCGCTGCCGGGTATAACCCAAAAAGCAAAAACAAAACAATAAAAAGAGTCACTGGTGATTTAATAGGCAGAACTGAAAATGGAGCTACTAAACTTTGAATTGGCAGAGCAATGGTGCACACCTTACAAACTTTTATTTTAAACACCATACCATTTTTTTGTTTGGGGAGGAAAGAACCATGTATTAACTAGTTCCCAATACTCCTATGCTTATGATTCAAGCAACCATATTATTCAAACAAAAACAGATAGCATCTTCTCCCTTGAACCTTAGGATTATTTAAATGGCAGTTATAGGTTTGTGACTATAACTTATACCCAGCTATTTATTGGACTGTTGCCACTAAAAGGTGGCAAGAAGAAAGTAGAGGGTATACCCTTTATTAATTATTTTATTTGACTTGCTATAAATAATTAGTAAACACAATTAATGGCAAGGAATAACATTAATGTCTGTAACAATTGAAAAATGGAATGTACAAACAGGTAACACCTTACAAACACTACTGGCAACATGATCTATGACACAGGACACACAGTAGAGTTCAGCTCCTAATGAGAGTAAGAAACTCTTCTCGAGTCTTTGGATCTTCCCGGAACACACCCAGCATGGTGCTGGTCACAGTTTTGCTGTTCATTTTCTGTACCCCTCGCATTACCATGCACATGTGTCTACAAAACAAGAAAATAAAGGTTAGTTGAAAGCAAGCAGATAATTACTAGTTTAGCTTTAAAAATTATGTAGACTGAAATCTGATCAAAACAGAGTTTCCTATTGTCAAGGGGTCCAAATATCACTTGACAAGTTTACTTGAAAAACATCCTTTGTTTTTTTTTATTCTCAGAGCCTTCATCCACATGTGTGGTCAAATACCTTATAGATCCAACAGGAGAGGAAAACATGGGGTTTTCTTGCTGAGTAAAAACAATATGAAGGGTCTCCAAAAATACCTAACCTGGATAAAAAGCAATCCTAAATTCTCACTTGCTCCAGCTTTAGGCTAAAGAGTGTACAAACTCAGATTGCTTTATAGCCCAGGGACACTAAAGTTTGCTCCTTTCACCAAGCAGAGACCTACACAGTGACCAAGATGCCTCTTGGTCCCCTGGGGAAATTGGGCAACATGGATGACAACCTCCCACAGGCTATCTAAGAGTCTCATCATTTAAGTAAACTTTAACAAGGGTGTCCAGTTGCCCTTTGTACCTCTCTCAACTCTTTTTCAAATATGTAACAAATAGTGGGTTTTTTGGCTTTGTTTGTTTGCTTGTTTTTTTGGTTTTTGGGCCACACCTGGCAGTGCTCAGGGGTTACTCCTGGCTATCTGCTCAAAAATAGCTCCTGACAGGCACGGGGAACCATATGGGATGCTGGGATTCGAACCAACCCCCTTAGGTCCTGGATCGGCTGCTTGAAAGGCAAATGCCGCTGTGCTATCTCTATCTCAAATATCTCAAATAGTTTTAAAAACAACAAATTTCTGCATGAAGCAACAAACAGCCACAGAAGAAACCAAGAGAATACATAAAATGTTCCCATTGTATAATTCACTGCACATAAACAGTCTTTCTACATCTTCAGTAGCTCCACCAAGAACCCCCATTGAAACCAGCCTCCTGCGTCCATTCCTACATGGGCACCACATTAAAGGAATGAGACAAAAGGCTTCAGACTTAGAGATGCCAAATGTTGACTGTGTACCACTCTGCACTGTGAAGGAAAGACAGCTGTGCCAGAATCATTTTCACGCAGCCCTGTGACATCATTCAAACTGAGCCAGGACTTACGTGGCTTCAACCACAACACCGACTCCAGCAGGCCGCAAAGCTTCTGTGATTGCCAAGGCGATTTGTTTCGTCAGCCGCTCCTGAACTGCGGATGCGAGAAGGAACTCCATTTCAAAAACAAGCAAGAAACTGGAATTTTTTTTTTTTGTCTCCCAAAGATGGGCTTCTGTAAGATTTAATAACCAAGACACACTAGCTGCTTTTGTTGTTGTTTTGTTTGTTTGGGGTTTTTAGCCACTCTTGATAATACTCCGTATTTATTTACTCCTGACACTGCACTCAGGAATCATTGCTGATAGTGCTCAAGGGACCATACAAGATGCAGGGGATCGAACATGGGCATGAAAGCCAAATAAATGCCTTACTAGCTATACTATTGTTCCAGCCCCATGCCAGCACATTTTTTTTTTAACCAGTTACTCTGTCAGGTGACTGGGCCCCGGGGAGTCTCTGTTTAAGTCTCTCCCCTGCAAGCACCTGTTGAAAAGGAGTGTTCAAGAACCCACAGCACCCTCCAACACCACAGGGAGGGGCTAACAACTGGCACCTGGGTGTGCTGTAAGATTTACAAAGATATTGGTATAAGTATTTCCATAAGGTTGAATAGAACAGAACAACAGCTCAGAAAGGATTAACAAAGGGACTACCATCTAATTATTGTATTGAACTTCAAGCCATGTGAAAAATCAATGAATTGTTTAAATAATGCAGTGGTCATGCTGTGTAAGCAACTCATCTTAGAATAAATTAAAGAACGTTCACTCCAAGGCTGGGTTTGTAGCTCAGTTGTAGACTACTTGCTTTGATGTGTGAGGCCCTCAGTTTAAATCTAAACCATTTAAACCATTAAAAAAAATCAGGACAACAATGTTCATTGCTGCCTTTCTTCTATTTGAAAGCTAACAAAGCCCAATATGGCCATCTGAGCACAGATTGCTGAAATAAATCAAGGCCCAGTACAGCCGTTCAGGCAGATGCTAACCATCTAGCAGAATGAGGTAGTGACAAGTATATAGAAAATATTCTTGAACTTTGTTAAGAAAGCCTTGGGTGACCCCCCCATTTTTGTTAACGTACAATAAAATTGTATTGAATTTAAGTTGCTGGCATATACATAAAAATATAAAAGAAGATGCAAATACCAAAAAAAAAAAATCACTTTCTGAAAGCTTGACATATAGCCAATTAAAAGACTCTCATTTCTACTCTAATCCCATGTATTATTCCTGAAATAAGATTTTTAAAAATGCCTTTTCTTAAGGAAAAAAAGATGGTTTTCTGTAAACAGTTTAAATTTACCTTGTAATCTTCTACTGTAGATTTCTACAATCCTAAAAAAGAAAGAATTGTTTTAGTTAATCATGAATTAAAGTGAACTTGATAAGTCTTCCTAAAAGTAAAGGGAATGTATTAAAGCAATTATGGTGTTTGGTCAAGAATATTATGCTTAAAAAGAAGGTAAAAAAAAAAATGGGGCCGGAGAGACAGCAAGGAGGTAAGGCGTTTGCCTTTCATGCAGAAGGTCATCGGTTTGAATCCCGGCGTCCCATATGGTTCCCGTGCCTGCCAGGAGCAATTTCTGAGCATGAAGCCAGGAGTAACCCCTGAGCACTGCCGGGTGTGACCCAAAAACCACAAATGAGAAGACCGCTAACTCCCAAACACTGCACTGTCTCATGTCCCCAAAGAGAGTTGAACTTTAGTGCAAAGTTCACTGCAGAAAAACACAATCAGGGCTTTTCAAAGTCCCTAAGTCATCAAACTGAGGCCATCAAAATAAAAACATCAAGTGTTCTCATTAGTTATATTGCTTAATCAGAGCTTAATTCAAGTTAAAAATAAAAGATTTTCTTAGTTAATAGCAGACCATCTTCAACTACCATACCAACTAAGCCGTTAGAATAATCAGATTAGAAAAGAGGTGTCTTGAAAGAGCTTTAATTCCAGTTCAAAATAAAAGATTTTCTTAGCTAATAGCAGACCATCTTCAACTACCACACCAACTAAGCTGTTAGGATAATCAGATTAGAAAAGAATAGGTGTCTTCAATACTGCAGTACCAGATAGGTCTAGGAAAGCACTCAGAGTAATTAATCCTGCTCCCCAATTAAAAACCCCTGACCTCACTCAGCTTATAATACCATCTTGTCAAGGAATTCATTTTCTTTTCTCTAATTGTGCAATCTAAAGAGGAACACATATACATGTAATTTATGTTTTGGATTTTTGGAAGTACACAAAGCAGTGTTCAAATTGATTCCTGGTTTTGCACTCAGGAATCACTCCTGGTTGATTCAGAGGACCATATGAGATGTTAGGAAAGGAAATCAGGTTGTCCATATAGCAAGGTTTATCTGCTATACTATCACTCTGGCCCAAGTTTATGTACTTAAAACCACTTTGAAATATGTCCAGGAGCTGGAGTGGTAGGATAGTGGCAGGGTGCTTGCCTTGCACGTGTCTGATCCAGAGTAGATGCGAGTTTGATCCCTGGCATCCCATATGGTCCCCCAAGCCAGGAACAATTTCTGAGTGCAGAGCCAGGAGTAACCCCTGAATGCCGCCAGGTATGCCCTGCTCCCCCAAAATAAACTTTGTCCTGTGGTCACAAATACGGGTACATGGTCAGATTCCCCATGCCTCTTAGGCAAGTGGGGTCTTCCCAATACATATGGTCCAGTAGTCTGGGAATGTACTCCCAGATACATAATCTGTCACATGCAATAAAGTCAGTAACAGGAATACAATCCCATTTACTGAATATCCAGGCAGAATATCCACTGTGGCTTCTCTGTATTCCCTGTTGATTTCAATATCAAAATATATAATTATTTTTTTCATATGAACAAAACCCAGAAAAAAAGTGGCACCTTATCTCCTAAGCAGGTCACATGTATTCCTCTTCTGGTCAAAGTTCTCTGTATAGCACTCTGACGGCTTTCCAGGAAACTGTTCCTGTGTAAGTTGGAGGATACTATTGATTTAAAAACTAATAAAATGCTTTCCTTGGGGCCAGAGAGACACACAGATGTAGGGCATTTGCCGTGCATGCAGAAGGACAGTGGTTCAAATCCCAGCATCCCATATGATCCCCTGAGCCTGCCAGGAGTGATTTCTGAGTGTAAAGCCAGGAGTAACCCCTGAGCGCTGTGCTGTGACCCAAAAACCAAAAAAAAAAAAAAAAAAAAAAAAAAGTAAAGTATAACAGACAACAGTGGCTTAATTAGACACCCACATTTTGCTACATACTAGAATGGCAAAGCCACTCACATTCTTTTTTTTTTTTTATCATATCTTCAATGAAGTCATTAATACAATGGAAGAAGGTTTAGGAGATCTTGTTGTTAGTTGTCCATTACTTAATTTTTTATTAATGTTTTTATTAAACACCATGATTACAAACATGTTTGTAGTTGGGTTTCAGATATAAAAAAAGAACATCCCCCTTCAACAGAGCAACAACATCCCCACCACCACTCACATACCATTATCACTCACAGGCTTGTTCGTGGGAGCGAGCTCAGCTCATGTCAGAGGATGAACTTACTGAGTGCCTACTTTAGTAGGCAAACAAATTTTAAGCTTGTTATTCCTGATTTATTTGCTTTTCTTTTTCAAATAAGAAGTAGGGTACAGCTGCTCTTCCCAGGTATGGGGTTACAGAACACCCTATACCGGAGGCATTCTCCCTAGCTTGGGGGCTGCTGCGAGGCTTGGCAGGCCTCCAGCCGTTCCCCTAGTTCCCCCTGGACTCTAGGCCTGGCCTGAGTGCCACCTCACGTGGCCTGCTGTGGGTTCCGCGGGGACCATATTAGGGGTCTCCAGGCTTCCCCCCCTTCTACTCTAGGGAAGAGGAGCACAGGGAGGGGCCGGGCAGATAGCTGGCTTGTGGTGTGGCGTTTTGATCCTGGAGACCTGCTCTTCCCAGGTATGGAGTTAGGGGACATCCTATACAGGAGGCATTTTTCCTAGCTTGGGTGGTGCTGCGAGGCTTGGCAGGCCTCCAGCCATTCCCCTATTTCCCCCCCTACTCCAGGCCTTCCCTGGTTTCCAGCCCAGGTAAACTCTATCGTGGTCTTCAGGCTTTCCCCCTTTCTCTCCCGACACTAAGGGGGGGACACATGGGGTGGATGGCGGGCTGATGCAGCACTGGTGTATGTCGGGACATTACGTCGTGACAACCACTGGTATTTTTTTTCTCTCATTGGTCTCCATTTCAAAAAACGCTTGGGGGCTAGCGCCCCGGGGCGTACCATATTTATTTGAAATCAAAATGGGAGGATGGAGTCTCAGTTTGGGAAGAGACCAATTCAGGTGGGGGTACCATATAGTTTCAAAATAAAAATGAGAGGATGGACTCTCGGGCTGGGAAGAGGCCAATAAAAATGAGAGGATGGACTCTCGGGCTGGGAAGAGGCCAATATTCTTTACCTACTGGTTTACTCCCAGCGGCCTCTTGGCTTCTTCCTTTTCTCATTTTGTAACTCTGGTTGATACCATACTAGGTTTTTGATTAATTCCCATAAACGGTGACAATTGAGTCCACTGTCTTATGTTAGTTTTTTTTTTCCCCCACTTTTTTATCTTTTCTCCTCTTTGTGAATTGTTCAATAAGGTATTTTGGTGAAAGAGTCCCTCTCTATCTTTCCTTCCCTTTGTTAATTGTTAAATAAGGAAGTTTGTAGAAGTGTCCCTCCATTTAATGTTTATAAAAGAACCAAGTCAATTGGATTGTTGGACTTGTTCTAGCATCCCGTAGGCTCCAATCTCAATCACATAGGCCATGTGATACTGTTCTTCCTTTGCATATGCACATTAAAATGGGAAATTCTATACAAACACATTCTTATCTTATAGAGATGGGAACACACACATTTTCTTAAATGATGACAATTGTATCCACTGTCTTAAGTTAGATTGTTTATTTTCCCCACTTTTTATCTTTTTTTCTTTTTGTGAACTGTTCAATAAGGGATTTTGGTGAAAGAGTCCCTCAGTTTAATGCTTATGTTTGAACTAGGTCACAGGGATTGTTGGACTTGTTCTGGCGGCCCCCTTATGCACTGATAACACTAGTTCGCATTATTCCTTGTTTGCATGGGCACATTAAAATGGAAAATACTATACATACAAATAAGTTCTTATCTAATAGAGATGGGAACACACTAATCTTGTGGTGCAATGGAACCTTACACCTTGAACATTGATATGATGATCTGGCACAGGCCTCAAAGGTTTGGACATTTTCCAGTCACCCCTGAACCAGGGAAGCCATCTACGAAACATCCAAAGTTGTCTATGACATCACCTGGAAGCAATCCTCTATCAGGGAAGACCTTACTGCTGCTCTGACACCGATTTACTCAAAAGAGTCTTCCCTTAACACTGAGAAGATTTAAATGACAACAACGACCTGCATACTGGACAGGGCTTTCTTCATTGCCCTTCAATTGTGAGTTGAAATTAGATGCCGCCCTGCACCATCCTGGCTTCAACGTAGGATATACAGATTCCAGGATCTTCAGTACAGAAACATGATACCAACAACAGAGACTGTGAAAAATATAACTGTATGGGCACTACAATGACCGGGACTGGACAAACTAGTTTGCCTGGAGCCTAGAAATGGTCTTATGTCAGGAAACTTCAGGGTTAGAGTCTCCTTGTATTTAGGCCAAAGTTTTTCCTTTCCATGACCCCCATACTTTGGTGGGCCCATGCAAACGATAATTGCCACTCTAACATTGTTTTTACAGTGCTCCTTTGACTCTAAACCTTTAAGAAACCACTAGTAAAAAATATCTGGAACTGCATATATGCTTTTAGTTACATTAGCATTCTGGGGGATAAAGGAAGGAGATAAGGAATATATGCTTGGGAACAGGGATGAAGGGAGGACAACACTGGTGGTGGAAAGTCCCTCATTTATTGTCACTGTGTACTTTAAATATCACTGTAAGATTTGTGAAAAAAAAAATAAATTAAAAGTGCCTCTAAAAAAAAAAAAGAAGTAGGGTCCAGAAAGATAGGAAAGGGGTTAAGGTCTTGCACATAGCCAACCCTGGTTCAATCCCCAGCAACACATATGGTCCTGTAAATACCATTAGAAATGAACCTTAAGGACAGGCCCAGAAGTAAGCATGATCACTGCTAGGTGTAGTCTACAGTCTTCCTCCTCTAAGTAATAATTTTTAGGATTTATTGAGAACAAAATTTTAGTCTGACACTGAAATGGCTTTCAATATGGTTTGTCACTGACATTTTATATTGTGTTCTTTGGAATTTTGTCAGATTATTCTTGCGGGTCACTTGTTTGCAATTGTGGCTAGTCTATTTAATGTGAGTTTGTATAATATTCTGTACCTGAGACTCTGACCACTTTAATCATTTGTTTTAGCTGAATTCTGACTATGCAGCTTTTATTTTAGTTTTTCTGAACTCATGCTCCTTAAAAAAATTATTTTGTATTCGTTTGGTGTTGGTTTTGTTTTGGGGTTGGGGAGGACACACCCATCAGTGCTCTGAAGTTATTTCTGGCTCTGTGGTCAAGAATCACTCCTGGTCAGGCTCAGGAAACCATATGAGATGCCAGGAATTGAACCCGTCAGTCATGTGCAAAGCAAGCACCCCATCTGCTGTAATGTCACTCTGGTCCTGGCTCCATGAAATTTTATTTGCGGGAATCCTTTGACAGCAGAATAAAACACAGCAAAGACAAGTATTTGTTTCTGTGAAGGGCTAAAAAGTCACCACCTTGGTGATATTTTGTTCTGTTTTATTGTTTTGGTTTACACCTGATAGTGCTCAGAGCTGGCTCTATAGTCAGTGTTCACTCCTGGTGGTACTCAGAGGATCATATCTGGTGCTGAAAATAAAGCTTGGTTTGGCCACAGGCAAGGGAAGTACCCTATCTACTGTACATTTTAAACTCAATTTTTGACTTGGTAGTTTTGGAGGATTACACAGGCAATGTGAACACCCTAAACTTCCATGAATATATGCTTCTGGGTTTTTTATTTGGTTCTTCCCAGAATAGTTTTTGGGCAAGTCTCTTATGGTTTCAAGCAATGGAGAAACCAAAATTCTGACTTTGGCTCCTGTGCTAACTTTCATTGATTCTCTTTGATGTGCCTTCTAGTTCCCCAATGTATAAAATTTTCCAATTTTTAGTATATGTGCTGCCAAGGCAAGCACATAAGTTTTCATACATTCTATATCTTTGTATGCTATGCCAAAAGGGATATCGTTAGAATTTATCTATAGTTTTGAGATCAGTAGTTTTAAAAAATAAACTTTATTTCTTACTTTGGGCTCTTTGTTTTTTTTTTTTTGTTTTTTTTTTTTTTTTTTTTTGTTTTTTGGTTTTTGGGCCACACCCGGCAGTGCTCAGGGGTTACTCCTGGCTGTCTGCTCAGAAATAGTTCCTGGCTGGCACGGGGGACCATATGGGACACCGGGATTCGAACCAACCACCTTTGGTCCTGGATCCGCTGCTTGCAAGGCAAACGCCGCTGTGCTATCTCTCCGGGCCCACTTTGGGCTCTTTGTTTTGATTCTGTTCAGAAAGGATGTCTGGAAGTGCTCAGAAGACAATATGCAATGGTAGGCATAGAACTAGGATCAGCCACACACAAGGCAAATGCCTTATCACCTATATTATTTCACTGGTCCTGTAGTTTCCAATTTTTTTGTGTGTGGTTTTTGGGTCACACTAGGCAGTGCTCAGGGGAAACTCCTGGCTCCATGCTCAGAAATTGCTCCTGGCAGGCACGGGGGGCCATATGGGAAGCCAGATTCCAACTGATGACCTTCTGCATGAAAGGAAAATGCCTTACCTCCATGCTATCTCTCTGGCCCCTGTAGTTTCCAATTTTAATCAAAGCCCTCTCTCTATTCTTAGAGCAAACCTAGACTGAGTTACAGTGAAAATATACCAGCCTTTTCAGGGAAGAGGTTTTTTTTTTTTCAGGGAAGATTTTTTGATGCTCAGAATTCTTACAAATACACTCATAGTGAAATCAGTCTATACCTTTTAAAGAACACTTTATTATCCTTTATTTTCATGGATATATTGTCATCAAATTAATTGTATCATTTCTTGGGCTTTTCCATGCTCTTGGATCATTTATATAACATAAGAATTAGTGACTGCTTGGAATTCTGGCAGGATGTTTATAAGCATTACTGGGTCCAACTCCTTTCTTTTTACTTCACTCTCAATATGAAGTCTTTCTATTGGTTAAAGTATATCTAAGTTTTCTACTTCTTGGTGTATTCTCTTCTCTTTCCTGCCTTAAAAATTATTCATGAAAATTAAGATTTTTTAAAACATATTTAGAGAAAGATAGCCGATCACTCATAGATGTAAAATTTATCCTCTCAGCCATTTACACTTTCCAGTAATCTAGGAGAGAAGGTTTTCAGCTAGAGATTTCTTCTTATAAGTCCACTCCCAAGCAGCAGAATATGCCTTGCTCTTACCCTATTACTTATATGTTTATGCATTACCCATACCTAGAAAGTATTATTAAAATTTTGTTCAGCCCCCTACCTGCACCTCACTTCAACCCTGCCAAGCCTTCTGAATCCAGTCACTTCTGGGACATTTGCTGTGCACACTGTCTGCTTTATCTGGAGGAATTGGTGGTGAATTTCTGGTCCTAAATCTTTCTAGCAGCCCTGGCCCTGTGTCCTTTCACACACTGAGAGTTCAATAAATAGATAAACCATAGCTACCTCAAGGTCCTATACTTCCCAATTCAAGATTTAATTATGTTCACTCAATTAGGCAAAGGCAAGAAAACCTATACATGTTCAAAAGGTTTTTTTTTTTAGCAA